>NC_083349.1:82933435-83673435 GCF_030254825.1 Meriones unguiculatus | reverse complement strand
CTAGTATTTAAGTATTCACAATAATTACAAAGCACAGATGTTGTACACCTGTATTTCCAACATACAAGAGATAGGAATATCAAGAGTTTAAGGCCAACCTAGACATCATCAAAAGACCCTGTCTCAAAAGCAAAAACAATAAATAAATAAATAAATAAATAAATAAATAAATAAATAAATAAATAAATAAAACAAAACAAAAATGCACAACAAGAACTATTGAAACACAAAAGGAAAAGAGAACTTACTGTCAAGAGATGAGTTTAACATATTAATTACAGATGTTATTATGTTTCTAACTTAACCTAAATGTGGCATTCACACAAGAACAGAAATGAATTACACCAATAGGATTGAATAGGAATTATAAAATAGTAAAATGAAAGTATTAAAAATAAAAAATACAGTGTCAGGAGGTTTTTGGCCATTGGGCGAGGAGGAAGGGTCATTGCTCAGCAGTAGCCTGAGGCTGGACAAGGCCAGGGAAAGAATGAACGAACTTGAATATGCATCAATAAGAATGATCTAAAGCGAAAACTGAGCTAATGAACATCAGGATCATCTCAGACTATGACATAATCACAACAGGTATAATAGATAGTAATATAACTGAATTGTCAGAGGAGAAAATAAAACATCCATCTTATTAATGGATTAAATAAAGAATTAAAAAGAGAGAAGTTCCAGGCTGAAGTGCCTGAGCTCTTTCTGGCATGAGTGATCAACCACTAAAGCTGTGAATGCAGACCTCTGGTGCAAAGGACCCCTGGTTAGACAGTGCCAGTCTGCTCCCAGAAGGAGAGCCAGACAAGGCTACCTGCCTTGTTTATTTGCCTTTCTTCCTGCTTAGTCTTCTGCCTTTTGGAGTCTTTATCACAAGTAACATTCTTCCTCCACTTCTACTGCCTTTTCCACTTCGAACCCCTCTTCCCTTCACTCCTTCCCTGCCCTACTAGAAGAATCTAGAAGAGTTGGCCTGGACAGTTTGAATGAATACAGATTAGGGAAAATGCTAGAAAAGGTCTGTTTGCGTTTCACTACTAATAACAGAGATGTGAAGAAAGAAAAGGATCTTCATGTCTTGTTTTGTTTCCTCGGGATGGTACACATATGCATCCTAACTGCTAATCTATCAGTGAGACAGCCTTGGAGCCTAGTATGCACCACTGAGTATCCATAGCAATAGGAAGATTAAAGTGAAATTCTCTTATTTTCCATAAATTGATACAGAAAAAGCTCTCCATGCACTCAGAAGGCATGTCATTTGAGTGGCAGCTTGCTTCTTCACACTCAGCTGCTTCAGTGAGACATCAGGGTGAAGCTGCTTGTCTGATTCATTTGCATGAGTAGATTTGAGTGCAAACTGGAGAGAGAAACCCAATTGAGTATTATATAATATGAAAAGAGTGAATGCTATAACAAAGAAAGGAGTGAATTCAAGGAAAAGCAGGTTGATTGCTGATATTACCCTTGACATTATTGAGATATATTTTTGTTGTGAGGTAGTCTCTTCTATGCATGGCAGAGAAGCTGCATTTATGAAATCTCAACAATGTAGTTTGCTAAACAAGACCTGCATAATAATACCAGTTCACATGCCAACATAGATGGCAGAAATCTCACAAGGCACCTCCCCTAGATCAAGAGCTACAGGCAATCAATGGCTGCTGAGAGAGGGATAAACAATCAGACTTCTCCAGAGATGAGTCTATTGATAGTTTATCTAATCACAAGGGGTCAGCCTTAAAAACATGTTTGTACAAACAACACTAAATGAATTCAGTAGGTTATGTTTATATGTATACGTGTGTAACAATAATTTAAATGGAGATCATATATTTCATTTATTTATTTTTATTCATTTTACATTGGTTGTATCCCCATCACACCTCTCCTTCCAGTTTCTCTCCCTCTCTCCTCCCTCCTCTATTCCTCAGAAAAGAGGAACCCCCCTTCTATCCACCCCAGCTCATCAAGTCACATCAGGAGTAAGCCTATACTCTTCACCTGTGGCCTGGCAAGGCAGTCCTGCCAGGTGAAAGTGATCAAAAAGTCAAGAAAGTCCATGTCAGATGTAGTCCCTGGTTTCCTTAACTGAGGAGCCACATGAAGCCTAAGCTGCCCATCAGCTACATTTTGTAGGGGAGGTCTAGGTCCAGTCCATACATGGTTCTTGGTTGACGTGTCAGTCTCAGCAAGACCTGTTGGTTAGTTGGGACTGTTGGTCTTCTTGTGGAGCTCCTGTCATCTCCAGGTCCTTTTCTTTTTCTTCACACTTTTCCATAAAACTTGTGAGTCTCAGCATCCATTTTTGAGGTGATGTTGGGTAGAACCTCTTGGAGGACAACTCTTATAGGCTCCTGTTTGCAGGCTTATGCGAGTATCATTCATACTGTCAGGGGTTGTCACTCTCCCATATGGTAGGTCTTTGAACTAGCCATTCCCTCAATCTCTGCTCTATCTTTATCCCTACACATCTTGTAGGCAGGGTAGAATTTGGGTCAAAGTTTTTGTGGGTGGGTTGGTGTTCCCCTCCCTCTGCTATGAGCCTTGTCTAGTTAAAGGGTGTCCTCTTCAGTCTCTGTGGCTTCTGCTACTAGGAGTCTCTGCCTGAGTCACCCTTGTTACATCCTCAGTTTCTCCTTTCTCTAGAGGCCCTCTGTCCTCTCGACCCCATGCTCCCCAGGTCTGATCTTTACTCTCATATTTCTCTGTGCCATGAACTCAAGAAATCAAACACCAATAAACAAAGTAATCCAATTAAAAATGGGGCAAAGAACTAAACACAGAATACTCAACACTTAAAGAAATGTCCAGTGTCCTTAGTCATCAGGGAAATGCAAATCAAAACAACTCTGAGGTTCCAAATTGATCAGAATGGCTAAGATCAAAAGCTCAAGTGACAGCACATGCTGGCAAAGATGTGTAGAAAGGGGAACACTTTTCCATTGCTAGTGGGAGTACAAACTTGTATAACAACTTTGGAAATCAATTACCATACAATAGGACACTTGCTCAGCTATATCATAGGAGCTTTATTCGTAATAGCCAGAATCTGGAAACAACCTATATGTCCCTTACCCAAAGAATGGATAAAGAAACTGTGGCACATTTATACAATGGAATACTACTCAACTATTACAAACAAATAAATCATGAAATTTGTAGACAAATGGATGGAACTAGAAAAGATAATACTGAATGATGTAACCCAGGTCCAGAAAGACAGATGATATGTACCCACTTATAAGTGGATTTTAGCCATATAGTACAGGATAAACATACTACAAGGCACAGACCCAAAGAAGACAAGTAACAAGGAGGATCTAAGGGAGGATGCATAAATCTCACTCTGAAGGGGAAATAGAATGGACAGAAGTAGTAGTCGAAGAGATGGAACAAGGTCACAAATTTTAAAAGAGCAGAGAGAACACAGAAGTAGTTGAAGGGGAGAAGAATGAGAGATAGAAATTATGTAAATACAGTAAATTTAAAAATGTAAATTTTGAGGGTTCAAGTGCCTCGGTGAATGATTGAAGTTCCCCCAAGTGTTCGGCCTTCGTCACAATAACTACCCAATGACACTGTGTTTTCAAACTTCTGTATCTTCACTGTATATCACATTACTGAACAGCCCTATTTGCTTAGAATGCCCCTTTCATGATAATTTGAGATGCTTCTCATTTACTGTGAATATTTTGATATCTGTATCTGTTTTATGAAATATACAAATTTTCTAACTGTGCCCAAATGATTAATTTGCAGTTATGTGGTAATTGGCATAAAAATCTCATCACAACTAGAGACTGAAATGTTATCACTAATTGCCATTTGAAGTGAAGACTGTTCATGGCATAGACACTAATGGAGTGTGCTTACTTCTCAAGCCTCTGCCAAACTGAAAACCCAAACACAGTTTTAGGATCAGAAAGAAGTTTCCTTTGAAGTTTGTTTTTATTTCCCCTCTCCCTGAAATGCTCCACAATTAACCAAAGCAAGGCTGGGAGGCAACGGTTAATGAGGTTTCTACGCAAAATGAGTCAGAAGAACTTGGTTCTCAGTAAATCATGTCTTCAAATCAATCAACTACTTACCTCTGGGTAAAGCCATTTCCCCTGGATGTTAGGGTCTCCCAGCACCCATAAAACTTGACAGATGATTGCCACACCTCCAAAGAGTGCTGGAATTCTCGAGGAGAAGCAGACATTCTTTATTGCTATTAATTGTTGATACTATAGTGGTTATTCCAGAATCTGTTCAAGATTACCTGCAACTGTGATGTCCCTCAGAAAGCCTTTTCCTATTTTCCAGATTTGAAGAGCGTTTAGCTGGATTTTAGATCTTCAGGAGAAAGCCAGACTTTAATCTAATTAGTTTCCTTAATTCAAAGTGTCAGCTAGTGTATCCCAAAGATTTCCCAAGCTGAACTTGTCTCTGAGCCTATCCCTTGCCATATAAATAATCACTTATACCCACCCTTAGTCAACTATGCAAAGTTCCCTTTAGCATTTTCTCAGTCAATCCTTATCGAATGCATTGAGGCAGGTCTGATTTTAATAACCAATTTAGGAATCAGAAAGCATAGGTATATATGCATATATACACACACCTATGCTTTCTAATTAAGTTTACAGAACTGATAAAATATGATTGAAATCTAGAAAATTAAATCCAAATAGTATCTTTATACAAATAGACTTTTGTATAAGCTGGCCTTCCTAGTCTTTACTGAAAAAAAAAAAAATGCAACTTTACTGTTCTATTCCCACCAAAAGGAACAGAAAGTGACATTTGCGTACTGCCACATCTTGGCTTAGTTTTGAGAGGGCCTATTACGCTCCCTCAGATATACACAATGCAATGCGCGCGTACACACACACACACACACACACACACACACACACACACGGAGTTCCCTGGGTACTTCTGTCCCCACCAAAAGATAGCACAGTGTGAGTCATTACCCTCTTCTAGGCTAATAACACCATTTAGGCTCAATAAATAAAGAAATAAATAAAAAAGGTGACTCCAGGTGATGCCTTTGAGACCTTGAAAATGCCCAGTGTAGGACACTGACAGTGTCTTAGAGCTCAGAAGAGAAGACAGGATCATTACTTTACCAAAGTCTTGCTTTCAGAGAGCATGAAAGCAATAGATCCTTGTCTCATGAGCTATTGTTTTCCAACAGTGTTGAGCATCTTCCATTTTCCTTATTCTCTTCATGTCCCTTGGCCTCTGGAGGTATTCGTGAATTAACATAGTATTTGCAGGAGCTATGCAATGTGGTATTTTGCACAATTTAATATTTACAATATTAAATTATTTGTATTCCTTATAAATTTGAGTATTAGTCTCAACATAATACTCCTGAAATGTGATTTCCATTACTTGTATTGTCAACTAGATAGTTGCTGTGCCTTACTAAAAACACAAACAGCTTTATTTTAGAAAACTAAAATGTTTTAAAATTTAAATGAGAAATACTTTTTACTTAAATCTTTTTACATTAAACTTTGATAGCAATTATAATTGACCTTTGCCCTTAATACAAGTTAATTATAAATCACTTTGAGTTAAATAAAGGTGATTTAAACTACACATAAAATCTATCTACTGCCTTAGTCATTTTTTTATTTTTTTTTAATTTTTATTAATTTACACTTCATTCACTTTGTATCCCCTCATAAGCCCCTCCCTCCTCCCCTCCCGATCCCACCCTCCCTCCCCCCTTTTCACGCACGCCCCTTCCCAAGTCCACTGATAGGGGAGGTCCTCCTCTCCTTCCCTCTGATCCCAGTCCACCAGATCTCATCAGGAGTGTCTGCACTGTCATCCTTTATGGTCTGGTAAGGCTGCTCCCCCCTAAGAGGGAGGTGATCAAAGAGCAGGCCAATCAGATTATGTCAGCCTCAGTCATTTTTAAGTGTACAGTTTAATAGCATAAAATTCAATCATATTTTTGTTCAGCCATCACCATCCTCTGTCTCCATAATGCTTTTGCTGTCAAAATAGAACTCTGTATCATTCCTTAGAACCTCTGCCAATTCTACTCTGTCATTCTACTCTCATTCCCTGTGAAGACAACTGCTTTTAAGTATCCCGTTATAGGTGGAATCACGTAGTAATAGACTTTTCAAAATACTCCCAAGATTAATCCATTGCTATGATTTACATATGAAGCATCTCCGAAAAAGCTTCTTGCAAATGTTAGTCCCCAGAGAGTAGAGATATTTTGAGAGATGAAAAAAGCTTTGGGAGGTGGGGGCTAACTGGAGGGGTAGGTAACGAGAGTGGATCCTTATGAGTACCTTGCCCCTGGCCCTTTTTTGATTTCCCTGTTTTCTAGTCAGCTCAAGAGGAAGAACCGCCTCTGCCATCATGCTTCTACCACCATGCTGTTGTATCCAAACAAATGAGACAAGCCAACCACAGACTGAAGCCATGCACCGTAATAATTATTGCATTCCCCAAGCTTTGCCACAGCAGAGAAAAGTCTAACTCATCTATATATGGTGTGTCTTATAAAGACAAAATTGTTACACATAAGTTACATTCTGAATGTATGTATCTCATTTATTCTTCAGTTGATAGATATCTTTTGGCCACTGAAAATAGTTCTGTAATAATCATGACGATTCAAGTATCCTTTTGAGATTCTGCTTTCAACTTCTTAGGATAAATATAACCCAGAAATAGAATGACTCAATCATGTTGATTCTATTTTTTTAATTTTTAATTTTTAACTTTTTTATTTATTACATTCTATTCACTTTATATAGCACCTGAAGCCCCCTCCCTCATCCCCTCTCAATCGCTTCCTCCCTTCCTCTTCTCCTCCCATGTCCCTTCCCCAGTCTACTGATAGGGGAGGTCCTCCTCTTCCATCTGACCCTAGTCTATCAGGTCTCATCAGGACTGGCTGCACTGTCTTCCTCTGTGGCCTGGTAAAGTTGCTCCCCCTTCAGGGTGAGGTGATCAAAGAGACAGACACTCAGTTCTTGTCAGAGACAGTCTCTGTTCTCCTCTCTAAAGAACCCACTTGGACACTGAGCTGCCAAAGGCTACATCTGCTAATGCATTCTAGGTAATCTCCATGAATGGTCCTTGGTTGGAGTATCAGTCTCAGAAAAGACTCCTGTGCCCAGATTTTTTGGTTCTGTTGCTCTCCTTGTGGAGCTCCTGTCTCCTTCAAGACTTCTATCTCCCCCTTCTTTCATAAGATTCCCTGCACTCTTCCCAAAGTTCGGCTATGAGTATCAGCATCTGCTTTGATACCCTGCTGGTTAGAGTCTTTCAGAGGCCCTCTTGGGTATGCTTTTGTCCCGTTCCCTGTTTTCTCCATCTTATTAGGTCTATCCTATTTGTCTTTCTGAATAAGGACTGAGCCCTCAACTGAGGAATGGATACAGAAATTGTGGTATATTTACACAATGGAATACTACTCAGCTATTAAAAACAAGGAAATCATGCAATTTGTAGGCAAATGGTGGGAACTAGAAAAAAATCATCCTGAGTGAGGTATCCCAGAATCAGAAAGAGACACATGGTATATACTCACTTATAAGTGGATATCAGACATATAATATAGGATAATCATACTAAAATCTGTTGAGTCTTTAATGTTTATCATACCCACATATTTAATAAATATGCTATGATTTTAGAGGTTCAAGATAATTACAATTTGGAAATTGGGAAAGAACATTCTTTAGATTGGATATGCTGATCATATTCCACCAAGATTAAAATCTGTCCAGATGTGTAAGAACAAGCGTAACCAATAGCTCTTCCATGCCCCACAGAGCCCTCTGAGTGCTCTTTTACTCTTCTACCCACACCCTGTTTTTCATAATGTCTGTGCTGTCTTTCATCCCCACTATGTACCAATATTCTAATTTCCTAGGCAACACTTGTTATTGCCTGTTCCTGTGTGTGATATAACTGTGTTTGTATAGGTGCATGTGTGTGTGGTTACCTGTGTATATGCACAGATGAAAGCCAGAGGTTGATATTGGATGTCTTCTTCAACCAACCTCCATCTTATTTTTTGAGACAGGGTCTTTCACTCAACCTGGAACTGATATATTCAGGAAGACCGACTGTTCAACCAGCCTCAGCCATCCTCCTGTCTCCACATATCCCCTCCCTAAGTTTATATGCATGCTGGTTTACAGATGCATGCTGGTGTGCTGTGTGTGGTACTTCAAGGACACTTTACTTACTTAGCCATCTGTCCTGTCCCTGTAGTGTTTCTCTTCCACTGCAGATACTCTAATGAATGTGTGGCAGTGTTTCACTGTGGTTTTTTTATTCTTATTTCCCTAATCTAGTGGTCCTCAACCTTCCTAAAGTGATCCTTTAATACAGTCCCTCATGTTGTGTTGATCACAACCATAAAATTATTTCATTGTTATTTCATAACTGTTATGAGCTGCTACTATTATGAATCACAATGTAAATATCTGATATGCAGGATACCTGACATATAACCTCCAAAGCAGTCACAACCCACAGGTTGAGAACCACTGCAATCACTAATAACAAGTGAGCATCTTTTCATGTGCATATTCTACATTTGTGTATCTTCTTTTGAGAAATACCTTGTAAAATTCTTTGCCCATTTTTAAAAAACAAGATTGTTGGGTTATATGTCATCAGATACAGAAATATTTGATGATTTTTCAGTATGTATTAAGCTTTCACATCATAAGTTAAATTTATTCCTCCTTGAAATTATTATAATTGTAATTTTTCCTTTAATTTCATTCTCATTTGTTTATTGTTAATGTGTGGAAAGGCAAATGACTTTGTGTGCAATTTTTTTGTGTGTGTGCTATTTTGTATTCTGAAAATATGCTGAATTTATTAATTACTTCTAATGAGTTTTTGATGGTTTTTATGGTTTCTTACTTGTAATACTCATATTGTTCATAAATAAGGGTTAAACTTTTCCTTTTCAGTTTAGATGCTTTGATTTCTGTATCTTGACTAAATCTGGTTTAACGAACTAACTTTGAATATTTTAAAGAAATACAACTTTTTTTAAGCTGGGCAGGGAGGTTCATGGAGCATTCAAAATGCTAAACCAAGAGAATTGCTATAAGTTCAAGGCTAGTAAGTTTCAGGACAGCCTGGACAACTAGAGGCTCTCTAAAAATATGAATAAAATATTCAATAGATAACCTTTCAGAGAATATTTTATACCTGCTTTAATGTCTATTTTCATTAAATATATTCAGATGTGAAGTATTTGAATATAAATTCTTTAGAGCATTATTTTGCTCAGAATATAAATTGTATGAAAAAATTCATAACTGTTGAAATGAAAATAAGAAAAATAGGTCCCATAAAAATATTAAAAATGAGTTGCAAATTGTATCTATCTTTACTATTAAATCAAATATTACTGGAGTATCAATAGACCATCCAGGCTTGAGAAACAATTATTAAAGTCAACTATTTTTTATACACTGCTGGGAACTGAATTCAAGTCCTCATGTACACTTAGGAGGCACTCTACCAACTGAGCTAAATCCCCAGCCCTAAAATCAACTGTTTTTAATATTTTCCTGACTTTCAGGAATTCCAAATGTAAATTTGGCAGAGCAATATACTCAAACACTCATAGTTTAACTGTTTTTTTCTTGATATCTTAAAATTATTTTAAGATAATGTTTTCAAGTTTCCCTCTTGTAGAAAAGAAGATAAGGAGTAACAAGCTGGACTTGGCCTAGAGCTCAATAATCCCTGCCCAGAGCCTTGAGACATCAGTAGAAAAGTTGGATTTGAAAGTGCACATACACAAGTTTGCCTTGTCAAGGCACTTTTTAATAAATGAAAGGAAGAAAGAGCAATCAATCTTTCCTTCACAGAAACTGTACTCTGCTAACCACACCCTTCCATTGAGACCAGGATGCATATACTTTGCAAACCTGTCAGAGCTCAGGCCCTTTAATGGGTTCCCTTGGCATTAGGGATAATGTTCACAGTATAAAAGACCAAGCATGTTCTAACTCTCTGTTCTGGCTGTCACATTCCTCACACAGACTACACTGTTTCACTGTTGTTTTCAGCTCTGCAGTATGCCTCCTCCTGTTCTTTGTATATGTGGTTCCCAAATTTATGCTGTTCTTCCCTATGCTCCCCATATTATCGGATTAGTTCCAGTTTATCCTTTAAACCTTCCCCTAGGTGCATTCCCAAGAAGCTCCATTTCAATCTCCAGACTAGATGCCTATCAATGAGTAGCAAAAGTAATTACAAACACCAGCATGTATGAAAGCTAACATTTATTGAGTGTTTGCTACCCCACAGTCAAAGAAATAGGCATAACACACATATTAACTCCTCTAACACTTTCCAATTTCTCTACTTTAAAATATATTTTTAGTAATTTTATATATGTATATAATGTATTCTGGTCATAATATAAATAATAAGTCAAAAGAGAGATAGAGTAAGTCACTTGCCCAATATCAAGTTTTTAATTATGACTAGGCCCAACTGTGTGCCTCAGAGCCCTTATGCTTAGTCACAAAGACATTTTGGTTTTCTTATTCAGTCAGTAAAGTCCCATTGTGTGCTAGGCACTGTGGAGCCTAGGGGTACAGTAAATAGCAGCAAAATAGAAAAGGGAACAGCACTAAGGCTTTTCCTGCTCTTGGGAAAATAAGACTGAACAGATTCTGTTACAGAGCATGTGTGGGAAAGAATTACTATTGACAGCATAGAGGTGTCCTCTGAAAAGGGAGCTATGAGCTGGTGTTTGAAGTGGAAGTTTCTGGTGTCCTTGAAGACTCAGTTTTGTCATGTGATGTTTTGCAACAAGCTGGGCACATGATGTTGGCTTGTGAGAGGACACATGATGTTTTGCTGTGAGCTCTCTCATGCAAGGGGCGTGACTTTGGCCAGCTGAGAACATCTGTGGGTGGACTCTGAGGAGAGGAGATATATAAAGGCCCACACACCGTGAAACATCACTTTTTGGATCAACATTGCTGGACTAATTTTCGCACTTTAACACTAGACTTCAAAGAGAGAAATGTTCCAGAGAACTTCACAGGGCAATCCAACTGAGTCTTATGGCTTTCAATGACTTAATATTGTTGCTTGGTGTATTCCAGGAAATCACTCTACCATCCAAGCTTGTGTTTTAACTAAGCAATCAACACATGAGTGGGACTCTGATGGAATGTCTGCAAATTACCCCAAAAGGATATGAACATAGAAGCTAAGACTCTGGAGTCTTCTTTGTCATTATGACCCTTTTAATTAGGCTTCTGTAGGTAAGTGATAGAAATACATTTAAACAAAAGTAGGAAAAAAGAGGAACTATAATGAAAAAATACCAAGCTCTGAGGTAGACTTGAGGCTTCAGTACAGGAAAACTTGAAAAACTAAACCAGAGACCGATGCCTGCTCACCTACATTACATAAAACAATGATATTTCTATGGCCCATGGGAATAAAATAATGAGGCTTCTGCATGCAATTGAAAGTAACTTACTTCCTGGCATACTGATTAGTCACCTAGACAACACCATTTCTTTATTCTCTCAGTTTCTATGTTCCCAGGGATAATCATGGCCAGTATTTCTTGAACCAGAGGAACTGTTTTGAACACTGCACTCATTCGCTCATCAAAGCCACACAATCTTATAAATCAGATATCATATTTTATACCTTAAGAAATAAGAAAATTCAGCCCCTTGAAGACTAAGCAACTTGCTCAAGGTCACAGAGTTCAAGGTGGAGGCAGCAACTGAAAACTCGGTTTGCTTCATTTTTCTCTGAATAAATTGTTCTCAGAATCTAAGCTGCCATAAGCAGTAATGTCTTCTACAATAGGAAATGAACTGATGGTCTGAGTTTAAGTCACTGTCTACACCTGGACCAATTATCCATGAGAAGGAGTCAGGCTCTGCTGTGGGAAATAACTAGGAGCTCTGGGTACAACTATGGAATTCGGGGGGGAAAAAATCCTACTATATTTATTCAAAAGAGTTTTCAGCTTGCTCTCCTTAATGCTTCCTGGACTTACTCTCGTTAGCTCACTGTCAGCACCATTTTCTCTTGCACATCTTCTGTTTCTTCCTATTTTCTTCCTTATCAAATGCTTATTATGCTTTGCTTGACAAGACTTATTTTGTTTTATTATATGCTCACATGCATGTGTATGAGAGAGAGAGAGCAAGAGAGAGAGAGAGAGAGAGAGAGAGAGAAAGAGATGTCTTTGAGCTAAAGTTATAAGTGATCTTAAGCCACATAATATGGTCCTGGAATCAAACTCTAGTTCCCTGGAAGAGCAGAATTTGCTCTTAGCCACTGAGTCATGTCTTCAACCCCATGAACCATTTTGTTTTCACATGTTCTTGTATAATGTAAATATTTATTTTCTGTACATGCATTTTTATTTTAAAAATTAATAATGTGAAAGTGACTATAGGTCCCATTCTGCAATTTCCTCACCACTGGAGCTCATGTTCATGAGACCTATACATGTTGTCATTCAAGTACTAGACCATTGCTTTTGAACATGGTATAGATTCCATGACTTAGCTGCAATTTTTTTACTCTTCCCTTTTTATAACCCATGTCTTATCTAGTCATGAACTAGTGTGTTTCCTTTCCATGTATATCACTCTGTTGTTCACAGTGTTGCATCCCAGAATTAAACAGTTTTCATTCCTCTTCCCCACCTTGGAAGTCCCTTTATCAGGGAAGGTCCATTCTAAATTTCCATCTTCTTTTCTCTCCAAGCCTTCTGTATTTGCTTCTGTCAGAGACCACAGAACATGAAAGGGAAAAGTGCAGCCTGATGCCGTACTGTTTAAACTCAGAATCTAGCTCTGTCACAAAAAGTCACAAAACCAGTCAGTGTTTTCCTTACTTATCTTCAAAAGGTTGTTGACTACACTACTCAAGAGGTTATGATGAGGACCTGCCGGAGCCCGCCAGCAGAGTCGAACGGTTCTTGAGTTGGGAATGAGGATTAAAATTAATAAACTAACACACAACACATGGGAGAGGTTCTAGTGGAGATTAGATTAGACCAGCAGCCTGGCTTTATTGCAGACTGCTTTTAAACCAGAGGAAAAACAGCTCAGCACAATGGGTTAAATTCACAAGGAGGTGAAACAGAAGGTGTGATTTTGACAAGCTATCCCACCTGCTGTCACAAACAAAAGGAGATGAACTTGGAAATTCTTCCCTGACTTCAGTGAAGGCCAGGTAAAACCAGTCTTTCCGCTGAGATTTAAATATCAAAGCAGCTGCTAGAATAGCAGCTCCCAACAAGGACCCAGTAGAGAATTGGTTCCAAAACAACAATTTGAATACTGTTTGTACCAATTGACATGACATTTGCTCATGCATTGGAATTACCTACTTATTGGTCTACCTCTGCCATCAGACTGTGATGTTGATTCACATTCTCTTGTACCTAGAGCCTCACACAATACTCTCTCTTACCCTCTAGTTTGACATAGCTCCAGGATTTGTATGTAGAAACTACCTGGATTGAGGAGATGCTCAAATAGAATCAGACTGGAGATGAAGTCTCAGAGGGGAAAGATTTCCTAAAGTTGTGATGTTTTGCAATAGAGATACATAATATCAGCTGCCCTTGAGCCATTCTGGTCTGCAGGCCAGACAAGACTGACCCTGGGGAGACAGTTGTGCATAAGCAGTTGACTAGAGGCACGGTTAAGAATCTTCATACGCTATGGGCTTTCACTTCAGTATTGTGTCCACTTTACACTGTTAGCCTCAGTACTATGTAAGAATACAGGTGTACACTTTTCACAGTGTCTAACATGTCCTTAATCAAGCTAGACAGCTTCCTCTTAGTATGATTGTCTCCAAACCCACCACTCCTGCAACAGAATTGGAACATGGCACACTTGTTCTCTCGAGTCTAGATCATGGGCACTTTGTTTTGTGTGTGTGTGTGTGTGTGTGAGAGTGTGTGTGTTTGCTCTTATTTATGCAGTTATAATCGAACTATTTGTTAGCAGTTTGTCTGTCTAACAGCCTGAGCTTTTTCCTTTGAACTTCAGTAAATGGGTCTCTGCACTTGCAGGTGGGGAGTAGAACTTCTCAGCTTTTGAAGGCTTTTTCGGCACTATAATTGTTGTGTCAAGTTCTCTGAACTCTGAGTCTCTAGCTTCTCATAGTCAGACGTTTCCAAGCATATGGAAGGACATGGCTTAAGATACAGAACCCACTTAATGGGGATGAACTCAGGTGTATTGTTGAAATAAATGAATAAAGAAGAAGGGAAAGAAGGGAATCAAATTCCACAGGATGTTTCTCAGTCCTGAAGGCCTTTTCCATTAGGTTTATAAGCAACTTTCCGATAAACGCTCTGCTGCAGAAAAACTTAGAAATGCTTTGCATTCATTCATGGAAAGCAGCCCTCAGGGTGATTTACTAGCTGCCCCACATTAGAGGCCGAACTGTAAGCACCATTAACTATGAAAAGAGGTGTTAATTACAAAGAGAACTCTATGGCCTACAGTGAGGAGTTGCAGTGGTTCCCAGTGAGAGAGCTAATCTGGAGGCAATGTTGGGTGGCAGTAGCTTGATCCCAGGCCAGGGTTTAATATGAGAGTGTAAAACCATTTGCAGCATTTGGATTTATGTAGGAAATGCCCACTGTTGTGTGTCAGCTAATGCTCAACATCTTGAGAACAACTAGATATCCAGAATGGACAAATATAGAACATGTATACTTCAGTTCTCACCATCACTAAATGAGCATGCGCTCCATCCCAGCATGGTGTCAAGTCTCTGCTCTGCCAGCACAGAGATAGATAGGACCCCTGGGTCTACAGGAGTTAAGATTCAGACTGTGAGTTCTCAGAGATTGTTTCTAGACAATGGAGCCAGCAACTGTATTCAAGACCTTTGGCTGACTGTCATTTTATACTCTTCCATTCTGCCTCAGCACAATGTTTCAAACTGTTAAGCTGTTAGAACCCTCCACATAAGCACAGAGAGTTGTCCCAGCAGTTAAGGAAATACTGTTCTTACAAAGCACTGGAGTTTCTTTCCTGGCAGCTCACAAACACCTGCAACCCCAGCTCCAGGGACTTGGACACCCTCTTCTGGCTTCTGTTAATAACTACAGTCATGTGCATAGCCACATGCAGACACATACACAAATACATTCTCACAAAGCAGTCAATAAACAAAGGCACACAGCTAGGAAGAAATGTTCAAATGTCTACCCTTGTATATTTCTGAGCAAGATACCTCCTGCTCTATCTCACCCAGCCTCTATACTTTACACATATGTTAAACTTCCCACTTCGTAGTGAGCATGCACTTGGAACAAGTACAGGTAAGTCTGAAGAGGCTGTCTGTGTTGATCCTTCTTTTGTATTACATGTTTTCAAGATCTGTAAGTAGCATTTTCTCACAATACGTTCCACATCTCTAGGGGGCATCTACTTGGCTGTGTTAGCAAAGGATACAACTGTATCCCTTTGAATTTGTTATTCAAACCAATGTGGCAAGTAAGGTAATTATGTGACATATCAAATGTTGGTTACATTTGATCAAATGTTACAAGTTAATAACAATTAATTCATTTCTACACTCAATCTTTAGTTTTTTATCTACATTCAGCTTTATTGTTTTTGACTTTCAAATATTTTGTGTAATGTATTTCTACTTGAGTAAGGCTTGTACAAATGATAGGATAGTAATACTCTGAAAATCAGCAGAGGAGAGTGGTTAAGAGCACATGGGTTTTAGAGATTGCTTTCCTGATTCTGACTCCTGGCATTCTATCACTTATGATATTAGTATCAGGCAAAGTTGCAGTATCAACTGAAAGGTTGTTTTAATCCAGCTGTGCTGCTATAGTAAAATACTACAAAATAAGTATTTATAAAGAACAGAAATTTGACATTATTGTATAGGGAGAAGCTTATCTACTTCCAAAATGACATTTTACTGCTACATTCAAACACAACAGAGGTGAAAGGGCAAGACAGCCAAATGCTGTGTGAAACCTTTTTCACAAAGCTCTCAAACCCATTCACTAGGGTTCCACCTCAATGCTTTAATAACTTCCTGAAATCCTACCTCTTAATTCTAGCTCATGCATGCATTTTGGAGAAGAATGAAAATTAAAAAAGAAATAAGACCAACAACATAACAGTGACTTATCTCTTTCTCTCTCTCTCTCTCACTCTCTCTCTCACACACACACACACACAACCACCTATCAGGTATTTTGGCAACATTTATTATTGAATATATTTGTAGTTAACAAAGTATCTTAGTCAATGTTCAGTTGCTGTGAAGAGAGACCATAACCAAGACAACTCTTAGAAAGTATTTAACTGAAGATATGCTTACAGTGTAGGGGGTTAGTCCATGATCATCCTGGTGGGAAGCAGACTGGCATCACATTGGAGCAGTAGCTGAGAGCTTTGCATCCTTATATGAAGGCACCTTGCAGAAAGAGGGATATGCTGGGCCTGGAGTGGGCTTTCGAAACCTCAAAGCTCACCTCCAGTTACACATCTCCTCCAACAAGTCTACACCTACTCCAAAATGGCCACACCTTCCAATCTTTTTCAAATCGTTGGGAGCCAAGCATTCAAACATAAGAGCTTCTAAGGTACATTTCATTCAAATCATTACATTCGACTCCCTGAAACCCATTAGCTTAAAGTCACATCATAAAGCAAAATACAGTCAGTCCAACTGTATTCAAAATTGTATTCAAAAGTCCCCATAGTCTCAAAACTGTTTAATAATCCGAATTTCAATGTCTCTTCTGAGACTCAAGGCAAACTCTTAACTGTAACCCAACCCCTGTAAAATTAAAATACAAAAAAAAAGTACAACAGTACATTGGCCCAGAATATACATTACCATTCCAAAAGAGGAAATGGCACATAGTGAGAAATACTGGAACAAAGCAAGACTAAAACCCAGCAAGAAAAACTACAAATTCTGCATTGCCATGCCTAATGCCAAAATGATCGTAAGATCTCCTACGCCTTCCAGCTTTGTTGACTGCAACACACACTTCTCTCTCTCTTTTGTTCTACACCCAGCCTGCTTTGGCATCTCCAACATAATCCAGGCTTTACCTTCACAGCTTTCTACAACAGCCTTCATGAAGGGACTCCCCTGCCTGGCCTTAGAGGCTTTCTTTAACCTCAGAGGAAGATTCCATGACCCCTTTCCTACATCCTTCTTGACTCTAAATCCAGAAGCAGGTAATAAGCTTCCAAGTTCTTCTGCTTTCAGGGGATAGAATCTGACCCCTCCATGAATTATATTTGCATAAACTTGACATTTTTGGTGCTTTCCTTCAATTTCCTTTTACGAGTTGCAAGTTTAGATGGGTGCGGCCCCTAAGGGGATCACTCTTAATTATAGTTTGAAGCAGGCCTTTCTTTAAGCTCTTTATCTTCTTGAGCATAGGACTTGAGTCCAACATTGCACTTTTGGCTGCCTCTTTTCTCCTTAAATTGTACATTCTCTTTTTCTCTTTTTCATTTAGATCTGCATGAGTAATTGATAATTACCACATGATACCATGAATACTAGACTGTCTTGAAATCGCCTCTTCCAAAGCTTTTAATCCAAAAATTTTTAATTTAGCTTCAGGCAAACTTTCAGGAGGGGCAAAAAGCAGCCACATTCTTTGCCAAAATATGACAATAGCAGTCCCTATGCCACTTACCAATATTCTTCCAACCCCCAAAACCTCTTAAGCTAGACATACAAATTCACATAGCTCTCAGCACCATTGTTTTCCATGCCCCTACTAGAATGACCCATTAATTGCCTTTTAAAGCAGTAAAAGACTCTTTCAATCCGAAGTCCCAAAGTCTTTCATATTTTTTCAAAAACAGCATAGTCAGGTCTATTACAGAAATATGCCATTCCCTGGTATAAGGAAATAACTAAGGTATATATATATCTTAGTTACTATTGCTGTGAAGAGACACCACAACCAAGACAACTCTTATAAAAGAAAGCATTTAGTTGAAGGCTTGCTTACAGGTTAGAGGGTTAGTACACGATCATGGTAGAAAGCAGCCAAGCAACACACTGGAGCAGTAGCTGAGAGTTTTGCACATCTTTATCTGCAGGCAGCAAGAAGAGAGAGCGAATAAGGGAATGGTCCTGGTGTGGGATTTTGAAACCTCAAAGCCCACCCCAGTAACACACCTCCTCCAACACCTACTGCAACAAAGCCATACATCTTAATCCTTCTCAAATAGCTTCAGTAACTGGGGACCAAACATTCAAACATATGAGTATTTGAGGGTCATTCTCATTAAAATATCCACACTATTGATTATACCTTTTATTCTCATATGTCCTCATCCAAGAACTACAACTAAAATCAGTCATCAGTCATCTGTCTAATTAGTAAGTTACCTCTGAGGCAAGACATATTTGTCCCTACATCTTTCTGGAAGAACACATTTGTGACAAAAGTCTGAGGAAGTCCCTCTATGACACATATGTAAGAAGTCACCACCACCACTCTGTTCAATTATTTCCTAAACTGACTCTCAGAAACAGCAAGGCAACTTTACTCACAGCTACAGTTTATGAAACAGAGAGGATATAGATTAATTCAGCAGTGGGAAAAGGCCCATTCTGTATAGGGCTTCAGTTGTTCCTTCCTAGGGGAGCTGTATAACACTAAATTATTACAGCAATGATGCATGAGTCTACATACAAAGTGATGACAACCAGGAAGTTAAACCAAGCTTTGTTGCCCATGGTTTTTGTTGGGATTAAGTCTTGTAAAACATATGTATGCTTTATTTTAACCATTCACACTCTAGTCCATAAGAGGTTAAACTGATGAAACATGACCAAATATCTATCATTTCAATAACACTTGTAACAAACACAGGTAAAGAACACAAGAACATACACAACAGGCAAACTGTTCCATAGACTCCAGGGCTGACTCCAAAGCACCCCTTTCTGTGGATGCTCTAAGACCTCGAATTAACTATTAACTGCTTCTACCACCTCATTTGCACCTTATGATTGGAGCATTTTAGTTTTGCTGAGCTATGACCCAGCAGCAAACGCCACCAATGTTTACTACAACAAGGAACTATTCCTGGTTGGCCTCATTCTTATCCCGTGGCTTTGGAAAGTCCAAGCTGAAAATCTTACACCATGGCAACCGTATATCCATGAAAGGTTCTCTTTCGTAAGAGTTCCAACCACAAACCAAAAATCCAGACAGACTTTTTGAAGAACCCAATTGATCCAGTCACTGAGGGCAGTGACCAGGTCTGGTGATCAGACTACCTTGGTACAGGGTACAGTGGTTAATCTCATTGAGCCACTTAGTTAGAGAAGAAAGAGACTGTTTCCTTGAAGCAAAATGGGTTTAGTTCAAATGGAAAATGAAATAGTTCTGAGCAAGCAGAAACAATATGTGTTCTTATAAGGTTCCAAAACTATGGGATGAAAAATGCAATACTCAAGACAAGGGTCTCTATGAGAAATTCGCAAGAAAATATATTTGCATGTAAACAATGCAAACAGTAAAAGTGGTCACAGTTAAATGATTAAACTTAGTTTATCTTTCGAAAGAAAAGAAAAAACAGGAAATTTAGAGGTGATAGTGGAAGACTGTTGAAAAATAAATACAGGAAACCAAGAATGAAAACATGGGAAGAACTTCCCTAATAGAGACAATTACCATCTGCTTTTAACTGTGGCTTGAGAATTCTACTGTTGGTGGGTCATCTTTTTCTTGGTGCAATGAGTAGCCTTTAGTTGTCATGGGCAATCACAGCCCAGGACACAGAGCTTTAATCCCATCTGGAAAGACTGGACATGTCAGCTGGCACAAGCCAGCAAGATCCTCCGGAAATAAGAGCTTGACCCATGAGACTCCTCAGATTCACTTTAACTTACTAACAAGGACCATTCCTTTAGGGCACTCCTGAGTTTTCAACTTTGTTTGTGTCTGCTTAGAGCTTTAGTTTGAAAGGCTGATTTTCAGAAAGTGATTTGACAGGACAAATAGAACCTCTGTGGAAAGAGCACATACACCCCTCTAAGAAGGTTATGAAAAAGAACAGGACAAAGATTCTAGCAGCAGATTCAGAGGTAGGAAGAAAAGGATCCCTGAACACATCCACTGCATAGGAACCTAAACCTGATTTTTGCACAGCTTAGTTCAGCCAACTCTTAGCACATTGCAGCCCATGTCCTTATTTTATTTCCACTTTGTACAACATTTTAGGGGAGATATAATTTGAATATTTTTTTATTTATTGACCTGGAGCTGGAGGAATAGCTCAAATAGTACACACAAGCTCACACACCATGAGGACCTGAGTTTGATCTCTAAGCATCCTCATACAAAAGCCAGACATGGTGGGATGCATCTGTAATCTCAGTGCTGGCCAGTGAACACAGGAGGATCCCTTTATCTCACAAAGCAGCCAATCTCACATTGACTACAGGTCCTACTGAGAGACTATATTTCGATGAACATAGCGGATGGCTAGTAAGAAATAATTCACAAAGTTGGACTCTGGCCTCCACATTCAAACACAAACACACACAAATGCACCATACCACAAGACAACACACACATACACAAACACCCGAGACAGAGAATACAGTTTTATTAATCCACTTTCTATATGTTCAAATGGAACGTACGGAACATTTTCTAAGTGCTCATATGCCATTCCTTTTTAATTCCTATATTTCCTGGTCAAATAGGTAGTCATGTCTTCTGTGGTATACCAGAGGTTTCCTTGCAGGTTGCTGGCAATAGGGAGCATATATCTAAAAAAGAGGTTAGGTACTCTCCAGCAGAGAAATATCCAAGGGTCGTGAACATTTGGGCTATTGGGCTTCAGAATATGGTGTTATCTGATATACTTCTGTTAGATTCTCATATAGGACTGAGATTGCTTACATTGTTGGATCAAACATCCAGAGCATCTCCTCTTGCATCGGGAATTATAACACTGAGCTCAGCCAACTTAGGACAAAATGTAAGAAAACATGATTATAATATGCAATTCACCAAGTAAAAAAAATAATAATAATAATAGGCTGACTGAAGTCTGAAGGAAGAGAAAACAGGTTTTTGGGTTTTGTTTTTGTTTTTGTTGTGGTTGTTTGCAAACTCAGCGAGGCTTGCCCACCACAAGAAACAAGACCTTGTTTTTCAACAGTATCTCTCACCAGTGCAGGAACTAAAAGTCTTTGGAAATCACAGCAATAGCCTCTAGAAATCTAGAAATCCTAGAGAAAATGACCACTCAGCCAACCTCCTGATTTCACCTCTACTCTTAGCAAGAGTAAAGCACTTGGCCAGAGAAAATGATGAGTCCAACACAACAGACCTCCTCTCTCAGGCATTCTTCCCAAATGGGACAAGTTCTGAGGCCTTCAGAGCTGAAGCAAGTGCCATTCTAAATCAAAACAAAGTATATATGCCTGGACTCATGTAAATCAAAGAAAGCAGCTTCCAAATGAGTGAACTCTGGACATCACTCTCTTCATGTAACTTTAATTGGTAGACCATTTGAGAACTGAAATTTTTGCCTTAACTATGATTGATCTCTTTCAATGTTATCAGACAATCAGACTTCCAGAAAACATTGCTAGGGGTAGTTAGTGGTTTAAGACATAAAAAGACATTTTTGAATCAATACGAAATGATTCTGCAGACCTTGCTCCTATAAAGTGAGAGTGTTAGTATTTTGGAACACAACCTGCTCCTGGGTTACCCAGCAACTTATGATATCATCATGAGTCACCGGGCCAGGTGGCCACACCTGGAAGGCGTGGTTATCTTGCCCCTTAAAAGGCCAACCCCAACACGTGGTCTCTCTCTCTCTGTTACTCTCTCACTCTCCCTCTCTTTCATGCTCTCTCTCTCTCAGGGGGCCCCCTTTTCTCCTTCTTTCTCTCTCCTTACCATGTCCTGTTCTCCTACTTCCTCCATACCCACTTAATAAACCTCTGGATTTATTAAGATAGAAGATTGGTTGACCAAGCCTCCTTCCTTCAAATAATAACTAACAGAGAGGAAGACACTAAACAAATGTATCTGAAAAGGTGTGGTCTGTTTGTAAAGAGAGCTTCACTCTCCTTGCACTGGTCAACTGGATTCTTTGCACAGATGTTTCTAAGTCTGTCCTTTCCAAGCTCTTTCAGTGGATGAGATATTCTGCATGATTTTTTGCTTCATCCTATTTTATTATCAATCCATTTCTACTTGTTCCAGTTTTGACTAGATATAACTAATAGCATCAAGAGCTTTCAGCCTACAAAATTAATAATGAAACAGTGTCTGGATGGCAGAAGGAAGAAATGTTTTCTCATAATTTGCCCTGTAACCAGTCTGCTACATCTATAACTTGGTCTTTTCACATGCATGATGGGGACTCTTTACTATAGAGTGCCATGTGTGAACTTGGCTTCCAGAACATCCTCCCTCACTCATTCTCATTAGGTCAAATAATATTATTGAATTAACTGGTATATAAAAATCATGTATTTATGAATATCCAAACATACATGCTTTATGTGAAGTCTGACTACAGAGTTTTCTCTGATTGCCCCAGATCATTTCATTTGGATTAAGCTCCTTATTGCATGCCTAAATACTGATAATTCACCTGACAGTTAAAGGAAAAGGAAGATGGTTTCTTATATATTAGAACAGATATCCCACTTGCCCAGACTTGGTGAATGTAAATGAAAACCTTAATCCTGGACAGATAAAAGAGAGCCAATGGCTGAGAGAAAGTTAGAAGTGCATAGGGCATACAAGGTAGGCCCTTATAAGTCTCTGTTAGATTAGAAATGACATGTATTATGAAATAATGATTCACATTTTTACTTCATTAATGTTTTAATATTTAAAATTAAAATTCTTTTCAACATGCTTTTTATAACAGGAAGAAATAATGAGGTCCAAGAGAGCCAATAAGGGCACTGAGCAGCCAAAGACCATTAGCTACAATCACTGAGGTATATTCTCTTCCAAGTCATAGATTCCTACTCACTGTCAAGTGTACTTGCTAGTCTTACAACAAAAAGCTTTTGAGAAGGACAAAACCTGACCCACATAAATGACTTTAGGAGTGGTTAAATGATACCAACAGTATCTTCATTATATAACTTAATAGACTTTAAGAATTGGGCTCATGACTGACTCTCAGCTGGCCTTTACCTCCCTGGCTTCTTTGTAAGTGTTACAATGCCATGTCACTGACCTTGGCCCAGTCAACTCCATTTTACTGGCTTCACTTCCTTTTCTATACAATGAGCCATGCAGAGTGACTTCTGGGGCATTACCATTCTGTCTTCTTGTAGTTCTGAATTTCTGTTTCTATGTTTCCAAATGAGGGACTTCTCTAAATAGAGCAGGGGAGGTCTTAGGTGAGGCTCTACACTCCCCTGGCTAGGCATCTAGAACTGGTATTCCATCAGGTGTTTTCTCTACATAGGAAACTTAATGCAAGTGGGATCCTCCTGGTTCTTCACCTGGAAATGTGTCATAGCTTCCATCACAGTTATAGCTCACCCTTTCCCTAACCACCGCAGCAATCATTCATTTGCTAGACAGACATGTATTGGGCACTTCTACATATAAGGCCCACATTTCCGACCTTCAGGTTTCTGTACCAAGGTTGCTTAGAAGGTTCACATCTTCCTACCATAAGAAGCAGATAGAATGATCTAGGAAACAGGCTGTAGAAACTCATAGAAACAGCCTCAGGGCACTGGAAAGCCAGAAGCTTTGGAAATGCTACCTGGCATTGTAGTGCCTGCTTTAGATATCTTAGCTCTGAGAAAATAGGAGTATGCACCACTCTTTCCCTCCAAAAGGCAGACCTCTAGAAACCACCAAAGAAGAATTTTTAAATAAGATCCACTCTAGGAGATGGGAGATTAAAAAAAATAGTTGTTCTGAAGAGAAGGGCAGCAAGGAGAAGGAATGACTGCTAATAGATTAATAATCTTCCTTCCTAAGTCAGTTCTGAGCCGTAAAAGTCCGTACCCATATTGAGAGCATGGGGTGATTAGTTGCCACACTAGCTGTGTCTTTACAAATATTTGAACTGGAAAATGAGAAAAGAAACATCTTCATTTTCAGGAAATAGCTAAGCTTTGGCTTCGGAGGCCCATGGTACCTCCAGTGTGAGAAGTGACTCCCTGAACAGTGCAGTTCCCACTTCAGCCCTCCAGACTGCATTCCTGTCCACACTGAAACTATCACCAGTACACTCTGTCCTCTTCTCCTCTCCAAACCTCTTTGAGAAAGAGAGGTCACTTGCAGCTGTATGCTGCTGCTCTGGAGCGTGTTCTTCATGCAAACCCAGAAATACAATACCAATAAAAGGAAAATCATACCAACTAAAACTGCTGAGATATAAAGACCAGCTAGGTATGATGGTTCACATGCGTAGTTCCCAGAACTCAAGAAGAAGGCAGGAGCTTCCAAGGTTCAATGAAAACCTGTGTAATATATTGAGTTCCAAACCATGCTAGAACCAAACAGAACAAAACAAAAAAATCAACCAAAAACATCAGCTTGTTGAGATTAACCAGTTTAAAGATATATATTAGAATATAAACTTTGGTTAAAAAAATACTATGCCTTAAGGAATTAAGAATTATTGGAAATACTCTGTAAACTTTAGCTTCTTAAAAACCAAAGTCATATTGCAAGTTATACCTTTACGGTTACTAGTAGTAGCAGCAGTGATGAGGATAATGAATCTGTTATCTGAAATAGGTATGTAATGAAGCTTTATTGGTAACCAAAGACTCATACTCCACAGATGTCCTTATTCAATGAAACGCTCTTGAACAAATCATGAAGCCCTTACAGACAGCTCAGAGAAACTCCAGTTTATTATCAAGCAATGTCTCTAATCATAGGTCCTCAGAACACACGGGAATTATTGAGTTCAACTCAATCATTACTAATGATATCTGGTAACCCAGGCCCAGTACTATACTCTCCTGTTCATCATTCTACTGAATGTTCACAATCTTCAGCTCAGCAGACTAAGCCACTTACTCCTGTTTACTCAACCAGAAAGTGAGAGTCAGGCTCTGAGACTCAAAGGTGTATCTTTACCACTTAATATCCATCACTGCTTTATTGTATACAATCCTACTTCTCTTTTTTTACTTATTTACTAGAACAGAGACATAATAATGACATATTCTCTGCCGTGGAAGCAAAGGTCCCAAAGTAGACGAATGAGAGTGATGAGACCTGCATTAACAAGATACTTGACCTTTAAGAAACCAGCCTCCTGTGGCTTCATTTTCACTTTCTATAAAACATGATGCTTATTATTCTAAATGTTCTCTAAAGATTTATCTAGCTCTAATATTTGGTGATACCACGAGATACATCATGTCTCCTGATAGACAAGTGTGATGGAAATGAAAAAAAATGCATTTTTCAAAAAAGAGAAGGGAATAACCATGACTACTTTAGGATTGTAGAAAGGCATCAGAATCCATCCCACAGGACTTTTCAAATGTGCATTGATATGGCTGTGGTTGCTAGCATATTTCTCATAGAGGAATCTTAGAAGTCTTCTGGGGCACACAGCCAAGTGATGTCAGCACTTCAGAATCATTCTCAACATAGTACTCCAAGCAGCCACAGATAAATGATCGGAGCAAGTATGCAAGAAAAATAAATGCTTTTATCCTTTGTATAGAAGACAAACAAGAAGGCTATATGCCCTCAGGAATCTCAAGGTTATTCTGCAGTGGTCAAATAAATGGTGGAGGACAGGCAGCATTTGGAGCCTCACACTGCTAGAAGAGAAATGGATCTGCCTCTCTTTAGGCCAGAAGAGTGATCCACTCCTCCAAGTCCACATTCTCTAGGTGGAGATTCCTTTCTGGAGCGATAATGACTGCTCTCAGGATGCTGTTCCTGCAGGGGTCCAGGACAGGCATGTGGTCTCCACACAGGTGAAAGTGTCCTATTCATCCATGTCACTCTGGTTGCCTGTGGAAAGAGAAGATAAGCTGGTGGGAGTGTGGCCAGTTGACACTCCTGTGGAACAGAGCAAATGTTTTCCTGCATTTTAAGTACCACAACCTACAAAGCGTAGGTATTAACTTAACTAGGGCCACAAAGAATCAAGAAACAGCAGACACACCTACAGCAGACTGGAAACTTGGTGAATTTATTATATGCAACATGAACAAGGGGAGGCAGGTTAGGTAGTCTGTATAGGAGATCTTTGCATGGGAGCAGGCTCAGGTTTCAGTCATCCAGGAGGAATGAAAGCTGGTAGTTTCTGCACACACTGTCAACATTTCCACTTGTACCAGGGAAAGCTTTGCCATTCCTCAGTTCCTGATGTGGGGAAGACTTTTCTATTCCGGTAAGTATGATGCTGCGGGGCCCATGCTATAACCATGCTCATGTCAGCCATATACATTCACTCAGGACTTCATCCACTTCTCACACTTAAGGTCCTAGTTGGATCTCAGTTAATACATTCCACTTAGTAGTCTTTTAGTGACAAGTATAAAAGATACAAAAACAAAACAAAACAAAGTTGACATGTTCACAGAAATAGCCTTGTAGTAGGAATGACTATAAGAAATGGTTACAAATGATAAATAGACTAATTATCATTACAGTTGTGGGTGCAGTGGATGATGACAGCATTAAATGAACCAGTGGAATAGTAGTGAAAGGTCACACTCACTCATTAATATGTACGTATCCATGGAGCACTGTAACCATAATTACTTGCTTGGATCACTCAATCACTGCATGAATTCTAGGCATCTTCCTTCAACAGCAACCCCCAAATCTAGGGATCTGCCTTGTTTTCTATCCTGCAGAAATATCAATGGCAATTAGGACCATTGTGGACATGATGGTGTTCAGAGCAGAATCCACAGGATTGAGATGATATCACAACAGCTATCTTGATAGCATGGTTCCAATGACAGAAGCTCTGTGCTCCAGTGCGTTACTGGGTTCTATTTCTTCTCCACTCCCCAGCCTGATGAAGAGAGGCAGTTCTTTGGTTTTATGGGTCCTTCTGCTTTCACTTTGCAGATTTAAAAATCAGTTCTGCAAACTTGATTCTCTTAGTTTGAAATCCCTGGAATGTTTCAGATTACCTGATTTGACAGCATCTGATGACAGGAGACTTAAAATTATCTAAGAGGTATCACTGTGCTCCAAGTCTATGGAGAAATATCCTTTGGCCTGCGGGCAAGACACCTGGATCATTTTTCCATGCCTATGTGAATGTCAGGGTAAGAAATAAAAACCTCTCCATTACTCCCAGCCACCTGTGCTCTATCCTGACCTATTGCTACTGGGGTTCAGAGTTTTCTTTCGGTATATATTGAAGACCTGAAAGGAATTTAATTAGGTAAAAGAGAAGTAAGAGTGACAGGGGACAGCTGAGGGAAAATACTCAGAAGGAGAAAGGAAACAATTAACAACAATAACAAAAACATTTCAGTTGCCTAATGCCAAAAGGCTTGCTTCAACTGAGTACGATGGAGGAAGAGGAAGATGCAGACCTTCTAAGACGTGGCTACTTTACTCAACCAGTTTCAAATCAAAGTTGGGGACATACCACAACCTATCTATAAACTGGTGTATATCACTTCTATACATTCTTCTCTTTGTGTTTATTCTGCCTCTGCTTTCTTCATATGGGATACATACAATGGCATTTAGGGCCACCTTGCTAAACCAGGATGGATGACCTCCTTTCAAGACTCATTCATATGGGCCAAGGCCATTGGGGTGTGAAGATGTTGATGTGGGAATTTCACTATATAATGCAGGCTAGCTTTGAACTTGTGGTCCTCTTTGTCCCAACCTCTTACGTACTGAGAGGTAGGTTGTTCTGTACTTATTTTTGTTTGGTTATTGATTGGTTGGTTTTTATAAGGTTACTGTTGCAGAAAATATAAAAATGGCTAATAGTGTTTATTATTAAAACCTGTAATATTATGGTGGTATTATCTAACCCACTATCAAATCAATAAAGACATAGACACCTGATAAATTTTAGAATGGTCTTATTTTACCTGAAACAGGGCAGATACTAACCCCTAAGCTACATAATTATCTCCCAGGCCCCCCCATGCCAATTGCCTTAATAATGTCTATCTGAGCTACCTCCCATACATAATTCCATAAACACTTGCTTATTATTCTCGTCTGGGTTGCTTTCCTTTATCCATGCCAATCCATCCATGTAAGTCTTTCCATATTATCCCATGTTGGCTCTTATCTTTCTTTCTCCTCCAGTTCCTGTCTCCTCTGTCCAGTGATCCTCCTGTTCCCAAAGCCCATGACCCTTAGCCATGCCTACCTCATTTCTTCCCTGCCCAGATTTAGGCTTTTATTGGTTAAACAGGGAGGCAAGGTTATACAGCATTATTTGGGGTACATGATAATTTCCTCATAAGAGATAGCAAGCAGACCTCAGGAAGCAAAATCATTAACAATCAAATACAAAACGCCAGACCTTGCTGTTACAGGTAACGTTTCTGACAAATTGAGAACCAATTTATTCATCCTCCTGCAACTTAGATTCTTGGGCTAAGCCAGTGCTTTGAGGAGCAGTGAAAATAAAAGTTCCACTGACAGTACCATGAATAATGAAGCATTCACTTCAAGACCAACTTGATCAGACACATTTGGTGAATGGAGACATCAGAACTCTATTAAGACTAACTCTCTGATGAGCCTGGAGATGTAGCTCATTTGATAGAGAATGTCACCTAGATCTAACCCCGGGCACCACATAAAGTGGGCACAGTGGTACATGACTGCACCCTAGCATTGGGGGAGTAGAAATAGGAGGACCAGAAGGTGCTCAGCTGTACAAACCTGGGATACAGAGGACCCTGTCTCAAAACAAAGGAAAAATTCCACTTCCTATGCTCTAGTTTTTCAAAGCCCCACTAGCTTCAAAGTGGGCCTTGGCTGGACTACATCTTTAAGGAAATGGGTGGAGGCACCAAGCCACAGAGTCAGCCAGGAGATGCTTACACTGGCTCAGGAATATACCTGAATGACAGTATGATTACCTGACCACTTAAAAGAGAGTCTCAGAGGTTCGCTAACCTATGGAACTTTCTGTGCCAATAAAAACAGCTTAATTTTTTTTGACATTGTGAATTTTCTCCCATCCCTGGCTTCACTTTTCTGCAGGAAATCCCCTGTGCTTTCACTTTTGCCAACCTAACACCCCACATGGAAACAAGTGCATATTTCTCAGGGAATAACCAAAAACAGGAAATTCTGGACGTATTGATTTCCTGCCCTGCTCCTAACTCTGACACCGCCAGCTACTGTTGGAACTGGATTTCTGCCCTGTAGCTGTAGACTCTCAGCCTTTGCCATCACCAAAACCAGCAGCCCATCTCTCACTTGCCAGCTAGTGGGCAGGGCTTCGCCCATAGCATCTGTATAACTACTTAGGTCTCCAGTGCCTGCCATGTCCACCAGATCTCACAGTAATTTCCTGTTTACAGAAGGCTGTTGATCATTGTAGGCAAATGGTGATCAAACTATGTCAGGATGACTCCCAGGTCAAGGTTTCACCTGGCTGCCTTCCCATCTCAATCGTATTAACCACAAGTGGCACCAAACCAGTGTTGTCTACCTCCATTTCCAATGCCCTTAGAAATTTGAATTTCTTTGTTCAGGGTTTATTTATGGAGGAAATCCATGTTCAGATACCTCCTGTCATCTCTTTGGGACTACCTGTGTTCCCCTTATGCGCTTGGACATGGTATCTCCGAGAAGCAAACTCTCATTCCTACAAGTTCACATCCTGAAAATTGGTCATTTGATAGAACTTTGATAATCAAATGTACTCTTTCTGGCATTTGTCAGAGAAGAATGCTCTCTCCAAGTTGTTTAGTATCTTGTATTTAGCTTTTCCTGCAGTAAACAGACATGCTTACTTCGGGTAGGTATGTGAAAGTCAGTTCATAGGAAACCTCAAGTTTTTCTTGTTATTATGCTTTTTTCAGATGCCCTCCACCCTACCTCCTATTTTCCCCACAATAAACACACACATGCTGACTTTCACTTGATATTCCAAGGTCAGCTTATAGTAAACTTCATGGTTTGTTTTCCTGCTATCTTGCTTGTTTCTAACATTTTCTTACCAAGCCCCTACCTCCTCTAGAAAAGTTACATACATGACCTTACAAACAGTACCCCATTTCTCTCCTCCCAGGCCAGATGCAGGCTATGGCTCTCCTGGGGAACAGTTTATCTCTTGCTCCTACTTCAATGCTATCAAGTCAGAAACTGAATCTCCTGAACCAGCCATTTGAAAATTACTATTTTTTATCTTTCTGATTTCCAAATTTTCAAGGTATAGTTGACTCATTTTAACACAAAAAAATTAGACTACATCCAGGGTGACTGCCTTAATTGATTTGCATACTAATTCTTCCACTAGTGTCAAGATGTCTAAATCAGCCTTGCTCCAGACTGACAAGCAGGAGCCTTTGCAACTATTGGTCTATGACTGAGTGCTGTTCATTGTTGAGAGTAATGATTACTCATCTGACTAAAAAGTAAACCTCAATCTAAACAGCTATTTCAGATGCTGGTAAATTGACCACACTTACTCAGTGTTACCTAGTTGAGCCCACATCCCTGAGAAAACCTTGATATGGGTTTAGAATAGATTGAGGTCAGCATTCAACTGCACACAAACTTCCTGGTCTACTTTTCTGCTTACTCAAGAAGATTCTTGATGACTCAAAGTAAATGGGTTCAGAGAGGAGGTGAAGGGCAATGCAAAATTCCTGGCATTGAAACCACATAATTCTGGCTTATGTCTTGGTCTTACCACTTGTTAAGCATGTGAATCCAGACATGCAATTGTTTTAGTTTATCCAAACTGTAAAATAAGAGGGTTACACAGAAACAGCTGAGGGATTAATAAAGCAAGATCATAATAAAGCATACACCATCTACTCATGGTTGGGATCCTGTTGCATGAGGACCTGGTACACCTGTACTGAGGATGACCCAGAGCAGCAAGAGAAAACTCATGAAAAAAGAAAATAAATGTCTTTTTATTAAAACAATTCTCAATATTGTATCTTGATCATATTTCTCCTCCCCCCCCACCATTTTCCAGGTCCTTGCCATCTCCTACCCAACTTCATGTTCTTCATCTTCTTTCTCTTTCTCCTCCTCCTTCTCTTCTTCCTCCTCTTCCTCTCCTTCTCTCCTCTTCCTCTCTCTCTCTCTCACCGTCTCTCTGTCTCTCCTTCCCTTTCTTTTTCCCTCACTCCCCTCCCCTCTCTAGTAGTCTAAATGAGTCCCAATAGGCTAGTATATTTGAATACTTGGTCATCAGGGAGTGGCACTACTGGAGAATGATTAGGAGGTGTGGCCTTGTTGGAGGAAGTACGGGAGTAGACTTTGAAGTTTTGAAAGCCCAAGCTAGTCCTCCTGTCACTGTCTTGCTGCTGCAGATCTGAATGTAGAACTCCCAGCAACTTGTCCAGTGTCATCTCTGCCTGTCATGCTCTTTGTCATGATGATAATGGACTAAACCTGTAAACAAGCCCCCAGTTACATGCTTTGTTTTATAAGAGTTGCCTTGGTCATGGTGTCCCTTCATAACAATAGAACACTGACTAAGACACACATTATATCTCTCTCTCTTCCTCAAAATATAAAACATAACAAAAACAAAAAATTGAAAATCAAAACAAACCAACAAAAAAAAACTCAAAAAAACCCACACACAAAAGAAAACACAAAGAAATACACACAGAGAGATACACATACACACACACCCCCAAAAAACAAAAACAAAACAAAAAAACCCATAAGGTCCATTTGTGCTGATATTCCCGGTGTAGGGTCTACCTAGAGTGTGGTTGATATGCCCAGTGACAGTTCATTGGAGAAAATTGATTCCCCTTTCCCAGCAGATATCAATTGCAAATAGCTTCTTGGTTAGCGGTGGGACTTTGTATACACTTCCCCTTCCCAGTGCAGGGCTTTTGTCTGATTTGAACTTGAACAGGCCTTGTACACGTCTCTATGCGTTCATATGTGTATCTGCCCTCTAGTGTCTGAAGACACTGTTTCCTTGGACTCATCCACTACTTGTGGCCTGACTACTTCTTGCGCTCCACACAGATTCCTGAGCTTAAGGAGAGGAACTTAATAAGGGCATCCCACTTAGGACTAAGTGCTCCAAAGTAAGTCCCTCTCTGTACCTTATCCAGTCGTGGGTCCCTGTGTTAATTTCCAACCACTACAAGAAGGAAGTTTTCTGATGAGGGTTGAACGAGGCACTAACATATGGGCATGAAAACGTCATTAGGAGTCATTTTATAGCTATGTTTCTTAGTAGAATAAATAGTAGTAGGTTTTACCCTAGTGCCAATAACCCATCTATTCTCAGATTCTTGGCCACTTTACAGTGTTGAGTGTGAATTCTAGCTCATGGAGTGAGCCTTAAATCCAATCAAAATACAGTTTGTTGCTTCCATAACATTTGTGCTATTTCACTTTCTTTGCAGGTAAGTCACTGTTACAGGGTGATTAGCTAATAATAGTTGGGTGATATTTATGATTATTTTCATCTCTGGTAGCTTGCAAAGTAATTTCCAGCACCTTTAAACAGTAGGGACTAGAGATGAAGCTTCAAATTGGACACAAGTTCTATTTCTCTATGTTTGATTACATAAGTTATGTTTTCAAGAATGAACCTTACTATGAGGTTGTGGAGAGTAATCAATAGTCTTAGCAAAAACCCATGATGTTCATCACAGTCTTTGGGATCCCTTTAGATAGTTACTAAACAAGATGTAACCAATTCCTGGTACAGGAGGTTTTACTTATGGCTACATTTAAATTCCTTTCATATATGTATATATATTTAGGGAGCTTCTACAGTAGGTTTTCCTAAGGCTTTTCAAAAGGTCTTTGGTGTTAGTCATCCTTCCCCATCTCCCCTCTTTTATCTGAACTCCCATGCCCCTCCCATTTAATCCTTCAAGTTTCTTCTTTATCTCTTTTAACACTTCCTTAAAAGATCTCCTCCTTCATTCTAGTCCTCTACTGGCTACCTAATCTCTGTGGTTATTCTATATGAAACATACATAGTTAACCTTAAAACCTAACATCTACATATACTAGAATACAGACAGTATTTGTCTATTTGTGTCTTGGTTGCCTCGCTTAGAATGATTGTTTCTAGTTCCATCAGTTTACCTGCAAATTTCACAATTTCATTTTTCATAAAAGCTTAAATATATTCCATTGCATAAAGGTAACTCATTTTCATTATCCATTTATCAGTCAATGGGCATCTAGGCTATTTCCAGCTTCTGACTATTATAAAAAGAACAACAATGGACATGGATGAGCAAGTATCTCTCTAGTAGAATCCTTTGAGTATATGCCTAAGAGTGTATATCTGAGTCTTGTGGTAGATCAATTTTCAGCTTTTTGAGATACCTCCATACTGATTTCAAATGGCTGTACCAGATTTCACTCTCCTTTCCCCATATCCTCACTAGAATATGCTATTATGAGTTCTATTGATCTTGGCCATTTTGGCTGGGGTTAAATGAAGTCCAGTGGCAAAGGATGTTGAACTGGTTAAAAAGTGTTTCTCAGTCATTTGTGTTTCATTTTTTTAATGCTCTGTTTAGTTCTACACCAAGTTTTTTATTTCAGTTGTTTTCTTGATTTTTTTGTGTCTTTATATATTCTGGATATTAAATCTTAATCAAATGTAAGTTGATAAAGTTATTTTTCCATTTTTCCAATCTACAGGCCTCTACTTTGCTCAAATCATGCTGCTCTTTTCTGTAAAGAAGCTTTTTAGCTTCATGAGGTTCCATTTATTAATTGTTAATCTGGATTCCTGTGCTATTGGTGTCCTCTTCAGAAAGTCCTTCCCTGTGCCAATGTGTTCAAGCCAATTTCTTACTTAAGAGACAAAAATCTTAAAGAGCTAGAGAAGACTTGAAATCTTTCATAGTTTAAATTTTTTAAAATCCTACCAAATTTGTATTTCTCTCCTTCCCCTCTTATCTATAGATACCATACTAAGAACTTACAGTGGTTTCTTGAGTCTTCCAAGTTCCTTTTTAGGTTGGCAACTTTGTATTTTGAAGAAGGATAAATAATACAACTCTAAGAGAGGTTATGCAATACGCCCAGAGTCATTCACCCCAAAAGTATGGAATTTAAGTTTTAACCTACATGTTTTTCTTACTCCAGGAATTAGCCATATCCATTGCACACTATTATCGAACACACAATTTTTATTCTAAAAGAGTATCAGTGTACATAAATATTTTAGGACAAAGGCTTGGCTCTTGTTCTTAGTAGATGAAGTAAGATGCAGTGACACCAGTATGGAACCTCGGGTGTACTTGGGTAATCACAACCAAGCAAGCTGCTTGAATGAAACTTGATTTCCCCAGATGTTCAGAAACTGGCTTCACTCATGCTTGGGGTTTGGAAACCAGAACTTGAAAGGGAATGGCTCAGTTACTCTTCAAATTGAACTGTGATGAGATTTTCCCTTTGGAGATGAAGCCACCGTAGTGAAAGCTTCAGTGAGACACAATCTCCATGAAGGAAGTCCTGACTGAATGAAAGCACATTCAAAAGACCAGCCCCACTCTGTTTGAGCTGGAGGAGAAATACAAGACAAGAAAAATTACATATGCAAAAGTACAGAGGTGTGAAATTGAACATGCACCCATGGAAGCTGGAGAGGGGAATTGAGTCAGTGGAATGGGGCAGGAGCTATCAAGACTGGACTAGTGGCAGGACATTAGGTCATTAAAGAACTCCCATTTTCTCCCAGCTGTATGAACCACTAGAATGAGAAACTAATAAGGTTTGGGTGGGAATTCACCCAAGGACACCTGTTCTTCAGAGAAGACCTTGGCAAGCAGTACATGGGGACTAAGTGAGCTTACAAGTGGGAGTATGCTCAACTCTGGCTTTCTACACAGGTCTGGGCGGTGGTGGCTGGCAGTTGGATGGGTCATGCTGTTTCTTCATGCTGTCTCCACATTTTCTCTCACATTCAGTATTGCCTCAAGACACAGACCAAATGAAAATAAACTGGCTATGCAGTTGGCCTTTTTCCCAGAGAAATTATATTTAGCCTCCAAAAGCATCAGGGTTCAAAATGGCCTGGTCATCTCTGCTAAAAATGGTCATCCGGAAGAAGGTGCATATGGAAAGCCATCCAGGAATGAGGAATGTATCACTTTGGATAAATGCCTGCTATGTGCTTCCAGGGGTTTTGATCTCCAGTCCTCAAGAACTGGTATAAATTAAAACAGATGGGTACATGGCATTGTTCACACTGAAACAACCATAAAAGGGGCTTTTCTGTATGGCCCAGGCTGAGTGCCAAAGGTGGCCAGAACAAGTGTTACCCAGCTTCAAAACCATGCTCACAACAAAGAGAGCATTTACTGTGTCATAATATTAAGGCTTTTAAGGCATTTACAAAGAAGTAGTGGAAATGGCAAATGTGCTCTTTGCAAATAAATAAAAATAGCTGATGATCCTTTTTTTTTTTCAAAACAACAACAAAAACGGGCTTAAAAATCACCATAGATGATGAAGGTTTGAGAAATATGTCATCTCATACAGTGTTATTAAAATATTTCCTTTGGTGGGTTAAGAGGAAATCTCAGTTGGTGAAGTGGTTGTCTCAAAAGCATGAAGTACTGCATTCAATCCCCAATACCTACATAAAAAGCTGGTTGCAGTGACAGTGCTTGCAATCCCAGAACTTGGCTGGTGGAAACAAGGGGATCCTTGGTTCTTTCCAGTAAGCCAGCTTGCCCGGTTGATGAGTTCCTGCCCCTGAAGAACAGCACAACGTTGACCTCTGGCCTACACACACACACATACACACATGTCCATCTATACACACATGATTATATATACATAGTCATATGTGCACACATATGCAAACACACACAAGATGAACTCACCTACTGAGAGTTTTTTGTTTGTTTTTTTTTTTTCTTGGAGAAAGCATTTGTACTATGGAACAAGGAGTGAGATAGAGAAGAGCAAAATTAAAGGCACTTGAGAAACAGCATAACAGGAACATAGGCTGGCTGGAGTGGAGGAAGTAACAAAAATTCATAGGATAATTCACAAGTCTTAGAAATTGATTAGATTGACAGTTCCACAGCCCTGGAGGGAGCAGAGCTGAGATCAGAAGTAATGAGTGACACCACACTCATTGTGGCAGAATGGTCACAATGAGGACGTCAGGCAAACCATTGCCTGGATAGCGGCATCATTTCCGTCCGTTTCCTTAAGGTCCTTCCTTTTCTTCTTCTTCTTCTTTTATTTTTTAATCTTTTTTTCACATTTATTTATTTTAATATTTTTAATTTTAATTTTTTTACCATTTATTCTTATATATCCCAATTGTAGGCCTCTCACTCAACTCCTGGTCCCACCCTCCCTCCCCCTTCCGCACTATTCCCTTCACCTCATCCTCTGAAAGGGGAGTTCTTCCCCTCTGCCATCTGCCCATAGCTTATCAAGTCTCAGCAAGACTGTATCTTCTTTTTTCTGTGGCGTACTTAGACCATCTCGCCAGGAAGAGGTAACCAAAAAGCCCGCCACTGAGTCACATCAGAGAGAGCCCCTGGTCCCCTTACTAAGGAACCGACATGGAGACAGAGCTGCTTCTGGACTACATCTGCGTAGGGATCTAGGTCCTCTCCTGGTTCCTGGTTGGTACATCGGTCTCTGCAGGACCCCCTGGGCTCAGATATTTTAGCTTTGTTGGTCGCCTTGGGGGGCTCCTGTCTCTTCCGAATGCTTCTACCCCTGTTTCTTCCATAAGACTTCCTGCACTCTGCCCAAAGTTTGGCTGAGTCTCAACATGTGTTTTCATCCTCTGTTGGGTGGAGCCTTTCAGAGGTCCCTCAATAGCAGGCTCCCATCCTGCATCCTTTAACATTTGACTCTTTTAACCACCTTCCCAAGATCTTACTCACTGAATGACTCACTGAATGTTTTTTCCTAGTTTTAACTCCCTTGACCCCGCCAAACATTTGTTGATGGCTTGGTATGCATTTTCAATTTTCTAATACTATTTTAATCAGCCTTACAAAACAATGCATATTTTGCAAGATTCAAATTTTCTCTTTGCAGTGAACGTGAAACAAGCCCACTACCAATGAAGATATTTATGGGGAGTAGAGTTATGCAAAGAAATCTGGCTATTAAGGTTGGAGGTTGATTTCGTCAGTAGACAATGACCTTTGCCTATACACATACCTATCCTTCTCCCGGTTAGTGGCCTAACAGACGTACCCTCTGTGGGCCAGGAGCAGTGCGCAAAGCATTGAGAAGGTCTACCATACAAGCATGCTTCCTGAACAACCCCTGCTAGAAATATCAAGAGGGAATAAGACAACACAGGAGGTGCTGTTCCCAACACCTGTCTGACTTCAGACTTACTGGACTGGTTCCTGGGTTTCCTCTGCTAAATTCCCAGAGTGGAATTTCTCTTGTATCACCACAGCAACATCTCATCAATGCACATAGCTCTCTAGACCCTTGGTGTTGACACCAGCCCCTCCTCCAAAGCCTAAGGATCCTGAATGTAGATCTCAGTAATTTTTGAGCATCAAAGTGAATACCAGAGCCTTGAAAGGACTTTAGGGCATCAACTGATTGACCCCATTCACTATGTTGGATAATAAAGCCATTCTCCATTTTATGTGAGTCATGCGTTAGAGCAAGTCCCTTGGCACCTTTTACCTCACACCTTCACTAGCCCCTCTTAAATAAAATTATCACCTGGCTCCTGGCAGAGACAAGGTTTGTATGACTTGCTTATCCCCAAATGTAAAGCAGCAGCATGGTGCTGGCCGGTGAAATGCCATACCTCTCAAACAAAATACTTTATGAACTATGTGGTTTTCAATGTATGTATATTCTGAAAATAATGGATGAAGCACTTAGGAAATATCTAGCTTGCTAACCTGTATTCTAGAGCCAGTATGGTCAGATTAAGGGGGAAAAGTGCTTTGGGGAAAATCATGTCCCTGAGGAAATGAGAGATAGCTTTACAGGTTTGCCTTTTTTTTTTTTTTTTTTTTTTTTTTTTGTTTTTTTTTCAATGCAGTTTATTCAGGAACATTGAACAATCCTCGGACCCCGGGGAAAGCCAGCCCACAGCTTAAATAGCCTCTGGGTAGCCAACCCAGGCGTGCCACGTGGGCAATGCAGATAGGTCCACATACATGGAAGCAAGCCAGATCCTCAGCCTTAGCCAAATGTGGAATTGTTCATGACAGAGAGCACTCACCATCGGGAAGGTGGAAGGCGGAAACCAGCTCCATCTTTAAGGCATAGCATTCCGCAGCTCTCTACAGTTCCCCCTTTTTGTTTTAGACGCATCAGGCAAGAGTAGAGGTCTGATCTCTGATATTAGAAATAAATTGGGACTTTGTACAGATGTTCATTTAGGTGTCATCCACCCAAAGAGCATCAGACCCGTCCGATACCTTTTTCTCAGAGGCGGGACCTGGGGCATCAACCCGCATGCAATCAGACATGCTCTTCTCTGGGTCCAAAGCGGCTGACCCTGAGTGCAGTGCTTAGCCTCGCATCCTGAGCATAACATTTTAGCTTTTTATGGTAGCCAACCATGCTTGGGGAGACTGTCCTGCTTCAATGGCTGTAAAGGCCTGAATGATCATGGCTGCATCACACTGTTGTGAGACTCTAATCTTGCATATATACCACAGGCAAACCAAGGAGACCAACACCAGAAGGCCTGCTAACACTCCCATGCCCGCCCATTCCTTCAGATGATTCATGAGGTTTGCCTTTTCTTTGAGCAAAATGAGAAATATCCTCAGTAACTGATGACCAGACAACATACTGAATGCCTACCTAGATACTGAGGGAGCAACACAATGGTATCCATAAGTGCACTTTAATTAGAATTAGGATCTTCCTGCACGAAAGCAATGGAAGGATAGAGGTACAGAAAATTTTCTATAACTTTAGCCCCAGTATGACCATTCTGGGAAGTTATGTTCTCCATATGCAGGTTCATGGTGAGTTCCTTGTACTCACTCTGAAGCATCCTGCCTTTAGAAACTTGTCAGCAGGGGTTAAAGGCCAAGCAAAAGAAACAAATTGACTCAAAAGTATCCTTTCTGGTCATTGTAAGCTCCAAGGATGTGGAGCTGATTCACTCAGCTAACATCTGGCAAGCATGTGAAGACACACAGAGTGGGTCTAGTTGGGCCACCTTGGCTTTCATGCCAAACCCAGCCATTACTTAGGTTTCTTCAAAGCTGTATAATATTCTTCCCAGGGCAGAGGCTGGCACTGCCAGTCTGTGTGACAGTCCGGTCTCCTGCCTGTGCCACATATCTTGGTAGGCCCTAATACAGAAAAAGCACATGCCATGAACTGCAGAGCAGTTGTACTTTTTCCCCTGTACAAACAGAGCACTTTGGCCAAGCTCAGCTCCCTGCCAGCAACCTTCAACACAGCCATGCTCCATCCCAAGCTTGCCAGCTAGGCCCAAACATGGTGAGCTGTTCCTCACAGGCAAAAACCTGAGCAGACACAAATGGTTTTACAAGTACTACCTTGAAGGCTATACCTGTCCCTTTCCCACAGTATGCATCATTGGCAACCTCTAAGTTGAATTAATGGGAAAGCATTTGGCAAGTCACAGGCTGACATGTTGATCTTGTTAGCTGTTGAGACGAGTAAGTATGCATGTTGAATGCCATCATTCAGCCTGAACCCAGAAAACCTCCTACTCAAGAAGCCTGACAGAATAAGTAATTTCCAACATTATATGCCAGATTTATATTAATCCTTGATTCAAGAGCGTGTCATGATTGACCTTAAATAGACCTCTGATGACCCAGGTGACTAGAAATGCCACACACTGAAGAGCTGCCAGCACAGCACTGCAGTGAGGTATGATGGAGCAGCAGCGAGGCCTGCAGCCAGATTTTTCTCATCTCTTAGTATCTAATTAACTTTAAAGAGCCATCAAATGCCATGCAATCTGGCCTTAGTACAAATGTAAGTAAAAAGGAGCTCCTTTTCAAGTTCTTGGAGACTGTCCACCTTTTCACATAGTCAGAACAGAACTTTAAAGTGACTTCAAATGGTAAGTCCATGGAACATAGGACAGATACTGTGAGCACCAGCAAACTGTCTCCTGTCAGCTGTGTGTCTGTCATCTCCATCAGCAGTTTAACCATTGGAGTGAACGGCTCCAGTGAGACCCACCCTATCGAAGCCAGGACTCAAAGTCAACTCAGTTCCAATCTTCACATATTTATTGAGGAGCTTGTTCATTCCTAGAAGAGCTGTAAGAGAGCAGGAACTAAGAAACTCTCATGACAGCAGGGAGAATCATGCTATGCATCTAAAAATAATTTCACAGAATAGGCTGCTGTTTGGTGAGTGACAGAATACAGAATACCCATCTAAAACTCTAAGCAAGCATCACTCTGATCAATTTCAGCTAATAGGGCTGGTGGTGCCCTTTAACTTAGGACTTTGGCTTACAAAGCAAGGTTCCTGCATTTTCTTTTTTTATTAATGCTGACATACAGAACTGATGTACATGGAATGCTTTCTTCCATGTAATACTGATTTATTAAAGACTAAAAATAATGCACAGCCATTGGACATCATGACTGCAAAAGAATCAGAAAGAGAAAATAGACAGTGTTTCTTTTCCAGCAGAGCCAGGCCACCTCTGGTTCACTGGAATACAAAGAGAGATCATCCACTGCAATGTACCACTAGCCATATCCCATGTCACTAGACAAATCTGAGACCAAGGTTCTAATCCATCTCATTTATTTTCATATACACCCAAGCTTACTATAACCTGCATCCCAGAGAAACTATTTCAGGTATCTAGTTTATCATCATCTCCATTCAGTTTTTAGTGAAATCTTGCCACCAGATCTTCTCTTAACTCTGTAATTTGAACAAGGAAAAACATTCAATTATTAACTCGATTTATTCTCCAAACATTTATTGTCATTTCTGGGATGGGGACAGCTCAACTACTCATAAGACAAGTAATGTGCAAAGCAACATGTGCAAAACTATGTGACAACTGCCAGAACGAAGGCAAGCTCTGGCTTAGCATGTTTCGTCGTGCTAGCAGTTTGCATGTGTTTACCCTCTGAAACAATAACAGGTAAAAGCTACAGAAACTTTAATATGCCAGAAATAATGCATAGTTTGACTGTCTTGACACTGAATTGGGCATCTACTCAACAACTTTTTGTGTTAGTTTCTTCATGTTAAAGATCTTTAAAGAGTCTCAACTCACTAGGCATGAACAAACAACAGATCGACTTTTGCAATAACTGGTACTCCACTCTGGCACTGCTAGCCATTAGATGGTTTAGAACTCAGTGTTTCCTGTTTCAAATTTGAAAACTCCTATTTGTCTTAAGGTTCTGCCCTGGCCATCCAAAGCAAACTGGAAGCTCTAGTACTTTGCAGCCAGGAGTGGACCAAGATTTGCATTGTCTCCACCAACTTTTCCCTGTGTCTCTGACAGACTGCATTCTATAAAAGTTGGGCTAGAAGGATAAGAGAAGTACCTTCTGGCATAAGTGTGGCAAAGAGCTGTCTTCAACCCACCCCAACTTACTGTGTTCAACCTTAGTAATAACAGTGAGGGTCTCATTGTAGGCACTACATTAAGCACTGATGGGTTATTTTCAAGATATTTTTAGCAGAACTAAATTTACAGGAGGATGAATTTGTAAGCAGTGGAGTAATTAATTTGGTGAAGGAACTGTCAAGGTAACTCAGCATACAGACAGTGGCACTGAAATAGCAAGCTGATTTCAGCTATGTTTATAATAAAACTTAAAAATTTTAAACAGAAAGGTTTGGAATTCTTGCTGTTTTCATGGAAAAGAGGCATATGTGGAAATTAAATTTAAATTTTTTAATTTTTTTTAAAAAATTTAAAATTTAAAATTTAATTTTTTTAAAAACCAAAGAATTTACATCCATAAAATAAAAATGATGCTATTAAACCTTAAGGTGTTTCAGGAATTGGCTGGACTCCATCTATTACAGGTTCAAAGGGACAAAGCTTTAGCTCTTTTCAGAGGGCTTTGAGACAGATGCACGGGGTTCCCTTCTCACAAGGGGTCACTTAGGGAAGAGTTTCCCTGAAGTAAGATACCCAAACACACAGAGACCACTGCTATTGTTCCATCATCTAAATGATAATAAATTTGTAGACATGCAAAAAGTAAGAGTTGTGGGATCATAAAAACTTCTATCCAGACTTCAAAGGAAATCAAAACATATTTGCTGTCTTGGTTGCTACACAATGCAGACATAATGTAACAAGGTCAGATTTATTGCAAAGAATCCTCCCAATGTCTATGTGTAAAGTGGAAGATGCAGAGGAAGTTACAGATGTGAAAAATCTACCAAAGAAAGTCATGGGCAACCAGAGAAGCCAGACCAAGAGACAACTGGCTGAGAATAGGTCATGAAAGCAGAGTTGTCTAAGCCCTTAGGAGCTCACATCATACCACCATTCACCTCAGATGCCAGATGTGTAGCTCCAGGATTTAATGCTTGCACTGTCTTGAGTTTGGTCCTGGGCCCCATTTCCAGGCCCCATTTCTCTGTTTATAAATAGTGATATTTACCCTGTGGTGTCATATGTTGGAAGGATATAACTTCTTGCTTCTATTTTATAGGAAGTGCTCATAGCAACAAGTCTGTTATGGGTCCCAAGAGAGGCTTTAAACTGGACTTTTGAACAAAATTGATATTCTTAAAACTTGGAAATAGACAAAACACATTTTTTTTCATCATGACACTCACATAGACATTTGGAGTTCAGGGCAGAATGTTGGAGTTTAAGCAGAAATGTTTGAGAATCATATTGACAGGGACTGAATTTGCGGTGGCAAGTTTTGGTTGTCAGCTTGATTAGCACCTGGAAGGATAGCGAATTTCTTTAGGTAAATCTGTAAAAATGTTCATGGAGTGAACTAACCGAGAGGAAACCCCATCCTGAGTGTGGGCAGGAGCACCCTATCAAAGAGCAAAAGCTTGCAGCACAGGAGTTTCTTCTTATAGCTTCCCTACAGCCATCTTCTGGAGGATCTCACCTTCCTCATGCCCCCAACGCAGTGAAGTTATGTTCAAGCCCATGGAGACAAATGATAATGCACCAAAATTCTTTACATTTCTCTTTAGCAAGGAAAGAAAGCTAACACACACCTCATCTGTCCTCTGAGAGTAACTAGTGTCCACATCTGATGTGTCAGAGTATGTGGCTCTTGTGCCAAAGCTATCTACCTACCCTCAAAAGATGACTTCTGTGCTCAAACTATCTGCCGTTCACCTGATGACTCTTTCCTTCAGCCCAACTATTCTCTACATAGTACTCCTATTACCATGCCATTTGTCCTCTGCAGGGTGACTTTTTCCATCAGATATCGTCTGAAGGTGACTGAAGGTCTCTGAGCTAGCCTTACACCAACACTGGAATAAAAAGAGACAAATCACAAAGGGCTGGCTCATCCTACAGTTGAGTAAAGAGTTTGTGCTTTAGGCAAGTGAACCCAAAAAGGAATTCTGAAGCATCGCATGATTGCATTTATAATTTTTTTACACTCTTCTCAAAGCACAATAGATATGGACAGGAGAGTTATGAAGCCAACAACAAAGATATATAAGGAGCTGAATGCCATGCTTTTCAACTTGCTTATTGTCTGAACTCTGCCAATCCTGATAAATCCTTTTTGGCAAATGACATAGCTTATAAGTTGATTCAGTGTGCCCTGGGCAAGTTGAAGCCTTCTGCCTATGGAAAATGTTAACAGGTTGAACAACTCAAAGATAAGCAAATCTCAAAGTTTGTCTATGAGTCCCAGTATCTGCTTTGATACAATGCTGGGTAGAGTCTTTCAGAGGCTCTCCATGGTAGGCTCCTGTCCTGTTGCCTGTTTTCTCCTTCTTCCAATGTCCATCCCATTTGCCATTCTGAGTGAGGAATGGTCATCTTACCCAGGGTCCTCCTTCTAGCTCAGCTTCTTTTGGTGTATAGATTTTTGTAGGTTTAGTCTATATTATATGTCTAGTATCCACTTATAAGTGAGTATATACCGTGTGTGTCTTTCTCTTTCTGGGATACCTCACTCAGGATGATCTTTTCTAGTTCCCATTTGCCTGCAAAATTCATAATTTCCTTGTTCTTAATAGCCGAGTAGTATTCCATTGTGTAAATGTCCCACAATTTCTGTATCCATTCCTCTGTTGAGGGACATCTGGGTTGTTTCCAGAAGGGGGAGATAGTAAGACCTGGAGAGGAGAAGAGCTCCACAAGGATAGCAACAGAACCAAAATATCTGGGCACAAAGGTCTTTTCTGAGACTGATACGCCAACCAAGGACCATTCATGGATATAACCTAGAACCTCTGCTCAGATGTAGCCCATGGCAGCTCAGTATCCAAGTGGGTTCCCTACTAAGGTGAACAGGGACTGTCTCTGACATGAACTCAGTAGCTAGCTCTTTGACTGTGTCCACCTGATGGGGGAGCAGCCTTGCCAAGCCACAGAGGCGGACAATACAGCCAATTCTGATGAGAACAGATAAGCTAGGGTCAGATGGAAAGGGGGAGGACCTCCCCTATCCGTGGACTTGAAGAGAGGTATAGGAGGAGAGGAGGAATGGATAACAGGATTGGGAGGGGAGGAGGGAGCAGGCTACACCTGGGATACAAAGTCAATAAACTATAATTAATATAAAAATAAAAATTTAATTTAAAAAAAAAAGAAAGGGGTAGCTAGCCTTACCAGGACACAGAGGAAAACAATGCAGCCAGTCCTGATGAGACCTGATAGGCTAGGGTCAGAGATAAGGGGAGAAGGACCTCTTCTGTCAGTGGACTGGGAGAGGGGCATAGGAGGAGAAAAGGGAGTAAGGTCTGAGTTGGAAAGGGATAAGGGAGGGGGCTACAGCTGGGCTACAAAGTAAATAAATTTTAATAAGTACATAATAAATAAATAAAAGCAAATCTTGATATCTGTCAATGAAATCTTCTGTTAAAATGGAGTACACATTTGAGAAAAATGACTCTATCAGTAAAGTACAAATCCCAGGACCTGAACTTGGTCTTCAGCATTCAGCGAGGTGCAACAGTGAGTATTTGTTATCTCAACACTGAAGAGGTGTAGACAGGATCTCTGGGGCTGGCTGGCTAGTTGTTCAAATAAGAGAGGCCCAGTTTCAAAAGAAAATAAAGTAGAGAGGGGTTGAGGACAACAAGATACTAGATGGATGTCTGACCTACCTCACCCCCTGAGACACACACACACCAGTAATTTTTGCAATGTAATAAACTTAAGGTCATGATTTATTAGGTAGGCCCTACATTCAATGGTAGGTGTTCCCAGGCTTTCCAAACACTGAGAAGACCAAGGGAAAGGGGAAACTGAGATTGAAAAGATACTGTAATAAGTCAAACAATTCCAAAAGAATGCCAGCAACCAACCAGCAGAAGTTGATAAAGATAAAGAAGAATTATGCCCAGGGCCTCAGAGACAGTGTGGACTTGGTGGCACCCTGTTTTCCAGAACCACAAAAGACAACCATGTGTCATCCTAAGCCACCAAGTGTGGACTGAGAAGCTAACATAAAAGCCTAACAATTACAGAACATTATTAGTAGATAAAGCCCAGAGATATGCAGAGGCTTCCAGAAGTCCAAGCATCCATGTCCAACCTCATAGATTTAAGTTGGTGGGGCTCGGGAGAGGACAGAGTTCATCCATGCAGTTTCTGACACTGTTGTCTCCATTTGACTTCAGTCTTCTGCTCTTGTCTGAAGATATACTTTCTCCCATCCACTTTGCCAAGCCTCATTGAATCATCTCTTTCTCTGCTTAGTCTACACACTACCTGCCCATCTAGGTCCTAGCTGGACACTGATCCAGGGATCTCAAGCCTGATACCTACCAAGCCTGACTCACCTCTGGAACTAACAGGTCAACGTTAGCTGAAGTACCCACATTGAAGCAAGTCTATGACATTTTTTTTTAATGTTTCATTTCCCAACTACATCCTTCAAGGAAAGAGATCGTTGCATCTTATATATGTATCTTTTTCTACCCAGCCCAGTACCTGAGTCACAAGTATTGTATTACTCACTATTAATTGAGTTCTTTTGTTATACAATGCCGAAAATGTTCCAGTCCTATGCAGAAAACTAGAGATGCATGGGGTACACTCACTCTGTCCTATGTAAAATCATGTTTCAAAAAAGATTAAACAAAGTTGCCAACAGATTAAAGCACTACTCTAAAAGAAAACATTGCATGTCAAGTAAGTTTGAGGATTGCTTTTTAAAAAATAAATCCAACTTGTCTCTGCTACAGAACCTGGTATGTGTGTGTCTGTGTGTGTGTGTGTATGTGTGTGTGTACATGTGTCTGTGTGTATGTGTATGTGTGTGTGTTTGTGTGTGTGTGTGCGGTGACAGGGGGGTCTCTCTATGCTCACAGACACCCACCTACCACAAGAATACACAGCAATCTCAGCCTTCCACACAATAGCTGACTTGAACCAGGTGGTCCTTTTTTCCTGCTGAAGGATATTTTGGATTGCTGGAATATTTCCATTTTGTTTTTCAACATAACATGAGCTGAAGGCATCTATTTGTGAGCTGTAAGTCTGTGCCAACTTGGTTTAGAGCTGCTGACATAGCTGTAAATGTCACCACATGTATATTAAAATCTCCTCTCATTTCTGCAATGCCTCTGGGTTCTTTTACCAGAGCCCTTTACCACAGAAACCAGGCAGAGGATTCAGATTACTGTGGTGTTGTGTGGCAGTCACCTAGGAAACCAGCTGTGCCTGATTCTGAGCACAGCCCACAGACATGGGGTCTCTGCAGGCTACAGAGCAATTAGGTTGCTTTGGGGGCAAGAAGGGTTATAGAGAAGAAAGACCCCTGAGGCTCTCCTTAGCTCTTACCACAATAGAAAAGAGGAGCGTAGACCACAGAAGGGTTGCAGGACCAATGCTTTCTTTCTCCTTAGATCATGACTCTCACCCTCGGTGAAAATCACCTCCAGCATTACCTGCTCCCTGAATAAAGCAACATACACTCCTCACCCTAGAACCCCCCCAAGTATTCCAGTATCACAGGGGACAGGCATAGAAATATGCTCAATAGAGATGCTGTCCCCCCTGAGTCGCAGTGGATGTTTCAAGTAGCACTGACAGAAGCAGTCAGATTTCCCTGCACCTCATCTGGACCTACAGCAGCCAGCCCTGCTAACCCCTGTTCCTGTTCCCAGCCTCCCAGGAACAACTCACCCCTGCTACTTCGCCCCCTGCTGTCTTGTCTCTTAAGTTTCCAACATCCTCTTGCATTCTGTGGGCACCTAACCTACTGTTGGACAAGCTCTTTCCCCCTCTCCAACCACAGTCACTTTCTGTCACATGTAGTAAGGAAGGTTTACATCCTTATATGATACACCTTCCCTCCCAAGCCAGCATCCAAAACTTCCATTCAACACTGCTCTGGACCAAGGCAATTTTGGGTTCTCTAGTACCTCCCTATTCCTCACCTCAGCTTCCCAAAGAAAATCTCTCCACATTTACTGTCTTCTATCTTTCACCAAGCAACATTACCCTGCATTTCGTTTTTATGCTTTACTGGGGGCTAAAATTCTCTGGATGAGAAAATTGCATAACGATATGAGCAAAACAACAAATCCAAGTAAATTAATTCTGACAAACCCCAGCTAGAAAATAAATAAGGCCAAGTGCATATCATTGTCCGCTACCCCAAATCTGGAGGCTTTTTAAACTTATCTGGTGTTCCCAGGTGACAGGGACAAAGGTGAGATAAGAATGGTTCTCTCTGTTGCTTGCTCTTTCACCAAAACTCTGAACTGAGGCTCAGGAGGTAGGGCATCCTTCAAACTGAGAGGGATCTTGGGAAAACATTGTAATGCAATTGTGATGAAAAACCCTTTTCAATAGAAGTTTTGCAAGCCATTAAACACTAGCCACAGATTGCTTTAGAGGAGTCCCCAGGTGAGGACAGCTAAGAAGCTTTTGAAGCTATTTTCCCTGCTGAACACAGAAACAGCTCTGGCCATTTGGGATGTTGTGTTTGAGGTTTGGCAGTGAGGTGGCCTTTCATTAAAAGGAAAATAAATATGTATTTGGTGGGGGGGGAGGCTGCAACCCAGCACACACTCTGTAGGAAGCAAGTCTTTAAAAGGGATGTTTGTTTCCCTCGTTCAGTGTAAATACTGTCGATTTGTTTATATCTTAACCTTTGATGCTTAATGAGCAAAAATATATCTTCTGAGACTGGGAACATGTTGGATGCCTTTCAGTGGACCACACTGGTGAAAACAGAGATGAAGGAAAGAAAGCCACTCTGATTTCCTAATGAACCTGGTTTGGATAACATAGGCTGTTCCTATAGAAACATAAGTTTTTTTAACTGGGGTTTTCTTTCGTTTTCTGCTTTTAAATCATAACTCTTGGGAAATATAAATTAATCTTTATTGTTCAAAAATGGCACGGGTTTATACCTGATGGAATCTGAGAACTGAAAGGAGAAGCAGACACATACCCCAACCCTAACCCAGAAGCAAATGACAAGCCACTTGCAAATGAAAATTTAGTTTTCTCCAAGGAAGATTCACTGGAACAACAAACTACTTTTTAAATTATTTATTTATTTATTTATTATTTATTACAGTTTATTCACTTTGTATCCTAGCTGCAGTCTCCTCCCTCGCTCCCTCCCAGTCCCACACTCCTTCCCTCTTTTCTCCTTATGTCCCTCCCCTAATCCACTGGTAGGGGAGGTCTGAGTCCTCCCCTTCTATCTGACCCTAGCCTATCAGCTCTCATCAGGCCTGGTTCTGTGGCCTGGCAAGGCTACACCCACCCACCCACCCAAGGAGAGGTGATCAAAGAGCCAACCACTGAGTTCTACTGAATTCATGTCAAAGACAGCCCCTGGTCCTTAAAGGTAGGTTGCATGCCCAGCAGCAGATGGCCAACAGCGAGAGAATTTAGCAGCATTTTTGAAGTTTTCTTATCTCATAATGCCATTTTCATTATGTGACTTTATTATTACTTCAGGATTTTATTATTATGTATTTTCAACAAAGAGAAAAATGAGAAAAATTGTACAATTAATTGGGATGGCATGACTCAATAAGAATCAGGGGAGCTGCTTTCTTGGTGATAGCATGCCTGTCTAGCTGGTGTAAAGAAGAAGGCTTTATTTCTGCTAACAGACTAAATTCACAGTCCACTCTGGGGACAGCATGCAATGCATACCCAATCAAGCTAAGGTAGCCAGAGCATGAGGTAGCTGCTCACCCTAGTGAGGAACTGAGGCATGGATGAATGCTGGTGCTCAGCTGGCTCTCTTCTTCCCTCCCTGTTTTTCTGTTACTCTTTTTTATTCAGTTTGTAACCCGAGTTCATGGGATGATACACCCACACTCAGTTAAACTGCTCTGGAAACACCCTCAAGGAGACCCAGGGCAGACCCTGGCAACTTAATGATAAGGATTAACCACACTATAAGCCAGATTTTTGATTTGACTATCAGCTCCAGGAGTTCCTGGCTATTGTTCTCAGGAAAGCTATTTTTTTCCTCAAAGCTATTTTTTTCTCACTAGTATTGAGCATGGTGATAATGCACATCTTATTACTTAGGCATATGTGCGTGTGTGTGTGTGTGTGTAGATGTAATGTTGAAATAATAGAAATGCTTTGGGAAATACAAAGCATTTCACAAATGTAAGAAAGAAAATAAAGTCAATGTTTGCTGTTTGTATATGAGCCCTTTACAAATAGACTCTGGCAGTAGTATCTAGGGTACTATCTCTTTCTCTTTCTCTCTCTTTCTTCATTCTAGTTCATCCAACAGTGACAACCTTAATAATGTAAATCAGATAAAGTCATTTCTAGTTCTGAACTCTTCAGTTGTTCTCCAATGCAATTGTAACAATATCCAAATGCCATGCCAAGGCCTACAGGGTCCTGCCTAACTTCTTCTCATTCACTTCCAGATGCAGCCCCCTCCCGCCAATTCTGACCCACAGAGTCATTCATTCTTTGTGCATGCTCAGTGCCTTGGGGCCTCCATACATGTATAGCATTCTCTTTTCCTAGGAGAGTATTTCTTCTTTCTTGACATGTCCAGTTCTCTGCTCTTTCCAGTTTGCATGCTGTTTTCCTCCTTTCAGCTAGGACAACTAGACAGTTGCGCAGCATGTGTCCCCAGTCTTGGAGTGACATTCACTTCCATTCTTCATGGTCACTGTTCTTATCCCTCAGCATCATTCCCCTGAGGCCCTTGGCTACCCCTGAACTTCTGCTTTATGTATTTGCACAGTTACAAACACTTATTTTGCAGACAACCCTTTTTACCATTAGACCATCCAATGGAAACTTTAACTCACTTTGAGTCCTCAGTATCTAAAATTACAGCTGTACACCGTAGGTTTTCACAAAGCATGGAAAACCAATGACATCCTTTCCCAATCCAATGTCATTGGATATGCATTAGCTGAGAAAGAATCTCCAGTGCCTCCCATCTTTCACCCACAGTCTCATTGCCACTCTTGTTCTGGAAGCTGTGACATGTTTATGGTGTGTAATGAATTCCAGAAGAAAAAAGGCAATGGGACCACTAGGAACTGAGTCCTGTCTTCAACTGCTAAGACACATCCCTGCTTACTAAAAAGCAGTTCGCTATTCTCTCTAGAAATGAAATAGCCTGAAGAAAAGTCTTTGAAACTAGAATCTAAAATCCTAAAGTTTAAATTTTACTCCTGTTCTATAGTGGTTAATGATGACAGGTGAGTAATTATAAAATGTGCTGTTGTCTGTGATGGGATATTTTTTAGAAACTAAGAATATATGAGCTTTAATTGAAAATAGATGTCAAGAGAAAAAATAGTCCAACTTAAAAGGGGGTACAGATTTTTTTCTATTCTCTTTTTTTAATTTTTTATTTTTTATATTAGCTACAGTTTATTAACTTTGTATCCCTGCTGTATCCCACTCCCTCTCCCATCTCTTCCCTGCCCCTTTCCAAGTCCATTGATAGAGGAGGACCTCCTCCCCTTTCATCTGACCCTGGTTTATCAGGTATCTTCTGGACTGGCTGCAAAGTCCTCCTCTGTAGCCTAGCAAGCTGCTCCTCCCTGGGGGAGGTGGGGGAGGAGGTCAAAGAGCCCGCCATTGAGTTCATGTCAGAAATAGTCCCTATTCCCCTTACTAGGATACCCACTTGGATACTGAGCTACCATGGGCTACATCTGAGCAGAGGTTCTAGGTTATATCCATGAATGGTCCTTGGTTGGAGTATCAGTCTCATAAAAGACCCCCGTGCCCAGATATATTTGGTCCTTATGGAGCTCCTGTCCTCTCCAGGTCATATTAACTCCCTCTTCTTTCTTATGATTCCCTGCACTCTGCAGAAGGTTTGGTTATAATGGGATATTTTTAAATTAAGTAAGGTACCTCATAAGAATTACCTTGAACTCTAAAAAAGAATGGCTGTAATAATGTGATATAATATTACTGCTATACAGGTGGTTACTAAACCTCTCAGAGTAGACAGAGACCTTTACTTCCCTCTTGCCTGATCCTTAGGCTGTAGCTATCTTCATTCATAATTTCTTGATTACCCAGTCACAAAGGATTTAGGAGGAGAAGGTGAGGCATGCTCTGTGCTTTACATATTAAAATAAATATCTCTAGTAAACTTGGCACTTCCTCATTCATTCTTTTATAATTAATTTATTTTTTAATTAATTACAATTTATTTATTTTGTATCCCAGCTGTAGCCCTCTCCCTCGACCCCTCCAAATCCCACCCATTCTCCCTCTTCTCCTCCCATGCATCTCTTCCAGCCCACTTATAGGGTCAGTCCATTCATTCATTCTTAAAAGACATTTCTAATGCCTCTTTTATGTCACAGACATGTTTCCTATCTTTAAACACGTCAGAAACTATGGTGGCTTTGGGAGAGGGAAGACCTAACATGCAATTAGAGAGTAATGTCTGCTCTGATAAAAGCATAAACAAGATCCTCCCGAAGCTCAGGGATAGGATGGTCAATTCTGCCTTCACAGTACCATTCTCAGGGATACTATCTCAGATGAGGACACTAGCATCTCAAGGGGAAAAGGGAGAAGAAATCTTTTAAAAGCTAGTTGTAGGCTGTGAGAATCAATCAAACCCCATCTAGCTTCATGTTCTTGGTTTCAAGACTAATTTCCCATTTTAGGATTATGAATGGACTCATCCTGCCCTACCCCAAAAAAAGAAGAAACGGTACTATGTGTAGAACCCCAGTGACTCATTGTTCTCTGAGCTTGTGGGCAGCATCAGGTTTTCAAATTCTTGAATGTCTAGGATTTAGCAGGTTGTTTTTTTGGCTAGTGCACTCTTTGTTTTTGTTTTTGTTTGTTTGTTTGTTTGTTTTGTAAACTTGGTATATTGAATCAAATTTTTTTGGTTTAGAGTCCTCAAAATACCATTCCTAAAGGCAGAAACTGTTTCTGAAAGGTCTTTATTTTTAAGAATGGTAGATTTAGAGGGTGGATATCAGCCCTGAGGAGAGCGAGGGCAAGAGGACAGAAGGCCTGTAGAGAAAGAAGAAATGTAGGGTAGGGGTATCTTTGTGACAAGATGGAGACCTAAGTCAGGGTGGATCCTTAGGAGGATATGAGGGGGATTCAAGCAGTGACTCCTAGTAGCAGAGGCCATAGAGACTGAAGAGGACACCTTCTAACTACACTAGCCTCCTAGTAGAGGGAGAATAACTTCACCCACCACAAAAACTTCAACCCCAAACTTACCCTGCCCACAAGATGTGCAGGGATAAAGATAGAGTAGATGGAGCAGAGATCGAGAGAATGTCCAATCAATACCTGGCCCAACCAAAGACCTTACCCTATGTGAGAGTGCCAACCCCTGATACTATGAAGGATACTCTGCTAAGCTTACAGACCACAGATCTTGACAGAGCTGTCCTCTGAGAGACTCTACCTATCATCACCTCAAAACAGATGCTGAGACTCACAGCTAAACATTGGGCAATGCTTAGGGAGTTTTGTGGAAAAGTCAGAGGAAAGAAAAAAGAACTTGAAGGTAACAGGAGCTCCACAAAATTATCAAAAGAGCCAGCTAACCAAGTCCCAGAGAAGCTTTCTGAGACTGAAGCATCAACCAAGGCCCATGCGTGAACTGGATTTAGGCTCCCTACAAAGATGTAGCAGATGGGTAGCTTAGGCTTCATAGGGGTCCTTTGGAAAGGGAAGTGGGGACTGCATCAGACAAGTTACTTGCCAGCTTTTTTATCACTTCCCCTTGGCAGGGCTGCCTTACCAAGCCACAGGTGAAGAGGAAATGTTCATTCCTGATGCAACTTGATGAACTGGGGTAGGGAAAGGGAGCTCCCTTTTTCTGAAGAATAAAAGAGAGGAAGGGGGAAGGGAAGGATAGAAGGTGAGACTGGGAAGGGAGGAGGGATGGGGATACAACCAGGATGTAAAGTGAACAAAAAAATACTTAAATTAAAAAAAAAGAACTCTAGGTTTTTTTTAATCCCAGAGGGAAAAATGTAATCACCAGACCCAAATATGGAAAGAGGTTTGAGTTTCATGCATTCCTATGTCTGACTCACTGAGACATTCACCAAGTGTAATAAATGAGAATGTCTCTACTAGGTTTTGTTACCAACTGGTGTTCCTGTTTGCTTAGGTTTAGGTTGTGTGACCTTACCAGAGGAAGTACTAGTGGTTAAGTTTTGAGATTTCAAAGACTCTCACCATTCCTGGTTTGTTCTCTTCCCCTTCACTATCCCCTTTCCTCTCTCCCTTACTCCCGCTCTGTCTCCCTTTGCTTTTCTGTCTTTCTCTGATTCCTGCTTGTAGTTTGAGATGTGAGATTTTAGCTGTTCCTGACTTCATGCCTGCCAGCCTCCTGCTGCCACAATTGCCTGCCATGATAGACTCTTATCTATCTGGAACTAGGTAGTGACTTGAATGAGAATGGCTCCCATAGGTTCATATATTTGAATGCTTAGTTACCAAGGAGTAAAACTGTTTGGGAAGGACTAGGAGGTGTGGCCTTTCTGAAGAAGGTGTGTCACTGGGAATGGGCTTTGGGGGTTTTCAAAGTCTACACCAGGCCCAGTGTGTGTGTCTCCCTTCTACTGCCTGCAAATCAGGATGTACAGCTTTAGCTACTGTTCCAGTTCCATGCCTGTCTGCTTCCCTCCATAATAATCATGAAAATCCTCTAAACTCTGAGCAAAGTCCCAGAAAATGCTTTTTTTAAATAGGAGTTGTCTTGGTCATAGTGTCTCTTCACAGCAATAGAACAGTGATAAGGCAAACTATGAACCCTCCTTTCTGAAAGTTGCTTAGTCATGCCATTTATCACACCAATACAAAGTAACTAATACACAGGTTCATTAGGAAACAGTAAGTAGATATCAAAAGAATAAGAGTATGGTGTACAGTGAACTTGAACGTATGGTCATAACAATAAAAACAATGAAACCAGGAGTAGTTTTTTTTGGTTTTTTGGTTTTTGGTTTTTTTGTTTGTTTGTTAACCTACTGAAGCAATATGTGGCTTTGGAGAGATTGAATATGTTGAGAAATATTTTGCTGACCATCCTGGATTAGAGCCAACAAAACAAAGGAGATATGGAAAAGTACTCCACATTAGAAAGAGACAGAAATTTAAGGATGAAGGAAAATCTGGAAGAATAGATAGAAGCAAAAGAGATAAAGACCAAGCAACAAAGAGATGTCCAAGACACTTTAGAAACAGGATGTCAATCATTTTCTCATATTACAGTGTAATTCCCTCATTACAACAGCCCCCCCTCCATCCTTTAATAAAGTGACCTATACATTAAAAACCATCAAGGAGATTTGTTTGGGGAAATTCAATAATGACTGAGTTTATATTCACATTGAACAATACAAGTGGAATGGAATAGTGTCTTACTTATTGCTGTAATTAAGTACCAATAACAAAAGGCAAGTTGGGAAGAAAAGGGTTTGTTTGAGTTACACTTCAATATTGTAGTCCATCACTGAAGGAAGACAGGATAGGAACCCAAACAAGGCAGGGCCTGCAGTCAGGAGCTGAAGTCTCTTTGTAAGGATGCTGCCCTCCTGGCTTGCTTAGCCTGCTTTTTATAGGACCATCTGCTCAGGGGTAGTGCGATCACTAATTAATCACTAATTTAAAAAATGCCCTTCAGGCTTTCTACAGCCCAATTTTTGTTTTGTTTTGTTTTGTTTTGTTTTGTTAGGTTTCTCTCTGTAGCTTTGACTGCCCTGTACTCACTTTGTAGACCAGGCTGGCTTTGAACTCAGAGATCTGCCTGCCTCTGCCTCCTCAGTGCTGGTATTATTGGTGTGCATCATTATACCCAGCCCTCTACAGCCCAATCTTACTGAGGCTTTTCTCAGCTGAGGCTCCCTCTTCTCTAGTCATTTTAGCTTGTGGCTAGTTGACAAAAAAACAAAACAAAAAAAACCCTAGGCATCACAAGTGGTAATGTCTAAACTAATTAACTGAAAGCGGATTGCTGAACCTAAGATGACTACATGCAATAAATAAAAATAATATCATCACCTGGAAAAGGCCCAGATAATCTGTCACTTCTCCAAGTGACAAATTCAGAATTTACATTTAAGTCTTTTATTGCAAGTGTTAAAGCAAATTTTTGTTCAGAAAAAACTACCAAGTCATAGAAAGTTGCAAGAATCCTACAGATTTGCCAGGGAGCCCTTCCTCAGCTCCCCAACCTCAAGTATTCTTTGCTACATACTGTTACTCCCACTATCACTGAATGTCGGAATGTACTAAGGGGGAGTGACCAGTGTTTGGTACTAAGCAGCCTTTGTGGGTTTAAGATCAGCAAGTATCGTATCTCTAGCTGGGAAAGAAAAAGCAAGATGAGGAGGTTGGCCTGGAAGAAATTCAAGTGCTAGAAAAATGACTCTCAGTCCCAGCTGTGCATTCTCGAATCCTAGCCTGCTTTTCTAATCTCATCAGTTCTGATGTAATGGATGTGTTTGTTCTGAGGCTTTAGCCTCAGGGTTTTCTAAGGGCTTTAGTAGGTGGTCAAGGCTGAACAGTGCAACCCTAAGGCTACATCACAGCTAACAAAGATTCCCATGTGAGCCTTTCCTCTGATCAGACTCTGGTGTCAAGAACTATCCTCCTTCCTAGAGGGACACTACTCTGTGTGTTGACTGCAAAGCTTTGAGCTCTGAGTATCTTTCTGAATTAGTCAATCATCTCCAGACACATCAAAGTAGATTATGATTCCTCTGGCACTGGCTTTGTTTCAGACACCTCTGAAAGAAGCAGTCCACTTATCTCTAGAATGCTTTCCCAGAAAGCTCAGTCCCTGCCGGGTGAGGTTACTGATGCACAATTTGCATCCATCACACCTTTTATGAAAAGGGAGGGATTGGCTTGTTTTGCTTCCCGGCATAAGGGAAACAGATTTCTTCCTAAGCTTCCCACAATAAATTGTATTAAGCCTTTTCAGAGGGGTTTCCATGGTTATGTGAAAAGAAAATCATGCAGTAATTGTTTTAAATAATAGGGCAAGGTGGGATCGAGAATACACTTTAATTTTTGTCATCTGTGTGCTGTGCCTGTTTACATAGAAATGTTCCCAAAGCAGGGGAAAGGTTTCTGCATTCACTGGAAGATGCTTGGTGAATGTAGTGCAAGGTCAAATACAGACTGAAAAAAACAAACCACAGAAACCCTGAGTCTCCTTGCTCTATTCCACAGGAGACCCAGGCCTGATATGCTTGAGTGGGAATTACAGTGCTACACACAGGCACCAACACTGAGCCTCATGCTATATAAACAAGTCTGCTTCCTACACCATGGTCCTCAATAGGGAAAGCGTTGGTGGATCTTTGCCAAGACTAAAATGAAATCTGAAAGGAAACTCTAGTGAATTGTTTCCTAGCACCTAGAGAAATCTGCAGACTGGTCACTGCAATAGTTTTAATCCAGGTAGTCACAGCAAAATGCTATGGATGAGAGTTCCTGTCTATAGAATTGACCTTCTGAAGGTCAATTAACAAGGCTGTTCCAAGTTGCTGATCTTCATCTATAAAGTGATCTTTAAACAAAACCCAAAACCTATAGAGTCAAATTCTGCATCTCAAGCCAAGTAAAAATTATAAAATGCATCTTCAAACTTGCCAGAACTATGTACAATACAAGAAAATAATTTTATGAAGCCATTTTAACACAGCTGTTTTGCTATAGAACAACCCCTTCCCTAATAAGATAAATCTGAAGGCTCTTGCACGTTTGTGTGATATTCAGAAAAATTCAGCAAGCACTGCCTGTCTAGGTGTCACAGAGGTTACTGGAAAATGAGGAGAGAAAGCCTGGAACCTGCCCTGAAGGTGCTCTCAGATCCAAACTGAGTTTCTCACCAGCTGCAGCTGATAGCTGCCACACTCCGAGTTGTACTTGACCATGGCTAAACCTCATTGTGTGATGACTCCAAGGAGAAAAGGATACCTAATTCTGGCTCGACTATAGGTGGTAGAGTAGGACAGTGCTGTACTAGCACTGACATCAATGTCAACATGGTCTTTGTTTCATTTAGCAAATATTCAACTTCCAAATAAAGATACAAGTTGCTTGGGTTAGCCTCAAAAAGAGCTTAAGGCAAAATTCACCCTACTGCCTATTTCTCCAACCACAGTTGAAGCTGATGAGAATCTCCAGTGGGTGGGAAGTAGAGGAAATAGTAAGGAGTATGTAAAACTTCTCCAGTAATATATGAAAATCACTTGGCAGACAAGCCCATATTGGAAGCAAGAGAAATTGGCTCTAGTCACTGTCTGCCATTTTGAACTCTGTGGTCATTTATTTAAAATTTTTTTCTTTTAAAAATATTTTAGAGCATGGATAAGAAAAAGTAATAGGACACAGCGAAAAGAATTTGCCCACAGAGAAGTCATCTTTAGAGCCAAGATCAAGACACAGTTGAGATGCTTTGCCTTACACCCTAAACAGGAGAGCGCATCAGCAAAACAGATGGATTCCAGGACCTGAGCCTCAGAGTGAGCCTACTGATCACCGAGAGGAGTCCCTGTCAGCTCTTCCTCGGGTATCCCTTGTCAATGACTTCCACCTATAGCTTACTTGCCGATCTTGAACCTGTCATTCTACCAAACACAGTTTATGGACCTGCCATTTTCAGAACTTGAGATTATTTTCACAAGTTGAGATCAGGATTTTGGCTTTCCCTCTACACTTTCATATCACTCACTACTATGGTATTTACCCTAAGGCCATTTATTAGCCTGTCTCTCCCACTAGATCATGAATCCTCTGTGAAGGCTCAATCTGAATGTATCATGGTCTCAGAACATAGGAAAAACTGGTCTGCAGCAAATTACTACTATGTAGGTGAATGTCTGAGATGTTTCCCAAATGCTCAGCTCTGGTCCAACCTCATCAAGTTTTACCTCATTGGCCTTGCATTCCAGCACTCCCTTCCTCCCATCCACTTAGACACACAGTGGACAGAAGCACCATCATCAGGTATTCTTGCATCTTTCATGACAAAAAAAAATGGTTCTCATGCCTTCAAGAGAGTTAGAGCCATTGCCCTCCTCTCTAGGTAAGGAAGGCCATGGTTTTTTTTTGCAGCATGGACAAAGCAGCTCACACCTCATTTTGCCCTCTATAAACTAGACACAGTGGCAAGTGTCATCAACAGAATCAGAGCAACCCCAACTTCAAAGATCAAATGGCTGTATTTCTTATGATCCCAGATTTCTTTGGAACACTTCTCCAGTGACTTGAAAAAAAAATCCCCTCCTGGTTGCATAACCAGCCATTTATGTAATTTATGACTTCTGATCTTCTAAGCTAATTGAATTCAGATGGGTGGTTCCCACTTGGGGTTTTCATAGGCTTGCATTCCTACGACATTCAGGACAGCACAAATCCAAACTTGTTTGAGTGGTCAAGACAGCTCATCAACTAGCTAGCAACTGGTCCTGACTATGGGCTTTAAATTCAAGTGAAACATCTAGATATGGCTTCTCCATATGGCTTGGACTTCTTATATCATGGCACAAGTTCCAAGAGGAAACACTGTGAAGTGAGCATTACAGAAGACATGGGCAGAATCTGCAACACGCTTTATGTCATCATCTCAGCGGGCCCAGAACATCATTCCACCAAAATTACTACAAGTGTGATTCACTTTGGCCAGCTCAGAGTCTGGGGGAAGAATTGGAACTTATCTTTCAGTGGTAGGAGCGTTTCTATGTGCTTGTATTAAAAAACTATTAGTCTCGCTGAGGATATAGCAACGCAGTATAGTATTTGCAAAGCATATACTAAGGTTCATATTCCCAGCTCAACTCCCAATAACACCCCCCCACATACACATCTATGAAAATACTGTTAGCTCTGTATAACCTGGTGACCTATTGATGTGATTGTGCTCTCAAGGTCATCTTGGTGTATGTGTGTGTGTGTTTGTTTGTGTGTGTATATGTATGTATATGCATATATATATACACACACACACACACATATATATACACATAAACCATATGTTAACTCTTTTATGACATGTAAATGCCAACATCAAGTAGGCTCTGTAAAGCAGCCATCATAGGGAAGGCAGATAAAGAATACTGTGTCTCTTTAGAGACTCATCTGAGTCACCAGAAACAAAGAGGAAAATACCTATTCCAACATGTTTATAGTCTTCAGATAACCACTGCTACTAAGTTTCAGGCCAAAGTGTAATTCTATGTTCAGTTATATACTATATGCACCCTTGAATTTGATGGCTTAATAGCCATGGGAACATTTTTAGTATTGGTATCCTTACCAGCAGCCATTGAAAGTAGGAAAAGTTAGTGACCATCCTTCATCCATTGGCAAGTCCTCTGAATGCCTACCTGCATTCAAGTAGGAGAAAAGAGATATTTAAGAGGAAGGTAAGAGTCCATGGAAGACAAACATACATAGCACATAACCATTTGGCAGCATCTCACACTACTTCAAGGCATAAAGCTTAGCAATGAAGGATGTACACTCTGGAATTGGGATTTAATTGACCCTTCTATGTAAAGGGTCACAATGAACAACTGCTTTCTTCCTTTGTGTATTATTCCCAAAGTTATCAGACATGTCCTATATATCCTATTGGTAATATGCAATAATATGGTCACTCAGTCCTTCTGGAAACAGCCAAAGAGTGACTGAGGAGTGAGGGGGGCCAGCATCTAAGTATAGGCATGCAACTAAAGCACACCTGAGGCAACAGCATTTAGGCTGAGTATGGAGCAGCAAGAAGAAACCAGTTGGCTGGTAATAATCAAAGCATGTGTCTTAGTTTCCTGGGGGTGCAGTTACACGCTGCCATGAACCAATGAGAAATGTATTCTCTCATTGTTCTAGAAGACAGTTGGGCTGTAATGTTTCTTTAGACTCTAAGGGAGAAAGAGTTCCTTACCTCTTCCAAACTCTGGTGGCTCCAGGTGTTCTTTAGCTTGTGGCTGTACCAGTCCTATTTCTATTTCCGTAGTCACCTTACCTCCTTTGTGACTTTGTTTATATATCTAACAAGAATCATTTGTCTGCACTTGGGGATCACTTAAGTAACCCGGAGTAAGACCATAGTATCAAGATCCTTATATTTTTTTTGCCAGTTATATATTTATAGAAAGATAATCCCCTGGCTTTAAATAGATATGTACATACAAATATGAACAAACTTAAAAAAATACAAACCCTTGGCTCACAAGGGGGCCTCTGGGAACCCTTTTATCTTCCCCTTACCCAAGGGCACAGGGCATAAGTTTTTCTTTTAAAAATTAATTTTGGCCATCCTTGCAACAAGCCTGAAGTTAGGTTGTTTACCCAAAAAGTGAAAGTCAGAGGAAAAATTCTATTTCCACTCTGAATTCTGTAGCTTCAAATTAGGACTACATGCTTTTTCTTTTAGCTAATACATCAGGGTAAGGGGGGGGATGCTGAAATGGTTAAGAAATAAGATACACTCATTTAAAATGAGATGTGTTTCATTTGCTCTGAGAGCAAATGATAAGATAAAGGCATACAGACCCCAGAGAAATTCCCACACCTCAGGAACGTATTGTCTGGACTAAGTCCAGACCCCAAGTTCTTTGCTCTAGCCACCTCCTATTTCTTTGGTATTATCAGAAAACAAGATTCAGTTCCTTTGGTGGGGAAGAGGGAGAATAGGTCATGGGCTTCCTCTAAGTACTGAGTGAACAATTTAAATTTTTCCCTTTTTAAAGTATTTAAAAATAAACAAGTCAAATTCCATCCTGTGCTATACACAGCCCTTTTGACTCCCTGACATTGATTTAAGGAAGGAAAAGAAGGATGTCATCGTTGGAAGGGCTGCCTCACTTTCTTCCGCCGTTTAGGTTTGGCTTTTCCCTTGGGTACTGAATTGTTGGGCCTGGAGGTCGAAGTGGTCCCAGAGCCAGGGTGAGGTGCTGCAAAAAAGTTCCCATTGGACATCGGCCCTGGGGGTACTTGAAAGATCCGGCTCAAGAAATCCTGCAGGTCAGCAGGAGGGGCCTCTGGAGCAGCCCTCTGCAGACCACTGGTGCCGGGAACCCGAGAACCAAATGAAATGTGGTAAGGAACTCAGTGGGTATCTGGGGAGATTCCCACACGCTGACATCCAGCCCACTCTGTGATATCGTAGACCTTTCCATCCATCAGTGCAAAGTAGGTGATCTTGAGGCCCAACATGCTTGACTCTGCCCAAAAGGCTCCTTCCTCAGCAGGATGCAACCTATTGCACTCAGCACAGTATCTGGCACTCTTAGGTTCCCAATCCATTTCAAACCTCCTGTGCTTTCCCTGGCATCGGCTACACATCATAGCGTTCATTGCCTCCTTGAGGTCTTCTTGTAGCTTTGACAGAAACTCGTTCACTGACCGGCTCAACTCATTCTCTACCATTCGTTTCATCTCATACTCCTTCCGCCTCTCTGGGTTGCTGACAATATCCCAAGCTGCTTCCAAAACTTTGAAGGCCTCCTCAGCCCGGGGATGATGGTTTTTATCAGGATGAACCATCACTGCAAGCTGCCTATAGGCCTTCTTTAGTTCAGTATCTGATGCTGTAGCTTCAACTCCCAGCACATGAAAAGGGTTTAGTTCATCCTCAGGAACCCCAGTCATAGTCAAAAGTCGGGCCACTTCCTCTTCTGGCTGGCAGTAGCTTCCACTAGGTACAGGTGCATTACCCTGTTTATTAGTCCTCTGCTTGACCCAAGGCAACTCCAGCCAGGCCCACCGAACTAATCTTATCAGCTGCTGCCATGGCCTGCTATCTATCAGCAAAGCCAAGCAACGATGCAAGGCTGGAGCATCCAGCCAAGAAAACAGCCATGTGGTCTTATCCCTCCAGCCTAACTGGTCACCCAGTCCCACCAAAAACCTCCAGCCCAACTGCAGACAACCCAAAAAGAGGGCTAGAGCCAGGAGTAGGAAAGCACCCACTAGCCTGAGAACACGGGTGAACAGCCCTGTCACAGCCCTGCCACATAGTAAAAGCTCTGACTTAGAAATTGGAACACCACATGGGCCCAGCCCCCCAATCTCCCTGCCCAGACTCCCACCCAAACTCAAAAAAGGTCCAGATCACTGACTCTCAGCTGCCTGCATGCATAAATGAGATGGCCACAAGTTTCCACATATTCTCCCACCAGTACCAGAAGTTCAATCAGCCACCAGAAGCCTGCCTGTCCAAGCTGACACAGTTCCTCCACTGCCCACAGTCCCAGGCCTCTGCGCCTATCTGTCTGACTTCGTTTTCGGACCAGCCGATGACGGCCAGGGGACCTGGGATCTCTGTGTCCACTATCCCGAGTATCCTCCTTGGTGAGAAAACGGTGCCTCCGGGATGGAGGTTTCTTTCCATTGGACACACGTGAAAAATCACTGGGATATTTAAGAGGTTCCGCATCATCATATTCTTCTTCTAACTCTTCATCTGCTCCCAACACTGGAGAGGTGCAATGGTGGCAAACATTGCTGGAGGAGCCATCTCCTTTCTCAGGGTAAGTCCCTTCAGGGACTCCAGGACTTCCCTGGCAGTTACAAGCAGACGGAATGGAAAGAAAAAATGGGCTCACATCCTCCTGTACCCAGTCTCATTCTCTCTCGAGAGTTCCTGGTCCACTCCTGACTCTTCTGAAGATGCCTCACTCTCATCAGGGTAGCCTCCTTCTCTAGGTGGTCCTGGACCCCTTGGAGGTCCATGGCTTGGATCCGACCAGTGGGCTGGGTTTGGGGGCTGTGTGTACTTAGGGTCAGGGTGCTCTTTGAGGCAGCGTGTACCATTAGGAGCAGTCTCCGTCGAGTCCCTGAGTCCTGAGAATGAAAGTATTTCAGGGTCCACAGAGGGTCCTGATGTCCTGAGGGAGGCACCACCACCGTGGTGGGCTCCACACAACCCTCTTTCTCCGGGGTGCTTCTGGGCCATGACCCCGGGGCTTCCTGAGAATTTTAGGTCACAACCATCATTGCCGAACAGCGGCGGTAACTCCTCAAGATCCTTATCTTAAGCACGTTTTGTCATATAAAATAATATTCATGGGTCCTATGAATCAGCACACAGACATGGTTTGGGGTAGTGTGAGGGTTGGGTATCCACCATTCAGCCTACTACAATGTGGTCACAGAATACAAAGAACAGCCTTTTCAGGATTTTAGGGCCTTTGAGGTTTCAGGGAGTAAATATTGTTTGCATGCTAAAGAGTGTTGTAAGAGGCATGTGGTAGCAGGAACACAAATTAAGGCTTTGGGTATAGGCCAAGTCTATCATTCTCACAAGAAAATATTTCTTCATCAAAGCCTATAGTTAAATACTGAGGTAAGACAAAGCAAACTTTCCTTCTATGTAGTGTAATGGGCTGTCCTGGCTCCACTTTATTTCACCTCTAACTCAGGAGACCGACTTCTGTTCTCTCTGCCACATTATTTGGGGATTTTATTATTATTATTATTATTATTATTATTATTATTATTTTACTAGTGACATGGCTTAAGGGCTAGGAACTCAGAACATCCTAGCGAAACTGAAACATTGGGTTAATGACAGTCAGAAAAGAAATCACAACTCGGCTATATATAAGTGAGGGTGTCTGTAATGAGGAGCGAGCAGCAGACCATAGTCTGAATACTTTCTGGCTTAGCTTCAGTTACCATAGCAAAGTGTTATAGGCTAGGTTGGCTTATCAACAATGGAAACTTAGCTTTCATCATTTTGGAGGGTGGGAATATACGGTCAGATTGCCCACAGTGTTAGGCACCTTCTTCAAATCTTGGATTTTCCTTATAAGAGCACCAACCCCACAAACTGGGGCTGTACCTCATGACCTAGTCACCCCTCTAAAGGTCCATTTCCAAATATCATCCAAATATCATCACATTGTGATTTGAATTGGGAAGGGACACGAGTAGGAGCTTCTTCTCCCTCCACCATAACCCCCCACACACACACATGCATTTTTCCTACCATGAAAATTTCCTTTCATCCAGCTCAGTTTCTGAGTCTGATAAGCTCAGAATGGGCTTTCTGCCCTGTCTCCGGGCAGCCCTGAGACAGGACTATGTGACTGAAAAGAGCAGAGTTCTTATTAAATTTCAGGCCAAATCTGTCTTTTTCATACATAAGATATCCTCTAATCTCTGATGTCTTAACCAAGCATTTGTACACCCATGAGCTTAAATTAACCCACTAAGTTTTCCTTCTTAAGCAAATATGGGCTCTGCCAGCAATTAGCCTGCAATTACCATATGGGGTAGGGAGAGAAGGCTAACATCTCCTGAATGCCTGCTTTGCACCATACACTATCTACATATCTGTGTGACAGAGATGGTTATCTGTCTCCAGTATTCCTTTTTCCTTCATCTTCTTCCCCGTCAGTGACAGGACCCTTGGCTTCTTGACTGGACCACATAAAATACAGGACACTCATTTAAGTTTGTGTTCCAGATGAATAATGACAAATATTTTAGTTATTTCTCAGATATACTTAATGCTAACATTCTGGTTTAAAGTGTGCTGTATTTGTCCTTTCTATTGCCTGACCTCGGATTGCCTTGAGGTCTCTTTTGAAGGTATCTTGTGATGACATTCTGGCCAAAGTGATGTAAACAACAGTGTTCTTTAAAGGCAGGTCCTGACCTGTTAAAATGGAAAGCCAATTTTGGGAGAAGCCATGTGGGACTGTGGGACAGCTGCAGGAATAGGAAACAATAATGATAGAAAACAAAACTACATGGATCTTCATCACTGGTCTAGAGCATCAAGGAAAAGAAAATTTGTACTTCCACCACTGCCACTGGGTTTTCCGCCACTTGATGGTGAATTAACAGTAACTAGTCACTGTGGCATCTAACTCTGACTGGAGCTCAAAGGTAAGTTATGGTATCCACATTTTGGCAAATAAAACCCTAAGGTTTGGAGATTTTAAGTAGTTTATATAGTCAGTATTAAATACAGTTTTAAAACCAGTCCTCCTCAACAGTAACTTGGAATACTATTTTAAAGACACTGATTCCATGGGTAAGAATTCTTATCAAGTTCCTACATTTTATAATATAATATTAAAACTGCTCCTGCATGTCTGAGATCTGAAGCTTTTAGCCTTTAGCTTTCTCATTCATCAAAAATAGAGAATTTGGACATAGCTGTCATCTCTCAGTGTCATGTTTTCTATTACTCTGTCTCCATACCCGGATATTTGAGAAAGCTGTGCCAACAGATCCCATATTTACTTGTTTCCTTTTGGGTCTCTAAATAAATTTATCTGCTCCGTCTTATAATGGTTCCCTCCAAAAATGTTTTACCTGAGTGATGATTTAATACAAATTGTTCTGCTTTCATAGAGAATCGGTATCCAAAGCCCTACCTGTATCTATTGAAACACAGTTTGTTGTTTGACACACCTTGTAAATTACAATTTTCATGCAGTAAATTTCAGAAAGAATTTAGAAGTAGGAAAATTTTGAAACATTGATTCATACAGTTCTATCCTCTCCCTCCCTTTTTCTCTGTCTCTGTCTCTCTCTTTCTATTTGTTTTGGACAAATGTTGAGAAAATAGGAGAACCTGACAATTACTCTTTTATTTTGGTTTCCAAAAGTCATATAACTGAACTGTGTGTTTATTTGTTTATTCAATCACCTCAGAAACTAAAACATTTACTTTCCCCCAGGATTGTTTTCATTCCTTGCTCTGATTCTTCCATTTGAGAATACATTTGTGTTATTGCTGTCCACTTTCAATCTACCTTGGCTTATTTAACAAATTATTTTAGTCACTGCTTCCCTTATATACAATATTAGCAGGAAGGAAGGTGACTCACAAGCTATGTATTTCTGACTCCTTAGTTTTTTGGGTTTGTTGTTTTGTTTTGTTTTGTTTTGTTTTTAAACAGGGTCTTCTAGCCCTGGCTAACCCAGAACCTCATTATGTAGACCAGACTGGTCTTGAACTCACAGAGACACACCTGCCTCTACTTCCCGAGTACTGGAGTTAAAGTCATGAACCACCACACCAAGATGCCTTAGCTTTTTTTCAAAAGGAACTCATAGTTGTCTACTGAATAGCTTATTCCATAATTTAGATGAGGATAAGCAGTAAATTCAATATTTATCAAAACTTACATTTCTTTTTCCTGCTTAGAGGATCAAAATATCAATCCCATCCTTGCAGTCTCCCAATGGGAGACATACATCAGCCTGAGATTTCCTACACCACTGACAGACCAAAATGGAGACCAGCATAAAGGGAGCAGGATTTTTGCCAGACACTTTTCAGTGATTTCTTCTTTTGACATAGGACCTTCTAGTTTGCAAACACTGAGTAATTTTTGGCAGTCTTCTCACCAGCAACCTGTGGCTACCAACACCCTTCTTCCTTCAAGAACGTCACAGGTGTTCATGACACGTTGGTGTGAACATCAGTGTCTTCTCCCGCGGAGCAGCAGCATCTTGGTCCCTGTAGGAAATGTGCGAATGAAAGGCTTTCTTGTTATTAAAGGACATTCACTGCAGAGTAGGTGAAAAAGCGAGAGTAGAGAGCAGTCAGGAAAGGAAGAATCCATGTCCTTCCTGAGGTCTGAAATGGATGTTTGCATCAGTAGTCTGTCTGATTTCTGGTGTCCTGCCTAGCAAAGTGACTGGCAGGTCCATATCACCATGGATACACATCCCAGCTTGTCAAACATTACTGAGCTTTCAGAGAGTATAAAAACAGCAAGCAAATTGAATCTTTTTGCTTGACCAGGGAGGCAATATTGGGATTTTGACTTTTCTTACTCCAGCTCCCTGTTGGCACCATGGCCTAGCTTTTTTCTCTTCTACACTGAAAGGAAAGACCAGTGATGACCTGTGCTCCTGATAACTGATATTCACCAACAGACATCATAAGACACTAAGTGGCTTTTTCTTTTTTTTTTTTCTTTTTTTTTTTCTTTTATTTTTTTTATCAGTTACATTTTATTAACTCTGTATCCCAGCCGTGTCCCGATCCCTCATTCCCTCCCAGTCCCTCCCTCCCTCCCTCCCTCATCGCCACCGTGCCCCTTTCCAAGTCCACTGATGGGGGGGACCTCCTCCCCATTCATCTGATCCTGTTTTATCAGGTATCTTCAGGACTGGCTGCAAAGCCCTCCTCCGTGGCCTAACAGGACTGCTCCTCCCTTCGGGGGTGGGGAGACCAAAGAGCCAGTCATCGAGTTCCTGTTAGAAATAGTCCCTGTTCCCCTCACTTTGGGAAACCAATTGGTTACTGAGCTACCACAGGCTACATCTGAGTGGAGGTTCTAGGTTATATCCATACATGGTCCTTGGTTGAATGTCAGTCTCAGAAAAGACCCTGTGCCCAGATATATTTGGTCCTTGTGGAGCTCCTATCCTTTCCCCATCAGACTAACTCCCCTTCTTTCTTATGATTCCCTGTACTCTGCCAAAGGTTTGGTCATGAGTCTTTGCTTTGAAAACACTGCTAGTTAGAGTCTTTCAGATGCGCTCAGTAGACTCCTGTCATACGTTCAATGCACATCCCGTCTGTCTTTCTAAATGAAGATTGATCATCTTACCCCATGTCCGCTCAATTGATTATCTTTTTTAGGTGTATAGATTTCATTATGTTTATCATATCTTATAGGTCTATATAAGTGAGTATATCCCATGTTTGTCTTTCTCCTTCTGGGATATTTCACTCAGAATGATCTTTTCTAGATCCCACCATTTGCCTGCAAATTTCATGATTTCCTCCTTTTTGATTGCTGAGTAGTATTCCATTGTATAAAAATACCACAATTACTAAGTGGCTTTTTCATGAAGTCATTATCATGCATGCAAACTTCTGCAAGACACATGTTACTCCATAGAAGATGGCTTCTGATTGGTTCCCTGCCCAGCCACGCAGGAGCTATGGTTTGCAAATCACTTGCATTGACTGACTGCTCAGTAGATTCTAAGTGCTGCACAACTGCTTGAGAAAACAGGGAGAAGAAAATTTATCAACTTGCAGAGTTGGAACCGAACGGCCATAGTATGACCTTGAGTTTTCTTCTGCTGCTGGAGCTGGATCACTCCAGGGCCACAGCTGCAGCTACTCTGTGTCTCCCACTCTGACCAGCCTTTGATTCTCATGAGACCTTATTAGAAGGCTGTGAGCATGTCAAGGTCTTATTCAACCCTGACCAGCCTACACTTAGCATAATAAAGACAGAATGAAGAAATTTGTGCTGTGACTCAGACTGCTGCCACACTTACAGCACAATAGCACTCTCTTCGCTCTCTCTTTCTCTCTCCTCTTTGTGTGCATACATAAACATAGTATATAAAAAATATTTTTCTTGGCAAAGTCAACCCCACTGGTAGTCCTTGTATAGATGAGCAGCTTCACATGCTGTTGGAAATTCCAGGAGTAAGACTAAAGACCCTGGAATAACATCTGCTTCACCAAGTCCACATCAGAAAAATCAAACAAACCAGAAGATGATCATTTTTCTGCTTTTGTCTGAAGAGTTTGGAATTGTGGTTGATGGAAATGACACAGTTTGAAATAAAAATACCCAGGCCTGGCCTAGTGACACATCTGGTGAAGGACGAAGGAGAAAACTGGCCCTTTCATTGCCGTGGCACAGGCATCTGGGCGTGTCAGCCTTGGGAATGTTTGGGAAGCACCATTCCAATAACTCTATGAAAGCTGGATGATGGATTTCATAACTGAAGCTGGAAGCTGGTCCAGAATAAAGGTAAACAAAGATATGAAATCATAGTACTGATGGGATCCTAATCAAGAACCATTAATCCTTCCACTGCTCTGAAACTAGCCTAAATGATTGTCTCCTAATATTTTAATACTTGGAGCAGAACTCTTAAATTTTCCTGGATGATATGAGACATTCTCAGTAGGGCAAGGTGGTATACACCTGTAATCCTAGCACTGACAAGGCTGAGGCAGGAGAATTGCTGAGGGTTCAAAACCAGTCAGGGTGCGTAAAGAAACCTTGTCTCAAAAATGCAAAGACAAACAAATAAATAAGACATTTTATCAAACATGTAGGATGCCCAGCTAGAAATAGTGTCTTACAATCCTCAAGGGTCTGTGTTTACCATGATTCAGTGATGCAGTCACCCGGGTATTGGTTAAAGCTGTCCATATTTAAGCCTTCCTCTCAAGCTTCTACACACTGGGTCTGAGCATGGCATATGGATTCTCAATTCAATACATTCAATGTGGGGTACTTGTGGGACCACTTTACAAAACAAGGCAAATAAACCACAGACACAAAAACTTCAGAGTGAAGGCACCACACCAATCATTACAGTTCCAGCAAGACAGACTTTGGGAAGACCTTGGTGGATGTGGCCATTATGAGTTATGGTTGTGTGCCAAGGCTTCGCATTGTTGTGGAGACACCTGAAACAACTTAAAAGAGGGTTGATTTGGGCTCATAGTGCAGAGGCTTCAGTTCAATGTCTATAAGCTTCACTGCTTTGGAACTTCAAGAAGGCAGACAAACTATCATGAGGAGACCATTTGCCTCACTGTGACCAGGAAGCAAAAGCAGACAGAAAGTGATCAGGGCAAAGTACACTCTTTAAAGATCTGCCTCAGCAGACCTACTTCCTCCAACTATGCGCCTGCTTCTAAAGTGCCCCTTACTGACAACTCGTCAGTGGACTAACCCATGGGTGAAGCTAGTGTCCTACTCAACCTGTCAGTGATTGGATTCCCCCATATGAGAACCAAACCTTCAATATAGTTTTGGGGAATACTTTGTGCACAAACCACAGCAATGGTAAAAACAAAGAAACAAGCAAAACAACAGCTAAACGAGTTCTTACTCTATGGATAGTGCCAAGCCAAGTGCTTTGCTGGCCTTCTTTCTTATAACCAATCCATCTCCTTCCCCAGAAGACACAGAAAAGAGACCCAAACTCCTGAAACATTATCATTAAGAATAGCCATCATAGCCAGGTGTGGTCATGCACGGGAGGCAGAGGCAGAGGCGGACAGAGCTCTGCGAGGCCAGCCTGGTCTACAAAGCAAGTCCAGGACAGCTGAGGCCACCCTGTCTCGGGAAGAAAAAACAAAAAGAATAAACATTATTTCAGTATATGAAACACATCAAGATTTCTTACAATAGCAGTTACAATTAACATCTATTTTCTGAAAAAAAAAAATTATCAAGAAGCCACTGTTTGGTCAGTTTCTTTGGCTTTTACAGTAGCCAGCAGGAGCCACTCTGCTGACCAGAGCAGTCATTGATTTTTAATGTTTTGGAAGGCTTCCTGGAAGCCTTGGAGAAGTTCAAGCTGAAGCAAGAAAAGGTCCAGCTGTGTGCTGCCCCATTTTTGCTTTTCTTCACTGTTTGCAGCACTCTTCTTCCCACAGTCTCTACTTGCCAGGCTGGAAACTGGGGCGGGGATGATGCTTCCCACAGTGTCCAGTTGTATATTGCCTCAAAGCCAGTCATCTGCACCAAAACCTGTCTTTGCAGGTCCATTCCAGTTTCCTAAAGGAGAGACTCCAGTTGGCTGGGCTTACACAATCAGGTCTGACCACTTTCAAGCTGTGGCCTACCACCTGCTCAAGGACACACTCATCAGATAGAAACTTGATCTCAATTTTCACAGAAGGGGACTTGGTAAAGGCGGAGGAGATGTCCAAAACAGGCTCTTGACACAACTACTGTGAATCCTATAGTTCTTAAATGAAATTTTATTTTGTTTTTCTCAGAAGGCTTTGGAAATGCTTCAAAAATCGAAGTGCTGGGTTTAATCCTGCTGTCCTGGCCTACCATAATAACTCCTCTGTCCCCCTGGGGCCCAAGGCCCACACATTGGAGCCAACATTTTAGAAGAAGCAGAAAAAATCAGATGATTCTTGGGAGTCCTTGATCCCTCTAGTCACAGCATTGAAAAGAAAAGAGAGAGAAAACTTTGCCAGTCACAGGTAATTACATGGGGGAAAAACAGCCTTCTTCCCTCAGATTCCCCCTAGGGCTTTCCCAAAGACACCTCCTCTCTCCTTCAACTGCCTCAGAACAGTCATGGACACAGCCTTCACTGGTAGCCAACTGCCTACTTCCCGGTATTTCCAAACTATGGAAGCCTAATAAAGCAAGCTCTTATGAATGGTCAGGGCCCTGTGGTAATATCGAGCTCCCAGGATGTTTGCTGTTGATAATTTGAGTTGGGTAGACCAGAGGGACTCATCCATACAACTAGGAGAGAAAATCCTGATAAATGAAGCATTATCTTGTGGCTTAAGGAACATAATTAGGCATAATTAAGAGGGCTGTTGATCCTAATAAAGTGATGTTGCCAAGGTCAACCAAACAGCTCTTCTGGACCAAAGAGTGCTTCCTGCCTGTGATGGATGCTGCCACAAATGAAGAAGCCACTTTGATTATGAAATAATAAGAATAAGTAATATATAATATCGTAATATAATATCGTAATAACAATATTATATATTCAATTACTATATATTATGTATATATTATTTATTGTATATTAATATGATTAATATATTATATATTAATATATATTAAATAGTGTAATAAATAAATAATCAAGGAATAAACTTTGCTAATGGGGAAGTCTAACCTGGATATACATCTGGACCTAAGGAACACCAAGTATCAGATTCTTCGTTCAGGAATCCACTAGTTAAGAGGAGGGAGCAAAGGGAATCATGACTCTGTCCTCTTTGGGTCTCCACTCCAGGTCTGCAGTTCTTCTCCTGGGTGCATAAGTGAGCAAGTCCAGACTTCCAGAAGGAAAATACCAGAAAAATGCAAGTCGCCACAGGATGTAACTTAAAATACAGCAGTAAACCTTAAACTTAATTAAAAGAATCCTAAGGTATTATGTTTTTTTTCTGCTTATGCAGACTTGTGTTTTTCAGCTTTAAAGCCCTTTCTTTAATCTGCCTTTGGGCTGCACAATTCTGATTTGGCTTAGAGATTTCAGTCCTGCTAGCAGTTTTGATCAATTTGGCTAATTATAATCTAAATTGAGTCTGGAGTTCTTCCCCCAGGAGGTTTGAACTTCATCACACCATAGACCAAAGAGTTAGAGTGAAGTAACCAGGTTCCTCAGAAGAGAGAACAGGAGTAAGGTTAATAAGATGTACCAAAACAAAGAAAATTATTTGGGTATCATTACTTTAACCAAAGCTTTGTAAACAGTATTTTGTTTTGGATCATGTTGCAAATTGAAGTATAAATAATTTAATGTTGGGCAATCAAATAATTTTGTTGGAAGCTTTTATTTTAATATGCAAAGTAACTTACTGGCTATGTAGTATAAATCTGAAGTCAGTCCCAGCACTTGAAGGCTGATACTGAGGATTGAGAGAAACTCAGGGCGAGCAGGGTTCACAAAAGTATCATGACTCAACAATAAATAAGTAAGCAAAATTTAGTTGTTCATTATTTAAGAATTAGTTAACAGTTGATATTATAAACTAATATGTTCAATATAATGCTCAACATAACATAAACTTATTTTATAATTTTTAGATTAATTTTCAACAAGTGTATCAATTGTTTGGTTTGGAGATTATTTTTCTGTCTTCTATGGTCAATGTTTTATGTGTCTCTTTCAAGTGACTATTTTTTTCTAATATCAAACATTTTTAGATAATGACAAATTTTTATAATTACAGAATTAGTGCTGCTACTTTTACTGTTTCCTAGTCTCCTTCCAAGGAAATGGCATTGACAACCTTATAAATCCCCAAAGAGGGAAAGAATTGAGTTTCCAGGTTTTGGGTCTTACTCAGTCAGAATCAAAGACACGATGACTTAGAAACTATACTAAGGGATTGGAGCCAAGATGGCGGCACCGGGAGAGCAATGTGTCTGAGAAGCAGGACAGCACTCTCCGTGCAGTGACCAGGAGACTGAACTCTGGGCCCTGAAACTACAGCGATCGTGTTTCCCAGGTGAGGGGAGGCTCCCACGGCATGGGAATCGGTCGGGTCCACTCTCAGCTGCCCATACAGAACCCGGAAGAAATCCCGAGTAACTTGGGCTTTGGGTCTCCGGGCTGGAGCCGCAAGCCTGCGTGTCCCAATCACTTTCCCAGGCTGATCCGTGGGCACAAGAGTGCCAGAGACTGGGAGTCCCACTCACAAGAAAACCCCACAGGGAAGCAAAGTTGCGTGTCTGATCACAGGTCACCCAGTCTTTCCCCGAAGGTCTCGCTGACCTCGGGTACCCGCTGCCATCACAACTGAGCTCCCGCCACACAGAGAGCGGCTGTGCGCGCCCAGCTCACCTGCACAGACGAGCTGCATGCTCCAGTGCAACAGGGACTGGGAACCCCTGTCCGGAGAGGGCCCCACAGGGAAGGAAGAAACCGTGCTGCTGGGGTCACCAAGGGAAAGTCTAGCAGACTGCAGATCGCAAACAGGCGAGTACGCCCAGCCATCACAGATCCTGGCCCAAACAGGGAGCACAGAGGTATTGGAAACTCAGCTCCCACAGACTAGCAGGCAGGCGCATGCTTCGCCAGCCCAGAAGCCTGCTTTGTACCAACTACTCCTTACAGACAGAACTGTGGGCCCCAAGACACCAGAGTCTTAGAGTCACTGTCTGGAGAAACCCTCACAAGGAACAGGGAACGAAGCAAAGGGGACGGACTTAGGCAACCCAGTATATCCCTGGAAAAGGTCCCACAGACTGGCCCAACCCAGGGAACTGCTGTGCCCCAGATAGCCTGCTGTTACCAGGACAGCAGTACTCACCTGCCACAGATTACCTCTTCGGTTCTGGGGCACAGAGCCCCAACTTCAGACCTACAAAAGACCGGGAACCCTGAGATCAACCCCCAGATACTGCTCCAAGGGGCAACCAGTTATCCCTAACAAAACCAACAAACCACGGGACACACAGGTTACAGCAGCTGATCACTAAATTTACAGCAAGAAACCCAGAAGGAAGGCAGCTGTCTCCAGGACTTCTTCCAGGGAGAGGAGAGCCCTCTTGACTAATCAGGACCACAGTTACCACCCAGGTCTCTATGCCTGAGGTGAGCTGTACCAACTCCTGAAAAACACCGGACATCCAGTGACTATACCCAAAAAGCTGAGAAGGCTTCCTTCAGGAAAAACCATCTTCCAGCCAAAGGGATTCTCTCCACTATAAGAGTCCAGGAACAATCAGAAACTAAATTCAAACAACTAAGATAGCCCAATGGGTAGAGGACAGCGTAAAAGTTCAACCAACAAAAGCCAGAGCAATATGGCATCTCCAGAACCCAGTTATCCAGGGGCAAATTGCCCTAGACACCCCAGCATAATTGAAATTCAAGGAGATGACCTAACATCTATGCTCATGAAGGAGATAACAGAGGAAACAAATAAAATATGAAAAGAAATAGAGGAAGCTGCAGCCAAACAGTCTGTGGCCTTTAGAGAGGAAATGCTTAAATCACTGAATGAAATAAAAGAAACAGTGGATTGTTCAAACAAACAGCTGAAGGAATTGACGGAAGAACATGAAAATACAGTCAGACAGGTGAAGGAAACCAACAAAATAGTTCAAGACCTGAAGATAGAATTGGAAAAAAAAAAAAAACCACACAAATGGAAGAAATTGTGGAGAGAAAGAACTTAGGGAAGAAAGCAGGAACTACAGAGATTAGCATAACCAATAGGCTACAAGAAATGGAAGAAAGAATCTCAGGTGTGGAAGATACAATGGAAGAAATAGATGTATCTGTCAAAGAAAATGTTAAATCTAAAAAATTCCTGACACAGACCGTCCAAGAAATTCAAGACAACATAAAAAGACAAAACCTAAGAATAATAGGAATAGAGGAAAAAGAAGATTCCCTGCACCAAGGCCCAGAAAATATTTTCAACAAAATCATTGAAGAAAATTTCCCCAACTTAAAGGAGAGGCCAATAAGAATACAAGAGGTCTATAGAACACCCAATGAATTAGACCAGAAAAGAAAATCCTCCCGCCACATAATAATCAAAACAGTAAGTATACAGAACAAAGAAAAAATACTAAAAGCTTCAAGAGAAAAAAGCCAAGTAACATATAATGGCAAACCCATTAGAATCACACCTGACTTTTCAACAGAGACTATGAAAGCCAGAAGGGCCTAGACGGATATCATGCAGACCCTAAGAGAACACAGATGTCAGCCCAGGCTACTATACCCAGCAAAACTCTCAGTACTCATAGACAGAGAAAACAAGATATTCAATGACAAAAACAAATTTCAACAATACCTACAAACAAATCCAGCATTATAGAAGACACTAGAAGGGAAAATACAACCCAAGAAAACTAGCTACATTCAAGAAAACACAGGAAATAAATAACCCCACTACAGTAAAACAAAAAGCAACCAAGCACACAACCCTATGACCACAGCCAACATCAAATTCAAAGGATCTAACAGCCACTGGTCATTAATCTCTCTCAATATCAATGGAATTAATTCTCCAATGAAAAGACACAGACTAACAGAATAGATGCATAAACAAAACCTAGCAATCTGTTGTATACAAGAAACACACCTAAGTCACAAAGATAGACATTACCTGAGGGTAAAGGGATGGAAGACAGCTTTCCAAGCAAATGGATGCAAGAAGCAAGCAGGAGTAGCCATTCTAATAACTAATAAAATAGACTTTCAACCAAAATTAATGAAAAGAGATGAGGAAGGACACTTCATACTCACCAAGGGAAAATTCCACCAAGAAGACATCACAATCCTGAACATCTATGCCCCAAATACAAGGGCACCCACATTTGTGAAAGAAACATTGATAAAATTTAAACCACACATAGATCCCCACACACCAATAGTGGGAGACTTCAACACCCCACTCTCAACAAAGGACAGGTCAACTAAACAGAAATTAAACAAAGAAACAATATCTCTAACAGAGGTCATGAATCAAATGGACCTAACAGACAATGACAGAACCTTACACCCAAACACAAAAGAATTTACCTTCTTCTCAGCACCTCACGGAACCTTCTCCAAAATAGACCACATAGTTGGTCACAAAGCAAGCCTCAACAGATACAAGAAGATTGAAATAATCCCTTGTATCCTATCTGATCAACATGGAATAAAGCTGGACCTCAGTAACAACAGAAATAGCAAAAAGCCTACACATACATGGAAACTGAACAACTTGCTACTAAAAGACAGCTGGGTAAGGGAAGAAATAAAGAAAGAAATTAAAATCTTCCTAGAACTCAACGAAAATTAAGACACAACATACCCAAACTTGTGGGACACAATGAAGGCCGTGCTAAGAGGAAAGTTCATAGCACTAAGTGCCTTCCAGAAGAAATTTGAGACAGCACATTCAAGCAACTTAATGGCTCACTTAAAAACCCTAGAAAAAGCAGAAGCAGACACACCAAAAAGGAGTAGATGGCTGGAAATAATCAAACTCAGGGTTGAAATCAATCAATTAGAAACAAATAAAACAATTCAAAGAATCAATGAAACCAAGAGCTGGTTCTTTGAGAAAATCAACAAGATAGACAAACCCTTAGCCAAGCTAACTAAAAGGCAGAGAGACACCATCCAGATAAACAAAATCAGAAATGAAAAGGGGGACATACTACAGACACTGAGGAAATTCAAACAATAATTAGGACTTACTTCAAAAGTCTATACACAACAAAATTTGAAAATTTAAATGAAATGGAAAATTTTCTTGATCGATTCCACTTACCAAAGCTAAATCAGGACCAGGTAAATCAATTAAATAGTCCTATATCCCGAAAGAAAATAGAAGCAGTCATCGAAATTCTCCCATCCAAAAAAAAGCCCAGGACCTGATGGTTTCAGTGCAGAATTCTACCAGACCTTCAAAAAAGAGCTAACTCCAGTTCTCTTCAAAATATTCCACAAAATAGAAACAGAAGCAACATTACCAAACTCATTCTATGAAACCACAGTCACCTTGGTACCTAAACCTCACAAAAACCCAACAAAAAAGAGAACTTCAGGCCAATCTCCCTTATGAACATCGATGCAAAAGTACTCAACAAAATACTCGCAAACCGAATCCAAGAACACATCAAAGATATCATCCACCATGACCAAGTAGGCTTCATCCCAGGTATGCAGGGGTGGTTCAATATACAGAAATTCATCAATGTGATCCACCATATTAACAAACTGAAAGAAAAAAAACACATGATAATCTCCCTAGATGCTGAAAAAGCATTAGACAAAATCCAACATCCATTCATGTTTAAAGTATTGGAGAGATCAGGGATACAAGGCACATATCTAAACATAGTAATGGTGATATACAGCAAACCTATAGCCAACATCAAACTGAACGGAGAGAAACTTAAAGCAATCCCACTGAAATCAGGGACAAGACAAGGCTGCCCACTCTCTCCATATCTCTTCAACATAGTGCTGGAAGTCCTTGCTAGAGCAATAAAACAGTTGAAGGAGATCAAGGGGATACAAATTGGAAAAGAAGAAGTCAAATTATCACTATTTGCAGATGATATGATAGTATACGTGAGTGACCCCAAAAACTCTACCAGGGAACTTCTACAGCTGATAAACACCTTCAGCAAAGTGGCCGGATACAAAATTAACTCAAAAAAATAAGTAGCCCTCTTCTATACAAAAGACAAAAGGGCTGAGAAAGAAATTAGGGAAACAACACCCTTCACAATAGCCACAAATGACATAAGGTACCTCGGAGTAACCCTAACCAAGGAAGTCAAAGACTTGTATGAAAAAAATTTCAAATCTTTGAAGAAAGAACTAGAAGAAGATAACAGAAGATAGAAACATCTCCCATGCTCATGGCTTGGCAGGACTAACATAGTAAAAATGGCCATCTTACCAAAAGCAATCTACAGATTCAATGCAATTCCCATCAAATTAACAACACAATCCTTTACAGACCTGGAAAGAAAAATTCTCAACTTCATATGCAATAACAAGAAACCCAGAATTGCTAAAACAATCCTCTACAATAAAAGATCTTCTGGAGGTATCTCCATCCCTGATCTTAAGTTGTACTATAGAGCAACAGTTTTAAAAACTGCATGGGACTGGCATAGAAACAGAATGTGGATCAATGGAACCGAACAGAGGACCCAGAAATAAACCCACACACTTATGGACACCTGATCTTTGACAAAGACGCCAAAACCATTCAATGGAAAAAAGATAGCATCTTCAACAAATGGTGCTGGTCTAACTGGATGTCTACATGTAGAAAAATAAAAATAGATCCATACTTATCACCCTGCACAAAACTGAAGTCCAAGTGGATCAAAGACCTCAACATAAAACCAGACACATTAAATCAGCTAGAAAAAAAAGTGGGGAATACCCTAGAACTCATTGGTACAGGAGAAAACTTCCTGAACAGAACACCAACAGCACAGGCTCTAAGAGCAACAATCAATAAATGGAACCTCATGAAACTGAAAAGCTTCTGCAAAGCAAAGGACAGCCTCATCAAAACAAAGCGACTGCCTACACATTGGGAAATAATCTTTACCAACCCTTTATCTGATAGAGGACTCATATCCAGTGTATACAAAGAACTAAAGAAGCTGAAAAGCAGCAAACCAAGTAATCCACTTAAAAAATGGGCAATAGAGCTAAACAGAGAATTCTCTGTAGAGGAATATCGAATGGCAGAGAAGCACTTAAAGAAATGCTCAACCTCACTAGCCATTAGGGAAATGCAAATCAAAACAACCCTGAGATTTCACTTTACACCTATCAGAATGGCCAAGATCAAAAACTCCAGTGACAACACATGCTGGAGAGGTTGTGGAGAAAGGGGAACCCTTCTCCACTGCTGGTGGGAATGTAAACTTGTACAACCACTCTGGAAATCAATCTGGCACTTTCTCAGACAACTAGGAATAGCGCTTCCCCAAGATCCAGCCATACCACTCCTGGGCATATATTCAAAAGAGGCTCAAGACACACACACACACACACACAAAAAAAAAAAAAACATTTGCTCAACCATATTTGTAGCAGCTTTATTTGTAATAGCCAGAAGCTGGAAACAACCCAGATGCCCCTCAACTGAAGAATGAATGCAGAAATTGTGGTACATCTATACAATGGAATATTACTCAGCAATGAAAAATAAGGAAATCATGAAATTTGAAGGTGAATGGTGGGACCTGGAAAGGATCATCCTGAGTGAGTTGTCCCAGAAGCAAAAAGACACATATGGTATATACTCACTCATATAGACATACAACATAGGACAAACCCACTAAAATCTGTGCATTTAAAGAAACTAAGCAAGAGAGAGGACCCTAACTAAAATGGCCAATCCCCATCCTGAAAGGCAAAGAGGATGGACATCAGAAGAAGAAGAAAACAGGAAACAACCTAGGAACCTGCCACAGAGGGCCTCTGAAAGCCTCTGCCCTACAGACTATCAAAGCAGATGCTGAGCCTGATGGTCAACTGTTGGGCAGAGTAAATGGAATTTTAGGTAAGAACTGGGAAATAGTAAGAGCTGGAGAGCACAGGGTCTTCACAAAGAGATCAGCAGAACAAGAAAATTTCCCAGAGACTCATACTCCAACCAAGGACTATTCATGGAGATAACCTAGAACCCCTGCACAGATGTAGCCCATGACAGTTCAGTGTCCAAGTGGGTTACATAGTAATGGGAAGAGGGACTGCCTCTGACATAATCTTATTGGCCTGCTCTTTGATCACCTCCCCCTGAGGGGGGAGCAGCCTTACCAGGCCATAGTAGAGGACAATGCAGCCACTTTTGATGTGAACTGATGGACTAAGATCAGAAAGGAGAGGAGAACCTCCCCTATCAGTGGACTTGGGGAGTGGCATGCCTGCAGAAAGGGGAGGGAGGGTGGGATCGGGAGGGGAGGAGGGAGGGGCCTATGGGGGAATACAAAATGAATAAAGTGTAATTAATAAAAAATTAAAAAAAAGAAACTATACTAAGAAGGAAATCAGGCAGGACCTATTTCAGCTTATCAGGCTTAGGTGTGCCCCAGAAAAATAAAACAGCAAAGATGAGGGGAGAATGTCCAGGCTTCCACCCTTACATCCACCAGGCTGCGCCAGACTCTCTGGCTTGCCAGCAAATATTTATTAAGCCTACCAATGACTCGATTGTTTCCTCTCAAAACTTAGGAGAACCAAATGTTCATTAAAATAGTTGGAGTTTCAGCTGTCACCCTTGATAGAACTCTTATTTAAGAGACAACAGTGCTATTGTTATCACTCATGGGAACAATAGGTCCATCTTGACCATCACCAGGGCTGAGGAATTCAGCATGCCAAAGGTCAAAGTATTTAGTACTTAGTACTTGAGCTCCAAGACCATCATTTGAAAAGTCTGCAGCAGATTGCATCTCTGAGTGTTTCAAGGCAAACATGAGCTCAGATCACAACTCTGTCACCATAGTTGTGTAGCCTCAAGTTAGTGACCCAAACTATCTAAGCGTCAGGTTTCCACCTATAAAATGGGAGCTAGTTCTACCTCCTATTTGGGTGATGCCTTAGGTCAATAACCCATAAGCAGTCCCTGAGTGGAGGATTCATATATACATGGTTAATATAAGCCATTCCCTTGTGAAGGTTTGAATAGAAATGGCCCCCACAGGTTCATATATTTGAATGTTTGGTCATTCAGGAGTGGCACTACATGACAGAGATTAGGAGGTGTGGCTTCGTTGGAGTAGGAATAGACTTCTTGAAAAAAAAGTGTCACTAGAGGTGGGTTTTTGAGTCTCGAATACTCAAGTCAAATCCAGTGTGTCTCTTTCCCTGTTTCCTGAGGATCCAGATGCAGAACTCTTAGCTCCTCTCCAGCACCATGTCTGCCTGCAAACTGCCATGCTTTCTGCCACGCCAATAAATGGAATAAATTTCTGAACTGTAAACAAGCCCCACTCAAATGTTTTCCTTTATTCCTTTATTCCTGTGGCCATAGTATCTCTTCATAGCAATAGATCTTTGACTAAGACAGCCCTAAAGGAAGTATACCAGCCTTAAGGTCTGCCCTACCAAAGCTTTCAAAATTCCTGCTCTAGTCAATTGTTGGCAGGGAAGTCAGACATCTCAGGCCCTCTTGCTTGATAACAGGGGGCAGAAAGGCTCTAGGCAGAGCACAACTCTGAGCCATGGGGAATATAGACATAGTGAGGGGCCCAACAGTCTGGGCAGAGGATGCTGAACTCTGAAGTAACATTGGTTCAAATACCAGTTGGGATCAAATACCTAGTGTAGTGTGTGGTGTGAAAGAGGAACAAGGCGTGATTCCTCCCAGCTCTCACTGCTGCTGAAGATTGAAAACATAGTTGGTTCCTGGAGCAGTTTTTGCCAGGGAGTCTGCATTGTGAAGTATATCTAATGAGTGGTGCTCAAACCCACATGTGAGGACAGAGTCCTTCCTGCTGGACAGGAAAGAAAGGGCATCTTCATTCAACACCTTTACATAATTCTTCTCACTTAAGCCTTATAACTGCCCCTAATGAAAGATTATAAGCCTTTAGTTTTAGAACTAGAGGCTGGTCTAGAAAATAAGAACACATTTCCCTCTGTCACTCAGCTAGAACACCCCAGATCCAGGAGTCACATTCACAGCATACCAGGTTCCAAACCAATGTCTTCTACCCTGAAAAGCCATGTGGCAAACATGCCTACTGCCTGTTCAGTATTTTTCTGAGCAACAGTGGACAAAGTAAAAATGCCATGGCTTAACTTCACCAGTAAGAACAACTCATCTGGTGAGGCCACTTTAAATTAAATAGATTCAGAGTCCCTTTAGCTTGACCCCTTCCACTTCAGGCTTTTACTCTTTAGAACATGGACACCAGGGCTGATGCTCTTAGAAGACACCCTGAGTCACAGGAGAACTAGGTGTCTTATGTAGATAACCAATCCAGATGAAAGAAAATGAACTTGTATGTTATTTAAACCACTGTTGTTGACTGGCCTCAATTTCTAGCAGCAAGGCATAATCTTACTGGGCCCAGACTGTGTGATATTTACAAACTCTTTAAAAAAGACCTTAGTACCCCAAAACAAGTCATCCACCCCACTTGCCCCAAGCCATCTATCCAGGAAGAATGTATCTGGTCTTCCATGCTACAAGGCTGAATGTAAGAAGCAAGGTCTGACACATCACTTTCTGATGCACAGCCATTGATGATGTCCAATAAATATCAGCAGTCCTAATTCCAGAATTCCAAAACAGGCGTGATTTCTTACCTTCAGAAACTGGAGGAACACACTGAAATATAAGGTCGCTGAGACCCGACAATCTCTGCTAGAAGCACCTAGACTTCTGTGCTACCCACAGAAATCATCCAGTTTCTCCAGGAAACCCATATCTTACAGTCCCCCAAATTCCCACTACAAAGAACTTTGATATTTTAAGTGTAACTGCAAGAAATGGTGTGTGACTTAAGGTCCTGACAAGGACTTCAATCTGTCTGCTGCCATCTGCAGAAACTTTGAACAACAGTTGGACAACTAGAGTCTCTCTAGTCTAGAGCAAAGAAAATAGCTTACACAATCATGGATGGTCTGTCATAGCAAATTTCACATGCAGCTGATCCCATCACCTTGGGACTCTTTGACAGAATAAATAATCATTTTACATATTTTGTTAGCTATGCCTCGTTAAAGATGGGTTTTTGGAAATGGCATTCTGAAGGCTCTATGTCTATCAATGCTTCTTTTAATCATGGTGAACTTTCCAGATTGGCTTTTCTAAAAAAAAAAAAAAGAACCTGGCATTGTAGGCTCCAGAGGGAGGTATAGAAAAACATCATTTAGGACATATAGTTCTAAGTACTGGAACAGAGATGGGACATGTTTCTTCACAGAATACAAATTTGATCAAACCTCTCTGAAGAATACTGCTAACCTAAGTATTGTAAGTCTTGGGCTCAAATTGTCATCTTATTTCTGTACCTTTTATGTGTCTCTCTTGTTTGTTCCACTCCTCATGGAACATGTGATGAACTCTGCTGGAGATACTGATGGATTTTGTTGGAAAATGGCTTTACCCCCAATAACCAAATTTTTGGCTAGTCACTCTGTTATCTCCAAGCTCTCGTAAGGGGCTCTCTTTCACTTAGAAGACAATTGAACCTCCACTCAAGTAGAGAGCAGAGAATGGTCACCAGCAACTGCACCCTCCCCATCCCTATCCCACAAGACACACACAGTGCCAGAACTAGTAAATAGTAGATAATCAATACACAGATTAAATAGAATTGGATGTCCATGGCCTCTATTTTGGGCTTACTGTAAGCGTAACTGTTTTTCAACTATGAGAATGGCCTGTCATGCCTTCACATATACTCTTGATCTGCAGTCCATGCTTCAGTGCATAGTCTCTCACGTCATGTCACAGGCAAGATGGAGACTGTGACAGTACTTTGGGAAGTAGTAGAACAACCTTTGCTAGGTAACCCCTAGCAAGTGTGTAAGTGAAATATCAAGATCACAATATCAGGAGAAAAGTAAGATACAAACAGGTCATCTCATCCAAGCTGTACTCATGCTCTTGTGAAAAAATAAAAAGATGTATCATAAAGGCAAGGCCAAGGAATGCTAACCTTCCTCACAAGAGAATGTCCTTAATTTTCTTACACTTGAACCTGTGAGTTCATAACATGTCATTTATAACAAGCATATATGTGTGTGTGCATGTGTGTATACATATGTACTTGTATGTGTGTGTGTATGCATATCTTACAGCATCATGTGTAATGCACAAAGCAAAGTTTGTATGTGTCCAATGGAACTTGGTCCTCATCAGTTCATAGCCAGTATAAATTCAACTCTTGTTCACATATTTATAAATGGGAGTCTGGGGTTCTGCCTGATGGGTTATTAAAGAGTCTTAGGTAAAACCAAGAAATATAAGTTAAGTCCAGGCCCTGGTGGAAATGTTTCCACCTTCTGTAGATCAAACTTAGCCACAACTGTAATGTCAAGCTGAGTAACTGGCAGTGATTTTGTTCCTTCTGACAAAAATAAGTGATCATGTAGGAGAATTTCCAAGCTCATCTAAACATGATATTCTAAGGCTTCTGAATCCAGGAGAAGTGAGTACAGTAAAAATGAAAGCGTCACCAGAAGTACAGCTAAGAGAATGAAGACCTCTCCAGTTCCTACAAAGGGACTGTAATGTTGCCCAGAAGGAAAGAGTGGGTGAAGACAGTAGTACAGCTAACACCCCTATGAACACATCTCAGCATCTACCAGGAAAGCATCACACGGGGCTTCTAAAGCATGAAGAGGAGAGGTCCCTTTCCAAAGGAGTGGCTGCTGTTGTCAAGAACTAGGAACTTATCTCCAGAAGTTGCACTACTTGATTGCTTCCTACAAACCACCAGCATGAGAGGAGAGGATGGGAAGCTGTCAGAGAGTCAACGTCCGCTTGACTTGCACTTACCCTTCTGGAAGAGCAAAAGCACTAAGTTTATGGATGTATTTACCAGTCAAATAGCTCCTGTAGAGAAAGCTTCTGAGCTATAAGTAATGGCTGGTAAAAACAAAAACAAAAAAAAAAACAAAAAAAACAGGCCAACAAATAGGTTTAGCCTGCACCAGTTATCCTTTCATCTGATAGCACTGCCTAGAACTGCTCTCTCATGAAATATAGTAATAAAAAAGAGCTCAGTTTATCAGTTTCTCTTTCTAGAGTCTCCTTCCTTATTCATCTAATGATCTTGTATTCCTTGTGTCGTGAATAGAAAGGATCCCCTGAAATGGGGTTGGGGGAGTCAAAGGGACTATTGACATTATTCCATCCTACTTCTCTGATCCTGTGAATAGAGGAACACAAGAGAGATGGCAGAACCTCCTTAATACATGGTTTGAGACACTCCATTTATATTAAGAATGGTTTGAGAATTTTAATTTTAAGTCCATTTATTATCAAGCATACTTTTGAATAACAATATACATTTAAAATATTAAAACCTACATCTGTATAGAATCTCTCTGTACCCTATGGGTTTGTTTTCTAGTTGAATTCTGATATTTTACCCAGTTCTAATCAGCTAGAATACATTGGCCTCAAGAAAACAGTCTAAAAGAGGGAATACAATGAGGAATAAGTAATTCCGAGGACCTTTTGGAAAAGTCATATGGAAGCCTACCGTGTTGCTGGGAATGAGAACAGCCTCCACCGTCTCATAGATTTGGATACTTGGTCACCAGGGAATAGTACTATTTGAAAATGTTAGGAAGTATGACCTTGTTGGAGGTATTGTGTCACTGGGGGTGAGCTTTGGGGTTTCAAAATGCCAATTTCAATCCCAGAGTCTTTCTATTCCTACTGCTTACAGACCACAAGACAGGGCTCTCGCCATCTTCTCCATGTCTTCCCGCATGTTGCCATCCTTCCTGATATGATGACAATCGGTATTATGACCTTACTATAATGATGACAATGACATGAATAATCCTTCAAAACTGTCAGCAAACCTCAATTAAATGTTTTCCATTATAGGAACTGCCATGGTCATTGTATCTCTTCACAGCAATAGAACGCTTACAAGATACTTACTGTTGAAGAAGCTTCCCAAATTGTATACATACACATATAGAGAGTTTAAATGAAGCTATCCTATACCAGAGCAACAATGCTTATACTAGACACCATAGACTAACAAATAAAAAGCCCAGTTCCAGGTATGGGTTACCTCTCTTAAAGTAGTTGACCAATGAGGTCCCATAGACACCCCCTCACTGAAACATTGCAAGCTGTTATTGATGCTTTTGGTTAACCTCTAGAACAATGTGTGTTGAGGCTCCATTGACAGTCAAATAACCCTTTCACAGGTCTCATTTAAGAGCACTAAAAAACACATTTACATTACATTTTGTAACAGTAGAAAAATGGCAGTTACTCAGTAGCAATGAAAATAATTTTGTCATTGAAGGTGATCACAACATGAGAGACTATACTAAGGGTCACAGTGTTAGTAAAGAACCCGAGACAGCATGACAGCTAAACATATAGATTCACTGTGGCTGCCATAACATACCCAAGAGCTGTACAGCTGCTCGAGAACCCGAGACAGCATGACAGCTAAACATATAGATTCACTGTGGCTGCCATAGCATACCCAAGAGCTGTACAGCTGCTCGAGAACCCGAGACAGCATGACAGCTAAACATATAGATTCACTGTGGCTGCCATAACATACCCAAGAGCTGTACAGCTGCTCGAGAACCCGAGACAGCATGACAGCTAAACATATAGATTCACTGTGGCTGCCATAACATACCCAAGAGCTGTACAGCTGCTCGAGAACCCGAGACAGCATGACAGCTAAACATATAGATTCACTGTGGCTGTCATAACATACCCAAGAGCTGTACAAACTCTGACAGAGGGCTAATATCCAAAATATATAAAGAACTCAAGAAGTTACAAACCGCAAATAAAGTAATCCAATTTAAAAATGGGGAACAGAGCTAACAGAGAATTACCTGTAGAGGAATATCAAATGGCAGAGAAACACTTAAAGAAATGCTCAACATCCTTAGTCATCAGTGAAATGCAAATCAAAACCACCCTGAGATTTCACCTTACACCCATCAGAACCGCCAAGATCAAAAACTCAAGTGAGAATACATGCTGGAGAGGATGTGGAGAAAGGGGAACCCTCCTCCATTGCTGGTGGGAATGCAAACTTATACAACCACTTTGGAAACCAATCTGGTACTTTCTCAGACAATTAGGAATAGCACTTCCTCAAGACCCAGCCATATCACTCCTAGGCATATATCCAAAAGAAGCTCAAGTACACAAAAAGGACATTTGCTCAACCATGTTTTTAGCAACCCAAATGCCCCTCAGCTCAGGAAAGGATACAGAAATTGTGGTACATTTACAAACTCAAGCCAAATAAAACCTCAACCTGGAGAGAAAAGGTAAGCCCCAAATCTCACCCTTAGCTAAGAAGCTATTCATATTGGCAACTACTGGCTGCTAAGAAATTGATAGCTGCTAGGAAAATAATTAGGTGCCTAGTATGGAGACCACATTCCAGCGGAAGACCACACATCCAATGGTATGTGGGCAACACAAACTGGACACCAAGTTACGTGAGTAGAGAAGGGTGGTAGACATGGGAGAAGAACTAATTAAAATAAGGGAAAATGTAAAATAATAAAAACTACAGGCTAAGGTGCAGCTTCAGTGTTCTCACTTGTTTGGCTTGTGCAAACCCTGGGACTGATCTTCAGAACCACTAAAAGTAAAATAAAATAAAATGAAAAAGTAATATAGAAATAAAGAAAAGAGAAAAATCAAGACCCAGTGCTAATTAACAAGGTCGCTAGCTTCAGGCCTTACTTAATTATTTTAATAGGCAAGTACCTTTACCTCCCACTTGTTCGTGTGTCACTCCTACAGCATATCAGTTTTAACATATCAACAATCTTCATTTATAAAAACATAATTATATAGATAAATTAGATAGTTGCAAATATATTTATTCACATAATTAATTATATATCATATCTTATTTTGATATAAAAATTTGAAATGATCTTCAATTTTTATAAATTTTGAATTTATAAATACTTTTATTTTTATGCTCAAACTACATTTACAAGTAACTATATGAGGCCTCTACATACCCACTGCTAGATAATGCAATGTTACAACATTTAATTAATTTTTTTGGCCATGAAGCTTCCTGTATGTTTTAATAACTAATAGATATTCTCATAATTTCTGAAAAGCTTGTGGACCCTAGATAAGTAATAAATACATTGCTCTAAATGTCTCCCCCTGTCCCCAAGAGCACTGTAGCCAGTGTCTCAGCCCCTTTCTAGCGAATCTCCAAGCGGCCCTCGTCCTACAGGCTGGTTGCTGTGCAGCATTGCTGCTGGGTCCCCCTGCTGTCTCACTGGGTCATCCAAGTGATCACTCCTTAGAAATGTTCTTCCTCCTCTCAGGGGTTAAGGCTCCTGGTACAGAAAGTTCACATCAAATACCCTAAGCACCTGGTTTTTATGGGTGTCATTTTCTGACCTACTCACAAACGGGGGGAGTCTAAGAGGGCGTCTCAAGGTAACTATCTCCTGCATCACAATAAACTTTCCAGGTCACTCCCAGAATACTGAGGCTGACACTACATCTCAGGATCACAGGAAGACAGTGTGGCACTCCAGAGTGACCTATTTAGAGAGGTCGTATTTAGGTAGAACTTCACTCTCTTCAGAGAACCTTTTTGAAATATAAACAATGTTCTGACTCAGAAAGATGTTCTGTCCTCGGGATATTTTCCTCTACTAAGAATAGCACCATTTTAACTACGAATTCATCATCATGGATACATTTTTGTACTGAAAGGATTTTCTGAAGGAAATTCCATTAAGACAAATTAATTCCAGAACAATTCTTTTAAATAGTCCAGTTAAATCTTTTTCAGTTTTTTTTTCTATCTCTATTCATATTATATTTCACAGAACTTATTTTCACTGAAGTCTAGTCTCTCCATGGACATGTTAAATAAATTTCAGCTTATCAATCATTTGGGGTTCTTTTTATAGCACATAGTACAGCTGCAACTTTTACCACAACTTTTAAAGACAATTATTTATAAAGTTCATGGTTCTGAATCATATTCACATATCAGAATTTTACATACTACAGATTTTAATTTCATTTCCACAAGTTATGTCCAACATGTCTTCTTTTAAATTTCATGAATCCTATGAAACAGTACATCTTTCAGAACATGGCCACATCTTTATGCCTCAGATACTCCAAGGCCCTTGCTTTCACAAAAGACAATGACTATGCAATGGATGCTGAGGAAATGAGTCCTGCAGTCAGACTATCTGGGAAACTAATCTGTATGTTTTCTTATATGTTAAATGAAATCACTATTTGTTCCTAAAGCATAAAGTTCTTGTAATAATTTAAAAAGTCATATATGTGAAAGAATTCACACACATGACATATAGATGCCATTTACAAATTTGTAATACTTGTTATTGCTCCAGCCACTTTTAAGACTATCTGTAAGAAACTTACCTCAATCTTCACAACTTAAACCATCATCAATTTATGTCTCAACAACACTCTATTCTATGGAGATTTATTTATTTATTTATTCATTCATCTGTTGATATGTTGATGGACACAAGTTCTTCCCCCCTCTTTTGGCTGTTGTGAACAATGCTATGATTAACCATGAGGTACAGACCAGAAGGTTGCTAGAGTACAAGCAGGAATGTAGTGCTGATACATAATACAGTGTGGATCAATAGTGAAAGCATTATGCTAAGTGAAAGAAGCTAGTTACAGAAGTCTGTTTCCATAGAAACAACAAGCACATTGGATTAGATGGAGGAAGAGATGAAGTGACTGGTTAATGAAATAGCTGCTTTTGAAGAGATGTAAATGTCTTAAAACTGGTGAGGTGATGGTCATATAACATTATAAATGTACTTTAAGTGCCATCAAATTGCATTCCCTAAAAGAGTCAATGCTACACGAGTTTCACTTCAACTTTAAAAATCACAACCAAAGCAATTCATTATTTCTGGACAGTTGGGAGGCTTCCTCCTGTCAGGAGAACCATTCTTCTGCCTCTTTTCTCACTCACCAAGAGGTAAACCCTAGCTTTTGCAAACCCCAGGGCATAGGCACTAACCAAACTTCTGTTTGGTAATATGCCAGTGACCAAGAACAAATCACATGTCCAGTCCCAGAGTCCGCATGGGTGAAAGCTGTACAAGGATTTTGACAGCAATAGGTATTACTCACTGGGGAGTCATTCCTATGACAACTTTTGATGGGCACCATTCTAATCAACTACTTCAAGTCAGGCCTACATCTGAAATGATTTGCCTCTGACTAATAGGACCTTTGGGCTGTGGCTTTAGAATAGGGAAAGAAAAGGTTTAAACATATCCAGTCTCCTCAGAACGGAATGACTGGATTTTCTTGAGCAGTTCTATTTTTTTTTCAGATTTCTCCCTTATTTAATTTCACTGGTTTTGATCAGAGTCCATCTTGTTCTCAACCCTGATCACAACTTAATATGAAACAGATGGATGGGCAGCAGGACAGACTCAATAAAACAGTCTTCACAGTGTCCAGCTCTGAGGGCTGTGGACACAGCATTCTGACATTCCTGGGAAGTTAATCCTATCAACAAGGGCTAAGATCAGCCCCTACTCTGCCTGGCAGGCAGAGTGTCCCTAGTATGCTTAAAGATAACACAATCAGTTTCCAGGAGACAAGCAACCACGATAACTGTCTGAAATCATGCAAGATTGGCACTGTTGTGATCCCCATGCTAAAAATGAAAAACATAAAACATACTGGAACTCTTCCCTGCCCCAAAGCCCTTTCTAGAATAAAAGGCTCATTGCCTTCAGCTGCCAGTTTCTTCAGGCATCACCTAAAGGCATCACTTTCCTTCCTGGGAAGCCCATATGCATGCCCATAACAACCATTGTGTGGACATCTCTATAGGCAGTACATGGTCCACAACTACGTAAGCACTGCTGCCTGTCCTCTTTTTGTCCTCCTGTTCTTCTGCTTCCCTCCTACCTCACACATATCAGTCTATTATAAATATCCAAGAGACCAAAACCATCTCCTGTCTGTTTCCAGAAATCTTATTAGCTAGAAAGACTCTAAGCCTCCTCAATATTCAACAAGGGCCTGGAACTCAGGACTGTGGCTCATCACCTCTGCAGAACAACTGTGGTGACTTGTTTGGAGTCAGGCACCAGGATCTATCAGACAGGATAAGGATCTGCCTGAGTCAAAAGGATGCAAAGAGGCAGTGACTTAAGCATCACCGATGCTTATTTTTCTCTCACAGAAATATCTAGAGAACTCTAGACATAGAGAATCCACAGAGCTTTCAGGAACCTGGGCCTCCTTCTAGCTCCCAGATTTTCCATAGTCAGACTGTGGACCACACTCAGATAACAGGCAACAGATGAGGGAAGTATAAGGACAAAGGGGGTAAAATGGTTATTATAGGAAAATTCTTAGAACCTGCTACCATCATCTCTGTCAGTTCAGGAAAGAAAAACGTCATCACATCAACATCTGCAAAGAAAATTGTAGAATTACATCTTTCTTTTGGATGGCCCACCTTCCCTGGCTAGACTTTACCTGGATATAATTATGGAAGAAGAATGGGAAAGATTCTGACAGACACCCAGCTGCTTTCAAGTCACATAGCACTCAGTTCTCATACATGCCACTACCCAGTTACTGAATAAGATAATCACTGTATCTCTTCATGCAATGGGTATAAGGAAGCCACTCTGCTCCTCTCCCAAAGAGTCAGTGAGAAAATAGATGTCTGTGGATTTAAATAAAGATGTATCAACCCTAATTTGCTCTTTGATCTATCAACATGTAAATATTCTTTCTTAAGTTATCTTAAGCTACAGTGATACCATTTTTTTTTCAAATAGTGATAGATGTGGGTGGCTAGGTGGGAGTCACTAAGGTGCCAGAACACCTTCCTTTTATTAGTGCTAATAAATGTGCTAAAAATAAAATAGGATCTATCTTGAAGTGCTTTGAAAATTTCTTTTATGTGTTTGAAGACATTTAGTGGACTCTGTTTCTTGTTCTTGGTGGCCCTGTTGAGAATGAGGAGAGCTGTGGTGCTCTGCAAATAGAGAAGCTCAATGATCTAGGAGGACAGAGTGAAGGGATGGGAGGACCAAGGACAAGACAGGAAGTCTCGTGCAGTGCAGTGCAGTGCGGTGCTCCCCAAGGTCCTCAAGTATATACACTCACAAAGTGCTTTTGATGAGTTGTTTTTCTCAAAACTGCTGAAAGTCCAGAGTTTGGCGTGTGGGCTGATGTGTGGTGAGAATCAGAAGCTAAAACTGCCAAGTCCTCCAGAACGTAAGCCCTATTTCTGAGGAAAGATTTGGATTTTCACAAACCAGGACCTAAAAGTCTGTGTCCACGGAACTTCTTTCAAACCACACAGTGGTTTGTGGGACATAAAAGGTCCAAAGCCTTTAACTAGACTCAAAGTTTTATAGTCAAATTAAGAATCAAAAAACTAGGGAGTCAGCTCAGTCAATAAAGGACTTGTTATGCAAACATGAGGCCTTAAGTTCAGATCCCTGGGCCCCACGTAAAATGCCAGGTTCAGCGGCACATAGCTGTAATCTTGTGCTGAGGAGTCAGGACAGCTGGAGCCCTGGAGCTCAGTGCGCAGCCAGCCTGGACTACTCACCAAGCTCCAGGTTCAATGGGAGATTCTGTCCCACAAAATGTGGTGAGAAAGCTATTGAACAAGACACCCCATATCCACCTTTGGTCTTCTCAAGCACCCACATAAGCAAGTTCACTTTCCCTTATATACACACCAGAAAAACAGTCCTCAGAGAGGTCAAACAACGTGCCCAGTGTCCTGCAGCCAAGATTCGAACCCTTGTGTGTCTTATTAGAATGCCATGCTCTAATCACTACCAGCACTTTGTCCTATTCCTTTGTTCCTTCCAGCTTCCACCCTGCCCTGTCCCATGTGTACTCCTGTTATCACAGTGCCATCCCTGACTGCAGGCATAGAGTGGCCAGTTGACAAAAACCCTAAAATGGGATGACAGACAACTCCCCATTGTAGTTCCTACATATTCATAGGTTATTATGATTTCTAGATTTCTAATGGGACTCTCCTCCTTCCCATGCACACAGGCAGAAAGAAACCCTTTCAGAGAAGAGGCATTCAGACAGTGGTAGCACTTTCTTCTGCAAGCAAAGGAAAATGATGGCAGAAGCCCTGCTCTGATCCACAAAAGCCCTTCAGCAGTTGAGTCAAAGCAAGTACTACGGAAGGGAGAGAGGCCCACAAACAGAAGACAGTGTGAAACCAAGCTCTGCCAAGACCACACTCTGCAACAGAGATCTCTCCCTGCCACATTCTAAACTTCGGATAAACAGCCTACCAACACTGCTCTAGCCTGCTCCAGAGTAAGGAGCTGCCAACGTTTCCATGAGGGAGTACTTATTCTTGTGCTAGAAACAGAGTGTATTTGGGTGAGAATCTTCTACGGGAACAACTTTTTGGTTCACTTTTCATTGACTGTTGACTGTCCAGGGATGATCTCCACTGACTAGCCACTGCCCTGTGTATACCCTCCAAAAAGCCTCCAAAGCAAGCTCCCTAGCTGTTTAAATGGTTTTCTTTTTGTTTGAGACATCCCCTCCTTCACTTTCTTCCAGTGTTATGGAAATCAGAATGAAACTCAAGTGAACACACCCTTTTTTGTAAATTGGGCTGGAGATTGAGTACTTTATTATTTTCAAATATGGATGTGGATTTTGGGAGAAATGCCACACAGGAAACAGGACAGACTCTGCCCTGCCTGAACCCCAGGCAAGGTGGGTGCCCCCTTCTCCTGAAGGAGCCTTCCAGGAAGTTGGTTCTCCAGTAAACTGTAGCTTCTATTTCTAGGATTAAGGAGCAAGAAACTCTCTGATGAAGCTCCTGGCTTCCTCATGGCCAGCATTCTCCTGCGGCTATCTCTTCATTGTGTTGTCCTTTGGCAGCTTGCTCCATACAGAGCTACACTTGGCCTCAGAGAAGCTCAAAGGTCTCAGATAGCCTGCTCTGGCTCTGCTGCTTTAGGACAGGAAAGAATCTTCTTTTAGAATTGCATATATTTCCTTCCACAGTTACCTCAACCTAGGATCAAAGTCCTCTTTCTTCCCTTTCTCTCTGGCCTCAGTATTCCTTCCTATGCTAGGTGAGAAAATGGCCTCTATACTTGGCATAAGCCTACCTCTCCTATGTCCTGCTACTGGAGCTGTCCTTCCTGTCCTGCATTTAAAAATGGACCATCCCTTTCTGCCCCCTCCCCAAATTCCCACATTCTTAGCAACTCATCTAAAACTCTCATTCTCTAAATATTTGTTTTTAATTATGTGTATGGTGGGGCATTATGTACACATGTGAGTGCCAGTGCTCACAAATACCAGGAGAGGGCCTCAGATACCCTGAAGCAAGAGATAGAGGTAGTTGTGAGCTTTGCAGCTTGAGGGCATTCAGGAATTCTGCTAGAGCAACAAAGGCCCATAACCTCTAAGCTATCTCTACATGCCTTAAAATTCTGTTAATTCTTTTGTATCTTCCTTCATCATGCCACTCCCAGAGAGAAGCAGGCCCAACTCCCCAAGAACATGTTTTTCTCAGACCTATGTTCTTTTTAAAAATTTCTGTTATTGAGAATTTTACACATGCATGTGTTTTGATCAAAATCATTTCTCATTCCCTCCCCTCCAATTTCTCTCCTATTCTCCCTATCACTGCTCCTCCCAACTACATGTGTTTTTTAAAAACCCACTGAATCCACTAAGCACTGTCTGTCTGTGTGTGTGTGTGTGTGTGTGTGTGTGTGTGTGTGTGTGCGTGCGTGTGAGTATAAGAGCATCTACTTCAGGAGCAACATCAGTGAAGAAAACTGACTCTCCCTCCGCTATCAGTAATCGCCTGCCAAGAGCTTTTCATTTAGGAGTGGGACTCCATGGGTCCCTCCTCATCCTGAGGCTTTTTCCTGGCTTGGTCTTATGCAGGTATCATGCACACAGTCACAGCCACTATTAATTTATGTGTACAGCAGCCCTGCCACACCCACCAAGCGCTGCTTCACTGGGGATGTCCACTACCTTTAGCTATTAAAATCTTTCACTCCTCTTTCATAATGACCACTGAGCCTTTCAGAAAAGTGGTGTGAAACAGATGTCCCATTCTGACTCATGTTCTTGCTGTGTTTATGTGGAATACTCACCAGCAGCCCATTTCCATGGTATTATAAATCCATTGCAATTACTTCCTGCTCTACATCCTGTGGTGAACACAGCCATCTCTCTGAGCCTCAGGTACTTCGCCTGTGTGGCTGTGGCCAGCGGTAAATCGCTCCTTTAATGAGCACTGCCCAGGGCTGGAAGCCATGCATCCACAGGTAGACTCTCCACATTCAGCCATGAGGGCAACCTGTGATGCACCACCTGCCAACCAGGAATGTGCTGCAGAGAAGAAAGAAGGGATGACTAAAGCACAGAAGCCTGGGAAATGAGCAGTGAGAAACTCCTGAACTCTGAAGTCCAGACAGGCAGCCCTCTGGACACAAGGTTGTGCTGAGCAGGGCTCCAGAAACACTGACTGAAAACCATTGTTAGGCTAGCAGTGGTAGTGTCCATACTGAACATGTATGGGCATTTTGTAGTCATTATTCCATAAATAACCTTGTGTGACAAATGTTTACATAGTATTCATATTGTATTAAGTGGTAAGTAATCTAGGAATGATTAAAAATATACAAGAAGATGTATATAGGTGACATGCAAACTCTTCTCCATTTTACATAAAGAACTTTAGCATCTCCCAGTCTTGCTGTCCTTCAAGTTCAGGAAACAATTTTCCATGAATAGTGAGAGATGGTAGTATGTGGAAAATCCATTTTTAAGTTCTCAGACACTAGCCTATGTCACCTGGCCTCATCTCTCTGTCTCCTGAAGATTCCCTTGTCATATGTAAGTAGGATCCACATTTTGTGTGTGTGTGTGTGTGTGTGTGTGTGTGTGTGTGTGTGTGTGTGTTTCAGCCTTACATTGCTATGGACAAGAGCTACTTTGTGGATTATCTGTTCCCCAAAGGAACACCAGAATAAAATAACAAGGGAGAGTATAAAAACCTTAGAGAAGAACAGTAATTAAGTAAGGATTAGACTATGTGAGTTATTTAAGTGGAAACTAAACTACAGCACAGAGACTGTGATGTTGTGGGAAAAGGCAGGGTAAAGAGTTGGTAGTGCTCAATGCCTGAGGCCAACCAGCCCCTTCTAAATAGTGGGGTTCTGCTCTGCCCACACCCACTTTTTTTAATTTTATTTTTTTTCTTATCAGTTACATTTTATTAACTCTGTATCCCAGCCGTGTCCCGATCCCTCATTCCCTCCCAGTTCCTCCCTCCCTCATCTCCACCGTGCCCCTTTCCAAGTCCACTGATGGGGGGGACCTCCTCCCCATTCATCTGATCCTGTTTTATCAGGTATCTTCAGGACTGGCTGCAAAGCCCTCCTCTGTGGCCTAACAGGACTGCTCCTCCCTTGGGGGGTGGGGAGGCCAAAGAGCCAGTCATTGAGTTCCTGTTAGAAATAGTCCTTGTTCCCCTCACTTTGGGGAACCAATTGGTTACTGAGCTACCACAGGCTACATCTGAGTGGAGGTTCTAGGTTATATCCATACATGGTCCTTGGTTGAATGTCAGTCTCAGAAAAGACTCTGTGCCCAGATATATTTGGTCCTTGTGGAGCTCCTATCCTTTCCCCACCAGACTAACTCCCCTTCTTTCTTATGATTCCCTGTACTCTGCCAAAGGTTTGGTCATGAGTCTTTGCTTTGAAAACACTGCTAGTTAGAGTCTTTCAGATGCGCTCAGTAGACCCCTGTCATACATTCAATGCACAACCCATCTGTCTTTCTAAACGAGGATTGATCATCTTATCCCATGTCTGCTCAATTGATTATCTTTTTTAGGTGTATAGATTTCATTATGTTTATCATATCTTATAAGTCTATATAAGTGAGTATATCCCGTGTTTGTCTTTCTCCTTCTGGGATATTTCACTCAGAATGATCTTTTCTAGATCCCACCATTTGCCTGAAACTTTCATGATTTCCTCCTTTTTGATTGCTGAGTAGTATTCTATTGTGTAGAAATACCACAATTTCTGTACTCATTCCTCCGTTGATGGACATCTGGGTTGTTTCCAGCTTCTGGCTATTACAAATAAAGCTGCTACAAACATGGTTGAGCAAATGTCCTTATTGTGTACTTGAGACTCTTTTGGATATATGTCTAGGAGTGGTATAGCTGGGTCTTGAGGAAGCACTATTCCTAATTGTCTTAGAAAGCGCCAGATAGCTTTCCAGAGTAGTTGTACAAGTTTACATTCCCACCAGCAGAGGAGGAGGGTTCCCCTTTCTCCACAACCTCTCCAGCATGTGTTGTCACTTGAGTTTTTCATCTTGGCCATTCTGATGGGTGTAAGGTGATATCTCAGGGTCGTTTTGACTTGCATTTCCCTAATGGCTAATGAGGTTGAGCATTTCTTTAAGTGTTTCTCTGCCATTCGATATTCCTCTGTCGAGAATTCTCTGTTTAGCTCTGTTCCCCATTTTTTAATTGGATTACTTTGTTTGCTGCTTTTCACCTTCTTTAGTTCTTTGTATATACTGGATATTAGTCCTCTGTCAGATAAAGGGTTAGTGAAGATTCTTTTCCAATCTGTAGGCAGTCATTTTGTTTTGATGATGGTGTCCTTTGCTTTACAGAAACTTTTCAGTTTCATGAGGTCCCATTCATTGATTGTTGATCTTAGAGCCTGTGCTGTTGGTGTTCTGTTCAGGAAGTTGTCTCCTGTGCCAATGAGTTCTAGGCCCATACCCACTTTCTTAATAACAAGGATGAGTTAAGAAGCAGCTTCTGTTCAGTAGAAAGCTATTATGCGGGCCCTTACAACATCTATCCACTCTCTTCTAGTTCTAGAGTTGTGGTTTATTTTCATCTGGAAATGGATTCATCCCTTCCTTATTATCAGTCCTTGGAGCTTGGGTGGAGTTGACCCTATTCCTGGCTTTGAATATAGACCCAGACAGTAGCTTAGCTCAAATGTTTATACTGCCCTAATGAAACAAGAGAGTCACTTTCAGCTCTCTCTCTCTCCCTCTCTCTCTGTCTCTCTCTCGTGTGTGTCTGTGTGTTGGTAAAGAAGAAATGCTGTTTTGTTTTGTTGTTGTTGTTTTTTTGGTGGGGTGAGAGGGCCTTCTGAGAGAGTATGACTGTGGGCCTATAGCAGCAAGTAAGCTACCTTGCCAAGAGGAGAAAAACACAGGTCCTGGAATCAAGCCAATCAAGACCCATTGTCCTGCACATTAGTAAGTTGAGAATAATTTAAGGCTTCTTTTTTTACTGACTTCTCTCTGCCTTTTACTTCTCTGTTACAGATAGAGAAACCAGATCTTGGCAAAGAACCACACACTAGTTTGTAGTTATCAGTAATGGGCAATGAACTGGGATGTCCCTGATTGCAACTCTTAGCTGTCATAGTCTGTTATAGTTCCGACTCCTCACCCTGTAGGTACTAAACCTCACTTTGGCAAACATTTAGCAGTCCAACCATTCTCAAAGTCAGTGGCCATAGCAGGTGCTCAATGCACACTCCACTGTTCTCATCTGGTTCCAACTGGAGTTTGTTTGGGTAGCACAGGTCAGGACTTCCTAACACAGACCTCATCCTGCTATATAGTGAGCATGTTCTGCAATCTTCATAACCCACCCCCCATTTTCTTTAACCAAGAGACCTACAACTTTTAGCTCAATTACTGGAACTCTCCAAGAAAGAGAAATACAGAGGAATGACTGGCAGAAACTTCTCTTTATATGCTAATTTCAGACACCATGGCTAAACTAGGCCTGAAGAACACTGAAAATAACCAACAGAAAAACTGAGACAAGGAAACAAGGCAGTCCAATTAGAATAATTCCTGAGAAGAGAGCCTGTAAATTCCTAAGCCTGTATCCTATAGGGAAAGATCCTCCAATTCCACCCAAGAAGCCTGATAAATAAGGATAAATAAGTCCAACATCAGAAAGATGTGTCTCCAAAGGTCATGTTAGCACAGTCACTGACCTACAGAGGAAGTTGTCTGGCAAAAGGTCTAGTGAAATGAGGGTTCATATTATGGACCATTACCTTGGAAATCTGTGATTACAAAAGACATTGCTCAACCAGCTTACCACAGAAGCCGTATAAAACACCAGCAAAGGATGTGTTTGTGTTTAATCTGCTTGCAGGATCACTCTAGAAACCAGGGATAGATAACTGAGAGGACTGCCAGTAACCAGAGACCAAATCCAAGTTTTGGCTGCTGCTGCAGCTTTCTACAGTATTTAAATGCCTTTGGCATAGCTATTCATATAAATGCCCATGTTTACTTAGAATGGAAGATACCATCATCTCATCTCAGTGCTGCAGTGAGCTCAGGGAACCTACCGAAAGGAAAAACATTCATAAAAAGTCAACATACCTGGTAACATTTAAAAGGCTGCTTCACATCTCTTGCTATACTATAAACTGTTTCTTGTTTTCTTAGGAAGTCAATAATGCTGCTTTGAACATCCAAAAATAAATCCTTGGTCAAAAATAGCACAGATCACTGAAAATATATGCATTTTCTTTAAGAAGAAATAATAGGAGCATACAAAATAAATCCTGCTGATTAAAAACAACACACATCACTAGAAAAGCAAAAGATTTCACAGGTCTACTGAGTGCCTTCTGACCCTGTGACCACTGGATCATATCTGTCAGATTTTTGTTTCATGTTTATATTGAACTTTTCATGTGTGTATGTGTAGATACACATATGTTCCCCACCATTTCAACTATATAGTATGTATATGCCTGTGTCCTATGGTTCTTTTGCTACACTATGATTCCAAACTGAAGTTAGAAATGATTCTATGCAAGCTGATTATGTACTGAAAGTTCTCAGTTCTTCATGGTATTTTGGAAAATTCACTGGGAGGCTGTGGACATATTTCCCTCCCAAGTGACAGAGAGCAGGTCATTTGCCTTCTTTCCCGACTTCTGTTTTGGACATCATTTTAAAGGATACGATGCCTGGAAGGAACAGCATCTTGATGCATGAAACAAGTATAGGATGATAGAACTAGACTGATGGGAAAAAATCTGGGAGCCTATTAAGTATGTTAAACTAAGCCTACCTCCACATTACTTCTCATAAGAACAAAAACTGCCCTAGCTCTTAGGCCTTGTTAGTCAGGATTTCTGTCCCCACAACCAAAAGTTTTCTAACTGATCATATCACTCTTACTAAAGAAGGAAGTAGGTGTGTCTGTCTTCCAAGAAGGGAGGTCTGGCATGACCAAGAGAACATAGCTTTGGGAGGCGAACACTCTGATGAGGCAGAGTTCTGTGGGAGAACACTGAGGGATGCTTGTTATGATTTTATCTGCTCACTATCAACTGTAAAATGGGGTTGGGTAGGAAAGCTCACAAATACCTGGACCTCCAGTATCCAGGGAGCAGATGTTCTCTCATAGCTTCCGTGAGCATTCATACATACACATGTGTATACACAGATAGACAGACCACACACACACTCAATATACTAAATATTTTTACAATGTAGATACCAATGAAAACTTCATATGCTTAACATTCTTTTTTAATTTTTTAATTTGTTTTTATTAATTACAGTTTATTCACTTTGTATCCCAGCTATAGGCCCCTCCACCATTCTTTTCCAATCCCACCCTCCCTTCCTCTTCTTATCCTATGCCCCTCCCCCAGTCCACTGATAGGGGAGGTCCTCCTCCCCTTCCTTCTGACCCTAGTCTATCAGGTCAAATCAGGAGTGGTTGCATTGTCTTCCTCTGTGGCCTGGTAAGGCTGCTTCCCACTCAGGTAGAGGTGATCAATGAGCCAGCCCATGAGTTCATGTCAAAGACGGTCCCTGTTCCTATTACTGGGGAACCCTCTTGGACCCTGAGCTGCCATGGGCTACATCTGTGCAGGGGTTCTAGGTTATCTCCATACATGGTCCTTGTATCAGTCTCCAAAAAGACTCCTGTGCCCTGATTTTTTGGTTCTGTCGCTCCAGTCCCCTCCAAGTCTTTCTATCTTCCCCTTCTTTCATAAGATTCTCTGCACTCTGCCTAAGGTTTGGCTATGAGTTTCAGCATATGCTTTGATACCTTGCTATTTAGAGTCTTTCTGTGGCCCTCTGTGATAGGCTCCTGTCCTGTTCCCTGTTTTTCTCCCTCTTCCAATGCCCATTCTGTTTGCCTTTCTGAATGAAGATTGATCATCTTACCCAGGGTCCTCCTTCTTGATTAGCTTTCTTAGGTGTACAGATTTTAGTATGATTATCCTATATTACATTTCTAATATCCACTTATATATCATGTGTGTCTTTCTGCTTCTGGGATACCTCACTCAGGATGATCTTTTCTAGATTCCACCAATTGCCTGCAAAATTCATGATTTCCTTGTTTCCATGTTCCATTGTGTAAATGTACCACAATTTCTGTATCCATTCCTCAACTGAGGGACATCTGGGTTGTTTCCAGCTTCTGGCTATTACAAATAAAGCTATTACGAACATGGTTGAGCAAATGTCCTTGTTGTATACTTCAGCATCTTTTGTATATATGCTTAGGAATGGTATAGCTGGATCTTGAGGTAGCACTATTTCTAATTGTCTGAGAAAGTGCCAGATTGATTTCCAAAGTGGTTGTACTAGTTTACATTGCAATGAAGGAGGGTTCCCCTTTCTCTACATCCTCTCGAACATGTGTTGTCACTTGAGTTTTTTATCTTAGCCATTCTGATGAATGTAAGGTGAAATTTCAGGGTCATTTTGATTTGCATTCCCCTGATGAGTAAGGACATTGAGCATTTCTTTAAGTGTTTCTCTGTCACTCAATGTTCCTCTATTGAGAATTCTCTGTTTAGTTCTGTACCCCATTTTTTAATTGGGTTACTTGATTTGTTGCTGTTTAACCTCTTACATTATTTATATATTCTGGATACTAACCCTCTGTCAGATATAGGGTTAGTGAAGATCCTTTCCTAATCTATAGGCTGTCATTTTGTTCTGACCACAGTGTCCTTTGCCTTACAGAAGCTTTTCAGTTTCATGTGGTCCCATTTATTAATTGTTGATCTTAGAGCCTGTGCTGTTGGTGTTCTGTTTCAGGAATCTACAGATTCAATGCAATCCCCTTCAAATTACCAACACAATCCTTTACAGACCTTGAAAGAAGAATTCTCAACTTCATATGGAATAACAAAAAGCCCAGAATTGCTAAAACAATCCTCTACAACAAAAGATCTTCTGGAGGTATCTCGATCCCTGATCTCAAGCTGCACTATAGAACAACCATAATAAAAACTGCATGGTACTGGCATAGAAACAGAATGGTGGATAAATAGAATCAAATAGAAGACCTTGAAATAAACCCACATGCTTGACATTTTTAAAACTATAACGGTACATATGTCATTTAGGCATACAATAGCTGCTCAATAAATATTTACTCCATGCTTCCTTTCCTTCCATTGATCGCTATGTGGAATATAAATACCAGTGAAAAGGGAAGTATGCTCCTGTGGGAATGACAAGAAATCATGGGTTTTATTTGGGTTTTCTTGTTTGTTTGTGCTTTGTTTGTGTTTCATCATTATTTTTATTTGGGAACAAGAGATCTAACAGCATTTCCATATAGGAGGCTGGAGAGCCTTTGATCAAAGGCCTGTCTGTTTTCCCTCTTTTAGTAGCTGCTCTGCCTTGTGTTGAGCCTGTCACAGTCTGTGACTCAGCTTTCTGGTCTATCCCTCTCATCATGGCCTCTCTATTCAGAACAGCCCAAGCTTCTGAGCTGCTTCAGGACAGAACATTTACTACCATCTCAGAACCTTTAGAATGCAGGCTCGCCTACGCCAGTGAGCAGCAGTCTCTGGGAGAGTGTGCATCATCCTGGCATTCTTTGGGCATGGAGACCAGGCATAAGCAATAAGATAGCCTACACTCTGTGATCCAAAACCAACACCCCCATGGTCCTCTAGGACTCATCCCCAGAAATGTGCTTCCCCTCCCCTAGTGAGGAGGCACTGTGAAGCCACCCTCAGGAGATCGCTAAACTCATCTTCAGTCAGTGTTACCTGTCCCTTCTGAAGGCATGAGCACAGTGTCCACAATACTCGCTCTTACAGCAAGCCCCAGCCTGACAGCAGGTAGAAGAGCAATCAAGGAGCTCTACCCGTAGCTCTGGAAATTCCAACTTGTACAGCCCCAACTCTCTTGGGCTTGTTTAATCATCTGGGAAATGGGTATAATATTCTGAGCACCATGATTAGCATATAGTATTCTCTCAGTTGAATGGCTGTTACATTACAATGTCCCATTGCAAATTAGGAAGTGACATCTCTCTCTTCTTGCCTAAGACATCTTCAACACATGAATCACTCAAATTGCTGTCTCATTTAACCTTGGTTTACAAGACTAATGATTGTTTCCATTTGTTGAAAATACTTGTTAAATGCCTTCCCTGTGTAAGCACTTGAGACACAGCAGCAAAAAAAAGATCGTTGACAGCTTAGTTCAGGGGAAGGAGCAATCTCAGAGACAAAAATCATGACATGAATTGAGATCAAGTCTGTCAATATATAGTAAGCAGTAAGAAGACAAGTGAGTTTTGCCTGGAGCATCAGATAAAGCCTCCTGCAGGGAGAATAAAGCTGGCAGGAGCTTAGGGTCCCTCTGCAAGCCAGCTGGAAGAGAACTGCATCCCCAGCTAGAGAAGCCATCAACAGGAAGACAAGTTTTCCTATGTCCTGTTGATACTCGCATCCTACACCCTCCTCACCTACAGAGAGAAGATCTACCCTATCTTCATAAAAATCTTATTCAGAATGTTCCTGGATTTGAAAGGCATCCTCCTGAACCCAATCCCCACAGTAGGGTGCCGAATTTCCCCAAGTATCTGATGTTCCATTACTAACAAAGTAGCACGGGGTTTTAATGATTCTATTTCCCCAGAATCCTGGAACAAGGGCCATTTAGTATTGAAGTTTGAAGTGATGTTACACCCCTCTCTGCAATATGCTCACACTGCTCTGTCCTGCAGATATAATCTCCTATTTGGCTTGTTTTCCATGACTTTGTTCTAAACAACTTTTTGGAGTTAACTGTATTCAAGAGTCCCATTAGAAAACCTCAGATGGTAAGCGCATGCCCATACAGAAAGGTACTTTTTGTTTTCAGTTAAAGACTCGTGGGGCACAGATGTCACTAAAACCCATCACACACAGCACATTGCCAACATTGTTCACTCGCTTTCCTGCTTCATTTTATTTTCGTGCTTGGTTTCTAATATTCTGTCACAGTGATTTGGTGTCCCTAAGTTTTTTGTCTGAGGCTTTTTACAGGTAATAGCTTCCTTAACCACCCTGACCGTATCCTTTAATTCAGTATTAGGTTCACACTTCCTCTTCATTCAAAATTATTCCCAGTCTCTATTCCTGGATATTGTCTTAGTTAGAGTTTCTATTGCTGTGAAGAGACACCATGGCCAAGGTGACGCTTACAAAAGAAAGCATTTAACTGGGGGCTTGTTGAAAGTTTCGGGAGGGTTAGTCCATTATCATAATGACAGGAAGCATGGTGGCGTGCAGGCAGACATGGTGCTGGAGAAATACTTGAGAGCTACATTCTGATAAAAGAAAGGAGAGAGAGAGAGAGACTGGACCTGGCATGTGATTTTTAAACCTCAAAGCCCACCCCCAGAGATGCAATCTCTCCAACAAAGCCATACCTTCGATGTCTTTTAAATAGTGTCACTCCCTCTGGTGACCAAGCATTCAAATACATGAGCCTATAGGGAACATTTTTATTTAATAAATACCTACTGTGTGTAGGTGTCTGAGCTATGGGAAAGGAAAAATGGTTTTAATTAATTTTTTTTCTGTGACCTTGGACCCTAAAATATTTGGTAGAACACACAGGTCAATAGGTAAGTACAATAAATTGAAATACAGCAAAAACACTATGGGAATTTAAAAGGGAGAATTAATCAAACTTGAGAGATTAAAATAACAGAAATTGTGGTACATCTACACAATGGAATATTACTCAGCCATAAAAAAACAAGGAAATCATGAAATCTGCAGGCAAATGGCAGGATCTGGAAAAGATCATCTTGAGTGAGGTATCCCAGAAGCAGAAAGACACACAGGGTATATACTCACTCATAAGTGGATATTAGACATATAATATAGGATAAACATACTAAATTCTGTACACCTAAAGAAACTGATCAAGAAGGAGGACTCTGGCTAAGATGCTCAATCCCCATTCAGAAAGGCAAAAAGGGCATTGGAAGAGGGAGAAAACAGGAAACAGGACAGGAGCCTACCACAGAGGGCTTCTGAAAGGCTCTAGCCTGCAGGGTATCAGAGCAGATGCTGAGACTCATAGTCAAACTTTGGGCAGAGTGCAGGGAATCTTATGAAAGAAGTAGGAGATAGTAAGACCTGGAGAGGACAGGAGCTCCACAAGGAGAGCAGCAGAATGAAAAAATATGGGCATAAGGGTCTTTTCTGAGACTGATACTCCAACCAAGGACCATTGATGGAGATAACCTGGAACCCCTGCACAGATATAACCCATGGCAGTTCAGTATCCAAGTGGGTTCCATAGTAATGGGAACAGGGACTGTCTCTGACATGAACTGATTGGTCTGCTCTTTTATCACCTCCCTCTGAGGGGGGAGCAGCCTTACCAGGCCACAGAGGAAGACAATGCAGCCACTCCTGATTTGACCTGATAGACTAGGGTCAGAAGGAAGGGGAGGAGGACCTCCACCATCAGTGAACTTGCAGAGGGATGTGGGTGGAGAAGGGGGAGGGAAGGTGGGATTGGGAGGGGAGGAAGGAAGGAGCTACAGGGGGGATACAGAGTGAATAAACTGTAATTAATAAAAATTTAAAAAGCTGGAAAAATAAGTGTAAATGATTTTAAAACATAAAATAAAAATGCACAAGTCCATAAATGAGTAAGTCTTACTGAAGAGAAGAAAACATGTCCTCACTTTGGCACATTACATATGATCATTACTTCAACTTTCTGAAAACTGGCTAAAGGGAAAGAATTCAGTGGTTGGACCACCTTTTTAAGAGGAACATTTACCCATCAAGGGACAAAGGAACAGACTTCTTTATGCAACACTGAAAATAGCTATAAAAAATGAAAAGATTGACATCTACACAATGGAATATTACTCAGCAATGAAAAATAAGGAAATCATGAAATTTGCAGGTAAATGGTGGGAACTAGAAAGGATCATCCTGAGTGAGCTGTCCCAGAAATACAAACACACACAGTATATACCACTCAGATAGACATATAATATAGGATAAACCTACTAAAATCTGTACATCTAAAGAAACTAATTAAGAGGGAGGACTCTGACTAAAATGCTCAATCCACATCCGGAAAGGCAAAGAGGATGGACATCAGAAGAAGAAGAAAACAGGAAACAACCTAGGAACTTGCCACAGAGGGCCTCTGAAAGGCAGACTATCAAAGCAGATGCCGAGACTTATGGCCAACTGTTGGGCAGAGTACATGGAATCTTATGAAAGAAGTGGGAAATAGTAGGTTATGGAGAGGACAGGAACTCCACAAGGAGAGCAACAGAACCAGAAAATTTGAACACAGGGGTATTCCCAGAGACTCATACTCCAGCCAAGTACCATGCATGGAGATAACCTAGAACCCCTGCACAGATGTAGTCCATGGCAGTTCAGTGTCCAAGTGGGTTACACAGTAATGGGAAGAGGGACTGCCTCTGACACAATCTGATAGGCCTATTCTTTGATCACCTCCCCCCAGGGGAGAGCAGCCTTACCAGGCCACAGAAGATGACAATACAGCTACTCCTGATGTGATCTGATAGACTAAGATCAGAAGGATGGAGAGGGGGACCTCCCCTACCAGTGAACTTGGGGAGGGGCATGTGTGAAGAAGGGGGAGGAGAGGAGGGAGGGGTTTTTGGGGGATACAAAGTGAATAAAGTGTAACTAATAAAAAATAATAATTAATTAATTAAAATCGCTTAGAAAATTTAAAAAAAAATGAAAAGATTGGAAAAGCACTGCTTTGCCAACCCTGGAATTACTCAGCTGAGGAAACACTGTGGATGGCTGCTAACACCCTGGCATGGGAAGCTTTAGGGAAGAGACTTAAGGAAGGACAGTTTGATGAAACAAAGGGGAAATATGTCTACAAACGAACGAGCTGAAGACACCAAATGCTACCCAAGATTTAACCTGACAGCACAGCAGCAGGATTCCCTGTCACTGCATTTAGTCTGGTGCATCAAGGTACATACAGCTTCAGGTAGCATTCTTGCCAAAAAGTGTTTTCTGGAATCTTCAGTTTATAAGAAATGCAAGAGATCAAGAAGAAGGTTAAGTACCTCCCAAACAAACAAGCAATAAAATAAACCAACAGTATAGGACCTCCTGTAATAATAGAAATAAAAATGCCACATGCAACTGATCTGGAATGAAGAGACTGAATGTGTGGGGATGGGGAGTGAGGGAAGAGAGAGAAACAGAGATAGTGGGAGAGCACTGGCGAAGAGAAAGAGGAGTACTGCGAGGGAGGGGGCTGCCAAGAGAGAAAGTCAGAGAGGATGGCAGAAGAGAGAAACGGAAGCAGAGAGAGAGTGTGCAGTGATGGTAGTATATCTGGTGCATAGGCTGCTTATACGCTGGCAGAGAGGGAGGGGAGAGAAAAGGAGAGAGATAGAGAGAGAGGATAGATGTAACAACTAAATGCAATGCTACAAAATGATTATACCTTTATTGTAAAATAATCTTGGAATTGAAGAAATTTAAATTAGCTAAGATTGGGAGCTATAATTTATTGCAGTCATCTGAGATTACGTAGCAAAGTATTATTTTTTCTGATAAGCATGTTAAGTATTTAGGGGCAGGTCATCAAGAACTAATTTCCAAACGATTTACAAAATATATATTCATATAAAAATAAATATGACAAAAGTTTTAAGTCACTGTAAGTGAAACATGTGTGAGAATATATGTACTTTAATGGTTTGGATTTTAATTTAAAATGTTTGAAATGAAAAAAGCAAGGTCAGATAATGGAGGGCTTACCCTGAGCACATTGGGATCTTGGGCCTTGTTGTCAAAGGACTTGAACAAAGAACTGACAGGGTCAAATTCTCATTCCGATGAGAATTCATCTAGTTCCAGATCCACTTATTACACTTACTCAACTAGCGTTTATTGGTCACCAAATATTACACAGACCCTAAACTAGGTGCTGTGGGGGACACAAGCTCAGCTGCAGATAAGGTGCAAAAGGTGTATCCCCGGGGTACACCGTTCTTTCCTGAACATAACTAGAATCACTGGAAGGTGGGTATGCGGGGCCAGCAGGTGTGTCTTACAAGCTATCACACAATCGCCAGGAGGAGATGGTCAGCCTGGAGCAGAGAAGCAGAGCGGACACAAGGCTGGAGTCAAGGTAAATGGGAGTCTGCATAAGTGAGTTAGGAGCAAGAATGGTAAGATGCAGTTGGAGAAGATTCTAAAAACCAAACTGAACGTGTTAAGGGCTAATAGCTAGTGCTCTGTATCTTCTGCTGGACCCTTGAGGGAAATGCTGCCACAGTAGCTCTCCAAGGCTGAGGACATCATGAGGGTAAGAGTGCAAAAAAGTTTTATAAATGTTAGAGACCAGATGAGTTTGCCAAACCATTTCCAGGATGGATTCTAAAATGTCCCCTTAGGTCAATGTGACTTGTTCTAGATAATAGCCACCACAGTGGACTAGAGAGGGACCCCAAGGGTCAAAGTAGCATTATAATGTGGTAGGATTTGTATAGCACAGCTATTTATTTTTCTCTTCTTCCTTATAACATAGCACAAACCTACCACACACCAAAAATATGAGTTAAGAAGTCAGAAGAGAAGCCAGGAATGGTGGCACATATCTGGAATTATAGCACTCAGGAGGCCAAACCATGAAGATAACCTGAGTTAAGGCTAGCCTTGACTAGCCTAAAGAGTCAGACCCTGTCTATTTAAAAAAAAAAATCCAATAAGGGTAGGGAGGAACGACAGAATTCACAGTCCTAGGTAAATGCTGAGAAAAGACTGAGGCCTGGAGGCAGACTGGAGTTATATTGCTTACAGCTGTGTCTCTAAGGTCTGCACACAGGCAGCAATGAATGATTTCCACAGGAAGTGATGAACCTCAGGCCAAACGTGTTCTCCAAGGAAGGAGAGACAGAGAGAGAGAGAGAGAGAGAGAGAGAGAGAAAGAGAGAGAGAGAGAGCTGTGCTTTGGTCTAAACATAGTTTCATTTTCCTGCAGTGGAAACTTGATCTTCACAGTGACAATGTTAAGGTGATGGGAACTTTAAAAGGTGTAATCTAGCAGAGAGTCATGGACTTTGAAAATCTTGGGGAGGTACTGAGGTAGTTCCCAGCTTAGTTCTTTTTTTCCCATTATTTTTTAAATTTTTAATTATACTTTATTTACTTTCCCCCCCTCTAGTTCCCTCAGTCCTCCCCTCCCAACCCCTCCCTTCCTCCTCCTTCTCCACACCCCCCCTCCCCAAGTCCACTGGTAGGAGTGGGTTTCTTTTTCTTCCTTCTGATCCTAGTCTGTTAGGTCTCATCAGGAGTGGCTGTATTGTCTTCCTCTGTGGCCTGGTAAGGCTGCTCCCCCCTCAGGGGGTGGTGATCAAAGAGCAGGCCAATCAGTTCATGTCAGAAGCAGTTGTGAGATACCTGATTCCTGACACTTCTTAGCTTCCTGTTTTATCTTGTGATTTCCCCCTCTTGTATGCCTTCCACTATGATGTCAGCTGCCTTCTGAGGCTGCTGCCTGAAAAAGCAAGCAGCTATCAATTGCATACTACCCTCCTCATATTGGCCAGGAGAAAAATCTGAGCTAACTTGCTAATCTATTTTGATTGCTAGTCTGTTCACAACAGCAAGAAAGGAAATCAGTCTGGATGTACATCAACAGATGAATGGATAAAGAAAATTTGTTACATGTACACAATGGAATTTATTTGCAGAAAAAGAAATAGGTGGATCTGAAAAGTATCTTATGCAGGGTAACCCAGACTCATAAAATTAAAACCTACCAAGTTCTTTTTTATATGTGGATCCTAGTTTGTATATATGTGTGCATAGTGATGGCTGAAAATACAAATAAAGCCTAAAAATCTAAGAAGAGACCATGAAAGAATAAGAGAGGTACTGAAGGGACAAGAGAAAAGATGTGTCATTAAGTGGAAAAGAGGCTGAGGGACTGGCCAGGGGGATTAGGAAGACAGAGGTCAGGAAGTTGAGGCTGGAGGAAAACCTACTAAAACACTGTTCAAAATGCCATAGTGACATCTAATATCTTGTGCACTAATTTTAAAGAATTGTAAAAAGCTCTGAATTTTAATTAAGCCTGATGAGATGGCTCAGATGGTGAGGACGCTGGCCACCAAGCCTCACAACAAGAGCTCAATCTCCAAGACACAGGCGCTGTGTCTTGGTTATTTACTTTGTATCCCAGCCATAGCCCCTTCCCTCATTCTCTCCCAATCCCACCCTCCCTCCATCTCCTTCCTGCCCCTTTCCAAGTCCCCTGATAGGAGAGGACCTCCTCCCCTTCCATCTGACCCTAGCTTATCAGGTCTCATCAGGACTGGCTGCAATGTCCTCCTCTGTGTCCTGGCAAGGCTGCTCCTCCCTCAGTGGGGAGAGGGAGGTCAAAGAGCCAGCCACTGAGTTCATGTCAGAGACAGTCCCTGTTCCCATCACTAGAGAACCCACTTGGATACTGAGCTGCCATGCTGCCATGGTGTGGATTTTTTAACCAGAATAAGTTTAATGCTGGGATCTGACCAAAATGATTTTTAAGTTTCTTTTTATCTCATTTACTTGTCACATAACTTATAGAAGTAAGGAAAAAAATACATTAAACCAAATAAGTTTTCTGCAAAAGTACCTGGGACAGTACAAATCTTAGATACTATGCAAAACATGTACATTGTACTATGGTATCAACTGGATTAGGTCCTTTTACCATTACCATATTCACGTGGAAGACCTAATCCACGGAACCTCAGACTACTTGAGACTAGTTTTGTTTAAGGGTAGTAAAGTTAAAGTTACTGGGATGAACCCCGTTATATATGACTTGCTTCCTAGGAAGAAGGTGTTCTGACACAAGGCACACACCCATCAAGAAAAGGCCATATGAACATGCAAAGAAATTTGTCTGTAGTCAAAGAAAGATCCCCTCAGAAGAACTCTGGCAACCCCTTAAATCTTGGGCTTCTGGCCTTCATAATTGAGGGAATAATTTCTTTAGCTTTGTAACCCCTAGTATGTGGTACTTTGTGCAGGAAGAAAACTAACATAGACGTACATATAAAACAATATACTTAATATATTTACCCAAGAGCCCTGAGGCATCTGAATGTAAAGAACAAATTTATTTGCCTATCCAACACTGGAGAATCTATTATGCCACAAACACCGCATGTTTGTTTATGCAGCACCTTCACCATTAACACATAAGCCTATCTGTTTATCACATTTTAATTTATTGTATGGGCACGTGGAGGCATGCATGTGAAAGTCAGAGGACAGCCTGCAGGCATTGGTTCTCTTCTTCACCTGTGTGGGTCCCACGTATCAAACTCAGCATCAGGCTTAGCAAGAACCTTTACCTAGTGAGCCATCACGCCAGCCCCTAATGTTGTTTTCCTATCAGGAAAAAAAAAACAAAAACAAAAAACAAAAAAACACTTTTTCTAATCATTTTCTGTGGTGTATGTTCATCACTGAGGATGGCTTCTTCTGATTGAAATCATCCTTTCTCTGGATGTGAAGACTTTGGAGTTACTTGCAACTGGGCCAATCTCTTTCCTCATTCTGACTTGGTCTCACATGAAGATAGGGCAGGTAATTTTTAAACTTCACTGTTAATTCTAACATGCAACCAGGGTTGACCACTATTACTCTAGTTTGAATAGCCTTCAAAAAATTTTTTTTTCTCAGTTTCTCTCCTTTTGGTTCTTTGAGGGACCTCAAGGTCACCTCAGTTGCAATGCAAAGTGCATGCTACATGTCACCAGCAATTAATCACCTGGAAACTTATTTCAGGATGCTGGTTCTGCCTGACTACTAAATCAAAATCCACTTAACAGGATTCCCCACCTAATTCAAATCCACTGCACCATATTAGAAATACTGAATTCCCATGAGAAGCGCCTGGAAAGCTCATTATAAACAAGACTTTGCCTTCTTCCAGAGCCACACAAAATATCAGTCTCTGGGAAGGGCCTGGAAAGCAGGGATTTAAGTATTCTTATGGAACCAGCCAGGCCTGAGGCCTAGGATCCCCTTACTTAGGCGAGTATATGCCACTCAGCCCTCTGTTCAGATCCTGCCTCTTAATCCTCCAATTATTACTGTGTGATATGAAATAAAGCAGTGAGACAATAATTTTTATTATTATTTTTTCCACCACACATGCACACTTGCAAGTATTTATGCCACTTAGGAACAGGGAATAATCGCATTATTACCAGGGTATCAAATTATCAACTACAACAACCAATGAAAGATTATATTGGATTGATTATTTTCACAGAACACAGCAACCCTAGCGGTCCATAGAAGTCTCTATGTTATGCAGGAGAAAAGCCTAATAGTGTGAAGGGTCTCAAGGGCCTTATGTCAGGGTCTTAGATTTACAACACAATGCTCTGTTCTTTTGTAGATGCGAGCAAGAGTGGAATATCCTCATCATCACTCTTGGAGTTTCACTAGCCGTGAAGACTCATTTACGAGGCTCACTTCTGCAAAAAACATTAATTTTTTTTTACACAAAACTGACAGAAGTGGACTTGCTGTGATCATGAGAGTATCAGTGCCAAAGCCTCAGTCTCTGAAAGTAGATCTGGCTACACTGGCATAGTACCTTGGACTTTCAATAAACATGAAGGCAGAAGAGGAGCTATAGATGAAATTACGTTGCTCATAGCTGATGATGGATGCTTCAAGGTAGGAGGCACACAGGGTCCAGAGACCATCGTCTCCACCCCTGCTTTTGGAACTTTACATAATAAAGACCAAATTATATTTTAGAAAAAGCAAACATGTACATATCTGTTTTCTTCATTAGGCAAAAATATATAAATTGTTAACATTTTACTTAGAGCCAAATACACAGCATTTAGCATAATTTTACACACACACACACACACACACAAGGTTACACCTTCTATCCAACATAGTAACGTTGCTTTGGGTTTGTTTCTATGATTACAGAAAGAAAAATCCACTAATGAAGATAAACACTGTCCAGAACTCTGGATCCATCCTTGCCCAGGCATCCTGTTTACCAACAGCCACTTTAATTCTCCCTTCTCAACTCTGAGGAAGGTGTCCTCTGTTAACTTCATCACTGAGAGATAGGCCACTATCTCTGCAGCTTCACAAGCCATTTCTATCAAGTTTTCACTGACCCACTCAACAACAGATTCATACCTATCTTGCCCTGTTTTCCCTGCTATTATCTCCTTACCACTGAGTCAAGGACCCCCTCACAGAGGTTAGAATACAGCCTTCTTCTATAGCAGAAAGGGGGTTTGGGGAAGAACTGGCTTAGAGAGCTCTACTTATCACAGAAGATAAGTCAGGACAAGCAAGCCAGGGCAGAAAGGCTCAGCCTGCACACACACCAGGAATAGCTCTATCAGGTTCTGTCTGTAGTGTACCTGTCCCTGGAAACACCTTGGGATTCCCCTATTGGGACTATATTTGGGCTAAGAAGCAAAGACAGCAAAGAACTGCTGAATGGGGAAGCTGGGGGTTGAGGATCCCAGTGACACAGGATACCAAAAGAGACAAAAAGAAGCCCCTGGGTCTTAAAAAGGAACACACAGAAGACAAAACAAGAGTCCACGACTCTCCTGCCTTAGGGTTCCTAATTCCAGCAGATGCATACAACTTTAGAACTACAGAATGAACTCAGGATTCAGGACCTAAGTCTGACCATAGACCCTCTTGAGGCCTCCTGAGTTGTTTTTTGTTTTTTTTTTTTTTTTTTTTTTTTAATCCTATCTCAGCCTACTATATGACTGCAAAGGAAGCCCCTATCTGCCTCCCTAGCTGTATACAGAAAAGCCTAGTTGATGGTTTTCCTTGTCTGAGCTGTGATGCTATTTTAAAAGGAAGAGTCACAAGGAGGAGAGTAGGAAGGTCAGGAGTAGGGTGACAGGAAACAGACTAAGTAGCATGGAGATGTGAAGTAAACACAGGCATACAAATGAAAAATCTCTCTTCCTCAGCATACCACTAAAGTACTCTTTTCCCATTTTAGCAAGGAATAAGGAAAGTTGACACAGACACCTAGTTGATAAAGCTGTAGCCTTCACAGGACTCACAACATGATAGTCGCAAGCATATGTTCATAAATACCACGATGCCCACCAGCCTGGCAATCTGTAGGGTTCCTAAAGTCTGGGGAAGGTGGGTTTGTAGCTCATGCCCTGGGAGGGTTCCTGGGTACATTGGCAGTTCTTGAAGTCCTTGATAAACATGTTGGCGCCAACAGCACTGACCCAGCCGAAAGTCAGTGGGCTGACTGCAACCAAGCACATCCAGACTTCGATGAAGGTTCACCTGTAGTCTGGCCCAGAGGCAAGACGAGACACCCAGTAGTTTGCTGGACCCTAGGCAGAAGCTGGAAATAAGATAGGAAGAACCTCGGTTGGTGCCTCCAGACACACAGAACAATAACGTTTGGCTGATGGCCAGCGCCACGTGCACTGGCTTCATTTTGTGATGGCAATAGAAAACCTTGCCGTCGATAACATGCACAGCTGAAATGGCCACAAAGCCCATCTGACTGGCCACGAAGCAGCATAGCTCGAGTATCCATCCGGACGACGACTCTGAATGTCCACATCAATGACAGGTGGGAAGGTAAGGACAGGGACCGGCGAGTGTAGAGAAAAGCTGCATACATTTTAAGTGCTTAATATACAAGCAGTGAGAGGAATCACACATGGGATACTGTTGCGACAAGGCCACGGGGAAGCAAGGAACATGTTCACAAATGTCACATTCTTGAACGTAAGTCCAAAGTGTACATAAGACAGCATGAACAGAAGGCAGACAACAAAACCCACGTGGCCAGCCTAACGAGTCCAGCAGGAGGTAGTGGAGGATCAGTTGGGCTGTCTCACTCCAGGCCCAGGGGCCTCCGCTCGCCGCTTTGCTGGACCTGGCCTTTCTTCTTTTCCTTTCTCTCCACGGGCTTCTTCAGTGATCAGGTAATACTGTAGAGGATTGGGCCACAGGTCCTCATTGATTATCTCAACAATCTTGTCAGACTCAATAGAGCTGTGGTTGGAAAACCACCCAAAGAAGCTCCCATTGCTTCCCGGGTTTTCCTTGCTTAGTGACTGTAGATCATGCCCTGGGAGCCACTGGATGGGGGCTGAGCGAGACACCACGTGACCAGATGGCCCACACCCATACTCCTTGACAAGCACCTTGTTTTGGAAATAGGGGTTTGGGCTAAAGTAGAACTTGATTTTGTAGCCCAATCTGGCGAGGCCAAGCTCTTCCACCTCCAGTCTGTTCATGTAGCTCAGCACATCCTTATCTCTGGTGCTCAGAAAAGATGACAGCACGGGGTGGTTCTGAAAAGCTTTCCCCCAGAAGCCGGGGATGCTCTGGATGAGGAGGTTCCTGCGTTCTAAGTGGTGAAGTCGCAACTGGCCAAACTTGCGGGTAAGCCTGAGATAGGCCCTGTCAGCCTGCGCATTCATGGTCTCCAGCTTTAGCTGGACAGTCTCCAGGGTATCCATGCTCCCTATCATCATGGTGGACCCTGCCCCAGCATGCTTCTCTGCCACCTTCTTTTCCTCCCCCGCTGGGACAGCGATACAAGGCCCCGCAGAGCTCATCTTTGGCTTCCCACTGACTGTGGCCTGAGGTCCCCTCCCCGCCGCGCACCGAGTTTCTAGGGCCCTTCTCCGGGGAACTCGCCGATTTCCAAGGCGGCAGCTGTGTCGCAGCCTCGCCAAGGCTCCCACGGTTCCCACAAAACTGGCGTCGCTGGTCAGGCGCTCGGCGAGGGATGTGGCCCTCTCCAGGCCCGGGTCAGTGGCCGCCAGCCCGCTATCGCTCGCAGCCCTTGCCCGCAGGGCCAGGCCGCAGTCCAGCGGGACGCGGGGGTCTTCCCTGGGATCGGCTGGTTGCGCGCCTCCCCGAGCAGCCCCGGCCTGCGCGTCCGCGGCCTCGTCGTCCTCCTCCTCCTCCGGCGGCGGGCTCTCTGGCGGCTTCTCGTCGCGCCAGGCATCATCTGCAGCGGCGCGGACCCGGGCTCTGGCCCGACCTTTGCCCCGGCCTTTGGTGCGGGAAGACTTTCGACCCCTACTCCGTCCGCTCATGGTGGCGGCGGACAGGGCTTCAAAGCTGGCAGCAGCCGGGTCTCCACCGAGCAGGCCTCGCCAAGGCAACCGTGACGTCACCGCAGGGCAGGACCCGCTGCACGCCGTGATTGGCTCCACCACGGCGGCTGCGCACCAGCCCACCCTCGCTCTGCTGTTACAGTTTCCACTTGCAGTCAGCCTTGGTTACTTTACTGATTCAACTCCCATCATTGATCCGTGGATGGCAAGCGTGTCCCCACGGGTTCATAAGACACAGCCATTGCTCTTACAATGACATCTTGAAGGCAGCCACCACCAGTCCTCATCAATTTTCTAAATATTCTTCCTCTTCAGTTATCTCATGTGACATCTCTTATAATTAAAAGGGTCATCGACATTCCTGTCTCATAACATAATTATTCTACTGAAAGATTTGCCCCAGCAACTTAACCCTGAGGAATGTGAAGGCAGGATTTAGAGATGATTTAGAAATATCTAGCATGACTTAGAAGGAAAAAAAAAAAGTGATAACTAGTATAATCATGCACACAAGGCACTTTACTGAGTAGCTTTTTTTTCTCTTTGCTCACGAAGGACATATTATTATTCCCAGTTTCCTGATAAAACTGCAACTGAAGGGCTGGTGTTACAATTCAGTGCTAAAACAATTGCTTAGCATGTGGAAGTCCTGGGTTCAGTCCTTAGTGAAGAGGACAAGGAGGAGGAGGGGCAGGAGCAGAGGAAGGAACCTTCTGGAGGTTACACAGCTGAGGAGAGGAAGCCCTGGCCTACCTGGCTATGTTACCTATGCTGCCGCAATCGGTTGGCCCGTTGCCAATGACTGTCCTGCTCCTAAGAAAACCTATCCAGCCTATTTCCTAAGAAAACCCATCCAGCCTATTTCCTGTCTGGGCTGCAGTGCCCCAGCTGCTGCTGGCCTACGGAGAGCTGCATTGTGAATCTGTCTTGAGCCAGAAGTAAAGGCCCTGAGTCCAAGCTCCTATAAATGGAACGGGACACACATAGAATAAAAATACCATTCTAGGAGTAGAGGAGGATTTCCAGGTGAGGTTTTGAGGCAGAGGGTTTACAGGAGCAGTGAGTAGACCCTGGAGACCTTTCACAGCTTGCAGAGAAGCAGCCAGACAACCTGGCTGGCACTCCTAGAGAAACCTCAGGGTCTATAGCCAGGCGACAGCACCATGAGTAGTGAGGGGATGCCTGCCTGGTGTGCAGAGAAAGTTCTCCAGTGGACCATCCAGTTTCAAATACAACACCCTTGCACCAAAGAACAGAGAAGTAAGGCCACATGCCCTGGGCCTTCAGCCTCACTTTGTTCTTTTCATATTCAGAGTGTCTATGTGGACCAGTGGTCAGGCAGCAGCCCAAAGTTTGCTCAAGGTGCAGAACTAATAGACAAGAAAATAAATGTTAACAAGCTTTCAGGTGTCTTTTATGAACATTAAGTGTAGAAGACTGGGTAAGGGGGATTATTCTGAAACAAAAGGGCCTGATTTTAAACCAACACATGAGCCCTAACTTTCTCAAAAGGCCTGCAGTTACCTGCAAGGCTCCAGCTCAGACACAGGTTTCCCCACTAGCTTTCTGTCTGATACCATCTCCAACCTGGTCTCCTGCCTCAGAATCTTTATGTTGTCACCTCCTTCTACATTAATTGCTCCTCACCTCACATGTGGTCTGGACCCCTTTACACTTCAATTTCTCACTATTAATATTATCATATTTGAAATTGTCAACTCTTAACATTTCAGCTTGTGTTTTTTTTTCTCATAGTACCTATCAACTTCCTACATACTGTCAGTAGTTTGGAATATTATATATAATCTTTAAAGTATATACATTTATTAATTTGGAGTGTGTGTGTATGTGTGTTAGGTAGCATAGGGAAGGTTTGGAAGTCAGAGGGCATCTGGGGTAGTAGTTCTTTGTTGAGTCTGGGTCTTCCATACTGTTTTTATAGCTCGGTCTACTCCATGCTAGCTGGCTAGAGCTTCTGGGCATTTTTCCTGTCTCTGCTTTCCATCCTATGGTGATACATGCTGAAATTAGAGATGCAGTGCAAACCACTGCACTTAGTGTTTGATGTTGTTTGTTAGTTGGTGTTTTTGTAGGTTCCATGGATTGAATTCAGGTAGTTGGGCTAGCACAGTTGAGTCATTTCAGGGTCTCATGGTTTATAGTTTGTCTCCTCTCCATAATGTCACCTCCATGAAAAGAGGGGTCTTTGTTATGTTTGCTGTATCTTTACTTTCTGCATACAAATGGCACTTCATCATAACTGATTGAAAGAATCAAGTAAAGCAGTGCTTTTAAAAAGGGTTTATAAATGATGTTTTAAATACAAAATACTTTTTTCACAGAAGCAAAACGATTGATAAAACCTATATATTTTTTATAAATTTATATATTAATTACAGTTTATTCACTTTGTATCCCACTGTAGTTCCCTTTCTCCTCCCCTCCCAATCTCACCTTCCCTCCCTTATCTCCTCTTGTGCCCCTCTCCAAGTCCACGAATATGGGAGGTTCTTTTCCCCTTCCATCTGACCCTAGGTTACCCCATCTCCTCAGAACTGGTAGCTTATGGCAGCTCAGTATCCAAGTGGGTTCTCTAGTAAGGGGAACAGGGACTGTCTCTGACATGAACTCAGTGGCTGGCTCTTTGACGGCCTTCCCCGCATGGGGGAGCAGCCTTGCCAGGCCACAGAGAACAAAGCAGCCAGTTCTGATAAAAACCTATATTTTTAAATCAACCTGTGGGAACCTATTAAACTATACATTTGGCTAGAAATCTGTCTTTTGTTATAGACTCCAGAGTGAGAGACAAATAGCAAGTTGAGAGGATTGTTATTTGACTAACAGGGATTAATTAGTCCAAGGGTCACCTTAAATACTTATTGAAGGCTTTCCTAACCACTTTCCCCATGTTTCTCGTACAGTAAGCGGTGCTGACCTGGACCTCACAGGTTACTACTGCCTCACTATATTATTTGTTAAGCTGTAACACACACACTCTTTTTCCAAGTTCTATCACAGAATCTCTTCTTAAACTGGATAATCATGGTCTGGAACTCTGTAAATCTCAGAGAAATAAAAGGTGAACGGAAGCAGCTGATATCCCTTTTAAAATCTGGGCACTTCTCTGAGCACTCGAGGCTTAAGGTATCTCTGTTGTCAAGAGTCATAATCCAGCTTCAGTGTCTTCATCATATAAGTAACCAAAGGGTTAGCCACCGCAGGATTAGCAGCGGCCAGGCCACTGCAAGCAAGCAGTTTAGCGTACAATCTACCTTGAGCCTCGTCTCATACTGTCAGACAGATAAGCATCAAGTAAGTAAAGACAAACGAGAGACTAATACCCGTTAGAGAAAACCTTCTGGCCCAGGCTACTCAGTCCCTGCAGCTTTTACACTTAAAAGGCTAGCCTATGGTAATGAACTGAACTTCCACCAGGATAGTAATATCAATGTTTATATGACTGAAGCTCAGATTCTTACTTAGATAAAAATAAACTCAGATTTAACTTAGATAAAAAGGACTATATATTTTATCTTTATCCCTCAGAGCACCTAGTATGGAGCCTTACACATACTAGTGACTGTAATGAAAAGCTCACATTTACTTGTGCTTTATACAATGCCACATCTTAACTCATCTAATCCCCATAACCACCGTATGGGGCAGAAACAATTATTGCTCTCATTTGAAGATGAGGTTACTGCTACAAAAAATGGTTCAGGAGCTTTTCTAAAGTTACACGACCAGCAAGTGGTTTTCACAAAGGACTTCAGTGTCATGTTCTTCCCCAGTGGCCCATGATGTCAAATTACAGCTTGAAAGACTAATTGCTCCAGTACCTTAATTGTTTTTTTTCTTCACTAGTAAGTATTTTCAAAATTATAGCTATGAATGAATACCCACTTAGCAGCATAGATTACATATACTCAGTATATACAGCAAGTAGGATTCATCAAATGGTGTGATAATATACTTGACATTGCAGTACTCAACATGAATTAAGTTTAGTTTCAAAAGCCAACGATGGGAAGAGAGCCCTTCAGTTTCCATTCTATTTGGCCCAAGCATTCTGTAACTATTATTAGATGAATGTAAGTTTATCCTGCACTCAAGGGACCTACAGATGCTGTAACTTCTTCCTCATATGTAAAGACTTAGTTCACAGTAATGTGTGTATGCAATTCTTCTTATTGTGGCATTTCATTGTTGGTAAATATTTATTAGAAACTTAAAAAATAAGTCAAGATGTTACAAGTATGCATTGCTTTTGTTTGAAAGTCTGATTCCTTCTGTTTCTTTTAAAGTCAATTTTCCCCAAAACATAGAAATTGATAAACATCCCAGCCACCCAATCTATTCTCTGGCCAAGGGAACATTTCCCACAGCCTCCCTAGCAGAGTTTCAGGACCCCAGACTTGACATTGCTCCTTTTTAGCAATGGAGCGTTTCTCTTCTTCCCCAAGAAGACACTTCAAGCCCCTTTGGATGGCAGTGAGTACTGCATGCTGTGCAGAATTTTGCCAACTAAACCCCTCCCCCAGGTTCTAGAAGGGCATGGAAATAAAAAAGCAGTGTCTGGAATAGTTTGAAAGCCAAGAAAAGAAGGAGAAAAAAAAACTTAAACCTCTTATGGTAAATGTCCAGACTATCTGAACTTAACATCTTGAAAATTGTACCTGCCTCTTTAGATTCCCCAAAGACTAAAATCCACAGTAGACAACCTAAGTCATTTCAGTTCATTCACATAAGTAGCTGTAGAATATTTTAAAATATTTCCACATGTGTTTTCCATCTTGACATTCCCTTTTTATCCTGCAATACCAACACTGCTTTAAAAACATCTTTAGGCTTAGAAAAACCTAAGAATCTAGAAAAAAAATTAAATTAAATTGATCACTTTGAATTCCAAAATGAATCTAGAGAAGGAAAGGCATAATAGCATTAAAGCATAAAAATACACACATATCCATACATGAATATGTGTATTTATGTTAATGCTGTTATGCTACAAATTGTGTGTGTGTGTGTGTGTGTGTGTGTGTGTGTGTGTGAAGGCTAGTTTTATGTCCCCTTTGGATGATACAAGCTAAAGTCATCTGAAAGGAGGGCACCTCAATTGAGAAAATCCTTCCATAAGATTCAGTTGTAAGGCATTTTCTCAATTAGAAATTGATGGAGGGAGAATCCAGCCCACTGTGGGTGGTGCCATCCCTGGTGGTGCCATCCTTGATCCTAGGTTCTATAAGAAAGTTAGCTGACTGTTCTTGGGACCTTTTCCTCCTACTGGGTTGCCTCATCTAGCCTTGAGATGAGGGTTTGTGCCTAGTCTTTATGACATTTTGTTATGCCATGTTTGGTTTACATTCTTGGGAGGTCTGCTCTTTTCTGAAAAAGAGGAGCTGTCGATCTGGGGAAGGCCGGTGGGGTGGAGGGGGAAAACTGGGAGGAGTGGGGGGGGGCAGTGGTCAGGATGTACTGTATTAGAGACTAATAAAAGAAGTAAAAGAGCAGGCTGAGCAAGCCATGTGAAGCAAGAGGTAAAGCAGCACCCACCCTGGCTCCACATCAGCTCCTGCCTCCACGTTCCAGCCCTGCTTGAGTTTCTATCCTGACTTCCTTCAGTGATGGACTACAGTGTGGAAGTGTAAGCCAAAGAAACCCTTTTCTCCCCCATTCAATTTTGGTCATGGTGTTTCATCATGACAATAGTAATCTCTAACTAGGAAAATATGTGTATATACAGTAAATCATAAATCATCCTCCTGAGCTACAAGTACATAGGATTTGTAATATAAACCATAAAAAAGAACATTATGTTGTGAAATGTGAGCCATTTCCCCACTACACAAAAAGAAATAACCTTTATTCAATCTGAGGGTAAAGAGCTTGGAGCAGATCCAGAGATGGAAGGACTGGAATAGAATCTTGAGAAGGGAATTCACACAATAGCCCTCCAGAGAGCCAAACCCTTGAGGAGCTGACAAGACTCCCCATTTCCTCAATAAAGAAAGAGATGTGGAGTTAAGGAGAAATCATTCTCAACAAGTAGAGCTCAGACAAATTTACCTGAGGGCTTCCCACCAATAAAGGACAGCCAAAGAAGTCTGATAGGTAAGTCAATAAACAGTATTCTCAAGTGGCCTGACATGGCTACTTACTCACATCTTTCAGCACCCTAAAAGGAAGTAGAAGAGCAGCTATGCAGTCCTTGAACCATAAACATCACAAAGATTGGCTCTGAATAGACAGTCTAATCGGGTGTTGCAATGCAGCCACAGGTGGTTCAGAATGGAACAGTAAAGAACTCTGTGGGTGGGCATGTCTCATAAGTGTACACATGAACATAGAAAGAGATTTCAAAGAAAATCAGGTCCAGACAAACCCAGCAGAGACCAGAAAGACAAGAGGTACACAGCAGATACATATCCATTAGTGACAAGATGGATAACTTTACTCTCTGGGTGATACAAAGAAATAAACAGAGACCATCCCTAATGACTAAGTGGTTTTTATCCATCTGAATCACTTGAACCAACTATTTAAATTCACCTAAATTGTATAAATACTGCAATTATGAAATACCTGATTACTACAATGTTATCTAGACCATACTCAGTATCTAGTTTATTTATAATTTTATAATAGCAGGAAAATATTCAAAGAAGATCTTGGAAGAAGCTGAAGAGATGGTTCAGCAATTAAGAGTGTATAGGCTCCCAGCACCCATATCAGGGGGCTTATGACTGCTTTACCTCTAGTTCCTTGAAGTCCAACTTCCCTTTCTGACCTTCCTGGGCCTTGCACTCACACATGATGCTCCCACACATACATGATTAAAATTTTTTTCACTAAATCTTTTAACATGAAGGTTTGTAATACATGACTGTGACAGCAAATGTGAAGAGACCTATTATATCCCAAGTAGATTTTACTGCTCAAACAAAACTAAATGTCCTGCAAGAAAGTTTCCCATTTGTTGGGTATAGACTGAACTTAGAAGAGTAAGAAGGCACAGAGTCCTCATTTACTAAGCATAGCTTGTTTATGTACTCGGTGGCATTAGGATATAAAAATAATAGGGTAATTGGGTATTAGGCATAGGCCCCAGGCCTTGTGCATGCTAGCTAAGTATTCTACCACTGATATGTATCCCTTGTCATTTTATTTATTTATTTTATGTTTACTTTGAAATAAGAGGCCTCACTTGGTGCCCAAAATCGGCTTAAACTTGTTCTATAGTGCAGGCAGATCTTGAACTTGTAATTCCCCTGCCTCATCATTCAGAATAACTGAGAGTAAAGGCCTGAACTATTTGGCCTAGCAAGGTTATTGCTTTTAATGGATGATTTTCTAATTTATATTGTACTTGAATTCTTCCCAAGTTATCTAGGCAAGCTTTATCTCCAGGCGGATCAGAAGTTCAATGAGCTATAAAAAGCCAAACTTGCCTCTCAGGTGAAGTGTTAGCACCTTTTAGGGCTAAATGCCCTAAAGCTATTGCCGCAGCAAACAACTCTCAACAATTTCCAAACCGAAAATAAAGTTGTTCTCAGTCAACAATGCTATGGGTTGTCTATGGGACATGGTTCTTTCTTCTTTGACATCTCCTTCTATGCTGCTCAAAAGTATTTGTTGGTATCATAGTCCTAAATATTATGTCTTTATTATGATATGCATCCTTAGGCTCATATATTTGAATGTTTGGTTCCTAGTTGCTGTAACTGTTGAAAAGAGGTGACATTGTTGTAGAAGATGTATTACTTAGAGTGAGCTTTGAGGTTTCAAAAGGACAAGCCAGGTCCAGTCTCCACCTGTCTATCTATCTATCTATCTATCTATCTATCTATCTGTCTGTCTATCTATCATCTATCTATCTGTCTGTCTGTCTGTCTATTTATCTATCATTTATTTATCTATCTGGCGTATGAGGATTATTCCTCTTAATCCACTTCAGTGCCGTGCCTGAAAGCCTGCTACCACCATGATGTTCATGGGCGAACCCTCTGAAACTATGAGCAAGCCCTTTCATAAGTCACCCTGCTCACAGTGTTTCATCACAGTAATAGTCAGTAACCAAGACATTTCCTCACTATAACATATCATAGTAGTACAGAAATGTGCTACAGGATATCTTCACTTGAAAGGTTGATAGGAAGAAAATATTACACTAGGATCTGGCCCTAAAATGTCTTAGGCTATTCTGGGAAATTTTTGACAAAGAGTGGTATAGACTACAGGTACTGAAATCATGTTGGCCTCATATGCTCAGAGATCTTGCATGAATCACACCTGGATTTTAGCATATTGCTGCAGAGAATTTCCAGGGCCTGAATGGACCTAGGTCATGGGGCAGGACTGAGATTGAACTCTGTCTGATAACTAGCCCTTTTATTAACCAGCTTGGAAACTATGAAGATGAAACTGCCAACTAAAAGACTTCACCCTGACCCCAATGAAAGAATTTTAATTAAAGATATGGAAAGGTGAGTAATAATAAGATTATGTTGAATTTTAACTAATAAGCAACTATCTTGGGGTTAAATATTCTATATTGTACTAAATCATGGGGCTCATTGTTTGGTTTTATTATATTTGGACTAATTTAAGTTCAGGTACTCCTTGTCTTTTGGAATACTCATTTTGGTAATTTATTCTTCAGTATAATACTGCACTATAATAAGACATTTTTAAAAGCACTTAAAAGTTAATAAGCAAGCAAAATGCAAATGAGATTCAAGAGCTTGAAAGTCCAGAATAAAGACAACATGATAAAGAAACCAAATTATTTCTCTTCCATTGGTGTTCATATTTTTCCTAGGAATATGCCATGGATTTGGTTCTGACCTTTCATCAACTCATAGAAAGAGAAATCAATGTGTAGCAACATTTATAATGCTCTATAATGTTTGTATTATTGTGTTGGGGGTGAAGGGAACAAGTATGGCTTCTCACAGAAAACACATCTATTTGTAATATTGAGCACAGAGAGGAATATTAGAATTGAAGCCGCAGTGATAGTCTAACCGTCTCCAGCTCCATGCACAATACCCTGTATCCTCCAGCATTTGAGACTGATGAGCAGGACTGCATTCAGTAAAAGCAGCTGCACAGTGCTTCAGATCATCAAAACATCATCAAAACAAAGAAACCAGTTACAAACGTTAGAGAACACACAATTAGCCTCTGCACGCACTTCATCTATGATGGTTTTTCACCCTGACAAGAGCCTGGAACCTGGGCGTTTTCTGTGGCAGGCAAAATCACAGGAATGAACCAGGACATTTCAACTGTCCCTGCTACCAGGGGAGCACAGAGCTCTACCGAGAGACATGTATCTTCACTCCTTTCCACGCCTCCCCTCACCTTCCTTTCTTTGGTCTCTCCTCAAAATTATGTCTAGAGGATTTATTTCTGTTGCTTTAAAAACTGTTTTTCCACCAAGGCTTTCCCACTAACATTAAGACTGAGTCCTGGTAAAGTCAAAACTTCATCTTTCTACCAGAGTTCATCTGGGTTTCTGTTTCTCTACAGTGGTAGAGGTAGATACCAGGATCAGGGTTCCAAGGCAGGGCCAGAAAGGTGGAACAAGGCCTATCACATGACCTTAGGAAGTTGTGAATATAGGGCTGCCCTGGCTTCGGCTGGCACAGGCCACTCAATCCCATGTGACTGTTGCCATGGAGAAACCCTCATTTTCCTGAGAACTTTCTCCCTGTGTAAAATCTACTGAGAATCAATCAAATCAGCTTAGCTTACAGATGCCCCTCCACAATCATGCTCCACACCCTTTTGAATTTTCATGTGAAATTATGAACAAATGTCCAGCTATTATTCCAATTACTTGAAAGAAGAAAGGTTCTTGATCCTTTGACTCTTGTAATATCTTTGAAAACAAATTCTATTCTGGAGTCACAGCTGGGAGCTGTGACTTGGATATTAAAGAAGTGAGGACCTGGCATCTGAAAAACACTTTGCAGAAAGAAGAGATTCTTATTATTGTTCTTGCTGCTGTTGTCAAGCAGTTTCTATCCTTTAACAGTTTTAATTTCAAAGATGACCACTAGTTTTAATTGTTTTCTTTCCACAAACAAAGTTCCATGCTACCCCTGGTTTCTTACCATAAATAATGGTGAACTCCACAAACAATTTTCCCTATAATATGAAGGCTTTTTAGGATAGCTCACCAACACCCACCCCGTTACACGTCCTCAGCAGCTACATCTGCAAATGTTTACAGAGAAATTAACAGGCTCCTGACATAAGTGGAAGCCTGAGTGACTAACAATGCCTCTTTGGGCATATTTTTTTTCTTCCTCAACTATCAATATGTGTATAATTGATCAGGTGGGCCATACGGCCCCTCTGATTCACAGATTAGGACAATTAGGACAACAGCCAAGTGATTGCTCAAGTTGGCATTTTTCATAATGTAGACTAGCAAACCTCATCCTTGGACTTCCTTGGAAAAAGGAAACCCCATCTGGTCTTGGGCATGATTCAGAACTAATTCATACACTCTCTAGCTGAAAATGAGTCTAACCATGTTTAGACAAAATATTGAATACAAATGAATTGTGTAAATTTGTGAGAGCTTCCACCTCAGAATCTGAATTGAAATGCAACAGCAGTAATCTAACAAGAACATTGAGACCAATGCTGAGACCAGGATTTACAGATGCCGTGGGTAGAAAATGCAAGTACAGGAAACTCAAAGAGTAGACAGCTTTCTCTAGGACCACTGCTCAAAGACAGAACACCTCTGAGATGCAGAGAGCTGCTAGCTCTAAGTCTTACATACCTATGGGGGGAAAGGTGGGAAAAGGCCTAGAATTATAAGCTCAATATGAAAAAAGGTAAAAGCTGTTCTTTCTGGAGCTAACATGTAGAAAATGTTTTTCCTATGCTTTAATCCTACCCTTTAAAGAGAAAATAAGCAAATTAAGCATCAAACTTAACTGTCGTGGTGCCATTTTGTGATTATGTGATTAAGTTCATGATTTATAGTTTGGGAAAACAGTATACTTGTGCTTACCTCGGTAACATACACTCTTAACCCCAAGCCCCTGCATAGCTCCAGAGGAACCCATTGCAGCAGACACAGTCCTGGAAATGGTGGTGGACACCAGCTGTCTTCTGCAGATTTATGAATGTTAGAGACTTCCAAAGGCCATAGGGCATCCTTCCCAGCACACAGAGAGAGATGAACAGATATGTAGAAAAGCGCCTGTGGGGAGGAAATGACAATATCCCTCCTGTTTCTTGCTTCTATCACTCAAACAAATTAAAAACTAAAACAGTGTCTTTAAAAATCAAGCAACAACAATCACTTCTACCCATTTATAATTAAGGCAGATTTGAGAAACCAACAATATATACAACAAATGATTCCATATGTCCAATGTATTATTATAGCAAATGAAATTTTTCACCACCAAGAGAGTTTATGTGACATTCTTTGGATGGAAGAACTGATTTACCACAAGAGATTTCTGAGGAGAAAACGTTACGCTAAGTATCATGCTGGCATAACTCAGGTTCCTCTGAGGGCTGGGCCTCCTGGCCTTATTTTACTATTCAGTAGTGTCAGGAAAATATCAAGACTAGTCATTGCAAAAATTATACATGTCGTTAGATAAAAAATATTTTTCAAAATAAAAGATTCCTTTTTTGCTCAAAAAGGAATAATCAAATCAAATCAAAATAAAAGATTCCTTTTTGAGATTACATGTGTAGGATCATGTAGGATGGAGAGGTATCATAAAAGAATAGTCATAGGTAAAGGCTAATCTGGGTCAGCATGCACCAGAACCAAAGTGAACCAGTCCAAGCCTCCACAATTTTCAACTCAGAAAAGTGAGGCTACCTACAGAAAAGAAACTAAAATGCTGAAACAATAAAAGGAAGTTGGGGCAGGAACTAGTTCTCTATTGTTGCTGAAACAAATTGACACTAATTTGGATATTTTGAACAATATAAATTCATTGATTCACAGTTCTAGAAGTAAGAAGTCCAAATTGCTTGCACTGGATTGCAGTCCTCGGTGGCACGGTGTTTCTGATGGAGGCGCTGGAAAAGAACCCGTTTCCTGGGTGGCTTTTCCTTCCATGTGCTCACTTGCAGGTTTTGACTCTTCCAGCATCCTAATACCTCCTCATTCTTTTCATCATCTCTGTCTGTGGCTCTCCTACCTTCTTTCACTTATAAGGGTTCTGGTGATTACGTGGAGCCCACATACATAAGCTAGAATACCCCCATTCTGAAATCCTTAATCACATTTGTAAAGTCTCTTATGTTACATACAGTAACATGTTGACAGATTCTGGGGTTTAGAGTTTGGGCATCTTTGGGGTGATATTCTGCCTAACATAGGCCACTATAAAGTAGTATTATGGTTAACTGATTTTTTAAAATACATTTTAAGTGAAATATAATTTTATCATGCAGTCAGGTGTGGTGGCTCATGCCTTTAATCTCAGTAATTGGGAGGTGAAGGCAGGGAGATCCCTGAGTTGGAGGCCAGCCTGGTCTACAAAGCAAGCTCCAGGACAGCCAGAATTACACAGAAAACCCTGTCCTGAAAATCAAAAAAGAAAAGAAGAAGAAGAAGAAGAAGAAGAAGAAGAAGAAGAAGAAGAAGAAGAAGAAGAAGAAGAAGAAGAAGAAGAAGAAGAAATATGATTCCTCCCACTTCCCCTTCTCTCTTTTCTCTCTCCATTCCCTCCCAGGTCCTTCCAGCACTCCTTCCAGCACCTCCCACATCTCCACCACTCTATGATAGCCTCTTTTTCTGTTATTAATATTTTTACAAACATATGTATGTGTGTAGTGTATGCAAAATATATAGCTACAATTTGAAGCATTGTTTTTAAAAGAGAAGTGTTCAAATATTTCAATTATCATCCTTTGTAACTGGCACCTTCCTCTTAATAAAGGCCTACAGCCCTTTATTCTTGAGCCTTAAATCTTTATATAACAATAGCTAGATTTTACTAAGTGTTTTGCAATTACTATGCCAAGCAGGCTACTTGCATCATCTCAGTTATCTAAAGAGGTAAGTGTCATTATCATCCTTATATCATGAATGAGAAGGTTAGAACCATTGTCTGAAATGCAGACCTAGGCCCATGGGACCCCTAACCAATAAGAAACAACTCAAATATGTTGAGGCTGAAACAACAAGGTGTATTTCCTGCTTGTGCTTCAGATCTCAGCTTTGTCTCATCTCTTCTGCATCATCATTCTGCAAGCCTGGCTGACAAAACAGCCCCTACCTGAGTGCTTGCTCACCCATATAACAGTTGCTTCACTTGTCAGAGTGAGATAAAGAATGAGCTGGTGGGATGGGCTTTCAGAGCATTAATTCTGATGTGATGTGTATCACTTCTCTTCGCCTGCTCAATGGCCATCAACCCAATGACAAGACCTGACATCCACGTAGCTAGAAGGGATCATTCTCTCAATATGCAGGGCAGCAGATATTTGAGAGTAAGCCCATAGTCTACCATGGCTCTAAACCTTGAACCTATTATTGGCATTATGAGGAAGTAATGAACTCTGATCACTATTATTAACACAGTGAATCAAGGTGATTGGGCTGCTCGCTCATGGTACAACTCTCACCTCCATACCAGCTGGGGTTATGTATAAGAAGCCACTTTTACAAATAAAGATTTTCTGATTCAGAAAATTCTCTTTTTCCATTTGCCTAAAGTGGTTTAACACTCCAAAAAAGACAAAGGTGTGGCACCTGAAGAGAGGTACATTCTAGGAGTCATGAACTGTTCCAGGAAACTTTCTTCTAACTAGTGAGACTACATTGGTGTGGAGCTGATCCTTACAGTGGAGGGGAGTGGTGGTCTTTAGAGGTTCTCCTCAGTCCAAAGATCTGTAGGATTCTAGTCTACATGAAGAACATGATTCTGAGACAATTTGTAGGACTCAGATCTTTGGTGTGGTGAATGTACCTTGCCTGATGCTCCTTGAACTATGTTCTAAGAATACCTCTGTGTTCTATAAAAGTTTTCCAAAATGGTCAAAGGGTGCATACTTTTGCCTTCATCACTGGGGCTTGCCTAAGATCCAGGAAGTCCTTATCCTGGATTCAGACCATATAGAACAAAGTGACTGACAAAGTATTCAGGAATACTTTGTAAGTAAGAGATATGAGAGATATGAAAGTAGCAACAGCAAAGGTCAAAAAGTGAGATTTGTTTTCTGAATTGGGGTCAGGATGCCTGTAAGCGGGAAAAGCACCTCTGACATCCATACCTCCCTTAGACTCTTCAGTGGCAGAATACAAAATGGAATGGCCAACAGTAAGGCTGTGAGTAGGTTAACACTTCTTCCCACAATGGTAGTGAGGGTTCATATACTCCTACTCAGTATTTTTACTTGAGAATGCTATTTTGGCTTTTATTCGAATTATTAAAAGAGAAATAGAAAACATATAAATCATTACAGTTTTTCTATTTCATGAAAAAAGACACAGAAACCTGTGAAAACAGCTTAGCCATGATCAAAAAGAGCAAGTAGAAAGTTGAAATCAGAACCAGGACTTTTGGCTCCTAGTCCTCCACAGTTCCTGAGGTCCTGACCATGGTGCTCTCAGCTCCATCATCGAAGACTAGCCAACGCTTGCATTCATTTATATATCTCTATTTCTGATGAACAAATGGAAACCAGTGAGTTTTTTGAATTCTGCAGCACCAACACCCTACTTAAAAACCAGCCCAGCCCTCATTCTCCCATGCCATTGTACTCACATGCAGCCATAAAACCACAGCTTGGCAGAATATGAGCTTCTGGCTCCACATGGGTCCCCACTGCCCTTTATGTCCATTCCTTTGCCTGCCTCATGCCCCTTTGAAATGCTTCTCTGGCTTCCAGGATGATGCAGGCTGCTAGCCAGCTGTCAGTCAACTCTTTCACAAGTTTGCCTTGTTGAAGTGACAGGGCTATATCAAAGTCCAGATGCTTCTGCATAAATAAATACCTCATCTGGGACCTGGAAAGAATCCAACTGAGTATTACAGCAAAGGCTAGGGTGGAATCATAACCAAATGATACACAGCTGGAAACTGTTAAGTTAAAAGTAGGGGACAGGGGGTGGTACTGGAAGAGAAGAGAAAAACAGAGCGAAAAATAACCAAACCAGTGATTACTGTTACCTGGAAGTTTCTGAATTAAAATCACAATGAAACAAACTCATGGTTTATATCACAGTTGAATTAATAGCTTTTTGACAAATTTGCTAATTTATATTAAAACAGAGAGGCTTGTTGGGGCTGAGAAGGTTGCATGGTTTCCTTGGATGGACTGGGTGTGTCCCCTTCTGACTATCTGAATTTATAAGTAGCTTCATGGTACCTGAGGTTAAGAAAATCAACTCTGCACTAATGAGCATCCCTGGGCTAACTTCCTGGGCTTACCCAGCCTTTGGGAAGCTATGTGAGTTCCCATACTGGCAAGTAGCTCAGCTGAACAAGCCAGAGATGAACACACATAGAATTAAAGAGGTACACAGGAAAAGAATGTCCAGTAATATCACTCCTTCCCAGCCCAGGACCCAAGCAGATAAACCACTGGGGTGAATCAGCAATGGTTGTAGAGGCAGCTTCTGGCACTCCAGCCTCCAGCCTCTGAAAGCCGTGATGACATCACTGCACAGAGAACAGAGGATGTTTATATACAGAGGAAATTAGGCCACACAGACAGGCAAAGACAGAGAAACAGACAGTGAGGTAGAGACTCTTCCTAATGAAAAATAAAGCACATAGATTACCTTCTTAACAGGTGGCTTGATTTAACCTCCTGGATTAAAAATATTCTGAATGAATCCATTGTTAAGAGATGCCAGACTCCAGGCTTTTCAATGAAAGCACACTATCATGGGGCAGAAGTTCTCTGTAGCCTCTTTGTCCTATGTGTGCTCCAGGTTTCTGACAAGCAAGGTGGGCTGAATCCTGTGAAATCTCCAACCAATCTGAGACCAAACTATGAGTGCCAAGATGAAGGCTTATGTAAATCAGAATGCTACACAGAATGAGACTATCTCCATGTGCCTCTTTTTTATATACATAACATTTTTATTTTATTTTTTAAATTTATTACAATTTACTCATTATCCCAGCTGTAGGCCCTCCCTCATCCCCTCCCAATCTCATCCTCCCTCCCTCTTCTCTTCCCATGCCCCTCTCCAAGTCCACTGATAAGGGAGGTCCTCCTCCATTTCCCTCTAACCCTAACCTATCAGGCCTTGTCTTCCTCTGTGGCCTGGTAAGGTTGCTCCCCCCTCAGGTCAGAAAGTAATAGAAAATGTACAACTGAAGAGAACAAGGGCATCTCTACATTTAACGTTTCAGCTTTGTGCCTGTAATCCCTGCACTCAGGGAGGCAGAGGCAGGCATATCTCTGTGAGTTAGAGGCAGTCTGGTTATGAGTCTCAGCATCTACTTCAATACCCTGATGAGGAGAATATTTCAGAGGACCCCTGTGGAAGCCTATTATCCTGTCTTCTCCTAATTCCAATGTCTCTCCTGTTTGCCCCACTGAATGGGAATTAAGCATCTTCCCTTGAGTCCTCCTTGTTACCTTCTTTAGGACTATACATTTCAGTATGTTTATCCTATATTATATGTCTAATATCCACTTATAAGTGAGTATATACCATGTGTGTCTTTCTGCTTCTGGGTGTCCTTACTCAGGATGATCTTTTCGAGTTTCACCAATTTGCCTGCAAATTTCATGATTTCCTTGTTTTTAATTGCTGAGTAGTATTCCATTGTATAAATGCACCACAGTTTCTATATCCATTCCTCAGTTGAAGGACATCTGAGTTGTTTCCAGATTCTGACTATTATGAATAAAGCTGCTATGAACATAGCTGAGCAAATGTCGTGGTTGCATAGTTGAACATTTTTCAGATATATGCCCAGGAGTGGTGTAGCTAGATCTTGAGGTAGCACAATTCTCTGAGAAAGCACCAGATTGATTTCCAAAGTGGTTGTACAGTTTTACGTTCCAACCAGCAGTGGAGGAGGGCTCCCCTTTCTCCACATCCTCTCCAGCATTGGTTGTCACTTGAGGTTTTGATCTTAGCCATTCTGAAGTATAAGGTGGAATCTTAGGATCATATTGATTTGATTTCCTGGATGACTAAGGATGTTGAGCATTTCTTTTAAAACTTTTTCTCTGCCATTCGATATTCTTCTCTTGAGAATTCTGTTTAGCTCTGTACCCCACGGGGCCGAGTGCAGGGAATCTTGAGAAAGAAGGAGGAGATAAAAAGACCTAGAGGGAACTGGAGCTCCACATGTAGAGCAACAGAACCAAGAAATCTAGGCACAGGGATCTTTTCTGAGACTGATACTCCAACCAAGGACCATTCATGGAGATAACCTAGAATCCCTGCACAAATGTAGCCCATGGCAGCTCACTTTTCTAGTGAGGGAAATAGGGTCTGTCTCTGACATGAACTCAGTGGCTAGCTCTTTAATCACCTCCTCCTGATGGGAGGAACAGCCTTACCATGCCACAGAAGACAATGCAGACAGTCCTCATGAGACCTGATAGGCTAGGGTCAGATGGAAGGGGAAGAGGACCTCCCCTATCAGTGGACTGGGGGAGGAGAAGAGGAAGGGAAGGCTGGATTTGGAGGGGACAAGAAAGGGGGGGTGCAGCTGGGATACAAAATGAATAAATGGTAATAAATAAAAAAATTTTTTAAAGAACTAAAAAAGTTAAACACCAACAAACCAAGCAATTCAATTAAAATATGGGGTACAGAGCCTACCTCTTAATGCAGTTTGGTCAGAAATTTATGTTTGCTGTATAGTCAGGAATCTGAAGGGATAAATTGTTTTTCTTTAGGTTTTATTGGGGAAAGTTTTCAATTGGCAATAATGGTACTCACAGGAGCCATCAAAATGACTAGCCACATATTCACCATTCAAAAGTACATATGTACTGTTGTGGTATGGAATAGAAGCCAATCAATCTTTATAATGTCATGTATTGAGATTCTGCCATCTTTTATTAAAACTAACATGTAAAATGTGGTTATAAGTTGATATGATGCCACCTTAAAGAAATTGTTGTTTGTTCAGGAAATATTCAAGGTTGGAGATATAGCTCAGTGTAGAGTACCTACCTAGCATAAGTGAGACCCTAGGGTCAAATCCCAACACCAAGAAGAAAAATATTTATTGAGTAATCTAAGAGCTAGACATTATACTGGAAGTTGAGGGATATATTATAAAATTCATCCAAAGAAGTTATTTGCTCTGTTCCTATTATCTTGGAATAGCAGTCAATCTTACGACAAAAACAAAACAAAACAAAACAAACAAACAATAAAAACTGGATAGCTCAAGAAATAGCTCATCCCTCAAGATGAAACAGAATTGTGTTTTTAAAATCCAAACTTTGTGGCATTTCAAGCATACAAACTATATGAAAGAAAGTAAGCTGGAATTCTTTCTCTAATCTGTTAATTAATCTATGGCTTAAATCCTACCGCAAGGAGGATCCAAGATGGTGGTGTAGACAGCACACTGTGTCTGATCAGCAGGACAAACGGTTTCAGCACAGAATTCTGCTAGACCTTCAAAGAAGAGCTAATAATAATACTCTTTAAACTATTTCATAAAATAGAAACAGAAGGAACTTACCAACCACATTGTATAAGGCCACAGTCATCTTGATACCTAACCCACACAAAGACCCAACAAAGAAAGAACTTCAGACCAATCTCTCTTATGAATATTGACTCAAAAATGCTCAATAAAATACTCAAAAACAGAATCTAAGAACATATCAAAGATAGGGTCCACTATGACCAAGTAGGTTTCATCCTAGGCATGCTGGGGTGGTTCAATATAAGAAAATGTATCAATGTAATCCACCATAGAAACTGAAAGCATCTCCTTAGATTCTGAAAAAGCATTTGATAAAATTCAACACCCATTCATGTTTAAAGTCTTGGAGATCAGGGATACAAGGTACATATCTAAACATAGTAAAGATAATATACAGTAAGACTACAGCCAACATCAAACTAAATGGAGAGAAATTTAAATGAATACCACTGAAAATCAGGGACAAGGCAATGTCCCGTCCAGCGGGAGTTGAACGAGTTCCTAAGGAGGGGAGAAAAGAATGAAATAGAGACAAGGAGACACAAAGAATGAGAACAAGTCTATAATCTGATCTCGCTCTCATTTATTTGAAAAATTTCACACAACTTTATAGGGAGAAGGCAGGAAGGGAAAATGTGTCAGCAATATAGTTTACAAAACATAACAGGGTGATTAATAATGATGCAGAACACCGCAAGAATGTTTACTAAAAGAGATACTACAAGAATGTCAGCTAAGATATCTCAAAATGTCTAGCCTTATGCACAGATGTCTCATAGGTTCCAGAAACATAAATCTCTCACCTACAACCTTGTTGCAGCTGTCTGTAACTTTCCACTAGCTGGCCTTGGCTCCCGGCACGGCAAGGTTGCCCAATCTCTCCACACCTCTTCAACATAGTATTTGAGTCCTAGCTATAATAATAAGACGACTGAAAAAGATCAAGGGAATTCTAATCAGAAAAGAAGAATTCAAAGTACCCTTATTTGCAGATGATATGATAGTATACATGAGTGACCCCAAAAATTCTACCAGAGAACTTCTACAGCTGATAAATACCTTCAGCAAAGTGGCTGGATACAAAATTAACTCAAAAAATTAATTCAGTAGCTCTCCTGTATACAAAAGACAAATGGGCTGAGAAAGAAATTAGGAAAACAACACCCTTCACAATAATGATAGATAGATAGATAGATAGATAGATAGATAGATAGATAGATAGATAGATAGATAAAGTATATTGGTGTAACTCTAACCAAGCAAACTCATTGACACAGGAGACAAGTTCTTAAACAGAACACCAAACACCTCAGATTCTAAGATCAACAATTAATAAATGGGATCTCATGAAACTGAAAAGCTTCTGTAAAGCAAAGGACACTGTCAACAGAAAAGAAAAGGAAAAAAAAAGAAAAAACAAACAGCCTACAGACTGGGAAAAGATCTTCACCAACCCTATATCTGACAGAGGGCTAATAATCAGAATATATAAAGAACTAAACAAATTAGATGCCAACAAACCAAATAATCCAATTAAAACTGGGGTACAGGGCTAAGCAGAGAAGTCTCAACAAAGGAATATCTAATGGTGGAGAAACACTTAAAGAAATGCGCAATATCTTTAGTCATCAGGGGAATGCAAATCAAATGACTCAGATTCCATCTTACGCTGATTAGAATGTCTAAAATAAAAAACTCAAGTGACAACATATGCTGGAGAGGATGTGGCAAAAGGGAAACCCTCCTCCATTGCTGGTGGTGGCACAAACCTGTACAGCCACTTTGGAAATCAGTCTGGCACTTTCTCAAAAATCCAGCTATACCACTTCTGGACATATACCCAAAAGATTCTCCACCATTCAACAAGGATACTTACTCAACTATGTTCATTGCAACTTTATTTGTAATAGCCAGAATCTAGGAACAACCTAGATGATCCTCAATGGAGGATGGATACAGCAATTGTGGCACATTTAGACAATGGAATACTGCTCAGTGATAAAAAAACAAGGAAATCATGAAATTTGCAGGCAAATGGATGGAACTAGAAAAGATACCTGAGTGAGGTATCCCAGAAGCAGAAACACACACATGGTATATGTTGGGATCCATAAGCAGGCATCTCTACGGCCAGCCGCAAGGGCCCCAATGAATGGATTAGCAGGCATCTGTGAGGCCACCTATGGACACCTATGGACCACCTAAAACTACCTGTGCTAGGTCGCCTTATAAGAAAACTCAAAGCCCCTCCTCTCCCCCTCTCTCAGCTGCCCTGTCCAGAGCTGTCCAGAGACGGTCTCTGTGACCCCTTCCCTTTCCTTTAATAAACCTCCCACATAGAACCAGTCACATGGCATGATTTGCGAACCCACTGTGTAACCCTGCTGCACAATCCTAACATTGATGCATAGGCCAGGGATAGGTGCCTCCAGATGCCATGCCACATGGTGATTGCTGGCACCCCACCGGAGCTGCTGGAAACCTATTTCATTCCAAATCTGCACATGACCCACTTTCCGGCAACTAGATCAATATCTGCTGCATTCAACACCAGCTGGATCAGTGAGTTCCCACCATTGGTTGGCATAAATGTTTCTCTAGGTAAGGAAAGATTGACCATTGAGAGTCCTGCAACTTTCCACTACCCTTTGAGGTGGAGGTACACCCAAACACAATCTTCATTGGCTACAGTTGACCCTTTTTGCTGACCTCCATTTAGGGCTTCCCCTTCCCTTGGGAGAGAATTTTTTCCTTTATGTGCAGAGTTTCTTTCCCCCTCAAGCTTGCCTACGAAAATCCTAGAGCTAGGTAAACTGTGCCTCCTCGGGAAGCTGTGCCCTTGATCTCTGGCCAAAGCTGATGAGCTTTTGGATCAGGTAAGACCATATCTACTAGGTAATACCTTGCCTTTGGGAAACCTCTGGAAGGTCACTGACTCCCACCCTCCCAATGGGAATGGCCCAGTCGTCCATACTTCCAGGATCCCCACCAGGATGTCTGCTGGAGAATTTTAAAGCATTACACATGGAGCCTGAATTAAAGGCCTCTAAGCTCATATGCCTCTGTAATAAAACTTGGCCTACATATTCTTTAGATAATGGTTCAAACTGAATGATTTACAGCACATTAAATCCAAAATTTTACAGGACCGTTTTAATTACTGTCAGCGGTCTGGTAAATGGAAGGAGGTGTCTTATGTTCAAGATTTCTGTCTTCTCCTCTCTAAACCTTCTCTCTCCTTTTCCTGTTCTCCTACACAACTTCTTCTAGCTATAAAGTTTCAACCTCAAGAGTTCTCTACCTTTGACCCTGTGGATGAATCTGCCTTGTCGTTCTCAACCCCCAGCTTCTTCCCACCTCTGGTATCTTCCCCCTCCTCCTCTACTTCCTCCTCTTCCTCTTTGGCTTCTCCAGAATCCTCACCTTCCTCCCCAGCAACAGGTTGTCCTAGTCATCCTACTTTGGCAACCACTTTCACCCCAACAACAGCTTTTAGCCCTCTGCTACCTGCTCTCGCTCTATAGCAAAGCCCCCTTCCTCTACTCAGCATAAGCCATTCAATTCTTCCCTTGCAGGAGGTGGCTAGTGTAGATGACTTCATTAGGGTGCATGTTCCCTTCTCATTAACTGAACTTTCTCAAGTAGAGAAGAGGCTAGGAAACTATACCTCTAATCCTTCTACTTTCATTAAAGAATTTCAATATCTCACTCAATCTTATAGTCTCACCTTCCATGATATATATATATGATATCATATATATATATGATTCTTACCAATAATCTGTTACATGAAGAGCGCAGACGAGTTTGGGATCAGGATAGAACACATGCAGATGAGGTTCACCAAACAAACACAGCACACTTGGTGGGGGCTAAGGCGGTGCCCAACCAGGATCCACAATGGGATTATAATGCCCTGGAAGGCATTTTAGCCAGAGATCAGTTCAGGACCTGCCTCCTGGCTGGTCTCTGCAAGGCTGCCCTTAAGCCCTTAAATATGAAAATCTCCAGGAGGTCATTCAGGACAGGAAGGAAAACCCATCTCAATTCCTAGAGTGCCTTACAAAGGCCCTCTTACAACATACTAATCTAGACCCTGAAAGTTCAGAGGGCAGGCAACTTCTGATGACCTATTTTTTTCCCAGAGTTACCCTGACATCAGGGCTAAGCTTAAATGCTTGGAGAGGATACCTCTGACTCCACAGGCAAAAGTCTTATCACTGGCCTTTAAGGTGTACCATGGGAAGATGAAAAAGCCTGCAAGCAAAATACCAAATGCTGGCCAAGGCCATCCAACTGGCCTCAGACACTACCCAGGCTCCTGTGCCTCCTAAGGCATGAGTACCACAGGGTCCCTGTTTTAAATATGGTCAAAAGGGTTTTGTTCTAACCCCTGCAAGCCATTGGGGCCATGTCCAAAATGACACCAAGATGGAAATTGGGGTGTTGACTGCCACTGTTTCTCCCATAATATGGGACCATCACTCTCAGATCGCCCTCTAGCCAATATCCTAGGCCTGGCTATAGATGACTGAAGGTGCTTGGGTTCCCTTGACCTGAGCACTGCCATCACTAGCAGGACGCCACGAGTAATTATCATGGTATTGGGGCAGCCCATCTCCTTCCTTGTGGACACTGGAACCACTTACTCAGTCCTAACAGAGTACTGGGAACCAACCTCTCCTTGTAGTTCCTCTGTTGTCAGGGCAGGGGGACAGCCTTGCCAACCTTGCCAGACTCTATCAGGTAACTGTATTTTCAGGGGTGTTCCCTTGACTCATTCCTGTTTAGTGATGCCAACCTGCCCAGTCCCCGTACTGGGAAGGGACTTTTTAGCCAAAGTGGGAGCCCCTGTCTCCTTTACTCCACCCATTCACTTGACCACCAAGCTCACCAGCATCCTCTCTCTTCCTTGTCCTAGCTACTCTACTTACCAGTTGTGACACATCACTTCCTTTACCAGCCTCTCAAGTGGACCCCCAAGGCTGGGATATCCAAAACCCCTCTGTGGCTCAGCACTATTCCCCGTAGTCATTCAGCTACAGGATTCCACCCTGTATATCACCCAAGCTCAATATCCATTTCCTCTCAAGAGCCTCAAGGGACTTGAGCCTATTATCACTAACCTTCTAAGAAAAAAACAAACCAACACAACAACAACAAAACACCCCACTCCTTCACCCCACTTCCTCTCCTTTTAACACCCTTATACATGCAGTTACAAAGCCCAATGGAACCTATCACCTGGTTCAAAATCTCCAGCTTCTCAACTCTGCAGTTGTCCCCCTCCACCCTATTGTAGCTAACCCCTATACTCTCTTCTCCACTATCCCCTCAGGTACCTCCCATTTCTCAGTTCTGGATCTCAAGGATGCATTTTTCTCTATTCCCTTAGACACCCAGTCACAAAATATCTTTGCCTTCACGTGGATTGACCTTGACACCCTTGTTTCCACTCAGCTTACCTGGACTGTCCTACCGCAGGGATTCTGGGAAAGCCCACACCTTTTTGGCCAAGCCCTAGTCTCTGATCTGCTCTCCTTGTCTCTCCCTAAATCTAAACTTACACAGTATGTAGATGACCTTCTCCTCTGCAGCCCACCCCTACAAGTTAGCCAAACCTCTGCTCTTCTAAATTTCCGGTCCAACAGGGGCCATTGGGTCTCACCCTCCAAGGTCCATTTGTCCACCTCTGAGATTACTTAACTGGGACTAACAATAACCCCAAACCACAAGGGCATTACCCTAGAAAGAAAGGACCTAATATGGTCTCTGGCAGTTCCCACTACTAAAGAAGAAATTTTTTAGTTTCTGGGAATGGCTGGTTTCTTAAAGTCCTGGGTCCCTTCCTTTTTATTTCTTGCCCACTCCTTATATGAGGCAGTATTAGGCCCCTTGCATGAACCCCTTCTTAAGCCCATTACTAAGCCCTTTTGGAGGCTCCAACAGGCTCTAGAGGCCCCAGCCCTACATCTTCCAGACCTAACCCGTCCCTTCTCCCTCTATGTAACAGAAAAAGAGGGATACGCCCTTGGAGCCCTGGGTCACCAACTGGGACCCTCCTTTGCACCAGTAGCATATCTATCAAAAAAATTAGACCTGACAATCCACAAATGGGCACCCTGCATTCGTGCCTTAGCGGCTGCAGAGCTCCTTATCCAAGAGTCAAAAAAACTAACTTTTGGTTCACCTATTATTGTCTTCTCTTCTCACAATCTGTCTCACCTTTTAATAAATAAAGGCTTACAAACTTTACCTCCTTCCAGGGTCCTTTCCCTCCAGGTGGCACTAATAGAAGACTCTACCTTTACTTTCCAACCATGCCCACCTCTTAATATTTCAAACCTTCTTCCTCTACCTAACTCTGACTACACCCATCTCATTGTTGCACTGAGACTTTAGAGGAACTATTGTCCCACCTCTCAGGACATCTATACCTGGTATACAGATGCCAGCTCCTTTACATGAGGGAGCTCAAAAAGTGGGCTATGCCATAGTGTTAGATAATGAGGTGTTTGAGGCACAAGCCCTCCCTGCCCACACCAACAGACTGAACTAATAGCTCTTACTGGTGCCTTCCAATTGGCCCAGGGACAATCCCTTAATATCTACACAGACTCTAAATATGCCTTTCATATTCTTTTCTCCCATGCTGCCATCTGGAGAGAGTGTGGGTTACTTACAGCAAAGGGAGGATCTGTAACCAATGCAGACCAAATTATGGCCATGCTAGAAGCCTCCCACCTTCCCACAGCCATTGGAATATTCCACTGCCAGTCCCACCTGACGGCCGATTCCATAGTTTCCAAAGGAAATAACCAGCCTGATGAGGCAGCTAAGGCTGTGGCCCTTCAAGGCCTAGACTCATCCCACTCATCACAGGACATCCTTACACTACAACCCATATCTCCCCTGTCATCTCCTGATACTCAATAGATTCTGTCCTATCTACACCAGCTCTTTCATCCTAACAGTCACGCCTTGTCTAACTTTGTCAAGACTCACCTGAAGCTTACCCCTGAGGACTTGCATTTCCTAAAAACTATTACTGCCTCTTGTAAGATTTGCCAGAACTCATATCCTAACTCAGGATATTATAGTCCCCCTTTCCCTACCCACCACGCGAGAGACTCTCTCCCCAGGACTGACTGGAAACTTGATTTTACACACATACCAGCAATCAAATGTGTCCGGTACCTTCTGGTCTTGATGGACATATTCTCAGAATAGGTGAAGACTTTCCCCACTACTAGCAAAAGAGCTCAGATGCTTTCTGATCTCCTACTCCATGAGATTATCCCACATTTTGGTATCACTACCTCCCTCCAGTCAGACAATGGTCCTGAGTTCACTTCTCAGGTTCCCAGACCTTATCTAAAGCTCTTAACATTCCTTGGTATTTTCATATTCCATACCATCCCCAGTCCTCAGGATAGATAGAACAAACTAACCAATCCTTAAAAAAATACTCTTGTTAAACTATCATGAGAGCTTCACCTCAATTGGGTAAAACTCCTTCCCCGGCCCTTTTTAGGGTATAAGCTCTCCCCAAAAAACCCAAAAAACCTCTATCTATCTCTCCCTTTGAGCTCATATATGGGAGACCATTCCTAACTCCTGGCCTTTCAGCTAAATCCTCGCTTCTTCCAGACCACCTACTTACTCCCTTACTCTGTCATCTCCATTCTCTTCTCTGGGTCTTTACTGATGACTGTTTACCACTTCCACACACTAACTCCTGTCCATTAACACTGGGGACCTTGTTAACATTGGAGGTCCTTCTCTCCCCTCCAAACCAAAGTCCCCCATCTCTTTCTCTTAAATGGCAGAGCCCTTTCAAGGTGATTCTTGTGACCCCCACAACTGCTAAGATTGGGGGCTTCCCTCACTGGATTCATTTATGCCACCTCAAGTCTTTCACCCCCTCTCCTCAAGATAATGCCCCCTCCTACATATCAACTCCAATAGGACCCTGCTCCCTCAAGCTCCAGAAGACACCAAAATCAACCACTTTGTCTCCGGTTCCAGGGAAATGAGGCCTCACTACAGTATCTGTGTTCAACCCTACTGGATTGGATATGTATTTTTATTCCTCTCTCTCTTGCCTATTTCTGTCCAAGGTAATCCCTACATATGGAGATTCGAGGTTAAAAAAAAAGATCATTAATAATAAACAGTCTCTCCAAATAGGATTGGGGAATTGCTCTATGGGAGGCTGCCAGGAGCCGATTGAAATATCCATCACCCCCACATCTATCTCTCCTCTCTTATTTGATAGAATTTTTGTTTGCTTCCTCTTTGATCAAGCAAAGGATTATTGCAAAAATGGCCAGACAGGTATGGAGATTGCCATATTGGTCCTGCCAAATCCACGCACCAGCACAGAAGAAGCTCCTTCAACCTGTATAAAAAGACTCTCTACTTATACATCCAAGACCCTTGGGATCCCAGATGGGAAATAGGCATTGTTGGAAAAATCTATTGCTACCACACACCCAATTTACCGATAAGTACTATTCATATCCAGAGAAAATATGTCCCAATTACCCAATCCCTGGGGATGGAAGAAGTAGAGAAGGTAATTAAACACTCCTCTAAGGTCATTACTTCTCTAACATCTCCCCTCCTAAATAATACAAACCTGTCATTTCATCTTCTACTTCAGACTCTGACCTCAGCCTATAGGCTCCTTAATGTGACCCAACCAGGCCGTTTTAAAGCCTGCTGGCTATATGTCCCACCTGGGACCAACTCAGAACTACTGCTGACAGTTTCGCTGGTGACTCTGTCAAGTGACCTTACTTCACCATTTACTAACCGCCCTGACTCTAATGTTGCCACGACCCTCTTCCTTTTTCATATCACCCTCTTTGGCTTGGCAAGCTGTTCCAAGGCATCCGGGACACACTCTGTAGAAATGCTAAATTCCTTAGAATGTAATGAAATTATAATCCTTGATACCTCATCTCAATCCCAATGTCCTACTGCTAATAATACCTCGATTCTTTGTGGCACTCAGGTCTACCATCGTCTGCTTGATGGTTGGTTAGGAGTTTGCATGCTGGTGCTCCTCTTCCCCAAGCTGGGGGCAATAAATGAAAAGGAGCCCTTACCAATCCCAGTCATGGACTCAATAGCTGCCTAGCAGGATAAGAGGACAATTCAAATCTTGCCCCTCTTGGCCGTTGCAGGAATCATGGCAGCTGTCAGGACAGGGACAGTAGGACTAGCCACTTCATAAACTTTGTATTATCAACTTTCTTCTCAGTCCATTGAGGACCTTGAGCAACTGGCTCAGACAATTCTAACCCTCCAAGGACAGATCAACTCTCTGGCAGAAGTACTACTTCAAAACTGACATGGATTGGATCTCTTCACAGCTAAAGAAGTTGGTCTTTGCATCTTCCTCCAAGAGGAATGCTGTTTTTATGTCAACCAGTCAGGTATAGTAAAAGACAAAATCCAACAACTCCAGACAAATTTACGAAAACAAAGGGAACAGCTCAAGGCTTCTAGCTCTTGGGCCTTGGAGAACCCCATATGGAAATGAATTCTGCCCTTCCTCACACCTCTTCTGCTCATCTTTCTGCTTTTGCTTTTTTTACCCTGCTTTATTAACTTTTTCTCTACATTCCTCCAGCAACAAATGCAAAATTTCTCTAACCAAACCATTAATCAGTTACTCTTACAGAATTATCTACCTCTGCCCACAGAAACGGATGTCAATGATCTTCCAGTCAACCCTGGTGGTGAGGGACCAGCTATACCCTGAGAATGACAATGCCCCTAATCAGCAGGAAGTAGCTTGAAAAGCAAAGGTTGCTCTTATGCCCTCCCCACCAGCACCCCTTCCTGGCTTCCCACTCTTTAACAAAACAAAAATGGAGGAATGTTGGGATCTGTAAGCAGGCATCTCTGTGGCCAGCCCCTAGGGACCCGATGAACCGGTTATCAGGCATCTGTGAAGCCACCTGTGGACCACCTAAAACTACCTGCACATGCTCTGTGTCACCTTATAAGAGAACTCGAAGCCCCTCCTCTCTCTCTCTCTCTTACCTGCCCTGTCCAGAGATGGTCTCTGTGACCTCTTCCTTTTCCCTTAATAAACCTCCCATGAGGAACCAGTCATGTGGTGTGATTTGTGAACCTGCTGTGTAACCCTGTTGCACAATATACACTCACTTAAAAGTGGATATTAGCCCTATAATATAGGATAGTCACACTTAAAGCTATAGGCCTAAAGAAGATAAACACTAAGGAGGACCTTAGGGAAGATACTTAAATCTCATTAAAAATGAAACAGGATTGACACTGTAAGCTTTGGAAGAGAGGGAACAGGATGGGAGCACACTATAGGTGCCCACCCAACAGTGTGGGAAAGGCTCCACCCAACAGGGGATCTAAGCAGATGCTTACATGTATGAGTGAGACTCATATAGCCAAACCTTGGGCAGAACGCAGGGAGTCTTACAGAGGGGTTGGATAGAAGAACATGGAGGGCACAGGAAGGAGACCAACAAAACTAAAAACCTGAGCCCAGGGGATCCTGCAGAGACGGATGCACCAACCAAAGACTATGCATGGAGAGGATCTAAACCTCCAGCTCAGATATAGCCCATAGGCAGCTCAGTCTCCATATAGGTTCCTAAGTATGCAGAGCAGGGGCTGCCTCTGTCATGAACTCGTTTGCCCGCTCTTTGATCACTTTTCCCTGGCAATGTGCCCGTTCCAGGCCACAGAGGATGAGGTCCTGGAAGTATTGATGAGACTTAATAAGCTAGGGGCAGATGGCAGGGGAAGAGAGCTCCCCATTTCAGTAGATTAGGAGAAGGGGATAGATAGGAAGAAGGAGAGAGGATAGAGCTGAGAGGAGATGAGGGAGGAGGCTGCAATCAGGATATAAAATGAATAAATTGTTAAAATATATGTGATAAAATATTGAAATAATTAAAAAAAGAAAAAGAAAACCTACCGTAAGTCACGTCAAACCAAATTACTACCTGGGTGAAGGGGAATTGGTAAGATTGAACATAATGGAATAATTTTCTAATTCAAACTTCACAATTCAGGAGAAATCCTGAAATAGGTGTGGGTGCTGTTTGCTGGCCAAAGTAGGGTTGTCCAGTGACAGTAACATACACAGCATTTACAGTGCAGTCTGCAGGCACAGATGGAAATTGCATGGCTTGCATCCCCCTTTGGTTTAGTATGGGAGTGGGATTTTTGTTTTTCTGCGTGGTTCTCTAAATGTTTCTCTTTGCTCTGTAACAAGGGGAAATCTATGTCTACTGACTACCTCACCAGGTTTCCTTGCCGTCAGGCTTCTAGCATTTACAAGAAATCCTGGTGGGAGGAAGGGTAGGGCAGCTAACCCCTAGCCTCCCTCTCCAGATCAGCAGCATTGTCTGTCAATGTCCTTACTCTATTCAGGCCACCCAGGCCACACAAACACAATCTCAGGAGTCAATATGTTCTCCCTCTCTTCATTCCTTTCATTTTATCTGGAGGGAAATGTGTACCCTTGCCAGTGATTTCCCTCCATCTTGTTCATACTTTTAGAAATGGTTCTTTCTTATAGTTTGAGTGTGCCATCTGTTTCTTGCCATAGCAACACAGGGATTTTATATTATCTCAACTTTTGTACCTTCTTATTTTCTTATTACACTGTTTCAAGTTTGTATGGCTTGAATTTGCATTAAAAGGAAGACATTTCAAAAATCTATTGGCCCATCTGAATTAGTAACAGGATAAAGATGGCTTACAATAAAGTCTTAGATTTTACACTCTAGCTTAAAATATTATAATGCTGGGGCGCAGGCTCCCTTTTGTGCTTTACTTTCAACTTTAATAGTAGTTGAATGGTTGCCCCATGAGTCTTTCTGCCCTGGCTATGTTTGCTCCTTGGCAAAAGGACAAACAGCTTTATGGTCCATGAATTAGAGCAGTTGTATGTCTGGCCCTACTCATTATTGGAAATTTATTTCAATAACCTTTGAAATATTCAGAAATGGTCACAGGACATTTCTCCTTCTTTCACTACAGCACAAGACTTGATTTTGTTTTGCTGATTTTATCATTTAACCCTCTTATGGAGGCCAACTGATTGGGTAGTAGACAGTTTGGCTTCTATTCCAGCTCTACAGAGCCAAAGCACACAATTTGGCCAGGGGACAAATGGGTGTCTATCACCAGGAGCCACTGCACATCTGCAGATTTATGGACATAAGCCATCTTTTCAGCATTTCCCACCTCCATCTCAAATTCCCTATCCATCCATCTATTCCTACTCATTGGTGTCATTTCCACTTTCTCATTTGCAAGAAAATTCATTCTGGAAAAATAGTGAGAGAGGGTAGCCAAAAATTTCCTGAGATTCATGTCCAAAGGCTGTAGGTCCGATAAAAAGGCATGATGGACAGTGGCCTACCACTTGATGAACAGATGCTGTGATGTTCTGGTCTAGCACTGTCTTCACGATCAGATTGGGACTTTAATCCTCACTTCATATCCCATCGGCTTTATCACTTGGGTCAGTTACATAAGGGATCTTAGAGGTTTATTTCTATGAAAAGACACCATGACCAAAGCAACTCTTATGAAGGCAAACATTTAATTGAGACTGGCTTACAGTTTCAGAGGTTTTATTTCTGTATCATCATGGCAGGAAGCATGGCAGTGTGCAGGCAGGGATGGTGATGGAGGAGCTGAGAGTTCTAGATCTTAATCCAAAAGCAATCAGGAAGAGGCTGGATGAGCATCACACTGGGCATGGCTTGAGCATTTAAGAACTCAAAGCTCTGCCTCCACAGTGACAAACTTCCTCTAACAAGACCGCACCTCCTCCAATAAGGCCGCACCTCCTAATAATGCTGCTCCCTATGAGGCAAACATTCAAACACGTGAGTCTATGGGGGCTATATCTATTCAAAACAACACAGGGTCCAAGCCTCACTGTTGTCTTTTGTAAACTGTAGTATTTTTAAATACCTGTAGCAACAGCTATTGAGAAAGCAGAGTGAAGGTGTAGCTGGGACACTCAGTGCACACAGTGTGCAGTTCAGTGAGTACTCAGTGGAATCAGGCAGTAACAAACAGAAGACCCTTCGCTGTCTTTTGACACTCTCTCCAGCTCCCACAGCCTGGCCAGAATGGACAGATCTTTATTTTTTGCATATATCTAGATTTACTAATTTCCTTGCTTACATTTTTCTGATGCACACAGGTCTCTGTCACATAAAATCATTATTATGAAAGAGTGGAGCTACAAAGATGATTCAACAGTTAAAACCCTTGCCATGAAAGCAGAAAGACCTGAATTCAGATACCCAGAACTCATTTAAAATCTAGTTTGGGCATGCTAGCTCATTTGTAATTCTAGCCTCAGGAAACAGAGATAGCTCATCATGGTCCACAGAGCAAGCTAGTCTAGCTTGGATTGGTCAACTCTGAGAGACCCTGCTTCGAAGAAGGTAGAAGAGCAATAAAAGATTCAGATCTCTACACACACATACATACATGTACAACTATATGCATACATGAACCCCTACACATGTGAACATGCATACACAGATATACAGGAAACATAGAAGATAAAGGGGAAATGGGACCTAGGGCAAATTTTTTCCTTTTTTTTAAATTTTTCCTTTTTAAAATCATTACAGTTTTAAGATGATAGGTTAGACCTAGACAGACCTTTCAGATATATGTCTGAATCAAATAGGACCAAAGAAAAACCAGTCACCACATAAATATACCTAAGAGCTAATCTTTTATTTCCCTGTCTGCTGGTAACTTCTCTACTGGAATTATTTTTGTTCTTTATCCAAAGTGTCCTCAAATTTGTGAAATTCAAGTATAATTTATCTTGTATAATTTGCTGTGACGAAATACCATTGCCAAAGCAACTTGGGGAGGAAAAGGTTTACTTCACTCACAGTTATGTATAGCTGTTAATTATCAAAACCACTGAGGGCAAGAACACAAGCAAGGCAAGAACCTGAAGGCAGGTCATGTTGCAGAAGCCATGGGTGCTGCTTACTAGCTTGCTTCTCATGACTTGCTTACCAGCTTTCTTATAGAATCAGGACTGTGAGCCCAGGGATGGCACCACCTACAATGGCAGGGCCCTCTCCATCAATTACTAATTAAGAAAATGTCTTATAGATGGATCTTATGGAGACATTTTCTCAATTGAGGCTTCCTCTCTGATGACTCTAGCTTAAGTCAAGTTGACATAAGACTAGCCAGCACATAATTCTTTGAGTAAATGGATATCACTGAAGAAATTCAAGCAAAGAGTATTGGCCTTTAGATCTGAGAACACCCCAGGAGCATGTGGCTAGAGAGGGAGGATTCATCTATCTCAGTGCTGCTTGAATGCAAATGTTGGTTGGTAGTCAGCCTAGGACAGGCCCTGGGCTTCCACATCTCTAGTCAGTGCTGCTGATCAAGGACCACAATTTAATTCTGAGGAAAAGTAGCCATGGATATGCTCTTTTGTGCTTTGGTCTCCTAGCATAGTATCTAGGGTAGGTCAGGCACATTTAACAATTGTTTTCTGAGGGTGTTTATGCTGACTACTGACAAAGAAGCAATAAAGACACAATTGGGTTACTGAAATGTGAGCAGATTTCCAAGTGTTTAATTTTTATTAGAATGTGTAGGTAGCTTATCTACCCTAGGTTAGGTGTTGCTCTCTAGAAATTGCAAATTCTAAAGGGCTATTTAGTCAGCTTTCCTCTACTAAACTATTTTAATTCAAGAAATCATAGGTCAGTTGTGTAGGAACAATTATCTGACTCCAAGACTCTCTGATGATGCTAGCAGGTCAACATCATGCCCATTGTAAAGAATGTCAAATTTCCTCAGTCAAATATGTTTTCTTCCATGGACTGATATGGAGGTGGAAGCATGGAGCAGCATCTCCTATTTTTCACCACTCACATTGATCTAAGCCACTCCATACATACAGTTTGGTTGTCTGGGTTGGAATTAACTAACATGTCCCTTGATTTCCATCTCCATTTCCTATATATTCTATATATTGTGTTGGGAAAGGAAAAGGTGACTCGTTTTTGTTAATTTTTAAAGTTAGCAAGAAAGCAGTTATATTCAGTCTCTAATGAAGGCTGTCATATATCTTCTGGATCCATATCCATTATCACAAACTGAGTTGTGAATAAGTTCTTTGTGGGAGATGTCTCCTCATTGTTTTCAAGCTCATGTGTTATAGATATGGACAAGTAGCCCTGCGAGGAGACCAGATGGCATTGCCATAAGTGTAAACGTAGGCACTTCTCTATTCTTTCTCTTCCCACAGTCTGCTGTGATATCCATGATGTTAAACCCTTCTAGGTATATAGTTTGTCCATGGATACCTCCTATACTAGAACATGGAAGTATTTTTACATTCTTTCAGAAGATGCTAATTTGTTATAAAAAAAAAAAGTGGATATATTGATTGGCCCACTAATCCTTTGTGTGACTTCAACTAAGTGATTTTTGTGTTCATTTATTTCAAACATAACAATGAAATCCCATTCTATTGTTTGAAGTGACCTCACTTATACCCAAACCCTGAGAATCCACTTTGTTCAGCCACACATACCTGGAAAGTATGTATCCAGTCATAGAACTAAGATATCCTCAACTACCTTCATGGCCTTTCATCTTCCCACCTGGCCTTTGAAACTTCTATTTCCAACCACTTTCTACTGCCTCTACCTCTCTTAGGCTCCCCAATGACAGACTTCTATTCCTCTTTCCTATTAACCTAGACCTGTACAGAACAACATTAACAGCCACATATGGCTGTCAGGCATGTGCAGTTCCTTTGAACTGAGATATTTGGTAAGATGAAAACATACACCACATTTTGGAGGATTTGTATTTTAAAATGAAAAACTTTGATATTTATTCTAAGTGCAAATTATATTTTTTACATACTCAGGGAAGTATAATATGTTGAAATTATCTTCACCTTTATCTTTGCCTATTTAAGATGAGGCTACTGGAAAATTCTAAATCATATCTGTGATGCACATTATACTTCTTATACAAGTCTCCTTCCCCAGACCTCAGGCATTAACTCTCTCTACTCCCTCCCCTGCTCCTGCAATTCTAAAGCATGTCATTTCGTTCTTTACTAAAATCATAAGTTTCCCATGGTCTCAGGTAGGGAATTATCTTCTGCATGAACTATCACACTATAACCTTCAGGTGACTATATGTTTGGCTGACTACATGTACTCCTTGAAGATCTGACATCTTTATGGACTGTGCTTGGTGCTGAAGGTGCATGGTGAACAAGCATAAGACAGTCTTTTCCATCCAGAAATCAGCAACCAAGTGAGTTGTCAACACCTGAAAAGGAAACTGATGTGAACACACCCTCTTCTTTTTTTTAATAAATTTTTATTTTATTTTATTTTTAATTACACATTATTTACTTTATATGCCCCCTCTAGTTCCCTCCCTCCTCCCCTCCCAATACCTCACTTCCTCCCCCTTCTCCACACATGCCCGTCCCCAAGTCCACTGGTAGGGGAAGGTTTCTTTTTTTCCTTCTGATCCTAGTCTGTTAGGTCTCATCAGGAGTGGCTGTATTGTCTTCCTCTGTGTCCTGGTAACGCTGCTCCCCCTTCAGGGGGAGGTGATCAAAGAGCAGGCCAATCAGTTTATGTCAGAGGCAGTCCCTCTTCCCATTACTATGAAACCCACTTGGACACTGAACTGCCATGGACTACATCTGTGCAGGGGTTCTAGGTTATCTCCATGCATGGTACTTGGTTGGAGTATGAGTCTCTGGGAAGACCCCTGTGTTCAAATTTTCTGGTTCTGTTGCTCTCCTAGTGTAATTCCTGTCCTCTCCAGATCTTACTATTTCCCACTTCTTTCATAAGATTCCATGCACTCTGCCCGACAGTTGGCCATGAGTCTCAGCATCTGCTTTGATAGTCTGCAGGGCAGAGCCTTTCAGAGGCCCTCTGTGGGAGGCTCCTAACTTGTTTCCTGGTTTTTTTTTTTCTTTCTTCTTCTTCTGGTGTCCTTTCCCTTTGCCTTTTGCAATGGGGATTGAACATTTTAGTCAGAGTCCTCCCTCTAGATTAGTTTCTTTAGGTGTAGAGATTATAGTAGGTTTATCTTACATTATATATCTATATGAGTGAGTATATACCGTGTGTGTCTTTCTGCTTCTGGGACAGCTCACTCAGGATGATCCTTTCCGGTTCTCACCATCTACCTGCAAATTTCATGATTTCCTTGTTTTTCATTGCTGAGTAATATTCCATTGTGTAGATGTACCACAATTTCTGTATCCATTCTTCAGTTGAAGGTCATCTGGGTTGTTTCTAGCTTCTGGCTATTACAAATAAAGCTGCTACAAATATGGTTGAGCAAATGTTTTTTGTGTGTGTGTGTGTGTGTCTTGAGCCTCTTTTGGATATATGCCCAGGAGTGGTATGGCTGGATCTTGAGGAAGCGCCAGATTGCTTTCCAGAGTGGTTGTACAAGTTTATATCCCCACCAGAAGTGGAGGACGGTTCCCCTTTCTCCACAACCTCTCCAGCATGTGTTGTCACTTGAGTTTTGATCTTGGCATTCTGATGGGTGTAAGGTGAAATCTCAGCACACCCTCTTCTTAATGGAGGAGGCCAACAAGAATTCAAAGCACCAATGCAGAAGCACAGAAGCTGCTTGTATTACACATTATTAAAAGTATCTTGAAAGTTCTAGTTGTGAAGATAACTGACTTGAGCCAAGCTAGAACACTCACACTCTCACACAAGCACAAACACACACACACACACACACACACACACACACCAAAATACATTCATTTCTCTCCTACATTTCATCTCTTTTGAAGATAGCTGAGTTTTGACCAGTTTATTCTGCAACATTTTCTTCTCCATTCTCTGCTTACAGAAAAATCAGAGCAAAACCAATTAAACAGGAGCTCCACTCAGAAAAAAAAACACATTATGAGAAAATGGTTCTTCTCTTTTCATCAAGGAAGGTAATAATGCTGGTTCAAGAAGTCAAGGGTAATTTCACTCATAAATTACACACTCTGGCCACATGGGGTTTTAGCACAAATTAAGGATGGAATTTAACTTACTTCTTCCTCTGAATTTGGTTATTATTTTTTTAAAGAGAGATGTTTTCCTTGAAGCATTTAGTATTTGCATCCCAAGTGCTTCATGTTTCCTGTTGTCTATAGCACTGCCTTTTGGATACAAATGCTCTTAATATATCAAAGTTTGGAGCTTTAAAAGCCCATGTTTATTCCAAAATGTCTGGTTCCTTTCTCATTCAGCAGATAACAATAGTCAATTTCTTGTCTAACCCTTTTTTACTTCAGAGAAAATAAGCTGCATCACTTGGAAGTATATCTAGTGTCATAAAATCAGGTCAGTATTAGGAAAAGAGAACAACCACAAAGATCAGTATCAAGCAGAAAGATGTATGATTTAGGGCACATAAAGATTAGATTCTAAGGACCATAAGTCATTAATTACAAAGTATCGAGAAAGCAGTAGTCAGGCTTCGGTGTTGACATGTCATTTATTGGGATCTGTGCCTGGCAACTGGGATCCTTCTAGGCAAAAGGAGGTGGGAGTTTGAGTCCTGGGATCTGATCATCATCACTCATGGGTTAACTCACCCTGTTTTGACATCCACAGTTCTGAGCACACCTGCATGATCTCATGTTTTCTTACTTTTGTAAATTGTGTTCTCATCCCTGCTTAATATACTCCCCTCATACTCTCTCCACTTTGACCTTATTTTTCCTACCCATGTGACTCATTCAACCCCTACTCTGCACTGAAGTAGCAACCCCTACAACTCTCATGCATACTCTGAAACAGGATAAACCACTCTTTTTTTTCTGCTCTCTTTATACAAATCACTGTAGGTTTTAGTGATGTTGTCATTAGTAGGCTGGCTCCTTCCTTGAAGTATGTCAGCTGACAAACTGGGTATGGGCTAATATACCATCAACAGGGCCTAGCAAGATGCCTGAAAGTGCCAATACTTAAACCAACATTTTTTGAATGAATGAATTATACTTTGAATCAATATGTCTATGTAATAAGGACTACCAGTACTATGTAGTGGGTACTGGGAACAAATCAAAAGGAAGTTTAGATGAAATCTCTTCCCCCGTGGAGTCTAGAAGCTAGAGAGTGTGTATAAAGCTGATATCATGACAAAGCAGCAAAAGATAAAGTTCTAGAATGGCAAGGGCATTGCTACAGGGACTCGAGAAAAAGGAACCCAGAGCTGGTTGGGAAAATGGCCAAACATGGTGTTATTTACTCACTAATTCATTCATTTATATATTCATTCTTTCAATTATTCATCCAAAAAGTAAGTTGAAAGCCAAATATTGATAGATACATGAAAGAAAATAAATTATCTGGTCTTATGAAACTTATATTTCATTAAATAAAAAAGCACACTAACAAGTTAGAACAATTCCTAAGTTCAAAACATCCCCAAATTCAAAAACAGCATACTCTCTCAATAAAGGAATCAAAGACCCAAAGTATTTTAATCTTTTTTTATTCTGTTATTTGTACAACAGTTTGGGCCTGTGGTACAAAAGGTGGAAGAGCTGCTTGCAAATATGCCTCTCTACTGCAAAATTCTGGCTTATACTTGCTTCCCTTATATCCCCATTCTGTGACCATTAATTTTAACTATTATCTTGATTGAATTGAAATATAACCTAGGATATTAATGAAAGACACTGATAGGTAATTCTATTAAATTTTTTATAAAGATAGTCAAGCCAAAAATTCAATCCATTGATGGTGTCAGATTTTGAATAGACAAGTAGGAAGTGTTAGAAGTATGGAAGGCAGGTCATAGCTAGAAAGAAGGCTCTCTAATGCTGTGTCTTCAAAAAGCAGATCTTGGGTTTTGGCCCCATACATCATCTTTGCTGCTCCCTGGCTGCTAGGAAGCAAGCATTCTCTACCCTACCCACCCATAAATTCTGACTTTTGCAAGGCCAGCCAACCATGGGATGAAACTTCTGAAACTATGGTCCAAATTAAATCTTTCAACCTCTTGAGTTGTTTATGTCTAACAATAATTAAAACATGGAAACTAATTAACACACTCCAAATCTCCTTCCATTCTGTAAGAAGCTATATCAGCTCCAAACAATGACAGGGTTGTGAATGGTATCATTTTCTAGACTGTAAAAATTAAAAATGCAAGTAAGGCAGGAACTGTGGCAAACCTTAGCCATATCATTTCCCCCACCATATTTTGATCACACTGGTGACCACTATTGAATATGCCAAGATGAATATCCATTCATTCACTCATTGTGTACTTAGTGAGTAACCACTACATTCAAAGCAATTCATCCGTAAGTAGATATTCAGTGCTGTGTAAAACAGATGAATCTCTTGCCCCATTGAGTTTTCAGTTATCAAGAATGATAAAATAAATGTTAAAACTAACAACAGACAATTTGTCACAAATGACAGCTTTCCATACTTAAAGGAGCCAAATAGGAAAAACTAGCTCCTAAACAGGAGCACCTTTTCAACTTATTCTCCTCCTTAAAACTATATGCTCTGCTGGGGAGAGGGCTCAGTTAATAAAGTGATTGCTGTAAAAGTATGATGAACTGAGTTTACATCCCCATTGCCCATGTAAAAGTCAGACATGGTCACAGGAATTTGTAACAAGCACTGGAAGAAAGAGATAAATGGATTCCAATGCCAGCCAATCTAGCCTACCAGTAATGAACTCTAGATGAGTAGGTGAGAGAATCTCAACATCAGCCGTGACCTCCACATCAACTATTATGCCCAGTTCTTGAGACCCCCAAAGAACACCAGGAATTGAATCTGCTGCAAACCACATGAGGATCTTTTTATTACAAGCCATAGCTTGGGCTCATACCCTCATCATCAGAGCTGTTGAGAGCAAAGAGCCTCTTGCTCAGGTTAGGTGGTTGATTTAAAGAGTCCAGCCTCTCCCACTGTTCTCAAAGCAGGAGAATTCCTGCCTGGCAAGCATCTATTGGTTGAAATACAAAAGAGGATGTTGCATTTTTAATTGATTAGCTATAGGAAGGCTCCCAAACCATTAATGGTCTGATTTCCCTTGTTTGGCCATCCTAGGGGAGGGAGCAATCTGGGCCAGTTTCCAAGCAACTGTATCTCTAGTGGACAGGAAAAAAATGCAGTAAGGCTGGTTCCTCCCCAAAGGTGACTAAACATGTCTCCACCTGTCTGGCCTTTATTCAGTCTTGCACTATAAACTTTGAACCAATACCCCAAAAAAACTAATTTTTAATTCTTTGGTCTCTCACTTCCCCCTTCCCATGATCATTTGAAGACCCAATCTTGGGTCTTCCAGATATGACCCCTGGTGTCCTACAGATTTACCTTTCCATAATGGGATCTGAGTACCATTAACTGTATCACTCCTAAACATTCATTCATGAAAGCCATCAAGCAATTTAAAATACAAAGACCAAAGGTAAAAAACAAAATGAATAGGGGTCCCACCAGGGCGAATATAAAGGTAGTAAACCAAGGAGAACTATTATACCAGGATTTAAGCCATTCTCTGGAATCCTCTCTTTCCAGAGTCTCTCCAGGCTTTTTGTTATTCTTGATAAGGATTTCCAAATAATTTATGAGTGCTTTACATAAAAACAACATTTTTCTCTAAGCCTGCACACAGCCCACCCTGCTGTAAAAACAACAGATCCAAGCCCCTTTTGTTTTGCTACTTCTGCCAGGGAATCAACATCCTTTTTTAAATGGGTGATTGAGTTCTCAAGGCATTGAAAATCTTTATCAATATCTGTCTTTAAGCTATTATAATTCTGGCTTTGTACATCTAGTCTGCAATACCAGCTGCTGCTCCAGCTAAGCAAGTCCCTGAGATAATAGCTAATGTCAGGGCGCCCCTTTTGACTTAGCATTTCAACCTGTTAGGTGGGATTATGGGCAAAGGTCTCTTTTTCTGAAACTTCTTCAGTTCTAAAATTAGGACCATTGACATCAGGGGCTAGGAAGGCTGAAATGCCAACCAAAGGCTGCACAATGCAGCAGTCCTCAGTAGCATCTGGCTAGTTGATCCAACCAAAGAGACAAGGGGCAATCATGTCAGCTTCCAGTAAGTCCAGATTTCAGATTGCAGTCCATAGCTGATCCCTGAATACTCTGTCAGCCAGGTGAAAATATGCTGAAACAAATTCAGACTAGAGACAGAAGTTGAAATTTTGTCTAGTAAATGGGAAAATGAGGAATCTCAAGAGAAAGCCTCATCAGAGGTCCATTTGAGCTATGCCAGATCCAGATCTCATGACTTTTTGGTTTCCTGAAAGTTATATGAATTTTAGTTTACAAAAGTATCTTAGTATCACCATTGTATTGAGATCCATACTTTAGAAAAAGCAGTTAACAGGTGTCTACAATACAGCAGAAGTAGACTCATGCCATTAAAATGTAGTAAAAGCTATGACTTTTGGGTCAGAGGTATACACATTAGACATACATTTTTAGCATGAGAAGCACCTTTAAGTCTATCTCCAGAAGACAACCAAAAGTAAATTAAAATCTCAAGCTTGTGACTGAATAATAAGCAGTCAGTGGTCCATCAGCTTATCCCAACTCTATTGATCCTAACTCTGAACTTCTGAGATCTAATAACAATGTAAGCACAACACTAGCATAGAGGGAGAGAAATCTGAAATATCTCACATTTCAATATACCTTAAATTACTTTCTTATATCATTACAATTTATATTCGCATATCTTAAAACACCTGCTTAGACCCTCCAATCTTTTTTTTTGCATTTACTAACTTTGAAACATTTTCCTAGACCCTTAAACATTTCTTTGTATCTTCATAATTTAAACTTTCATATCTTCTGACCTTACATAAACTTTATATCTTTCTATCCAGTTATTTACTGTAAAACACAGGCAATTAACATGAAGCCTGTGAGCAAGGCAAACCTCTTTGCCTTTCTAAAAAAGATCTAGTACCTAGTAGTTCTAAATAGCTAATGAACTGCCCAATGAAGTAACAGTGGATCTACTTGTCTGCTCTTTACCTACAAAGTTACCATTAGCTTAGCTATCAATGTGATCAGAGACCTGAGAAGGAAAATTATAAGCTAAATAAAAGTACCAATCTATGTACCAAACTAGTCAGCCCACCACCTAGGGAGTTGTCCCTGGATCCTGTGGTCTCATGGCATCATGAGCAGAAACAGTCTAGCCATCAGGCACAGATGAGAGACTGTTTTTGTGGGAAAAAAGAACTTGAGAAATTGACTTCACTGTGTCTCCAGCAATGTGAAACAATGACTCTCAAGGTGTCCATAGAGGTCCACAGTTTAGGCTGGGCCCTCACAGTGGGCCATTTAGCAGAGTCTTGCCCAGTGGCTAGCATACCACAATCCAAAGCTGTGTTGTTCCCAAATCTTCTCAGAGACCTTGAAGAGCTAATGCCAGGATGTGGGACTCTCTGTCATAATAAGCTTACACATGTTAAAATGCCATATTCCATAGATCTCTGACAAGCTTGAGGGCCAGCATATGAGTTACTCTTTGTCTATATTTAGTTATCTACACTAAATTACATCCTGAAAAATAGAATGCTATAATCTCTAAATCTGGCATATTCCTTAGATAAGTGTTTTAGGACATTTTAAGTAGATCTACATAGGCAAACTTTGTAGTTACCCATCCTAGGCTTAACCTTAAAAACAAACAAAAGACTAGCTAAAGCTCAATCTTGTATCCAACTGCAGACATTAACATAACTTTAAATATCTTTCTGAGCTAAAATCAAAGCCAAACTTTCAATCAGATACCATTCATAAAGGGGTTAGCAAATCTTGCTGATCCTACCACATTGCATTAAAACTGAACAGCAAAAAGCTTACAGGACAAAAGTTTCACTTAGCACTAAACAGAGAACTGAACACAGCTGGCAGCCCTCAGCAAAGATGGCAGTAAAACCATAGTTCCAACCTCTTTATCCCTGAACCAATATGGCAGCTAGCCACGTGTTGTTACAGGCTGTGGTTGGCAATATAAAACATAGCCATTAGGTGTTGTTGATGGTGTTGCTACCTCCTATGGTATAGCATTGTGGCTCATTTACAGTTTCCTGTAACCAAGTTCTAATATTGTAATCAAATAAGTTTTAGAACGAACTGCATAACAGAACAGCATAGAACAATTTTAAAACTGTACTTGAACCATCCTGGCCACACCAAACCTGTTGGCCAGAAAAAAACAGCATTAGTCCATTCAGTCAGGACCTGGCGGTCAGGCATAGATTTCATAAAATGGTTAACAATGACTTGAATACAACCCTGTATAACCCTGGGCTAACATGGAGCTGCAGTCCTTTTCCCCCTTTAAAGAGCATAAGAAAACATTGCACTGAAGAATAACCAGCCTTTTAAATGAAGAATGACGTATTTTACAGTTCTTTCTCAAATCATATTTTCAGGTATGAAAAGACAAAGCAAATACAGTTCATATGTCCTCTGACTTTCCATACATACTCTGACCTTCCATAAAATTCTATATACCTTCAGGTAGGCTTTTCATAGCTCCATTCTTCTGGTTTAATTAAATATTTTTATTTTATATTTATTTATACCTTTATTATCCCAGTCTCTTGCTTTTCAGACAACATAAAAACTTCCATCAAAATCCTTCTCATCATTTTTTTTTTTACTAAGTCATTCCATGGGTTTTTACCATCTTGACATGATACACTGTAAAAACTGCAGTTTTCTTAATTGACTCAAACAGTATGGTTTGGTTTCATTTGGTAAAATTAATAAAATAAATACCAAAGTTTTTTGTCCTCCCCCAAAGGGTTGAGAAACTGTTCCAAGTTCTTTCTTAGACTGCCCAAGGTCATTATTTTAAAATGACTGATAAACTTTAAAATGTTTTATAGCCTTAAACACATTTTTAGAAGAAATTTTTTTTGCAATATCAAAATAAAATATCCTTTTTAGGAGTGAAGTCACAAACCATAACCATAATTTTAAAAGTCAAAACCAAATTTTCCCAGTGCAAACAATCAGATCTCAAAAATCAATATCAATTTAAGATGAGATTTGTCTTCTGAGTGTAAAAATAAATAGGATGATAAACAAAATTAATTATGACGAAGAGGTTTTCATTGCCCTACCCATACCATGGGGCAATTTCAAGATGGCGGAGCCACATCACATGGCATGGCAAGCTACATGTTTGCTATTTTAAAACATTTGTGCTTCTACAGATCTTACAAACATATATGCACACATATATGTTCTAAACAAGAGTTTGAATTTAACCTTTAAACATGTCCAACAACTGTTAATCTATAACCAAGACATACAGAGCTTAAGATCAGTCATTTAAGATCAGTCAGAAATGTGTAATAACCATACATAAATTTAAACAGACAGACAAAACTTTTTTTACTCCATCCAGCTATAATTTCAAGTACTTAGTCCCATCAGCCTGGGCAAGATAGTGCAGCTTGCCCAGCTATTGGCTATTCTTTTCTTGTCCCAGCCTGAGGCATGCTCCTACCAGAGACCAGAGGTGCCCCAGCTTGTAATGTTTGGAGCATGAGTCAGGCAAGGCAACCACAGTACACAACTGTTTGGTCACCTGCCTACTGAGATCATCACAAACAAACAAACAAACAAACCCATGAAAACAACATAAGAAAACTTTGAACCAATACCTCAAAAAACTAATTTTTAATTCTTTGCTCTCTCATACACATGTGCACACACACACACACAGAAGGAGGGAGGAGAGAAAGACTTTACTGTGCAGCAATAAATTTTATATATACTTCCTATGATGATTAATTTTAGATATCTACCTATTTGGCTTGTCTAAAGGATGCTTATACAACTGGTTAAAAATTATTTTTCTGTGTTGGTGAAATGTTAACTGACAGTTGAAAATCTGAACCAGTACATAGAACAAAGATGTGCTCTCACAAATATGGATGTCCATCTTCCTATATGATGGACCTGAACAGACTAATGCAAAGAATGAGAGAACATGCCCTTTATACCTGGGACAACCAGTCACATTTTTGGACTTTGAACAGCAGTGTTCCTAGTTCTCCAATCTACAGACTAAACTGAGATTCAAAGTATCAGCCTCTCTGTTCTCAGACCTTTGTGCTTAGACTAAAACCAGACCACCAGCACCTCTGGGCCTTTGGCTTACAGACAGAACCTTGTGAGGCCTCTCACCCCTCAAATTAATATAACCCATCTCTTGCATAATAAATATCTTTCTGTACACCTTTGTGTATCTCATTGAATAAATTTCTCTGGAGAATCCTAGCTGATATACTTCTTCTCCCACCACAGAAAACAAAACTGCTTTAGCCTGTACCCAAGCCTGAATCCTTCACCCAAATCTCAATCTCAATATTTTCTTCCTCTTTGAGGACAGGCTTTTCTCAATATCTATCTATCCTAACATTTCTCTAGATTTTTAACGCCATCAACTCTATCCATTATTTGAAACCATTTTCCCTTGATTTTAGTGTGCTATATTGTTGATTATTACTATTTATTATTGACTGATCTTTTAGTTAAGCAGAGGTTATTCCTAAACCAGCTGTATACCCAAATCACCTCACAGAGACTAGGCTTTATTTAATTAATCTAGAGCACAATGCTGTGCAATAATCATTCCATATAATCCTATTCAGATTTCACCCATTATACTTGATTTTTAGTCATATCTTAGGTCTGATACATCTCTCCTGCTGTTTCTAGATCCTCTCCTCTCAGATCTCTCCTCTCAGATCACTCCTCCCATTCTTTCTCCTTTCCTCCAGAGCAGATATGTCCTACCCTATTCTCTCCATTGCTTAGCACTGGCTGGTTGTTTTATTGGCAATACAGACAGCAAATGGTAGCATGTTTACACAAACTTGAAATTGGTGATTCTTAGAATAAGCATCACAATGCAGTGTCCAGATGGAAACCAGATAGTGAGGTAGAGAAATCAGCATGTGAATAAAGAAGGGTAGATTGTGTACATTCCACATAAACATTATACCAACCTTGCTACTTTCTCTCTATTTCTCCCTCTTATCTGTCTGATGTTACCTTGTCTCTGCCCCCACTCTTTCTTGCTTTCCCCTTACCTTTACCTCTACTGTTCAGATATTTTTATGGACAACTTCATTTACATTTATATGTTTACCTTCCTCCCACACGGCTTCATCAATACCTCTCTATGAGGACCCTAATCTCCCCATTTGATAATCCTCAGAGCAGTTGACTTCTGTCCAACATATTCAGCTGTTCTTGGAAGTCCCCCAAATTTTTTCATTCCCCAAGATTCCTAAACAGTACATTCAAAATGAATTTGTCATCCCCATTCCTAACCTTCCCATACGCTTAGCAATTATTTTCTCTATGCAAAACAACATCATCCTGTCCTTCCTTATTAATTTCCTATCTCAATGATTGGACTTTAATACCCATCCAACACACTCAAGAATTGGTCTTTCAGGGGCTGGTGACATGTCCCAAAGGGTAAAGGTATTTGCTGCCAAAACTGATGACCTAAGTTCAGTCCCTGGGACCCTCATGGTAGAATGAGAAAACTAACTCTATAAGTTTCCTTCTGACCTCCACATGTATGCTATGGCTTGTGCCCACATAGATAGATAGATAGATAGATAGATGTAGATAGAGATGATAGATGATAGATAGATAGATGATTGATAGATGATAGGTAGATAGATAGATAGATAGATAGATAGATAGATAGATAGACAGATAAGAAGAGAAAGAGAGGAAAGAAAGAAAACAATTGGTTTTTAAGCTATAAAATCTGTTTCCACAAAAACTGAATTAGAGTTGATGATATCCTACCTTTGACATCTCCAGAACCTACCTCCTCTGTGTTTGCTGTTGGCCAGCTTTTCTTTTTCATTTCATACTGAAATTATGTTCTTTGTTCTGTTTCCATCACTAGCCTCCTGATCTTTCCAGTATGTGATGACCAGTTCTGTGTCAGTGTAAAGTAAAGCTACCACTGTGCTGCTTGGGTAGAAAACAAAGTTTGTTCTCCTAAACACTACAAATGGTATTTCAGTATAGTTCATCTCTTGCTGTAAGTCATAATGCTGAAGTATTTATAAGTAAAAATGAGCTACTTTCACAGCTCCGTTCTTTATATCTCTAGCTTCCAGGAACATCTTTCCCTATCCACTGCCTTTTGAATCTCAAGAGCCCTTAAGACTTAGCTGAGGACTTCCTTTAGAAGATTGGCATAATCATTTAAACAGTTCCAGCTCAATAAGCAAAAGAGCAAAGTATATATGTAATAATACATACTACAGGTTGTTACAGTTACTTTTATAAAACTGTGTTTCTCAGTTTCCCTTTTAATCTGGCTATCACACAAATAATTGAGACTCTTATATTTCTTTAATAATAAGCTTCACAGCACAAGGACTGAGAAGTTTTAACTCTCTTCTTAACCTCGAAGCTAATTTGGTTTCCTCCCAGAGTGTATCCCTGAAAGACTTGCACTTTGTAGCCTTCCATGCTAAGACCTCCCCTGGATATCTGCATGTGAATGAATCCTTTACTTCCTCCTCTAACTCCTTCTCCCCTGGCTGGCAGGAAGTCTAGCCTTTTTCTCTCCCCTGCTCAGCAACTGGCTGTGAGCTGCTTTACTGGCATACCAGGGAATACTGAGGAGGATTGTTTACACAACATTAAAACAGGAGATTCTCAGAACAAGGCCTGCAACCAGATATGGGGTTTACAAAAATCAGTATTTGAATTACACAATAACCTTATGCCTACAATATGTCTTTATTATCTCCCTAGCAAGATGTCTGAACTAAACAGTTCCAGAAATAGTTAATTTAGCAGCTAGATTGTGTGAGCTCAAATCTGACTTTTCTCTGTCTTTTCAGTCTCCATATGGTCTCCAAAAACATGCCTAGACTCCAAACTTCAGAGTCACCAGAAAAAAAAAATTCATCCAATTATAAAAGAACTTTCTTTGTATTATTATTATCATTAATTACTAGTATCTTTTTCTGATATGCTGAGGATTGAAGCCAAGGACATGAAAAGCTATGCAAGTACTTTACCACTGTGCTATGTCTCCAGCACTTACATTTTATGTTAAGACAGAACTTCACTAAGTTTCCCAGTATAATCTTAAACCTGGGATTCTCTTACCTCATCTTTACCAATAGCTTGCAGAGGTTAGAAGTGAGTGTCATCATTGGGAAAATTTTTTTCCAGAAACATTTCCCTTAGCAGATATAGTTCCAGAACTCACCACAGACAACTAGCAGAAAGCAAGGAGTTGCTTTGATTCTTCCAAAACTGTGTGATGAAGTCATCTTCTTTCAGTATGCTCCATCTCATGTACACCTAAATGGGGACTGACTCAGCAACAGTGAAGAAAATAGTGACTGGAATCATCTAGTTTCCCTCACCTATTCCATTACAGATGAAGTCAGACTTCTTTGGGCATTCTATTACTGAGCTTTCTCTGCTGTATTTTAGTTGATCTACTAACCTTTACAAAGTATTGGACTCTTTTTTAATATTTATTTTATTTTTATTAATCACAGTTTATTCACATTGTATCCCAGCTATAGCTCCGTCCCCTCCCAATCCTACCCCCCTCTTCTCCAATGCCCCTCCCACAGTCCAATGATAGTGGAGGTCCTCCTCCCATTCCATCTGACCCTAGTCTATCAGGTCTCATCAGGACTGGCTTCATTGTCTTCCTCTGTGGACTGGTGAGGCTGCTCCCTTCTCAGGTGGAGATGATCAAAGAGCAAGCCCATGAGTTCATGTCAGAGGTGTTCCCTGTTCCTATAACTGGGGAACTCTATTGGACACTGAGCTTCCATGGGCTACATCTGTGCAGGGTATCTAGGTTATCTCCATGAACGGTCCTTGTTTGGAGTACCAGTCTCAGAAAAGACCCCTATGCCCAGAAATTTGGTTCTGTTGCTGTCCTTGAAGAGCTCCTGTTGCCTCCAGGTCTTTCTATCTCTCCTCTCTTTCATAAGATTCTCTGCACTCTACCCAAAGTTTGGCTATGAGTCTCAGCATATGTTTTGATACCCTGCTGGGTAAAGTCTTTCAGAGTCCCTCTGTGGTAGGCTCCTGTCCTGTTAACTGTTTTCTCCCTCTTCCAAAGTCCATCCCATTTGCCTTTCTGAATGAAGATTAAGCATCTTACCCAGGGTCATTCTTGATTAGCTTCCTTAGGTATACAGATTTTAGTATGTTTATCCTATATTATATGTCTAATATCCACTTATAAGTGAGTATATACCATGTGTGTCTTTCTGCTTCTGGGATACCTCATTCAGAATGATCTTTTCTAGATCCCACCATCTGCCTACAAATTTCATGATTTCCTTGTTTTCTATTGCTGAGTAGTATTTCCATTGCTGAGTAGTAGTACCACAATTTCTGTATCCATTCCTCAACTGAGGGACATATGGGTTGTTTTCAGCTTCTGGCTGTTACAAATAAAGCTGCTACAGACATGGATGAGCAAATGTCCTTGTATACTTGAGCATTTTTTGGATATATGCCTAGGAGAGGTATAGCTGGATCTTGAGGTAGGACTATTCCTAATTGCCTAAGAAAGAGCCAGATTGATCTCCATAGAACAACAGCAATAAAAACTGCACGGTACTGGCATAGAAACAGAATGGTAGATCAACAGAATCAAATAGAAGACCTAGATATAAACCCACACACTTATGGACACATAAGTTTTCCATACAATGGAAAAAAGATAGAATCTTCAACAAATGGTGCTGGTCTAACTGGATGTCTACATGTAGAAAAATGCAAATAGATCCATACTTATCACCCTGCACAAAACTAAAGTCCAAGTGGATCAAAGACTTCAACATAAAAACCAGACACATTAAATCAGTTAGAAGAAAAAGTGGGGAAGACCCTAGAACTCATTGGTACAGGAGACACTTTCCTGAATAGAACCCAAACAGCACAGGGTTTAAGATCAACAATCAATAAATGGGACCTCATGAAACTGAAAAGCTTCTGTAAAGCAAAGGACATTGTTGTCAGAACAAAACGACAGCCTACAGATTGGGAAAGGATCTTCACCAACCCTATATCTGAGAGAGGGATAATATGCAGAATATATAAAGAACTTAAGAAGTTAAATAGCAACAAATCAAGTAATCCCATTAAAAAATGGGGTACAGAGCTAAAAAGAGAATTCTCAATAGAGGAACACCAAATGGCAGAGAAACACTTAAAGAAATGTTCAACGGGGGGCGGAGCCAAGCTGGCGACTAGCACACACAGTTTCTGAGCGGCAGAATACCTAAACTTCTGAGTGGGTGAATGGAAGGACCTCTAACTCAGGAAAACAATGGTGAGGCTTTCTAAACAACAGGAAACATCGCAGGAGGTGAAAACTTTTTTCCGGTCACCCAGGGACTTGTTTGGGGAAGGAGAGAAACGATTCTTTGATCTCGCAGCACTCCCCTACCCCAGACCTCTTTCCTCCTCGGCACAGCGGCACAGTGGACTCATCTTTCTCAGCACAGACCAAACTGCCTGGGGTATATAGCCGCTGAGGCGGAGCTCCAAGCCCTTTAGCAGAAGGCAAAGGACAGCAGTATGTGTCCCGGAGTCCCAGATTCACGTTGCGGCTGCACCATCCTCCCAGGGCCAGAGTCTGCTAGACACCATACTAGCTCCGCAGGATCACCATCACTGACGGTAAGGCCAGCCCAATCCCACAGTGACAGAGAATACGCTATATACTCACCAAAACCAGGCAGAAACACCATACAAGCTAGACACACCAGGAGCTGGGCCTCCCAAGCTTGGAGAGCACAGTGAAGAGACCCCAGGACTTCCCAGAAAGCATCGGGACTAACGACCCAGTCTCCAGTTACAGTGGGACTTTCTAACCTGGTGGCAAAGCAGCACTAAGCTGGCGGGGCACAACAGCCCTCCAGTTTAAGACTAACCAGGGCCAAACCAGAGAACAGAGAGCCAGATTACCCTGATCCCTACTGATGTGACCACCCTGAAATCTCCAGCTGCAGCAAGACCTCAGAACCTGGCAGTGACAGCAGCACAGAACTGGCGGAGCACATCAAAGAAGCAGGGCCAAACCAGAGAGCAGAGATCCCAGATACCCCGATCTCTGCCAAGTGACCTGCCTGTAAAGCTAATCTTCAGCAAATGCTGAGAGTTCTCAGCTTCCTGAGGAACTCTCCAGACGCCAGAGAGAGACAGTACCAGTCTGATCTGCAGAATCCAAAAACAAACAGCGAAGGTTTCAGATAAGCCAATGGCCAGGAGTAGGCAAAAGAACGCTTCCAACATAAATCAGGACATCATGACTTCACCAGCAAACCCCCAAATCGATGAATACTCCAATTCAGCAGAAGCACAGAAAAATGATTTTAAAGCCATGCTTGCCCAATTATTTGAGACTCATAAGGAGGAAATGAACAAATCTTTCAAAGAGTTGGCCAGTAAATTGGAGGTAAAGAAAGAAGAAATAGACAAAATCCTTAAAGAAACACAGGCAAACATAGCCAAACGAATAGATACACAAGTAGAGGAAAATTTAGTGGCATATAAGAAGGAAATGAAAAAAGAAATAGAGGCCATCATAGAGAGACAGGAATCCAAATTCAAACACATGAAAGAAATGGTGCAAGGCATGAAAACAGAATTAGAATCAATAAAGAAAACACAAAATGAGAAAGCCCTTGAGCTAGAGAACTTGGAGAAAAGATCAGGAACCACAAAAGTAAGCATCACCAACAGAATACAAGAGATGGAAGAGAGAATCTCTGGAGCTGAAGACACACTTGCAGAAATGGATACTTATCTCAAAGAAATAGTAAAATCAGAAAAGTTCCAATCACAAAATATCCAAGAAATAAAGGATTCTATGAAAAGACAAAATCTAAGAATAATAGGAATTCATGAAAAAGAAGACTCCAAACTCCAAAGTCCAGAAAATATTTTCAAGAAAATCATAGAAGAAAAATTTCCCAACTTAAAGAAAGAGATGTCCATAAATATACAAGAGGCCTACAGAACTCCAAATAGACTAGACCAGAAAAGAAACACATCATGTCACATCATAGTCAAAACACTAAATCTACAGAACAAAGAAAAGATATTAAAAGCAGCAAGGGAAAAAGGCCAAGTAACATATGAAGGTAGACCTATCAGAATCACACCGGACTTCTCATCAGAAACTATGAAAGCCAGAAGGGCCTGGGCAAGTATCATGGAGACTCTAAGAGATCACAAATGTCAACCCAGACTACTATACCCTGCAAAGCTTTCAATCAACATAGATTTTCCATGACAAAACTAAATTTACACAATATCTACACAGCAAACCAACCCTACAAAAGATACTAGAAGGAAAACTCCAATCCAACAAAAACAAATTCACCCAAGAAAACAGGGCATACAGATAATATCCCAACAAAAATGAAAAGAAAACAAGCAATGAAACAGGGTTATATCACCGACTCCATTACAAAAGGAACTAACATGCATTGTTCACTATTATCTATCAATATCAATGGACTCAACTCACCAATAAAAAGACACAGGCTAACAGAATGGTTACAGAAACAGGATCCAACATTCTGTTGCATCCAAGAAACACACCTATGCAACAAAGATAAACACTACCTCAGAGTAAAGGGCTGGGAAACTGTTTTTCAAGCAAATGGTTCCAGAAAACAAGCTGGAGTAGCCATCCTAATATCTAATAAAATAGACTTTCAACCCAAGTTAATCAAAAAAGATAAGGAGGGCCACTATATTCTCATCAAAGGAAAAATCCACCAAGAGGACATCACAATCTTGAATATCTATGCCCCAAATACAAGAGCACCTACATTCATAAATGAAACATTATTAAAGCTTAAATCATACATTGATCCTAATACCTTAATAGTGGGAGACTTCAACACTCCACTCTCACCAAGGGACAGATCAACTAGACAGTAACCAAATAGGGAAATAAAATTACTCACAGAATCCCCAAATCAAATGGACCTAATAGACGTCTACAGATCATTTTACCCAAACTCAAAAGAGTACACCTTCTTTTCAGCACCTCATGGTACCTTCTCCAAAATAGACCATATAGTGGGTCACAAAGCAAGCCTCAACAGACACAAAAGGATCGAAATAATCCCTTGTATACTATCTGACCACCATGGACTAAAGCTAGACATCAACAACAACAGAAACAACAAAAAGCCTACACGCACATGGAAACTGAACAACTTACTACTCAATGACAGCTGGGTTAAGGAAGAAATAAAGAAAGAAATTAAAGACTTCCTAGAATTCAATGAAAAGGAAGACACAACATACCCAAATTTATGGGACACATTGAAAGCAGTGCTCAGAGGAAAATTTATAGCACTAAGTGCCTGCAAGAAGAAATTCCTAACATCACATACAAAAAACTTAATGGCCCAACTGAAAACCCTAGAAAAAAAAGAAGCAAATACACCCAAGAGGAGCAGACGGCTGGAAATAATCAAACTAAAGGCTGAAATCAATCAACTAGAAACAAATAAAACTATCCAAAGAATCAATGAAACAAAAAGCTGGTTCTTTGAGAAAATCAACAAGATAGACAAACCCTTAGCCAAACTAACTAAAAAGCAGAGAGAAACTATCCAGATCAGCAAAATCAGAAATGAAAATGGGGACATAACCACAGACACTGAGGAAATCCAAACAATTATTAGGTCATACTACAAAAGCCTATATGCCACAAAATTTGAAAATCTAAATGAAATGGATAATTTTCTTGACAGATTCCATCTACCAAAACTAAGTCAAGATCACGTAGAAAGACTGAATAGCCCTATATCTCCCAAGGAAATTGAAGCAGTCATTAACAGTCTCCCTTCCAAAAAAAGCCCTGGACCAGATGGCTTCAGCGCAGAATTCTACAAGACCTTCAAAGAAGTGCTAACTCCAATTCTCCTCAAACTATTCCACAAAATAGAAACAAAAGGAACACTACCAAACTCATTCTATGAAGCCACAGTCACCTTGATATCTAAGCCACACAAAGATCCAACAAAAAAAGAGAACTTCAGACCTATCTTTCTTATGAACATTGACGCAAAAATACTCAATAAAATACTTGCAAACTGAATCCAAGAACATATCAAAGATATCATCCACCATGACCAAGTAGGTTTCATCCCAGGCATGCAAGGGTGGTTCAACATATGGAAATCCATCAATGTAATCCACCACATAAACAAACTGAAGGAGAAAAACCACATGATCATCTCCTTAGATGCCAAAAAAGCATTTGACAAAGTCCTACACCCATTCATGTTAAAAGTCTTGGAGAGATCAGGGATACAAGGCACATACCTAAAGATAGTAAAGGCAATATACAGCAAGCCTATAGCTAACATCAAACTCAATGGAGAGAAACTTAAATCAATCCCACTGAAATCAGGGACAAGACAAGGCTGCCCATTGTCTCCATATATCTTCAACATAGTACTTGAAGTCCTAGCCAGGGCAATAAGACAACTAAAGGAGATCAAGGGGATACAAATCGGAAAGGAAGAGGTCAAAGTGTCACTATTTGCAGATGATATGATAGTATACATGAGCGACCCCAAAAATTCAACCAGAGAACTCCTTCAGCTGATAAACACCTTCAGCAAAGTGGCAGGACACAAAATCAACTCAAAAAAATCAGAAGCTCTCCTGTATACCAAAGACAAAAAGGCTGAGAAAGAAATTAGGGAAACAACACCCTTCACAATAGCCACTAATAACATAAAGTACCTTGGAGTGACACTAACCAAGCAAGTGAAAGAACTGTTTGAGAAAAACTTCAAGTCTCTGAAGAAAGAGATTGAAGAAGATATCAGAAGATGGAAAGATCTCCCGTGCTCATGGATTGGTAGGATTAACATTGTGAAAATGGCCATACTGCAGTTCAATGCAATTCCCATCAAAATACCAACTCAATTCTTACAGACCTTGAAAAAAAGATTCTCAGCTTCATATGGAGAAACAAAAAACCCAGAATCTCCAAAATGATCCTATACAACAACAGATCATCTGGAGGTATCTCCATTCCCGATCTCAAGCTGTACTATAGAGCGATAGTAATAAAAACTGCATGGTATTGGCATAGAAACAGAAAGGAAGATCAATGGAACTGCATAGAAGACCCAGAAATAAACCCACACACCTATGAATACTCAATTTTTGACAAAGAAGCCAAATCCATTCAATGGAAAAAAGACAGCATCTTCAACAAATGGTGCTGGACCAACTGGATGTCAGGGAATCATAAGAAAGAAGGAAAGTTAGTCTGATATGGAAAGGATAGGAGTTCCACAAGGACCAAATATATCTGGGCAGAGGGTCTTTTCTGAGACTGACATTCAACCAAGGACCATGTATGGATATAACCTAGAACCTCCGCTCAGATGTAGCTTGTGGTAGCTCAGTAACCAATTGGTTTTCCAAAGTGAGGGGAACAAGGACTAGTTCTAACAGGAACTCAATGACTGGCTCTTTGGCCTCCCCAACCCCCAAGGGAGGAGCAGTCCTGTTAGGCCACAGAGGAGGGCTTTACAGCCAGTCCTGAAGATACCTGATAAAACAGGATCAGATGAATGGGGAGGAGGTCCCCCCCCATCAGCGGACTTGGAAAGGGGCACGGTGGAGATTAGGGAGGGAGGGAGAGACTGGAAGGGAATGAGGGATTGGGACATGGCTGGGATACAGAGTTAATAAAATGTAACTGATAAGAAAAAAAAAATAAGAAATGTTCAATGTCCTTAGTCATCAGGGAAATGCAAATCAAAATGACCCTCAGATTTTACTTTACACCCATCAGAATGGCTAAGATGAAAAACTAGATTGACAACACATGCTGGAGAGGATGTGGAGGAAGGGAACCCTCTTCGATTGCTGTTGGGAATGTAAACTAATATTGGACACTTAATCCTTGATTCCCCAAAGGATCTCAAAAGGCATACCCTGCTAATTTTCTGACATAGGATGAACATAAAGCAGTTCATAAAAACATTGCTTTTTGGGACCTTGGGAGAAGACTCAGTCAGCAAAAGACTTGTTTCACAAGTGTGAAGATCTAAGTTCAAATCCCAGAACCTTCATTTAAACAAAAAATTGGGGCATGGTAGTATATACCTATAATTCCAGAACACCAACAGCACAGGCTCTAAGAGCAACAATCAAAAAATGGGACCTCATGAAACTGAAAAGCTTCTGTAAAGTGAATTCTAGAAAAGACTTAATATAAATTCAACAAAATACAGTTATTATGTCATTAAAATAATTACTTTTCACATAGTCTAGAATGGCAGCTATATTAATCCCAGTTGCTTGGAACTCATTGTGAAAGTAAAAAATACACTCTCTATGGCCAGTCTGTGCTGTCTGGTCTATACTGTCATCTTCAACAGTTCTGGTGACTCAGCCCTATGAATATTTACCCACTACAGAAACAACCAAACAACACTTTCAAATACAATCAATATGTCCAAGTCCTCAGAAGGACCATTTTGGGGTTGCGGAGCCCTTATCCACTTCGTGATCTATCCATCTCCCGCCAAACATCTGCTACCAGCTTTCCATCTTTTAAGCAGAACCTGAAAAGGAGGGTTTCTTTTTCTGTGTCAAGTTGAATTGTGAAGTTTATCTTTTCACTAATTTGCAGTCTGGAGAACTGATGCAGGTCTGTGAAGTGGCCAAAGGCTCTTTATCCATTGCCTTAACAAATATTTTTGAGGGAATCGTTGAATGAATCATTTGGAGTTGTGTGTAAACAGGAAAGTTATAACAGACAAGACTTCTTTTTAAATGGTAGGTGCCACACTAAAACACCTCTAAAATCATCAGGTTAGAGGTTTTTAGCAATGCTGACATTCTGTTCTCAGACTAATTATCTGATTATGTAACTGACCTTATTAAATGCTGTTGTTACCTTTGGGAGTTATCTTTGGAAACCAAAATCAAATCCAAATAAAGCTTACAGTCTTGCCAGAGTCAAAAAACTGCCATTCTAATGTAACCAAAATTCCTCCATTGAATTCATAAATCCAATTCAAATTCTTGTTAAAAGAAGAAAAGAAATGAATCAACTCAATAAATGAATAATAAATAAGACAGCCAGTGGTTAACTTAGGCATGAAAATAAAAATAGGTGCAATAGCAGAGGCATACCCTGTTAATTTTCTAACATAGGATGAACATAAAACAGTTCATAAAAACATTGCTTTTTGGGACCTTGGGAGAAGACTCAGTCAGCAAAAGACTTGTTTCACAAGTGTGAGGATCTAAGTTCAAATCTCAGAACCTTCATTTAAACAAAAAATTGGGGCATGGTAGTACATACCTGTAATTCCAGTGATAGCAATATAAGGACAGAATAATCCCCAGACAGCGTGGTTTCATCTGGCAAAAGTAGCAAAGTTCTAGAAAAGGTAGAGATCTTGTCTCAAACTAGGTGAGAGGTGAAAGGTAGAAGGTGCCTGAGGGTTGACATTTAAAGTTGTCTTCTCACTTCTTTATAGATGCCACACATGCACATACACACACACACACACACACACACACACACACACACAAGGTTTGGGGAGGTAAAGGAGAGAGAGGGAGAAACTGGATTTTGAAATGTATACATATGTTCAGTATGTTTAGATGTTCAACCAACTCAATAGAGAATAATGTCATGGCACCATCCCTAGTAACCAAAGGGATTGTCCTCATGATATTATACCCAGGGTCTTGGAAGATTCCTCTCAGTACAGGAGAAACATCAGATAGAATGCAGTATTATAAGTTGAGGTCCTCTGAAAGACTCTACCTTGCAGGGTATCAAAGCAGATACTGAGACTAATAGCCAAACTTTGGGCAGAGTGCAGGGAATCTTATGAAAGAAGGGAGAGATAGTAAGATCTGGAGAGGATAGGAGATCCACAAGGAGAGCAATAGAACCAAAAATTCTGGGCACAGGGGTCTTTTCTGAGGCTGATATGCCAACCGAGGACCATTCATGGAGATAACCTAAAAACCTTGCACATATGTAGCCCATGGCAGTTGAGTATCCAAGTGGGTTCCATACTAATGGGAACAGGAGCTCTCTCTGACACGAACTCAATGGCTAGCTCTTTGATCACCTCCCCCTGAGGAGGAAGCAGCCTTATCAGGCCACAGAGGAACACAATGTAGCTACTCCTGGTGAGACCTGATAGACTAGGATCAGAAGGAAGGAGAGGGGGACCTCCCCTATCAGTGGACTGGGAAAGGGGCATGGGTGGAGAAGAGGGAGGGAGGGTAGAGTTGGGAGGAGAGGAGGGAGGAAGCTACAGGGGGGATACAAAGAGAATAAAGTGTAATTAAAAAAATAAAAATAGAAAATACAAAAAATTTATTTTTAATAAGTTGTGGTCCACAGAAGCCAAGTCTAAAGGCGCTCCTCAACAGACAGGTGAGAGCAGTTAACAACATTGGTAGCTGGAGCATCAGTGAACTTGAGAAAGCAACCTAGCCAGTGGACATTCATCTTACTGGCATGAAAAAAGTTGATTCAGGGGGACAGGCACAGGCATTATGTAAATATTTTAGTCATCTGAATTCATGCTGCTTTGGTCCAAAAAAATAGACCAACCTATGAAACAAAAGAAACAGAAGACCTAGCAAGATGTCTACCAGTTGGCCCTGCTCCAGAGGATGGTCTAACATCTATGAGTATGTAGGCAGAACAAATTGCTATCAAAGGGCTATAAAAAAATTTAAGAAAACACAAAATTGGGAAGGGGTTGGGGTTGGCAGGTAATGGGGGAGGAGTAAGAATAAAAATGCTCAAAATACAGAGTATACACATATAAAAATCTCAAAATAAAATATTAGATTAAAAAATAATTACCTACCATCATAAACAAAATGACAGTTTTTCAATGTCTGCTTTAAAAACTCTTAGAGGGAAGGAACAGCTGATGGTATTGTTCATAAATAATATTCATGTTTGAGTGGATTCTGAAATATTTGTTCATAAACTGAGTGAAGATGAGCTTTGGAAATTTATTTAATTCAAATGTCTCAAATTTCTCAAAAAATGGGAGTGGTACCTGATTCATTTCATTTGGACCACCATAACTCCTGCCTGGGGCAGTTCTCAACTCAATAATATAAAGTTTACCCCATGTCTGTGCCTGCAGTTGATTTTCAAAAAACCGGATGGTTTAATCAGGTCAATCATGATTATGTATCAGTATGAACACATCTTGGTTATGTGGGGCCTTTATGGGATTGGGAGTCTTTTATTTAAAAAACTGACTATAAAATGAGGAATATGAGGTTATAAAACTGAACATTTATGTAAACTGAGAAAAGAAACATATAGTAATTCTCGATTATGACAAACTTGACTAATACTGAAAGAATCTTACAAATCATGGTCTTACATTAAGTAGATCATTATTCGTTATGTCTCTATGATACTTCTTTTTCCACAGTCTTTTTTCTTAATACTCTCTGATTCAGTCTTCATATAACAGCAATTACATAATCTTTTTCCAATCAAAAATAGATGATTCTATCTGATAGAAAAAAAAAGTTTTTGTGTGACTAGCAGTTCAAGGATGTTACTTTGTGTTACTTGTGTTCTTGCATAAACTGGATAGTCTTAAAAGTTTCACAATCCTGACTCACCAGAGAAAATGTACTTTAAAATGGCTACTTGTAATGAGCTACATAATCAAGCCACAAACTACACAATGACACCAAGATATGTGGGATAGGAGGATGTCACAATTTCACACTTGTTTTTTCAGGGTGTTGCTTACACGCTGTTTCAAAACTGCTAGATCTCATCAGGACAAGACATATTAGATTCACAGAAATAAAATCTGATGTGCACACAGGAAACATACAGCTTGACATTCTTAACAGACCCACTGATTGAATCCATCACAAGATTACGTCCTACAAACACAAAAATTCTGATATATTGCATCTTAGAAAAGTCCTAGAAAAATGCCAGGAGTGTTTAATCTGAAATGACAGTACTACTGGGAGGTATTTTTGACTTCTTTCCTAAGAGCTGGTAGATACTTAATATTCTAAAAACAGTTTACACATCTGCAGAAGCAAGTAAAGTGTTCACAAATGTATGTATGTATGTCAAATCTTGTTTCTTCCCCACCTCTAATTCAGGGCTATACACTAAGTGATAGATTCACATTGTGGTATGTGTGCTGGTCTTGTACTTTTGTGTCAATTCACTGAGCTGATGTAGTGAGTAGGAAGAGGATACCCAACAGTAACTCAATTGTCAATGCTAATGACTGAAACCAGGCAATATATGCCACTTAACCAAACTAAATATCTTTCCAATTTTACATCCCCTTAACAGCAGCCTCAGATATCCATGGGTATATTAAAGTTCCTTGACCTATGGTAATTCAGGAAAAATATGGTATTTAATTGATTAAAGTTAAAAGTACCATTTTGCAATTTTACAAAACATAACTCATAACTCAGGAAACTAAAGCAGGAGTATCACAAGTTTGAGGCCAGCCAGAGGTACACAGTGAGACCCTGTCACCAAAAAAAACCAAAACCAAACCAAACAAACAAACAAACAAACAAACAAACAAAAGCCGTGAAGATAAAGTTGGAAAGATTCCCGTAGCCTTGGAATGGGCTCAGCATGGCGCATGTGATGGGCATTCTGCCCTGCTATAATGGCCTCTGTATCACTTCTATGCAAACAAAAGAAGACAATCTTCATTGTCATCTTTAAGTGTGAAGAACAAGGATTGATCATATGAACTTACAGAGATACATTCCTTTTGTAGAACTTCCATTATGAATGGCATGATATAGAGGTAGATTGATGGATAGACAGATAGATGATGGATGCATAGTAGAAGGATAGATGGATATAAGTGAGAGAACAACCAAAGCCCAGTTATGAAAATAAAAGCACTAAGTCAGAGACACAGTAAGTACCACAGGTTAACTCTTATGGGAGCTGTAAACCTCAAGCATAGGATTCTAAGAATTCCATAGGATTCTAAGGCTGCAGTTATCTGGGATTAGCAGAAATGAACATGATGATCTGTTAGTGATGTCGCTCTTGGTTAGAGAAGGACAAGATACAGCAGACAATATTTGCAGTCCTTTTCCTGAAATTATTGTGAGGATGACCTTTCTTATAGGGGTGAAATCATCTCTACTGCAGAAATAAACAAGCCACAGGGACTGGGAAAAAGCAGGACCTGATAGCAGCATTTTTGAAATTCTATTTACTACCTGTTCTGGCTGTAATTACACTAAGGCTGACAGTTGTGTGATTAACTATACTGAGATGATTAGCCTGAATAGGCTTTGGACTCCTGGCTTCTTTCCCAGTGGTTTTCAATGGTAATAACACACTGATAACTCCTTCAGGAAGTGAACACAAGGGCATAAGAAGCTCTCACACCCACTTGAACCAGGCTTGTTTCACTTGACAATAGCCATAGCTCAGTGAATTGGTCCTTGTGTGAGCTCTTTTCAATTCTGCAGCATGATTTTAAGTAAGGGATGGCTTGATACGGAGCACCTGGAGCCTGATAAAACCTCATCTGACTGAAAATGAAGAGGACTAAACCTTCATGTTCTGAAGCTTGTTGCCACTTATTGAGCCTTTAGATATTATAAGCCACAAAGCTGAAATGTCTCCTTTTATCCACAAGGCATCTTAAAAATTCATTTTCTGAACTAGCTGCAATGTCTTCTTTTGTGGCCTGGCAAGGAAGGACACGAGGGAGAGGGCACTAAGTCAGAGACACAAGAAGTACCACAGGCTAACCGTGGTACAAAGTGATTAATTGTAATAAATAAAAAAGAAAACAACAACAACAACAAAAAAAAAACATTTTCTGTTTGTCCAATCCTATGTACTTTTTTCTACTTAAAAGAAGAGATTTATTTCATTCCAGCCATATTTATACCCTGGATACTACCTAAGATCCCATAGGCCCTAGAATTTGAAACAATGCTATGCTAAGATGATTAACCCTTTAAGGTCACCAATTATTTCTAGGGTTCACATACACAATGAAATGTATGTTCTTACACTGAGCTCTTAACCCCTCCCCTAGTGCTTTTCCTGATTTCCAATGTCTTGTCTTTACTGGTCACCACCACCAATAGTTTCCATTTTGCTTTTATGTCACATGTATTCCATCTCCCTCTCCCACCCCACCATCATTGACTTACCATCTCTTCCTCCATTTTAGTTGTCCATTTTCCACATTCATAACGTACTCACACAAGCACACTCACACACACACACACACACACACACGAACATGCACACACACACACACACACACACCCTTAAATGAATCTAGATTCTCATGTAAGAGAAAACAGTATTCCCATCTTCACTTCTGCCTTATTTCACTTAATGATCTCCAATTCCATCCATTTTTCTGCAAATGTCATAATTTCCTTTTTCTATGTGGCAAAATAAGACTCTGTTGTGTTTATATTGCACATAATCTTTATCCATTCAGCAATTAATAGACATATAGGCTCGTTCTATTTCTTATTTCTTGGCTACTTTGAGATGTCCACATATCAGTGCGCTGTTTTGACTTAAAGTTCACTGGGTATAATCTAGGAGGAGTCTATCTAGGCCACAAGCCAGTTCTAATTTCAGTTTCTCCAGGAACCTTCAAATTGGCTCCACAGTGACTGCACTAATTTACACTCACTCACACTACACAGGTCTTCTCTTTTCCACAGTCTCACCAGCACTTGCTATTTACTTTTTTGATGGTAGCCATTCTAACTCCAGTGGTGCAGAACCTCAAAGCAGTTTTTATATTTCCACAAAGATGTTTCAACATTTCCTCAATATTTATTGATCATTTGTGTTTTTTTTCATTTGAGAATTATCTGTTTCACTCTTAGTTTCTTGATTGATTGGATGATTTGGGAAGATTTTTGGTGTTTGTATTTGCAGTTCTTTAGAGATTCTAGACATTAATACTCTATCTCATGTAAGTTGCAAAGATTTTCCCATTTTGCAGGCTTCCTACTCACTCTAGTGGCATGTAATCCTATCTGTCAATTCTTGCCTTATTTCCTACACCATTAAGAGTGCTTTTCTGAAATCTTTGCCTATGCCTATGTCTTGAAGTGTCTTACCTGTTCTCCTTTAGTATTTTCAAAGTTTTGTATATTACATTAAGGTCTTTAATAGATTTTGAATAAATTTCTCTGCAGAGTGAGAGATAGAAAACTAGTTTTATTTTTCATAATATAGAAATCCTATATCCTTTCCTAGCACCACTGGTCAAAGAAACTTGATTCAAATAGGTATGGTATTTTTATACTTTTGCCAAAATTTACATGGCTGAAACTGTGTGAACTTATTTTGGGTCCTCTATTTTCTTTCGTTGGTCTAAATGTCTGTTTTCATACCAGTTGACAGTGTCTTTGTCACTGTGGTTCTGGTTTGAGACCATGTATTGTGACACCTCCAACTGGCTCGCTCTGCTTAGATTTGCTTTGGTTACTCAGAGTCTGTACTGCTTCCACTTAAAGGACTTCTTTTCTGTGAGTGTTGAGGGAGGGTGTGGGCATGAGCACTTGTTAGTAAATATAGGTCAGAGAGTAATCCTGTGTCATTCCTCAGAATCTATCCACTTTTTGTTTTTATTAGAATAAGCCTCTGCTGAAACCTAGGCTTTAAGAATTAGGCTAGTCTGAGTGTGAGCTCCAGGATCTTCCTGTTTCTTGATCCCTAATGTTAGCATTAAAAGCATGTGCCATCACACCAGTTTTATATGTAAGTGGTGAGAATCAAACTAAGGTCTTCAGGCTTATAAACAGTTTATCAACTAAGCTAGTTCCCAAGTCCCTGGCTTACTCCATTTCTATGAAAACTCTTAATGAAATTTTGATGGGATTGCATTGAATCTAGAGATAATTTTTATAACATTAACTCTGCAAATCTATGTGTTTGAGAGATAGTTCCATCTTCTAATATCTTTAGTTTCTTTCTTCAGTGTCTTAAAGTTTTCATTGCAGAGGTCTTTCACCTTTTTGATTACTTTTTTTCTTGGTGTTTTATTATTTGTGAAGCTATTTTGAATGTTATGCTTATCTTGATTTTCATCTCAATAAACTTATTATTGACATATACAAAGACTATTGATCTTACATGTTGAATGTATATACTGACACTGATGAGCATGGTTGGCAAATGTATCTTTGGGTTTTATCAAATATGGGATCATATGAGCTACAAATAAGGACTTCTTTTCTTATGTGTATCCCTCTTATTTCTTTCTCTTGTTTTATTGTACTGATACTTCCAAAAATATTGAATAAAATAATAATAGTGGCACCATTTTCTTGTTCCTGATATTAGAGTAAATGCTTTCAGCTTTTTCCTGCCTAGTATATTTTGGCTATGGTTTGTCATTATAACCTTTACTATGTTGAGGGTCTATTTTGATTTGTTGTTGCTATGTTAAACACCATGACTAGAGACAACTTGGAGGAAGAAAGGGTTTATTTGAGCTCACAATTCCAGGTCACAGGCCATCACTAAGGAAAGTCATGACGAGAACTCAAGCAAGGACTCAAGCAAAATCCAGAAAGGACAGCAGAAAACAGCACTAACAAACTTGACCAAACAACAGAAAGAATAGCACTGTTAGAGAACAAGATCAGCAAATATGTTATTCAAACATCAATAAAACAAACAAACAAAACTGAAGAATTACCACAGTGTCAAAAAGTTTAGGGATAAACAAACTTAATCCCAGATCCTAGCTTCTAATACAACAAGGAATGGAGAAAAAAAAAAAGTCACTGTGTGAATGAAGTGACTCTTGTCTATAATCACAGAACTAAGCAAACATAGGGAGGAAAACCACAGGTGGCCTGGAATACTGCGAGACTCAGTTTCTAAAACACAAGTAAAGGAAAATAGAAAACTTTAAGTTCATAGAAAATTTAACAGAAGTTATAATAGAAAATTTACAAAAGAAAGAAAAGGGAAAAAAAGAAAGTCAATATCAAGCACAAGAAACCCCAAGTAGACATATAGATATGAGGAACTGCTCCATAATTTATTATAGTTAAGATATCAAAAATTCAAAGCAAATAAACAATATTTAAATCTGTAATGGGAAAATAAAAATTCATCTATAAAAGTAGCCACTCACAATAATATTAAAACTTTCATTGGAACTTCTAAACTCCAGGAAACCATAAATAACTGCCAACCAAGACTGCTATATCTAACAGTTACCTTTTAAAATTGGTGGGGAAATAAGGTAATTTAAAGACAAGCAGAAATGAAGGCAGTTCGTGTGCAACAAGCCAGTACTGTAGGCGGTTCTTAGAGGAAGGCTTTGTACAGAGGAGAGAGAAAACAGTAGATGAAAGGATAAATTTCATAGCAAAAATAGATGAACAAAAAAGAGCTAGAAGGACTCCATTAGGCACAACTAGATCTCTAAAACTGATAGAGGGGAATGTAAAACTCAAACAAGCTAAAAACAACCCTCAAGCCCCTCAATAACCCAACCACCTAGAAAAAAATACACTGCCGGCAAAACAGTTGAAATTATTAAATATCTTTGAATAATAATATTAAATGTTACTATAGATATAACTTGCCAACAAAGAGACACAGACAGTGTGACTGGATTTAAAAAAGACTTAACTATTTGTTGCCTCCAAGGACTATCCCTCACTGGCAAAAATACCAACAGATTGCTAATCAAATGACAGAACCATCTAGCAACTGCTTAGAAGCAAAAGCAAGCTGGCTTGTAGCTAGGGAGATCTCTCAGTGGTTAAGATGGCTCAGTGACTGCACTTCCAGAGGACCTGGGTTCAATCCCAGCACCGATACCGTGGCCCACAATCATTTAAACTGCGTTTCCAGGGAACCCAACACCATCTTCTGGCTTCAGGGGCACTAGGCACACATATGGTGCACAGACATACATACAGGCAAAACTCTCATACACATAGAAGATAAAAATAGTAAAAACATAATAACAGCTGGTGGAGGCAGCGCAGGTTCACAATCCTGGGTCAAATGCAGAAGGAAGGTGTATGGCAACATCGAGGTCTGCGCTAAGCTCATCACTATTTCTTGTCATTTTTTTTATGTTATCCATTATGATTGGGCTTAGATGAAATTTCAAGGTTGTTTTAATTTGCACTTCCCTGCTAGCTAAGAAAGCTGAATGTTTTTTTTTAATTTTTTATTAATTACACTTTATTCACTTTGTATCCCCCCTGTGGTTCTCTCCCTCCTCCCCTCCCAATCCTTCCCTTCCTCCACCCTCTGCATGCATGCCCCTCCCAAGTCCACTGATAGAGGAGGTCTTCTTTTCCTTCCTTCTGATCCTAGTCAATTAGGTCTCATCAGGAGTGGCTGCATTGTTTTTTTCCTGTGGCCTGGTAATGCTGCTTCCCCCTCAGGGGGAGATAATTAAAGAGCAGGCCAATCAGTTCATGTCAGAGACAGTCCCTGTTTTTATTACAAAGGAACCCACTTGTATACTGAACTGCCATGGGCCTCATCTGTGCAGGGGTCTTAGGTTATCTCCATGCATAGTCCTTGGTTAGAGTATCAGTCTCAGGAAAGACCCCTGTGCTCAGAATTTCTGGTTCTGTTGCCCTCCTTGGGGAGTTCCTGTCCTCTCCAGATCTTACTGTTTCCCACGTCTTTCCTAAGATTCCCTGCACTCTGCCCAAAGGTTGCCCATAAGTCTCAGCATCCGCATTGATAGTCTGCAGGGCAGAGCCTTTCAGAGGTCCTCTGTGGCAGGCTCCTGACTTGTTCCCTCTTTTCTCCTTCTTCTGATGGAAAACATTTATTGGCCATCTGTGTTTCTTCTTTTGAGACTTGTCTGTCCTATTCACCAACTTATCTGTTAACTGGGAGATTTCTATTTTTGATTCATTTTTGCAGTTCCTTATATACCTAGCTGCTACACACCTCTCTGAAGTAGCACTAGCAGAGACTGATTCCTATTCTCTACTCTGTGTCTTCACTGCTGGCAGACTTTTTCCTTTGCTGCACAACTATTTCTTCTTCAGTCAGGAGTGGAAGAAAGAAAAGAGCTAAGAAACCCTAGACTGTCCAACTTCACAGAGAGACTGCCTATTGCTGAATCTGCACTAAATGCTCTAAGTAGTCTCCTGTCTCCTGATTCTCATGAAGCATGAAAAAGTGGATTAATCAGCATGTATGCACAAACAGCATAACTCTTCAGTAAGCAAACCACAGTTTCTCTGTGCTTCAGAGTTACTGTGTTATGTATTTCATAGGGTCAGAAATACATTTCGACATGATCTCTTCAGCGTAATGTTTGGATTCAGATTCAGAGGTGGTAAATGTGACTCCATAATGAAACCATGCGTTCACATCAACATCATTACATATACAGGAAAAGGTGTTTGTGCAAGTGGAGAGTAAGGAGAATGTGTGTGTTAGAGTCAGAGCCTTCACAGTATCATAGAAAAGCTTGGTCTTTAGAGTTCCCAAACACAGCCTTTTTGTTTTATGAATGAGGAAACTCTCAGAGATGTGATGTCCTACAGCACATCAAATAACTAATAAATTAGGTAGCCACAGACAGACTAAATTTCGGCCTGCTTCCTTTGCTCTCAAAACAGTGTTTTCCAAACTACAATATGTAAAATAATAATTTCTCCATGAGACACCCCTCAAAGGATTCTTTGATCAGAAAATTCTAGAAAGTTCTACACTTGCAGGCTTACAAAGCACACAACACACACAGTGCTCAGAGTTACTGTGGAAAAAAAACCTGTTTAACTATTATTTCCCAAAGTAATTTAACCAAGAAAAAAAAATCTGTTTCTACAGAACACCTGTTAAAACTGCACAGTGCATTTGTGTTCCCCAAAGCAATTTACAAAATGCTCTCCCGATGAAAAGTTATCACTGTTGTTTTCTGAGTAGTATAAAACTCTGTGTAGTCATTACATTCCCCAGAAAACAAAGAGAATTCTGCACACATTGTTTTATTATATTTGAAGTAGACATGCCTAGAGGTAAATATCAAAAACATGTCACTCAATGTCAATTTGAGTCTTCAATTATAAATGAAAATTTTAATCTTTTACAAATAGATAAGAGCGAATTTCCACCCCCAGCTATGCAGGAGCATCCGTCATCAGACCACATGTCCTGCTAAGTTGGTTATCAGTGCCAAATACAACATGGGAAATAACTGCTTAAAACACATGCCACTTATCAAGCGATCTCTAGTCACTCCAGGCAACTGAAAGTTGCCACACTGAAGCCCCGCTGAGCGAAGATGGCATTCTGTGAACCTGGCATCTCTTTCTTTGCCAGTCTATAAACAGTTAAGACTGACAAGAAAGTAAATTCTCAAAGATTTTGGTAGTTTCATGTGGCTACAGAAAAAGAAAAGAAAAGGAAAAACTGCAGTTTTAGGTGAGTATCTAAGGTCATGAGCTCTTGGTCCAAAAGAACAACAGCTAGATCGCCCACCACCACCCCCCCCCCCCCCGCATCTAGCACTTCTTTCTGGTGGGGAATTTGCTGATTTTCAGATTGTACCACATACAAGTCAGAAGGGAAATGCTATTCAGAGCATCGTGAATCCTAACTGCGCTGGGGACCTGTCAGAACAAAACACAGAAGGCATGGATGATAGCTTTAAAGGATGATTTAGGGAAAAAAGCAAAAATAAAAATGCATTATCCATCAAAACGATGAAACCAAGCTTTGAATGAGCATAATTTCCTATTAGAACCAGTCACCTTTTTCCTAGCTGCCAGAAGAACTACTCCTAACTGTAAGAGGAAACAAGTGTCAACCAAAGCTTAGGAGGTCACATGCACACCTACTGACCCTTCATAAAACAAAACGTGCAGAGAAACTAAGAGAAATAACTGTGTAAGTAAAAACCAACAGAAATGTTAGTCAATAAAAACAGACCGGTAAATGCTATAAATGAAATTAAAATAATCACCTTTAGATGATAGGGTGGAAAATTTCTCCAGAGAACTGGACTCCATACAAATGTATAAAATAATGATTTCAAAATTTAAAATACAATAACTAAAAATAAAAATTTAATAGTAGACTACAGCAGATTGGTGACAGTAAAACAAAATATTAGAAATGGACGATGCCAGTAGAAAATATACAACTGAAGTGCATCAGGAAACCCGGTGAAAAACAGCAAACTGTAGAAGAAATATGGAATGTGAAAAAAGTTCTAACATTGTAAATACACTCCCAAAAGGAGAAGATAAAACAGAGGAGTTTTTAATCTTTACAATTTCAGGTTTTGCAAGATGGCTCAGTAGGCAAAGGAGCTTGCTGCACAAGCCTGGAGATTTGAATGGAATTCTGGAAACCTACGTAGGTAGGAGATATCCATACCTGTGATATGGCATGCACACATCCGTAACAACAATAATAATAATGCTCGACAACTTCACAATCAGTTTTTAAAATATCTAACCACATAATGGAAAGTTATGTAAATCAAAAACAAAGAAAATACCCTAAAAACAACTGGACAAAGTGAAATACTCTTCAAAATGAGAGAACAAGTGTTCTTCCTGAATCTAACTAAATCCATTTAGTATGATAATTTCTCTGTTCACATATTTTCCTTCAGATAGCATACTTTTATTCTTATTTATTATTGAAAAAACATTGTGTTTCTTATGTACCGCCTTTTCTTTATCCATTACACTGTTGAGTGATGCCTGTGTTGAATCCGTAACTGAGCTATTGTGAGCAGCACTGCAATAACTTCAGTGTGCAGAATCTCTGTGACAAGTTGACTAGAATCTTTTAGGTAAATACTCAAAAAGAATATAACCAGGGCTTATGGTGGATACAGTTTTTAGTTCTTTGTGGTACCTCCAAACTGATGCCCACAATGGCTGACAGAGTTTACATTCTCACCAGCAGTCCCTAAGAACCCCCCCTTTCTACATTCTCTCTTTGTTGTTATTTGTTTGATAATAATCATCTTTCTGATTAAAAGAAGATGGACTCTCAGTATAGTTTTAACTTCTATTTCCCTGGTGGCAAGTGATAGTGGACATTTTCTCATATGGTTGTTGCCCATTCTGGCATACTCTGTCTTTTGGGACCTCTATGTTCACTTAATTTGCTCATTTAATAATTGGGTTGTTCGATTTCCAGGTATTTTGTTTTGAATTCTAGTTTTGATAGTCTAGGCACTAATCCTCAGTAAGATATGTAGTTAGTAAATATTGTCTCACATTCTGTAGATTGTCTCCTTACTCAATTGTATGCCTTAGCTGTGTAGAAGGTATTTTGTTTTGTTCTGTTCTGTTTTGTTTTGTTTTGCTTTGTTTTGTTTTGTTTTGTTTTTAACCCATGTACACCTATGTGCATTAAGAAGAATGTCCTACAGTTTTTTTCCTTTGTTGTGTCTTTGTTTAGTTAGGAAAAAGATTAACATCAGCTTAATAGAAGGCTTGGTAGCATTATGTCCATTTATAATTTATGAAGAAGTTTGATGAATATTCTGTGCTAGTTATTCTCAAAAGGTCTGAAACAACTCAGCAGTGAGTCCGCCTGGGCCTGGTGGATTCTAATTAGGAAAATTTTTATTACTGCCTTATTTCCATTGTTTATTTTATCTACATATGTATATGTATATGTTTTTATATACTTAGTTAAACTTCAGTAGTTCATATGTTTCTAGAAATTAATTCACTTAATTCATATTTTACAAATTATTGGAATACAAGGGTTTTTTTTTACAGTTTTTTTTATTATTATTTTTTATTTTTATTAATTAAACTTTATTCACTTTGTATACCCCCATAAGCCCCTCCCTCTTCCCCTCCCAATTCCATCCTCCCATCCCCTTCTTCACCAATGCCCCTTCCCAGGTCCAATGAAAGGGAAGGTCCTCCTCTCCTTCCTTCTGATCTTAGTCTATCAGATCTCATCAGGAGTGGCTGCATTGTCATCTTCCATGGCCTGGTAATGCTGCTTCCCCCTCATGAGGAGGTGATCAAAGAGCAGGCCAATCAGATTATGTCAGAGGCAGTCCCTCTTCCCATTACTATGTAACCCACTTTGACACTAAACTGCCATGGGCTACATATGTGCAGGGGTTCTAGGTTATCTCCATGCATGGTACTTGGTTGGAGCATGAGTCTCTGGGAAGAACCCTGTGTTCAAATTTTCTGGTTCTGTTGCTCTCCTTGTGGAGTTCCTGTCTTCTCCAGATCTTACTATTTTCTACTTCTTACATAAGATTTTATGCACATTACCCAACAGTTGACCATAAGTCTCAGCTTCTGTTTTGACAGTCTGCAGGGCAGAGCCTTTCAGAAACCCTCCATGGCAGGTTTCTAACTTGTTTTCTGTTTTCTTCTTCTTCTGATGTCCATCCCCTTTGCCTTTCAGGATGGGGATTGAGCATTACAGTCAGGGCCCTCCCTCTTGATTAGTTTTTTTTTAGATGTACAGATTTTAGTAGGTTTATCCTATATTATATGTCTATATGAGTGAGTATATACCGTGTGTCTTTCTGCTTCTGGGACAACTCACTCAGGATGATCCTTTCCGGTTCCCACCATTTACCTGCAAATTTCATGATTTCCTTGTTTTTCATTGCTGAGTAATATTCCATTGTGTAGATATACCACAATTTCTGTATCCATTCTTCATTTATGGGGCATCTGGGCTGTTTCCAGCTTCTGGCTATTGCAAATAAAGCTGCTGCAAACATGGTTGAGCAAATGTCCTTATTGTGTACTTGAGCCTCTTTTAGATATGTGCCCAGCTCTTGGTTTCATTGATGCTTTGAAATGTTTTATTTGTTTCTTATTTATTGATTTCCAGCCATCTACTCCTTTTTGATGTGTCTGCTTCTTCTTTTTCTAGGGTTTTCAGGTGAGCCATTAAATTGCTTGAATGAGCTGTGTCAAATTTCTTCTTGAAGGCACTTAGTGCTCTGAACTTTCCTCTTAGCACTGCTTTCATTGTGTCCCACAAGTTCGGGTATGTTGTGCCTTCATTTTTATTGAATTCTAGGAAGACTTTAATTTCTTTCTTTATTTCTTCCCTGACCCAGCTGTCATTTAGTAACAAGTTGTTCAGTTTCCATGTGTGTGTAGGCTTTTTGCTATTTCTGTTGTTGTTGAGGTCCAGCTTTATTCCATGGTGATCAGATAGGATACAAGGTATTATTTCAAATCTTCTTGTATCTGTTGAGGCTTGCTTTGTGACCCACTATATGGTCTATTTTGGAGAAGGTTCCATGAGGTGCTGAGAAGAAGGTAAATTCTTTTGTGTTTGGGTGTAAGGTTCTGTAAATGTCTGTTAGGTCCATTTGATCCATGACCTCTGTCAGAGACATTGTTTCTTTGTTTAATCTCTGTTTTGTTGACCTGTCTTTTGTTGAGAGTGGGGTGTTGAAGTCTTCCACTATTAATGTCTTGGGAATCTATGTGTGGTTTAAGTTTTATCAATGTTTCTTTTACAAATGTGGGTGCACTTGTATTTGGGGCATAGATATTCAGGATTGTGATGTCTTCCTGGTGGTATTTTCTCTAAACAACTTGATATAAATTAATAAGGTGAGCAAACAGGGTAGTTTCTCAGCCAGCTTTTCTTTACTGGCAGGCTGCAGTTTGTAGTTACAAAGAAAGAATCAATTATCATAAAAAGTAATCTAATAAAAGTCTTAAAAGATTCACAAATAAGCTTTCATATAAACAACAGTCAGCCATCTCTATTTTAAATCTTTAAGGTGCACATCTACTCATTAATAATTTTTATTAAATCATATCAGGAAGTAGAGGACAAAAACAAGTATAAGGAAATCAATTGTCTCAGTCACCAGCCCAGCTAGAGAGTGTCACATCGGCCAGTGCTACCTTGGGCTATTGTCTTTGTTCACAAACCTTAAAAGGTCCCTGGCTTTATTATTCAGATTGTACTTTTTTGAACTTCAAATTGTTCTGTAAGATTTTCTACATCAGAGCCCCTAGCAAAAACATCTTTACTTAACCTTGTTAAACAACCTGGTTTTCCCTAAAACTTTCTGTCATAGCCCCTAGTAAAAACATTTTTACCGAACCTTGCTAAACAATCTATTTTTCCCAATTCTTTCTGAGTGTCGTGGCCATTGCTAACAATCTACATCTGTAGGTTCTTCTGAAGGGTGATAGTTAAATCATTAATCCGCTCCAGCAGCCATGCCTGAAAGAGATGAAGCACTGTTAATTTTAAGTGCCTGATACACTGCCCAGTCAGGAGCTGGAAACCCCCTTAGAGTTTTCACACAATTCATATATTAGGAGGATTATGAGGCCTGGAAGGATAACAAGCAGGGATATGCTCCATATCAGCATGAAGTCCTCAGGACACATACTGCTTGGGGCCATCCCACACCAAGACTCAGGGCTCTGCTAACTGGTAGGCCACATTCCATGAGTTCTACAGCTGTTTGCTGTTCCTCTAGAATGAACTCCCGCAGGAGTCACACATCCTTACTGTGGAGTTAATGTCTACATTTCACACACATACATATTCTGATTTTTGGTTGAATCTGTTCATCTAAATCTTCTAATTAAATAATTTAGTCCATTAGTAGTCAAACTTGTGGGTAAAAGTATATATTAATTCTTGTCATTTTGTTGACTTTTCTAGTGTTTGGTGTCTTCCTAATCCTACTCCTTAACTACTGTTTTAGTACAATTTATTCTCTGCTCTAGTCTCCTGGATGTGTTTATCTTTCTCTTTAGTCTAAATGATTCCCTCAAGTATCTTGTGTGATGTTGGTTTAGCAATCAAGAATATTTTACAATTGTTTTTATCATAGGAAGTTCTTTCTCTTTCAATTATGACACTGAGCTTTGCTGAATATATCAATCAAGGCTGACAATTTTGGTCTTAGAGTGGTTGGAATAAATAATTTTACGCTGGCCCAGCTTTTAGAATTTCTGTTGAGAAGGGAGTCAAACTGCTTTGGTTCTTCATGAGACATACACATCTTGGGTTATTTCACTGATTGTGTTTTTAGCAGTTTCATCTTTCAGCTGAAATATTTAAGTAGGGATAGGTTGTTCAGAGTGTGTGATATGTAACTCCTCATTTCACCCTCCCAACAATTCAAAAGTAAAATGATAGTATTATTTTATAGCCTGTGCTTAGAGAGCCAGTGACTCACACTCTAAGAAACAGGGTTGAGATGTAATCACCCAACGAGTCCCATAGCCAGGTCCTGAGGTGGCAGGTAGTCACTGTCTTGTTCCTTCACAAACTGCATGAATTACTTTGCTCAACTAGGTGCCCATGGTTCAAACCTCTCAAAAAAGTCATCAACAGCAATTATTGATGACATAGAAAACAAACTTACAGTATAGAAAACTTACAGATTCAAAAGTTGGCTCTTTAAGTTTAAAGGTAATTAAAGCATACGGCAACTTTTATGTGAGTACAACTGAAAATTTAGATAAAATAGATATAATCCTTGAAATTTGTTATTGTTGTTGTTTTCGAGATGGGCCTCTGAAAGTCTCTACCCAACAGGGTATCAAAATAATGCTGAGACCTATAGCCAAACTTTGGGCGGAGTGCAGGGAAACTTATGAAAAAAGGGGGCTATACAAAGACCTGGAGGGGACAGGAGCTCCACAAAGAGAGCAACAGAACCAAAAAATCTGGGCACAGGGGTCTTTTCTGAGACTGATACCCCAACCAAGGACCATTCATGGAGATAACCTAGAAACCCTGCACAGATGTAGCCCATGGCAGTTCGGTGTCCAAGTGGATTCCATAATAATGGGAACAGGGACTGTCTCTGACATGAAGTCAGTGATAAGCTCTTTGATCACCTCCCCTTCAGGAGGTGCAGCCTTACCTGGCCACAAAGAAAGAATGCAGCCACCCCTGATGAGACCTGATAGACTAGGATCAGAAGAAAGGGGAGGAAGACCTCCCCTATTAGTGGACTTGGGGAGGGATATGGGTATGAAAGAAGGAGGGAGGGTGGGTTTGGGAGGGGAGATGGGAGGGAGCTACAGGTGGGATACAAAGTGAATAAACTGTAATTGATAAAAAAGAAAAGAAAAGAAAGATGTGGTTTCTCTCTGTAACAAGCCCGGCTGTCTGGACTGGCTTTGTAGACAGGGCAGGCCTTGAACTCACAACGATTCACTCACCTCTGCCTCCCTGTATGCTGGGATTAAAAGTGTGTCACCAGTCCTTGGAATTTCTAACTTAGCAAAATGCCTGGTAAAGAGATATAAATATAAAAGCTGGGGACAGTGGCACACACTCTACCCGTTGGTCCCAGCTCCTCAAGATGCTGAGGCAGGAAGGTCACTTAAGCCCAGGATCTCAAAGTTAGCACAGTGAGCTCCTTTCTCAAAGGAAGGAAGGAAGAAAGAAAGGAAGGAAGGAGGAGGGAGGGTCAGAGGGAGGGCTGAAGGGAGGGGAGAGAAGGGAGTAATACAGTAATTTTAAAAAATCTCATATAAAAACATACAGGCCCTGATGGCTTCACTAGCTTTCCAAGTTAAAACAAACCTACTAACTTTATACTTAAATAAGACAGTATATATATATGAAGTCAGTGATAAGCTCTTTGATCACCTCCCCTTCAGGAGGTGCAGCCTTACCTGGCCACAAAGAAAGAATGCAGCCAGTATAAGACAATATATATTATATATATACTGTCTTATTTAGGATTTCTTCTGCTGTGATAATACATTATGACCAAAATCAACTTGATAAAGAAAGTATTTATTTCTTCTTGCACTTCCACATCACAGTCCATCATCAAAGGAAGTCAAGCCAGGAACCTGGAGGCAGGAGCTGAACACTGAATCATCTTTTTCTGGCTTGCCTTCTTACACAGCCCAGGACCGCCTGCCCAAGGACAGCACTTTCCAGTGGTCTAGGCTCTCGAACATCAATTATCAAATCAAGAAAATGCTGCACAAGCTTTCCTATAGGCCAATCTGATGTTGTCATTTGCTCAGCTGAGGTTCTGGATTTTCATATGATTCTAGCTTGTGTCAAGCTGACAAAAAATGAACCAAACACTTGTCAACTTCACACATAAGCACATCACTACTAAACCATAAACTTTTCACTATTGTTTGTTCTCAAGATGTTATGTTAATATTAATACCACAATGTAAAGTATATACTTACTTTAAAATCACGTCTTTAAATTTTCAATACTTTAAAGGTCCAAAGTTTCTGAAAAAAAGTCAATATCCCTTTAAAATTTCAAAGTCTCTCTAAAATACCAAAAGTTTCATAACTGTGGGCTTCTATAAAATTGAAAATAAGTTACATAGTTTCTTATTTCATGAGGGAAAAAAAAAAACAGGGCCCAGTCACAATGAGACAAAAGCAAAACAAAACTCCAACATTGTAAATTAAAACCCTTCAGCTCAAGGTCCTGTTTCTGGGATTCATTCATAATCTTCTGGATTCCAATGTGCTTTGGCCACTCCATCTCTTGGGCTCTGCCATTCATAGCACATCTAGTTTGTCTCATAAACTTAGGCAGGCTCCACTCCTCCGGAGCTGCTGCTGTTTTCAACACTTTACCCACTCTGCTGGGATCATTTGCCTTTTCCGGGCCATCTTCATCTGAGTCTGCCACATGGTAGTAAGCATCGGCCTTCCCTAATGGTTCCTTCAGTCTGGATTTTCACTGTAACTAATGGTGCATTTTTACCAATGGCCTCTCACAGGGCCAAGCCTCCGCTGCCCTCCATGATTCCTTCAGATCCTTCAGTTTTCACGCAGTCAAAACCAGTACCACCGAAAGACTAATGCACATTGCCAAGTTCAGGTGCCAGTGTGAGCTGCAGACTTTGCCCTCTCTACATCACAGCTCACATGCACTGACCCTGAGGAAACATTTCCTGGAATATTTGGCCTCCGTGGTGCTGGTCTCTTCTTAATCACAGCTGAACAGTTAGCCCCAGGTTACCAGGAGCCAGTGTCCCAGCAAAGCAAAGGTTTAATCATATCAATTCTCCATACCCCCAAGCTGACCAAAACCACAGATTCTCAGTTCAGAATATCTAATGGCCCTGATAAGAGTTTTTAAGGGGCTCCCAAAACTTCCCTCTGACCCTTCACAAGCCAGGCCCCACAAACTGAACTTCTCTCACCATTCTTTTACTACTGTGACAAAGAACAATACACATACTTTCCTAAGTAATATGATAATAAAACGGTGTATATGTCCCAGTCTATGATGAATCCTGCATAACACTGATACCAAACCCAAGAGAGGACAGTTAGAGCCAAAATTGCTCTTATGCTCTAAAAACAACATTAACAAATGCAATGTAACCTAGGCAAATGTGTCATATAACACAGCCCAGTTAGATTTATTTCAAGAACAGAAGGCTGGTTTATCATTGTAAAGCAAACCTCATAACTCACCACATGAACAGAATAAAGCAGAAAGCAGCAAACTCAATAAAAACTGGTAGAACATCTGATGAAAGTCAACTTCCATTCATTATAAAAACTCAACAATTAAGCTCAAAAGTGAATTTTCTAAATAAAAATGAGTTTCATGATCAAGTGAATATATCTGACAAACATACATACAAAATGCCCTACAGCAAGTGTCACTGAGTGTCTTGTGTTGGTAAGCTCTGTATTATTAAGTTTCAAAGCATCTTTTTCTCTGTGACTGGGGGCTGGGGGTATACCAGCCTTTACCAGCAGGCTACATGCCAGGCCACACCAGCAGTGGGCATAAGAGAATGAGGACTGGATTAAAGGAGGAGGGGTCTTTAGCCCACTTTGCTTCCTATTTCTGTTTACATTTATGCCACAGAAGCTCTTCATCCTGCAATAACATTTGTTTCCAAAAACAGATGTTGGTGCTGTCACATTGCAGCTGTACTGTCTGTATCTGTCTCCCTGTACTGTATCTGTCTCCTTGACCCCCTCAGACATGCTAGGACCAGCACTATAGGCACCCAATCCTTAGAGGTCTAAGACTCAGCAACCAGGGACCCTCTCCAAGTTCCCAGACACAAGCACTTGTCAGGCAGTGAGCTATCCCTGAAGTCAGTGGCCCGAGTCCAGGAAGCCCCTCCTAGGAGCTGGAAAGCTTCATGAGTGCTGACCATCTTCATGAATGCCACTTTCTTTTGTTTTCCTAGAAGTCGAGGAAGTTGCTGCTTCCTTGGTCAGAACCTTGGATCTCCTCTTTGACTGCTCTCTAAGATACAGTGAACAATTCTTTAAATTATGTTCTTTTTAGTTGGCTTGGCTTCTCTAAGCTAAAGAGAAGGTTAATGTTAAGATGTTGAATAGTAAAATGAGGAATATATTGGTGATATCCCCACTACAAAACAGCTTCCTGGAGGCTTACCAGTCCAGAAAAGGAAGCAAAGGTACAGGAAAAAATAATAATAAACTGGTTTTAAAAATCTAATTGTAAACATTAAAAATGAAACAATAACAAACCCAGGCTTGGTGGCATATTCTTTTAATCCTAATAGGCAGGCAGATCAATGTGAGTTTAAGGCCAGTCTGTTCTACATAGTGATTTCCAAGCCAACTTGAGAAATCTACATAGTGAGAATGCTGTCTCAACAAAACAGCATGAACACACACCTTTAAAGCTAGAGAGATAGTTCAGTGGCTAGAGGTACATTGCACATCTAGAGAGGTTTGATTCTGAGCACCAACAAAGAGGCTCACTACCATTTGTATCACCAGTGCTAGGGAATCTGACAGCATCTTTTGGCCCACATGGGCACCAGGCATGCATGTGGTACACAGACATACATGCAGCCAAAACACTCATACACATAAAATAAAAGTTAAAAAATCTAAAAAATTAAAATTTTGAATGTACCTATATATTATGACAATAAGTAAATATATTTAAGATAAGCATAACCAGGTTGACATGGAAAAATAAACTCTATTCCAAAATACCAGCAACACATAATCATAAAACAATTTTTAGAGATATTTTTAAATTATCTGATATGTAAATTTAGCTATATATATATGTATATATATGTAAAAAGAATTAGTGACCAAATGTTTAAAATACATAATCATATTCAACAGCCAGGAGTACCACTTTCCTCTGCTGTGACTAGAATAAGAAACAAACAACCTTCCACTGTGCCGATGAAATTTAGGATGTTTCTCTACAAACATTTTTAAAACGTATATAAATATTAGAATGACAAATATTTGGGATGAAAGCATAGGCCAATATGACATTTTTTTAGAGATTATATATCCCATAAAATGGGGGGTTTGATAGTTTCACTTTTAAAGTATTTTAAATAAAAATCTGTGTATTGCATTAATTTTTTAAAAATCAGTTTCTCTTTAGCTTATTAAAATAAGCCAATAGGCATTCCCATTAGATAGATTTCAGAAATAAGTTTGCACAAGTTGGTCCCATGTTCATGTCCTAGGAAGGAAACCTTAGAAGATTTGTGTCATCTTGTCACATTAATTTCTGACATAGTCTTTGCAATGGGCAGCATCTCTCTTGCCTCCCTTCCACAGTAGTACTTTGAGAATGCCTGCTGTGATATATAGCTTCTGGTAAGTGGGCAATTAACTGGTCATGTGATACCCTTTCCACTAGTTGGCAAGATTGTAACCTAAGACAATCTTTTGTAAACCTCATTCATACCCATAAGAAAACAAGAAAGCCACTTTACAGAGTGAAGGCAGACAGTGTCACTCAGATCTGGAGCAAATGAGGAGCTACAAAACATTTGGAGTTAACAATTAACAATTTTCTACTCTCTTCCAAACCTAGTTACAGTTTCTAAAAATGAATCCCATGAACTTCCTGTATGATTTTCACTTGAGCTAATCTAAGTTGGCTCCTGTTGTTTGTAACTAAATAGACCCTGACTGAGGCAGAGAGTATGATGACATTGTTAACCAGGAATCTGAAAATGAAATGAATCTTGTCTTCCCTTGGTTACACTTCTGCTACAGTATAATTCTTGAAATATTAAAAACCTAATTTTCATATAGATAGATAAGTAAGGGTACGTCAAAGTTTTATTCAACTCATTAATGAAGGAGCCAGCAAAATGACAAAGCCAGTTCAAGGAGAATATGAGAAAATAGGACTCATGCAAGCTGTGTGGGAAGAAGGAATGATGAAGCAAGATTACAAATTCAGATACAAAACCAGTTTTCATCCAAGAAAGTGTGAAACCATGGTATTTGGAGATGTCTCCATGTCCGAATAAAAAATTAAAATCATTGCTATCTTATTAGTATTATAAATCTGAGCCTAAATTAACAACACAAACTATATTGCATTTCTTTGGATAGTAAGAGGACCTTTAGGCAAACATCTCTAGACCAGTGTTTCTAAAACTGTTGGAAAATACTTATTCCTGAGTCCTTCCCTTTGAAATTCTGGTCTTGGGCAGAGCTTGGGAATTCATATTTACTAAGTCTTTGGGTGCCAATGTTAGCAAGTCAGACAATCAGAAGCATAACCTTAGGTGACACTGAAAGGTCATGTGGCAATTCTTTGACTACACTTTTAAGTTTTGAATATTTTTTCTTAAATCTTTACTCAACTTCTGTAATGGAAAGCTAAGTTTCCAGAAGAAGAAGAAGTAAGATTAAGTAGTACTTCATTAATGACTAAAAATTTGAGTTTAAAATAGAGTTAAGAACTCACTTGGATAAAGCTAGGTCATATGGAGGACTTGTCTCCTGTACTATACAGATCTTAGTAGCATAGCATTGAACCAAATCAGACCTGTGGCTCTTGGGAATGAATTCAACTTTTGAAAAGATGAAATGGAAGAGAGGACCCCAGTCCCCATTTTTCTATCTTTTTTTTTCTTCAAGTTCACTAACATTTTCTTCTGCATTATCTAATCAAGCATTCACTCAGCATACTTTTTAACCTCATAGCTGGCTTTCATGACATGATTTAATATTTATCTGGAGGGGTTCCAGCCTTTTTGGTGTGCCCTTAATTTTTCCATGGCTTTGAACTTTACACACCACCAGAAAGATTCAAAACCATTTATAAAATCTAACTAAACATAGAAAACAAGTTTGTCTCTCAAAATTGAAAATTATGTGACACAAATTCAGTAAATATTAAACAGAAGTTGAGGTGGGGATCAATGTCCCACTTCCTGTTTGCAGGACACATGTGAAAGATTTAAAACCCTGAGAACAGGATAGGCTGTTTTGTTTTTACTGTGGGCTACTTTTTGACCTGGGAATAGAAAGGAAGAAGTATTGTGGAAGCAGTAAGGAGAAAAGAGAAATCTTTCACTACCCATCTTCTTGCTCCTGAGCTGGGGATCAGATAAACCTGTCCTTTACCCATGTCAAATTACTTCTCATTGCTAAGCGTTAAGTCAATACCTATGAACTATGGTTAATACTGCTGTCATCACGAAACCCTAATGAGAAATAACTCAGATCAAGATGGAAATAATATATAAAGTATTTAGGGTAATACTTTGAGGTGGTTTGAATAAGTATGGGTCCCATAGATTCATGTGTTTGAATGCTTGGCCATAGAGAATGGCACTATTAGAAGGTGTACCCTTATTGGAGGAGGTGTGGACTTGTTAGAGAAAGTATATCACTGTGGAGGTGAAAATTTGAAGTCTTAAATGCTCAAGCTATGCCAGTGTGAAACACATCCAGTCTCCTCCTGGTTGTTTTCAGATCAAGAGGTAAAACTTGGCTCCATCTCTAGCACCATGCTTCCTTCCATGACGATAATGAAACAAACCTCTGAAAGTGTAAGCCAGCCCCAATTATATGTTTGCCTTTATAGGAGTTAGAATTTTCATGGTGTCTCTTCACAGCAATGGAAACCCTAACTAAAATATACCTGATGTGGAGAAATCAATGTTTAATATTTGTTCATTGTGATGGACATCATCCTCATCTTTGTTACTTCTATCACATAGATCACATGACGAAATGTGAAAATCTCCAGCCATTATGGCAATCATGAGTAATTTGGAGAGTCAGAATTATGTGTTATTGTTTACCTTCTAATTCTGTCTAAAATAAACATCCTTTTATTTTTCTGAGCAAGAAAAGAACAGATGTTCCTTTCGAACATTGATTCTTTAGGGATTCTTTTTATATTTCACTGATTAAAAATCTTTGTATTTCTTATCTTTCTCTTCCCAAAGAAATAACAGCTATACAGCCTGAGGAGCAGGCTCCTAATAGCCCATTCTTTAATTGTATTCTTTGTGGCAGAGAGAAAGAAAGAAAGAAAGAAAGAAAGAAAGAAAGAAAGAAAGAAAGAAAGAAAGAAAGAAAGAAAGAAAGAAAGCACAGCCTGTTCCTGTCCTGTTGCTTTCTAGAGTTGACCACAGGTCTTCTAGATATCAGATAGGGGAAAAAAGCGTCTCACTCTCCTGGAAACTACCAAATGCAAAGCCAGCACAGGAAACCTCCACAAAAACCAGCACTGGATAGGCCAACCAGTTAAGCCATAAATTTAAGAGCCACTGCGTATGTATACAACCTGAGTGTGGGTGTCTGCTTGCCCTTTGCATGTGCTAACCACTTCACTCACTTCACCTTAATGCTGATACAAACCATAGCCACATCCATGAATTCAGCTAGGACCCTCCAAGCATCCTCTGATACCCCAAGCCCCAGCCCTCCAGAACCAAAAGGCACTTATCACAGAGTTCTTTGTGACAAGAGTAATGCCTTGACACCCAAAATAAAGCTCCCTTTCTGATTCCAGAGGTTGTGTCCACTGCAGGAATCATAATGGCCTTGGGCTCTAACCCAGGAGACAGTGTTTTAATTTTTACCCAGCTCCTAAGAGTGTGGTGTCCTGGGCCCAGACAGCAGTATGTGTGCTTTTTCTCTGCCCAGAGGGTTCATCAACAATTTGCTTTCTTCAGGAGCAGGTGCAAGGCTCCTATCACTTTGGAACTCTTCCCATTTTTCTTGAATAGTCCCTCTTCTCTGACCCACACAAAATCTCTCACAGTACTCCTTCTAGACCAGCAGTTCTCAACCTGTGTGTCATGACTCCTTTGGGGGTTGAATAACCCTTTCACAGGGGTCACCCAAGATCATCAGAAAACACAGATATTTATATTACATTTCTTAACAGTAGCAAAATAGCAGTATGAAGTAGCACCAAAATAATTTTATGGTTGGGGGGTCACCACATGAGGAACTGTGTTAATGGGACAGAGCTTTAGGAAGGTTAAGAACCACTGCCCTAGACCAACCCCATTCCCCTTCTACTCTCCTCTGTCTTCCAGGACAGCAGTTTCCTTCAGAAATTCTTGGGCCCCACAGCAATCCTTCTGGCTTTTGTCATGGCCTTTTGGATCTGTGAGTCAATATAATTTTTTGTGTTGAAAGAGATAGATGATTAATGTGTGCTGATGATTTTCTTCCTTGCCTCCTACACTCCAGTTACACTTCAGCATTAAAGGACTCAGTGCTTTACTTGTTTGCCTAAGGAATTCATTGTCTGGTTTATCTGAACCTCCCCCCTCCCCCCACCAACACAACAAATCACCACACACACTTTGTCCTTAGCTCTAGTATTCCTCTCTTCTTCTCTGACATTTAGTGTTTCTGAGACTTTTTTTTTCCTCCAGCACTGCCCTACCTCCGGGAGACAGAAAATGCTGTTTATATGAAAAGAAAGCCCATTCTCTGACTTTGGCTTGCTTTACAGATTCCTGTCAGTAACTAGCAATTTAACAAGTGTCTCTTGTTATAAAGATCACCATTCCCTTGATGGGGTCTCCATGAAAGTTGTGTGGCTCCTATTGCCTGAGATTGTTTTCCTTCAACAATGAATGACACTTTGCTCTCAGTAAACAGAGAACTTTTTGTGTCCTAGTTGGATTGTGAAGCAAACCTGAATTCCCATCTCCATGCACAGATATACACATGCTGTTTTTACACATGACCAGGGTGAACACTGAAGAACAAACATCTTAAGCCCATGTTTCCTTCAGCATCCTGTCTTTCTAGCCTTCAATTGCTGTGTTCAAGAGTTATTTTCTGAAAGGCCACCTTAAGGCTCCTAGATGCATTTAGCTGAGCACTGTAAATGATGGAGATTCATCTGGGCACAGGGGCTTGTCTGAGACTGATTCTCCAACCAGGGACAATGCATGGTTATAACCCAGAACCCCTGCTTGGATGTAGCCCATGGCAGCTCAGTATCCAAGTGGCTTCCCTAGTAAGGGAAACAGGGACTGTCTCTGGCATGAACTCTATGGCTAGCTCCTTGACCTCCCCAGCCCCCGTGGGAGGAGCAGCCTAGCTAGGCCACAGAGGAAGACATTGCAGCCAGTCCTAGTGAGACCTGATAAGCTAGGATCAGATAGAAGGGGAGAAGGACCTTTCCTATACGTGCACTTAGAGAGGGGCAAGGAGGAGATGAGGAAGGGAGGGTGGGATTGGGAGGAAATGAGGGAGGGGGCTACAGCTGGGTTCAAGTCTTTGTTTCTATGTGTTTGTGCTTGTTCTTGACATCCAAGGAAACTAGTAGAGTAATAAAGCCTCCCGTGATCAATTCCACCCTGAGCGTGACAGTGGAGGTGGGCACAAATATTCAAGGCATAGCCGAAGTTGCTACGGAGCCAGAGACCATCAGCGTTATTGTGAAGTGATCATCTGATTGGTAATTTAAAATTGGCAGTGTATTTGGTCTTGTTAGCTACAAATCAAGATGAGCAGTTTCTAAATTGCTCTCCTCCAGTAAATAAATTAAGTTCCACTAGGGAAAAAAATGTGATGAGGATGTTTTTGGAAGAAGAGATGGCCCTTAAATGAATCATACTCACATGACACTGAGTATGATGTTTTAGAGCAATGCTCTTAACCTTCCTAATGCTGTGACCCTTTAATACAGTTCCTCATGTTGTGGTGACCCCCTAACTATAAAATTATTTTGTTGCTACTTCATAACTGTAATTTTGCTACTGTTCTGAATCATAGTATAAATATTTTGGAGATAGAGTTTTGCCAAAGACTGAGATCCACAGGCTGAGAAGTGCTGGTTGTGATGACCAAATGGAGTCCCCTTATCTAGTCACGCGTACAACTTCTTCCATGGAGGCTCTCCTGGCGCTGCTGCACCCTGGGCTGGGAAAGATGAAGTAGAGGATAAGGGAATGGCTAAGATCTTCAAGATCTTGATTCAGAGTGTGGTGACTGAGGGCTCTTTCTCCCCGGGTTTCTTTTGGGCGATTATAGCCCTTCAGCAAGAGAGCCAAGAAAAAGGAGAGCAGTCGGAGCCACATGAGCAGGAATTGCTGAGTGGTGGCCCCAGGCCGAGCAATGGCTTTGCCTAAGGAAGGAAGAAACGAAGCCTAGCAGGTTGGGCTGGTCTGAGGGTCCAGCGGTGAATGTACAGAGAGAGAAAGCCCTCTCAGAAACCGCTCTCCAAGTGTTACAGCCCAGTGAAACAGCAACTCTTAGCCGATCTTGGGTGAAACAGCTTGTGCCGGTTTATTCGAGGAGGACAAGGACTATATAAACCTTGGGGAGTTGGAAGGGATTTTCAGGGTGAATGCGTTTCATTGGCTGGGGCTAATATGGCTAAGATGCTGGCAATACTCTGTTTATATAGGGAGGAATTCCAGGTGCCAGGCTACTGATCCCCTTGAGAATTGCGGAGGTGGGGATCATAACTACGTTCACCAGGGCATGCAGCTCAGAATGGAACCTGCTGATCTCAAGGCTGGGATTTCCGGGGTTTGGGCACACTCCACCTAGCCAGTTCCTCTGTTGCCACAGTCCACATGTCCCACACCCTTATGTCAGACCCTTTCTGCAAAGCAGAATTAGTAGGGTTTTTACCCATAACTTCTGCTTCTGGCCCAGAGAAATGCTAACTCACTTTGCCTTCTTGACACCTTTTCTAAGCTCTGCCTGTGTGACCTACTGAAGACGAGTCAGCATTCACCATTCAACCAGTTTACTCCAAAGATATTTAATGAGCATGTATTCTATTCTTACCTTTGTGTTGGGCCCATATGAATAAGCCAGTCTGTGTTCACCACAATATTAAAGAAATCAGGGAGGTACACTAGATGAAAAAACAACTGAACGTCATGGGGAAAAAGCCTATCTTTGTTATGAAAGAGATGTGGGGGTCCAGGGAGATGGCTCTGTAGATAATACTCATTTTGACCTAAGTCCTTCTAAAGTTAGCTGTCTAACAGAAACATTCTCATGTCCTGGGAGAGGGTTACAGTGAGCTATGTTTTCTATACTCATGTCATGGTACATTCATTCATGGGAAATTGATCACCTTGAGGACCCTCTCGCTGCACTTAATTTGAAAAATGCTGGAAAACATACATCTATCTTGCAGAAAATGATTTTGAAAAGGGAGGTTGGGGTACAGTAAGATAGAGTCTTAGTATTTCCAGCTCCAAAGAGACTGGTCTTGTCCTTTCCTGCTTTCTGCTTCCTGGGAGGCGTTGGTGCTGGCCAAAGCCTGCTAGTGTGTTTCCCATGACGCAGACCTGCTTCCTTGGGAATTAACACAGTTGAATGCTCAGCAAGAACCCCTCTGAAGAGCCTTTGTTTCCCTTAGGCAGTAAACATGTTTACTGACATCTCAGTAGGTACAAAACACATGAATGGAGCCAAAACTAAGCAATAACGTACTATAAAAACAAAACCTCAATGTCTCTACTTGCTGAAAGAAAGTTCCTCTGAAAAACGATATGTTTCCCATTTGTAAACCCCCAAAATGCCAGCAAGATGAATGAAGACACAAGAAAAATAAATCATTCTACTCTAGGGAAGGAAAAAAGAATCCTGTTTACAGATAATTTTAAAGTAAAATTTGTTAGATTATAGATTTTGTATGAAATTGATTCATGAATTTTATGATCTAAACATACTTCGTCAATTTGAGTTATGTCAAAACATGCCTTAACCAGTTTCTACCAGCATTCCTAATGGCTAACAATTTGTTGCATTTCAGTTACAAAGTACTTTGTATTCAGGACTTCACTTGATCTTTATAGCAATCCATTCTATCACTGTAGTCTCAATATAACCCTTCAATATATGTATATGAATTTCATGTTGTTGACTAAGACAGAGAATCTCAGAAAATCAAGTAACTTTATATATTAGTAATCTATTATTACATAACAAATTTTCCTGAAACTTAGAAATCAAAATAATATTTGTTATCTCATATTTTCTGTTCATCAGTAATCTCAGTGGTTTAGTAGAATTCTCAGGCTTAGGGTCTCTCTTACAACAGTAATCAAGCCATCAGCTGGTCACACAATCCTTTTAAGGCAGAACTGTCAAGGATCCACTTTCAAACTCACATCGCAGAACTGTCAAGGATCCACTTTCAAACTTATCAGGACTCAGTTCTTCCTAGGCTATTGATCTGAGGGTCCACAGTTGGAGACCATTCCCAGTTCCTTACCAGATGAATCTTATATGGGTCAGCTCACAGTGTGTTAGATTTTTACCAGGCTCAAAGAGTATAAGAGCAAACAAGTGAGAGAGAGGGAGAGAGAGCTTGCCTGACTATCTATCATGTTTGCCATCTTCTATTGAGCAGGGTGTCTAAGCCCAGCTCTCACAAAGATACAAAAGGTTTATCCCATGTGGATACAGATGAGATTATCAGGAATACAGGCCGTTGGCAACCATTGCACACACATTCCACCCCACTGTCAACAGCTCAGTTGTAGACTCTCAAGACATCAAGCACACAGCTGTCTGATTTGCAACACTTCATCACCATTCACCAACAACCACAGCCTCACAGGTTCCAACATGTCCAGTTATTCATGCAATTGTTTCTGAAGCACATATGCAATCTCCTTCAATCTCATATAATTTGACACTTAATCCCCATTTTATAAAAGAACTGTAACATATGGAAGTATAAATAATTCATATACGGGTCATTGTAATTTCTAGTGCTGATATTTAAAGACATTTCTTGAAGGAGCTCACATAACTCCCAAGATAATACAAAACACTGACTAAATGTAGATTTCCCACCTCCAAGTCCCAGAAATCTCAGTGCTATTGGCACATCTTTCATTGATTTTGACCCATCTTCTAGGAAACCCTCATATACAGCTCTCATCTTCCAGTAGATAGTAATATCTGATCCTAATGCCTATCACTAGAGATCTTGGGATCATGTGACTTTCCAACCACTATGCTGTTAAGACTGTGCGTGAAGCAAGAAGAAAATGTCCTTGCATAATGAGTAGATTTTTGCCACAAATTAGAAACATGAATAAATGCTAACTTGCCACTCAAAGGCACATTAGTCATTCTTTCACAAACTCTGGCCTCTCTTCCTCTTCATTCCTCAACCACAGTCACTAAGAACATCCTGATATCTCTGATACCTACTTATGCAACGTGGTCCTTGCTGAATAAACCTGTTTCTAGACTCCAGCCCTGATGTCCATTCTCTACTGCATTCAGGGTGAGAATGTTAACTTAAACCTGCATTCATGTGAGAAGGTTCTCCTTCCCTGTCAGCTGTAGCTGTCATCATTTTCATCCTTTCACCCCAGTTAATCTAACTTGGCATGAATAGTGTCTCTCATGTGCCCCTCCCTCCCTTTTCTTTTTCTCTTTCTTGACTTCCTGCTTTACTTTCCCCCTTTGATTGAAAATAGATTTTCCCCCTAATATATTATATTCTGATTAAAGTTTCCCCTTTCTCTACTTCTCCTAGTTCCTCCACACCTCCTCTCCCATTCAGATCTATACAAAGATATATACAAAGTATATACAAAGTATATACAAAGATATATACAAAGTATATAGGATAAAAAGTATGTAGGATAAAAAGGGAAAATAACTTACAGGTATATAAATAAAATAAAAACAAAAATAAACATAAAATAAGATTTAAAAGAAAACTTGAAAGCCCTGACACAAACAAGGAATTTTCAAACGAGGAACTTCAAAGATGCCTCTGAGTTCACTTACTGTTGGTCACCTGTTGCTAGGCATGGGGCCGAGCCTTAAGAGTACTCTGTTTCCCTCAGTAACACTCCCCTGGAGAAAACTGTCCTCATTTCAAGTGGTGACAAATTGGAGATTGCTTCTGGGTTAGGGACAGGGTGTGTGTCCACTCCTCCTTTCAGCTTTAGGACTACATCTGGTGCAGTCCCTGTGCACGCTGCTTTGGTCTCTGTGACTTCATATGAGCTTTGATCATGTTGATTTATAGGACCTGTTTATTTTGTTTTGTTTTGGTGTCCTTCATCCCTTTCAGCTCTTAAACTCCTCTTACCTCCTCTTCCAAAGGGTTCTTTAAGCCCTGGAGACGGGTGGGATTTGATGGAGACATCGCATATAGAGCAAAACACTACAAAGTCTCTCACCCTGCTTATTGTCCAGCTGTGGTACTCTGTATTTGTTCCTATCTGTTGCAGAAGGAAGCTTCTCTGATGATGGCTCAGCAAAGTACTGATCCATAAGTATAGCAGAATGTCATTTTCTTGCTACGTTCTTTTAATAGAACAATAGTACTTGGTTTTACACTAGGTCCCTGGACTACTTAGTCTCAGGTTCTTGGTGACTAAAGCAGTTTTGGGTATGGGTTCCATATTGTGGAATGGGCTTCAATAAATATTTGGATACTGGTTTGTTACTACCACAATCTGTCAATATTACACTAGAATATATTGCAGGCAGGACACCTTTGAAGATTAAAGGGTTATGGCTGCATTAGTGCTTACTTTTCTCCTTTGGTAGCTTGCCAAGTACCTTCTTGTATCAATGACTCTAGGACATTGGGGTGAAGGCTCTGTATAGGCACTTCTTCATGTTCAGTAAGTTGTGTAGGTGTTGACTTCAGCAATAGTGCTTTGTTGTCAGTTTGTGGAAAACAGCTTATAGTCTTGACAACAGTATGGGATGTTTGGGGTTTCCTAGGAGACCCATTTGGTCAACAACTACATTAGATGTATCTCATTCCCATAACTGGAAGTTTCATTTCATGACAAGGATTTCCAGTTGTGGCTTTGTGTCTCCCACCATTTAGATTGTCATCATGTATGTATATATTTTACGAAACTTTGACTCTGTTAAGATTTCATAATACTCCTCAATGGTTCTTAAGTTAAGCTATCTCCCTTTATATTTTCCCCTTCATGCCCTTCTTCCCTCCACTTCCCCACTTTATCTGATTTTTTGTTTGTTTGTTTGTTTGTTTTATTTTGTTTTGTTTTGTTTTAGTTAGTTTTGTATCCAGCCACTATTCTGAAGGTTTTAATCAGATGTAAGAGTTCTCTGGTAAAATTTTGGGATTTACTTATGTATACTATCACAACATCTGTAAATAGCAATGTTTTTACTTCTTCCTTTCCAATTTGTATCCCCTTGATCTCCTTTAGTTTTCTTACTGTTCTATTTGGAACTTCAAATGCTATATTAAATACATAAAAAGAGAGTGGGCATCCTTGTCTTGTTCCTGAGGTTAGAGGAATTGACTTAAGTTTCTCTCCATTTACTTTGATGTTGTCTATTGGCTTGCTCTATATTGTTTTTACTGTGTTTAGGTGTGGACCTTGTATTCCTGATCTCTCCAAGACTTTTAACAAAAATGGGTGTTGGACTTTGTCAAAAGCTATTCAGCATCTAATGAGATGATTATGATGTTTTTATTTTTTCTTTCAGTTTGTTTATATGGTGGATTATGTTGATAGATTTTTGTATGTTGAACCATCACTGCATTCTTAGGATGAAGCCTGCTTGAGCTTGGTGGATAATGTTTTTGATGTGTTTGTAGATTCTGTTTGTGTGTTTTTTACTGAGTTTTTTTGCATCAATGTTCATAAGGAAAATTTGTCTGAAATTGTCTTTGTTGTGTCTTTGTGTGGTTTAGGATTCAGGGTGAGTATGGCCTTGTAGAATGAGTTTGGCAACATTCCTTCTGTTTCTATTTTTTAGGATGGTTTGAGGAGTATGGTGTTAGCTCTTCTTTGCAAGTCTGGTAGGATTCTAAGCTAAAACCATCTGTCCAGAGATGCTGCTGCTGCTGCGTGTGTGTGTGTGTGTGTGTGTGTGTGTGTGTGTGTGTGTGTGTGTGTGTTTGGTTGGAAGACTTTTGATGACTGCTTTTATTCTTAGGATTGTTCAAACTATTTACTGATCTTGGAAAGTTCTTACCTAACCTTGGTAAGTTAAATATATCAAGAAAAGCATTTTTGTGAAGTATGGACTTTTGAAGTAAGATCTAATGATTCTTTGAATTTCCTCAGTGTCCGTTGTTATATCTCTCTTTCCATTTCTGATTTTGTTAATTTGGATACTCTACCTCTGTCTTTTTGTTAGCAAGGCTAATGGTTTTTCTATCTATTGATTTTTTTCAAAGAACCAACTCTTGGTTTTGTTGATTCTTTTTATTAATCTCTTTGTTTCTACTTTATTGATTTCAGCCCTGAGTTCAATTATTTCCTGCTGTCTACTCCTCTTAGGTATGTTTGCTCCTTTGAGTTCTTGAGCTTTCAGGTGCTGTTAAGTTGCTAATATGAGATTTCTCCACTTTCATTATGAAGGCACTTAGTGCTATGAACTTTCCTCTTAGCACTGCTTTCATTGCATCCTCTAAGTTTGGGTATGTTGTGAATTACTTTTCATTGAATTCTAGAAAGTCTTTAATTTCTTTAGTATCTGTTAGGTCTAATTGGCTCATGACGTCAGCTAATTTCATTATTTCTCTGTTTAATGTCTCTCAATGGCCTGTCCATTGGTGAGAGAGGGGTGTTAAGGTTTCTATTATTTATTAATGCGTGGAGTTCAACGTGTAATTTAAGCTGTAATAATAATTCTCTTATGAATGTGGGTACCCTCGTGTTTGGAGCATATATGTTCAGAATTGAGACACCATCTTGATGGATTTTTCCTGATGAATATGAAATGTCCTTTCCCAAATCTTTTGATTAATTTTGGTTGAAAATGTGTATTATTAGGTACCAGAATTGCTTGCTTCTTGTTTCCATTTGCTTGGAAAACCTTTTCCAGCCATTTACTCTGAGGTAGTGTTTATCTTTGTTTCTGAGGTGTGTTTTTGTATGCAGCAGAATGATGGATCCTGTTTTTCCAACCATTCTGTTAGCCTGTGTCTTTTTATTGGTGACCACTGATGTTGAGGGATATTAATGACCAAAGATTGTTAATTCCTGTTATTTTAATGTTGGTGGTGATTGTGTGAGTGTGTGTGTGTGTGTGTGTGTGTGTGCGCGTGCACGAGAGCGCGTTTGCCGTTATGGAATTATTTATTTCCTCTGCTTTCTTGGATATAATTTTTCTTCTAGTGTTTTCTGCAGGGCTGGTTTTGTGAGTAGGTATTGTTTAAGTTTGATTTTGTCTTAGAATATCTTCTCCATGTATGGTGATTGAGACTTTTGCAGGGTATAGTAGACAGTACTGCACCTGTGATCTCTTAGGATTTGCAAGACATCTGCCTGGGTCCTTCTGGCTGTAAGAGTCTCTAATGAGAAGTCATGTGTAATTCTGATAGATCTGCCTGTATATGTTATTTGGCTTTTTCTCTTGAAGCTTTTAATATTCTTTCTTTGTTCAGTAGATTTAATGTTTTTATTATTATATGATGGGAGGATTTGCTTTTATGGTCCAGTCTAATTGATGTTCTGTATGCTTCTTGTATGTTTATAGTCATCTTTTAATTTAAGTTGGAGAAATTTTCATCTGTGAGTTTGTTGAAAATATTTTCTGATCCTTGAATCTGGAACTCTTCACCTTCTTTCTATTCCTATTATTCATAGTGTTGGGTCTAGAGTTGTGCAAACAAGACACAAGAGACACTGTAAGCAAAAAGTTGATTTTTTTATATTTTTAATGTTTTATATTAATTACAGTTTATTCACTTTGTATCCCACCTGTAGCCCCCTCCCTCATTTCCTCCCAATCCCACCGTCCCTCCCTCATCTCCTCCTATGCCCCTCTCCAAGTCCACTGGAGGGAGAGGTTCTTCTCCCCTTCCATCTGACCCTAGCCTATCAGGTCTCATCAGGAGTAACTGCATTGTCCTCCTCTGTGGCCTGGTAAGACTTCTCCCCCATCAGATGGAAGTGATCAAAGAGCCAACCTCTGAGTTCAAGTCAGAGACAATCCCTGTTCCATTTACTAGGGAACCACTTGAAGACTGAGCTGCCATGGGCTACATCTGTGCAGGGGTTCTAGGTTATCTCCATGCATGGTCTTTGGTTGGAGTATCAGTCTCAGAAAAGATGCCTAGTTCACTAGTTCACTTTTTTAGGCAAAAAGAATAACTGGCAGTCAGGGACCCAGTTCAATAGCCGAATTGGAAACCGAGACAAGGGCAAGCTCGTTACAGCTTTTTTTTTTTTCCATTAGTTGTTCTTTTTTTTTTTGTAATTACACTTTATTCACTTTGTATCCCCCCCATAAACCCCTCCCTCCTCCCCTCCCAATCCCACCTTCCCTCCCCCTTCTTCATGCATGCACCTCCCCAAGTCCACTGATAGGGGAGGTCCTCCTCTCCTTCCTTCTGATCTTAGTCTATCAGATCTCATCAGGAGTGGCTGCATTGTCATCTTCTGTGGCCTGGTAAAGCTGCTCCCCACTCAGGGGGAGGTAATCAAAGAGCAGGCCAATCAATTTATGTCAGAGGCAGTCCCTCTCCCCATTACTATGGAACCCAGTTGGACACTAAACTGCCATAGGCTACATCTGTGTAGGGGTTCTAGGTTATCTCCATGCCTGGTACTTGGTTGGAGTATGAGTCTTTGGAAAGACCCCTGTGTCCAAATTTTCTGGTTCTGTTGCTGTCCTTGTGGAGTTCCTGTCTTCTCCAGATCTTACTATTTCCCTCTTCTTTCATAAGATTCCATGCACTCTGCCCAACAGTTGGCCTCAGCATCTGCTTTGATAGTCTGCAGGGCAGAGCCTTTCAGAGGCTCTCTGTGGCAGGTTCCTAACTTGTTTTCTGTTTTCTTCTTCTTCTGATGTCCATCCTCTTTGCCTTTCAGGATGGGGATTGAGCATTTTAGTGAGGGCCCTCCCTCTTGATTAGTTTTTTTAGATGTACAGATTTTAGTAGGTTTATCCTATATTATATGTCTATATGAGTGGTATATACTGTGTGTGTTTGTATTTCTGGGACAGCTCACTCAGGATGATCCTTTCCGGTTCCCACCATTTATCTGCAAATTTCATGATTTCCTTATTTTTCATTGCTGAGTAACATTCCATTGTGTAGATGTACAATTTCTGTATCCATTCTTCAGTTATGGGGCATCTGGGCTGTTTCCAGCTTCTGGCTATTGCAAATAAAGCTGCTACAAACATGGTTGAGCAAATGTCCTTGTTGTGTACTTGAGAATCTTTGGATATATGCCTAGGAGTGGTATGGCTGGATCTTGAGGAAGCGCTATTCCTATTTGTCTGAGAAAGTCTCATTAGCCATCAGGAAAATGCAAATCAAAACGACCCTGAGATTTCACCTTATACCCATCAGAATGGCCAAGATAAAAAACTCAAGTGACAACACATGCTGGAGAGGTTGTGGAGAAAGGGGAACCCTCCTCCACTGCTGGTGGGAATGTAAACTTGTACAACCACTGTGGAAATCAATCTGGCACTTTCTTGTTACAGCCTTTTTAAAAGGAGAATTCATTAGTGAAAGGTCTGAGCAGGAAGGAGGATGAGTAGTCTTATCTGGTCAGTACTGGGTGGACTCATTATTTCTAACAAGGTGGGGAGTCAGCAGGATGTGATAAGGACCAGGGAGTTAATGTGTCAGCAACTTGGGACTGGTAACATCTGTCTATCCTTGACTAATAGATGGTCCTTTTGTTCTGATGGTTTTTTCAGAACTAAAGGCCTGTGTGTATTAGACCTAAGAAGGAATCTGGTTTGTTAGTCTTTTCAATAGGTTAGGTCTTTTCATAGTATCCCAGATTTCTTGGATGTTTTGTGTCAGCGATTTTTTAACTTTAACATTTTCTTTGACTAATGTATCAATTTCTTTTATCATATTTTCTATGCCTGAAATTCTCTCTTCTATCTCTTGGATTCTGTTTGAGATGCTTGCTTCTGTTATTTTTATTCTCTTCTCTAGGTTTTGCATCTCCAAAATTCCTTCAGATTATGCTTTACCATTTCTACTTCCATTTTTAGGCCTTGGAGAGTTTTATTCATTTCTTCACCTGTTTAATTGTAGTTTTGTTTTTTTATTTCTTTAAAGGATTTATTCATTTCTTCTTTAAAGGCCTCTATTGTTTTTTTTAGTTTCTTTTCTTTTTAATTAATTAGTTTATTTATTTATTCATTGTACATCCTGATCATAGCCCCCTCCCTCATCTTCTCCCAGTCCCACCCTCCTTTTCTCTCCCTCTCTTCCCCCTTCCCCTACTCCTCAGAAAAGAGAGCCCCACCCAACCACCCCAGCACATCAAGACTGAGTGCATCCTCTTCCCCTGTGGCCTGGTGAGGCAGCCCTACCAGGGGGAAGTGATCAAAAAACAGTTAACAGAGTCCATGTCAGAGACAGTCCCAACTCCCCTTACTATAGAACCCACCTGAAGCAAGCCCAAGCTGGCCATTGGCTACATCTGTGTCAGGGGCCTAGGTCTAGTCCATGCATGGTCTTTGGTTGGTGCTTCAATCTTCGCAAGCCCCCCTGGGCCCTGGTTAGTTGACTTTGTTGGTCTTCTTGTGGGGTTCCTGTCTCCTGACTTTCAGTCTCTTGTGGTGATGAAACACCATGAAAGTGTTTAATTGGGCTTATGGTTTTGGAGGGTTAGGGGCCTTGATGGCCAAGCAAAGGCATGGTGGCAGAAACAACTGAGAGCTCACATCTTGTTCTTCAAGTAGGAGGCAGAAGGTGAACCATGAATGAATCTTTAAAACCACAAAGCCTGTTCTCAGTGGCACCTCCTATCCCTTCCCAAATAATCCAGTCGCAAGTATTCAAACACAAGCCTATGAGGGCCATTCTCACTCAAGCCACTGTATGGAACACACCTAATGACTGTGCCATAGGGACACCACCTCTCCAGACTCTGAAGCTTTTGATCCTCCATCTGTGCATGGCATAGTACCTGGAACAGATCAGTGACTTGGAGAATGTTCCAAGCTTGGCTGCATGAGGCCACAGTTTCTGTTAATTAACTCAAAATCTTTCTAGATAAGAAGCCTTTTTTTAATCCGCAAAAGACAGGTGATCCTTACAGCTTTCTAGAACCAGTAATCAGACAAGGGACCCTGAAAGTTGAGTGCTAACCACAGTAGTTGGAAAAGCAGAGCTCTTCTCCCCCACAATCTCCCAGGTTTTAGTCACATTCCATGTCACAGCATTCAGAGCCCTTTCTTCCAGATGGCAAGCACATGGCCCTAGGGAAGGGACACCATGTGAACTTGTTCAAAGGGTCTGAAGACCAGAAACTGCTCCCCTACTTCCTGGCACAGGATTGAGTTCAGTTAAGGATTATGTAGTCTCCTGCAAAGTGAGCTCCTGCTGGTACTAATGAATACACACAAGGACTCACTGGTGAGTCCCCACAGAGCCTAAAACACCAGGGGTTCTCCAGGCCAAAATGGAGCTCACACCAGTAGCATGGCCCTCAGAGGCCCTGGGTAAGGCATGCAAGCCCAGTTTCAGTCTCCTCGTAAGCTGTCATGGGACTGGGCTAGCTATGGATGGCCTCTATCATCTTATGAGACCAAATTTAAGGTCATTTTCTTGTTCCCCTGCTGTGTGAAGCTATCCTGGGCTTATTATAGTGTGATGCTTGGGTTTTGGTGTTGCCATATTGCCCAGGTTTCTATTCTTTGTGTTCTTGTGCTGGCCTTTAGCCATCTGATTGTGTCTGGTATTGCCTGGTGGTTTCTGGGGGCTGCTGGCTTCCAGGAATGCACATAGGTGTGAGGTCAAGTAGATAGCGGGTACAGGTTCCAGGGTAGTTCGTTGCTATGTTTGCCTTGTGGCCTTGTCCGTCCATAGGCCTGTCTTCCCCAGGTGGCTGCTAAGAGCCTCCTGAGATCAGGGCACTGTACCAGGAATGGGGTGGGCAGGGGATGGGGCAGTGCTCTCTGCTGCTAGTTTGCCAGGAGGATAGGGCAGACTGTCTTTCCCAGGTGGTAGCCTCCAAGGATCAAGGTGCTAGACTGGGAATGGGCTGTGCAGCAGGCATGGTTGCTAATCTCTGTTGCTAAGAGGAGAGGGAAGGCTGTGAATTGTGGTCCATAGAAGTCTCACCTTTCTTTCCCACCAAAAGCCTCCAGGGATCGAGGCATTGGTCTGAGGGTGATGCCTCTCCACTGCTAGGTTTGACAGGAGGCCAGGGCTGGCTGACAACTGAGTCATGTTCTATTTTGTAAATGTACCAAATTTTCTTTATCCATTGCCCAATTAAGGTGCGGTTAGGTTGTTTCAGTTAACTGCCATTATAAAAAGAACATCCTTGAACATACCTGAGCAAGTGTCTCTGTAGCAAGATGAAGTGACCTACAGATACAAGCCCAGGAGTAGTACAGCTTGAGGTAGATCGATTCCCATCTTTCTGAGGAACTGCCACAATGATTTATATAGTGACTATTCAGGTTTTCAGTCCCACCAGCAACAGATGAGTGTTTTTTCCTTACTCCACATTCTCTTCAGCATGAGCTGTCATTTGTTTTATTGACCTTGGCCATTCTGACCTGTATAAGATGAAATCTCAAAGTAGTTTTCATTCGCATTTCCCTGGTGACTAGGAGTACTGAGAATTTCTTAAAGTGTTTTTCAACTTCTTGAGTTTCTTCTTTTGAGAACTCTATTTATGTCTATACCGCATTTTTAACTGGGTTGTTTTCTTGATATCCAGTTGTTTTTTGTTGTTGGGTTGTTGTTTTTGTTGTTGTTGTTGTTTGGGGGGGTTGTTTTGTTTTGTTTTTAGTTCTGTATATATTTTTTATATTAGCCTTCTGTCAAATGTGTAGTTTTGATAAAAAATCTTTACCTGTTCTGTAGTGTGCCACTTTATCTGAATGATGGTGTCCTTTCTAAAGCTTTTCAGTTCCATGAGGTCCTATTCATGAATTGTTGATCTTAGTGCCTGTGTTAATGGGATTCTGTTCAGAAAGTCTTTTTCTGTGCTAATGAGGGTCATTGTTTCATGTCTTATGTTGAGATCTTTGATCCATTTGGGGTTAAAGTTTTGTATAGGGTGATTAGTATGGATCTATTTGATTCTTCTATATGTATCTGTCCTATTTGAGCACCACCATTTGTTCACCATCTTTTTTCAGTTAGCATATATAGCTAACAAAAATCAGGAGTACATAGGTGTGTGGATTTATGTATGGGTTTTCAATAAGATTTTGCTGAGCAATGTGTTGGGTTTTGACAATATTATGCTTCTTTTATTGCTATTGCTCAGTAATACAACTTGAAATTCAGAATGGTGATATTCCTGCAGTTCTTTTATTATTCAGGATTGTTTTAGCTATCCTGGCTCTTTTGTGTTTCCATATGAAGCTGAAAATTGTTCTTTCAAGATGTATGAAGGTTTGTGTTGGAATTTTGATTCTACATTGATTCTGTAGATTGCTTTTGGTAGGCTGACCATTTTTACTAAATTAATCCTACTGATACATGAACATGGGAGATCTTTCCATTTTTAATCTATTTCTTCAGTGTCTTAAAGTTTTTTGAGTTTTCTTGCTGTTTTTAGTAAAGCCTTTCATTTTTTGGCACTCCAAGATATTTCATATTATTTGAGGCCATTGTGAAAGGTGTTGTTTCCCTGATTTCTTTCTCAATCTGTTTGTCATTTGCATGTAGAAAGGAAACTAATTTTTGTGAATGAATTTTGTATCCAGCTACTTTACTGGAAGTGTTTGTAAGTTGTAAGAGTTTTCCAGTTGATTTTCTGGGATCACTTACACATACTATCATATCATCTGCAGAGATACTTTGATTTAGTCTTTCAATTTGAATCCCTCTGATCTTCTTCAGTTGTCTTATTGCTCTATCCTAGACTTCAAGAACTATATTGAATATTATGCAGAGAGTGAACAACTTGTCTTATTCCTGATTTGAGTGGAATTGCTTTAAGTTTATCTCCACTTAAGTTGATGTTGGCTATGGGCTTGCTGTAAACTGCGCTTATTATGTTGCAATATGGTCCTTATATCCCTAATCTCTATGGGATTATTACCATGGAGGGGTGTTGGATTCTGTCAAAGGCCTTTTACAAATCTAATGAGATGATCATGCAGTTTTTGCCTTTCAGTTTGTTTGTATGGTGAATTACATTTATTGATTTACATGTTTAATGATTCTTGCATCTCTGGGATTAAGCCTACTTGACGGATGACCTTTTTGGTGTGTTCTTGGATTTTGTTTGGAAGAATTTTATTGAGAAATTTTACATGATCTTTTGATGTGTTCTAGGATTTGGTTTGCAAATCTTATATTAAGACATTTTGCATCTTTGTTCATAAAAGAAATTGGTCTGCAGTCCTCTTCCTTTGCTGGGTTTTTATGTGATGTGGAAAACTGTAGCCTCATAAAATGAATTGGGCAATGTTCCTTCTGTTTCTATCTTGTAACATGGCATTTGAATTTGTATACGACATAGACAACCATAGCATCTGTGCATTGGTACAAGAAAGCAGCAAGTCTGGCTTTGTACTTCCCAGGCGAAGGGGAAAATATATTCACTTATGAATGTTACAGTATCCATATAATCAGAAACAAACTAGAGGCTCAGTAGAGTAACAATTCCTATATTGACACTGAGAGTTAGTTAGTTAGTTAGTTAGTTAGTTAGTTAGTTAGTTAGTTACATTCTGGTCACAGCCCCATCCCTCCTCCCCTCCCAGTCCCATCCTCTTTCTCACTCCCCTCCCCTCCATATTCCTCAGACAAGGGGAGCTCCCCTTCCCATCCACCCTAGCTCATCAAGTCTTATCAGGGCTGAGTGTGTCCTCTTCCCCTGTGGCCTGTCAATCGTCCCTCCACGTGGAAGTAAATTGAAAAGCTGGCAAAAAAGTCCATGTCAGAGAAGAGTGCCCATTCCCCTTACTAGGGAACCCACATGAGGTCTGAGGTGCCCATCAGCTACAACTTTGTAGGAGACCTAGGTCCAGACCATGCAAGGTCCTTGTTTGGTGCTACCATCTCAGCAAGCCCCTCTTGGCCCTGGTTAGTTGTCTCTGCCAGTGTTCTTGTGATGTTCCTGTCACCTCCAGATCCTTGTCTCCTCCCTCCCACTTTTCCACAAGGCTCTCTACCCCTCACCCAATGTTTGGCTGTGAGTCTCAGCATCTGTTTTGAGGTACCGCTGGGTGGAGACTCTCAAAGGACAACTCTGCTTGACTCCTGTCTACAAACATAGCAGAGTATTGTTAATAGTGTCGAGGTTAGTTCTCTCCCATGGGGTGGATCCTAGGTTGGGTCAGGCATAGGTTGAAACTTCCCTCATCTCTGCTAGATGTGTTCTATCTTTATCCCTGCAAATCTTGTAGGCAGGGTAAATTTTGAGTTGAAGATTTTGTGGATGGGTTGTTGTTTCCCTCCCTCTACTAAAAGACTTGTCTAGATAGAGGATGCAAAAAATATTTTTGTCTCACTTTGACCTACATGATGTGATGGTAAGACAGGCTACATATGAATGGTGACCCTGAAGCAAAAATCCATTAACAGTTACATGAGGGTGTCTCATAGATTCATTCATATCACATCTCCATGTAGTGGAATGGCTGAACATCAAAGCCCATGTTGAAAGAGTAAACTTTCAGTGACCCAGCTCTTTTAAGTTATTTTTTAAAAATTGTGTTTGTTTCTCAGTTTCTCTCTTATCCCAGCTATCACACAAATAATTGAGACTCTTTATATTTGTTTATTAATAAGCTTTACAACACAAGAACTGAGCAGTTTTAGCTCTATTCCTAGCCCTCTAAGCTAATTTGACTTACCTCCCAGAGATACATACACTTTGTAGCTATATTTGCTGACTCTCTCTCCTGGTCCCTCCTGGACATCACTTTTGGCTGAATCCTTTACTTTCTCCTTCAGCTCCTCCTCCCCTGGCTGGCTGGAAATCCAGCCCTATTCTCTCCCCTGCTCAATGGCTGACTGTAAGCTGCTTTATTGGCATAGCAGGAGACAACTGGAGAGCAGTGTTTACACAACATTGAGACAGGAAATGTTCTAGATTACAACCAGATATGGGAGATACAGAAATCAGCATTTAAGTTACACAATAACCTTATGCCTACACAGCTCAGCTGAAGATGCAGTACTCAAAGACATTTCCTGACTCTAAGGCAGAATACAAGTCTGGGGTGCAAGCATTCCATAGCACTAGTGAAAAACATTCCTCTGGCCTCCTGTACAGGTTTTGATGTCCTTCTATGAAGAGACAGGAGCACAGGACAGGCTCTTGCTGTGCCACACTCTGCCTCTCTACAGAGCCATACACAGAAGAGCCACACAGGAAATTATTCCAGGTATGCTAGGACAATGGCTGTCTGCTTTGCCAGCATGTGGATCTATTTTCTCATTACTTACTTCCCTTCACATTACCTGGAGTCATTGTGCACTGATTAATGGTAACTTCAATATTTTTCATTGCTTAACAAAATACCTGAGGTCATAAAATATGTCAACCCTCTCCATACTTATTATCTATAAAGAGAAATTATATCCACAAATGTTGAGTTGAATCCTATGGGAAGAACAATTAGAAAAAAAATAAATTCATCTCTAAAGATTTTGTACCTGTAAGGTGTATACACTGGATTCAAAGAATAAGGAAATGAGATTTTTTTAAAAAGTTGAAAGAGAGCACTGCCCCTTGGTAGCCACTAAAATATTCTTAATACCACTGGCTTTCCTTGAAAACTGCTTAGTTAGCAAAATATTTTTCCCTGTCCAAAACAAATCTGGGGACATGGAAGGATGTTGCCAACATTATGGTCACTAGGGAGTGATATATAAAATCCTCCAAAAGTTTTTGTGTTTCTTTTTAATGTAAAATATTTTAAATAAGTATTATCCTATCAGATTTGTTTTCATGCAATTAATCCTTCTTCACGATTCAACTCATCACTTCTTTATGACACACTTCTTTCTTCTAGGTATCCCTCTTTTGTCTTTATACCCAAAATTTTTAGTCTTCTAACTATTCTTCATTCCACATAGATATAGGCCATACTGTCTACATAGCTGCACATAAAACACAAAAATAAGTTTATTATACCAATAATTTCTGACATTTTTCTGACAGTTTGATTTCCATATACTATAATTTTATCTGATGTGGCAATGCTAATATTATTTTATTCTACCATAATTAGTTCTCATAATATGTTTTACTTCTAAAAGTGCTGCTGATAGCAAGAAACTTTTTTCTTTTTTATGAAATATTTATTATTTTTGTAAAATTTTATTATTCTTTGATAGTTGTATACATGAGAACCCTAATATCTTATACTCTCTAATCCAGTAATGGGTGAGCTCTCAGATAGAATAAGGAAAGATATGTTAAGTTAGTCTATCCAAAAAGTATCCAGCAGACCTAAAATGGTAGGTATATTGTCTGCCAAGATATCAGGTACTGAACTTTGGAATCTACAAAAGTTACTTTGGAGTCTATAAAAGTTTGGAATCTATAAAAGTTGCTTATTAGTAAACGTAGAACTGACTAATAAGAAGATTATGCTTGGTCATATGAATGAGCCTTAAATACTGTCATCTGTTATCCTTCTGTCTTAATTAGGGTTTCTATTGCTTGAAGAGGCACCATGACCGAAGCAACTCTTATAAAGGAAAACATTTTGGCTGGCTTACAGTTTCAGAGGTTTAATCCAAGGCATTAAGCATGACAGCGTGCAGGCAGATATGGTGCCAGAGAAGGAACTGAGAGTTCTCCATCTGAATTGTCAGGTAGCAGAAAGTGAACTAGCTTGAGCTTCTGAGATCCAAAAGCCCACTTAGCAGTGACACAACTCCTCCAACAAGGCCATACTTCCCAGTAGTGCCACTCCATATGCAGAGTATTCAAACGCATGAGTGTTCGGAGGCCATTCCTATTCATACCACCGCACCTTCCAAGAGAAATTGAGACAGAAGAGAAAGAAATGTGTTCACAGAAGCAGCTATTAGAGTGATACAGTTGTGAGCCAATGCATTTAAGTGGCCACTCAAAGTTGGAATAGGGAAAGAATAGATCTTCCTCCTGAGCCTCCAGAGGGAAATCAGCCTAGCTGACACCTTCACTGCAGCCCTAAAAAAAACTACCTTTAGACTTCTAGCCCTCATGACTAGGAAAGAACAAGCAGATGTTTTCTTGAGCCCCCACCCTCACCCCCACCTCACCCCCTGCCAACAAAAGCTTTCAGTAATTTGTTGCAGCAGTCACAAGAGAACAGCACACACAACAAGAGCATTACTGGAAAGCTACAGGAGACAATGACACAGATAAAACTTGAAGGATTTAGGCATGGTACCTAGCACCTTCCTACTGCAGTGTTCTCAAGTCCTTAGCTTCCACTGTTTGAGGAGCAGAGTCCCCACTTCTACCAGGCATTTTCCTTGACATTTCTATCGGGCTACTTCTAAACTGCCACCACCCACCAAGATCCCACAAAAAAATAGTTCTTTCTGAGGTTTAGGAACTAGCTAACCCCACCAAAATCGACTGCTGTAAGTTCTATAGAGGCTATCCTCACACCCATTCTCATCCCCATACCTCCTCTCCCTTTGCCTGCAAACCCCCACTATGCAGGAGCCTTTCTCTATCAGAACACCCATATCCTCAATCTTTCTCTGGCCTTATTTTTTTTTCCTTCTGGTGAAAGCTGCTACTTCTTTCCTAAAAGCTGTTGTTCTACCCCTGTATCTTAGTGAACTCCCAGTGCTTCTTCCCAAAGCTTCCAGTAAATTTTTCACATGTAAATTCTGCATTGGAGGAATTGGTCCTAGTGACTGTAACAACTTTTGCATTTCATGTTACCTATCATCCAGGTAATCCACGCAACCTCCCCTTTTTTAAATAAAGTCCTGTATCCGGACCTTTCTCCTTGTTGTATTTTAGGCAACATCATCATCCACCTGGAAATATCAGCTTCCAGAGCCTTCATCTCCAAGCTGAAGTAGCCCCTCACTCCTTGATCTGCCCCTGACCCACAGTTTCTGACACAGCCTCCACTTCTCCCAGATTTCCCCCGCACCTTTTTTGCTCCTTCAGATTATTTCCCTGCTATATTTAGGGCTGATAACCACTCATTTTTATTTTTTCTTTTTGTTCATCTTTATGGCTGAGCCAAACTCCATTCTGCATGTGTACCAAATTTCCTTTGGTATTACAAATAATGCTGCAGTAAACACTGACATCCCATTATTCCTGTTCTTGCTGAGTTGGGTTCATTTGAATTTGAACCAAAGAGTGGTCTTGCAGGATAGCATATTGAGGTTTCTTTTTTCTTTTATTTTTTTTCTTTTTTTTAATTTTAATCGCAGGTTATTTACTTTGTATCCCAGCCATAGCCCCCTCCCTCATTCCCTCCCAATCCCACCCTCCCTCCCTCACCTCCTCCCTGTCCCTTTCCAAGTCCCCTGATAGGGGAGGACCTCCTCCCCTTCCATCTGACGCTAGTTTATCAGGTCTCTTCAGGACTGGCTGCAATGTCCTCTTCTGTAGCCTAGCAAGGCTGCTCCTCCCTCAGGGGGGCAGGGGAGGGAGGAGGGTCGAAGAGCTCACCATTGAGTTCATGTCAGAAATAGTCCCTATTCCCTTTACTAGAGAACCCACTTGGATACTGAGCTACCATGGGCTATATCCGGGCAGGGGTTCTAGGTTATATCCATTCATGGTCCTTGGTTGGAGAAACAGTTTCGTGAAAGACCCGTGTGCCCTGATATATTTGGTCCTTATGGAGCTCCTGTCCTCTCCAGGTCTTACTAACTCCCCCTTCTTTCATATGATTTCCTGCTCTCTGCCGAAGGTTTGGTTATGAGTCTCAGCATCTGCTTTTATACACTGCTAGGTAGAGTCTTTCAGCGGTCCTCTGTGGTAGGCTCCTGTCCTGTTACTTGTTTGCTCCTACCTCCAATGTCCATCCCATTTATCTTTCTAAGTGAGGATTGATCATCTTACCCCGGGTCCTCTTTCTTGTTTGTCTTCTTTAGGTGTATAGATTTCAGTATATTTATCCTATCTTATAGGTCTATATAAGTGACTATATACCATGTGTGTCTTTCTGCTCCTGGGATACCTCACTCAGGATGATCGATTGTTTCTAGGTCCCACCATTTGCCTGAAAATTTCCTGATTTTCTTGTTTTTAATTGCTGAGTAGTATTCCATTGTGTAGATATACCACAATTTCTGTATCCATTTCTCAACTGAGGGACACCTGGGTTGTTTCCAGCTTCTGGCTATTACAAATAAAGCTGCTACAAACATGGTTGAGTAAATGTCCTTGTTTTGTATTTGAGCATCTTTTGTATATAGGCCTAGGAGTGGTATAGCTGGATCTTGAGGAAGCACTATTCCTAATTGTCTGAGAAAATGCCAGATTGATTTCCAAAGTGGTTGAACAAGTTTGCAATGGAGGAGGGTTCCCTTTCTTCACAACCTCTCCAGCATGTGTTGTCCCTTGAGTTTTTTATCTTAGCCATTCTGATGGTATAAGGTGAAATCTTAGGGTTGTTTTGATCTGCATCTCCCTGATGGCTAAGACCCTAGAACTCAGGAGACTGCTTCCTGGACAGAACACCAACAGCACAGGCTCTAAGATCAACAATAAATAAATGGGACCTCATGAAACTGAAAAGCTTTTGTAAAGCAAAAGACACTGTCATCAAATCAAAATGACAGCCTACAGACTGGGAGAAAATCTTCACCAACCTTGTATCTGACAGAGGGCTAATATCCAGTATATATAAAGAACTCAAGAAGTTAAAAAGCAACAAATCAAGTAATCCAATTAAAAAATGGGGCACAGAGTTAAACAGAGAACTCTCTGTAGAGGATTGTAGAATGGCAGAAAAACAAAGAAATGCTCAACATCCTTAGCATATTGAGGTTTTAAGGAACTTAGTTTAATGCTGGCTGCCCTACATTACATTCCCACCAACAGTGTATAGAGTCCTATCTAATTGCACCTCAACAGAATTTGTTTTTCATCTTCTCAATAAAGATCATCCTAATAGAGGTGAGATACATTTGGCTTTGACTTGCATTTCCATGATGGTTAAAATTGTTTGACATTTTTAAATTTTTTAAATGTTTTTATTTATTACAATTTATTCACTTTGGATCCCAGCTGTAGCCCCTCCCTTGTTTGGCATTTTTTAATGTATATATTAGTCATCTATACTTTATCTGTCCATTTTATTTGCCTATTTATTTATTGACTTATTTGGGGTTCGAGTATTTGGGTGGGATTTTTTGCAGTCTTTATTATTCTACATATTAATCTTCTCTGATGTATACTTGGCAAAGAATTTTGCCCATTCTGAAAGTTCTTCTCTTTGGTGATTTGTTTTCTTTGCTGCAGGCATGATGTAAAGAGCCACATGACACTTGCCCTGCCACACCTATGAACAGCTCCTATGGACTTGCCTTCTCTACCCCTCAAACCATAAGCCAAAATAGACCTCTCCCCTCTGATGCTGATTGTCAGGCATTTAGTCACAGCACTGAGAAAAGTGACCAGTATAGAAAACATACCAAGAAACAGGGTCATCCCTGTGATAAGCCTGCCCATGTGGTTCTCAAGCCTCTGGAACTGGTTGGTAGGAGAAATGCAGAAGAGTTTGCAGTTGAAAGGCAGTTTTAAAATGCTGTAAGCAGAGCTTAATGGGCCGTTCTGGTAGGAGTACTAAAGACCATAATGCTCCTGGAAGTTCAGACAGTAAAGACTGCTCATGAGATTCCAGAAGGGAATGAGAACTCTACTCAGAACTGGGCTAGAAGCCATTTATGATGGCATGAAATCTGACTGCACTCTGCCCCTGTACTGAAATTTTGAGTGAGCCTGTATCCAAAACTGTATCCAAATAGGCTAAGTTGTTTGGCCAGGAAAGTGTCACAATATCATGACATCCAAACTCATTATTCTTAGTCAGATAAATAGAAAGATAAAAATGTGCAGTTTGGTAAAGAAAAGAGCCTGGCACTGCTGGGTCAGACAAAGCACCATGAAAGATAAACTACAGGGACTGACAAGAAGCTGAAATTTTCTTTACTAAAGTGCTGGCCACACCCGTGTGAAGACATGACTTTGAATTCCCAGCACCCATGTAAAGAGCCAAGCATGAAAGTATTCACCTGTAACTCCAGTACTCAGGGACAGAGTCAAAGGGTCCTGGAAATTTCTGGCTAGTCTAGCCAATAGTCAAGATACACTTTCAATGCAAGACCTTTCATCAAAACATAATGTGAAAAACAATAAAGAAGGACATATGACATTGACCTCCAAATGTGCACTCGCAAGCATGCATATATGCCCCCACACACATGTAAACATACATGAGCACATAAAATGCATATACTATACATACACACAAAATCATGGAATTTGTAGTGGGACAACAGGAAACATAAGACTTCTTAAAGACAGGCCCCTCCTGTTGGGAACTCAAAAATGTTATGGTGCAATTTTATTTGAAAAAAAAAAAATAGTGTCGTTTTAGAGCTTTCAAGAGTCCTAGCTAGACTGGGAAAGGAGAGACATCAGAAAGATCCAAAAACAGGCCAAAGTAGTGGGAATCATGTTTCAACAACAGAGACTAGAAACTCTCTTTCTTGCCTCACCTTCAGGCCTCATATCATGAGGAAGATATCTGACCCAGAAGGCCAAGCTAATCCAGGCATGTTACGGCACATGCCTTTAATCCTAGCACTTGGTAGGCAGAGATAGAGATCCCAGTACGCTCCAGGTAAGCTTGGTTCTACATAGGGAGATCCAGGCAGCCAAGGCTATATATAGTGAAACCCTGTCTCAAAAACACAAAACATAAAAGCAAAAGGTCAAAGTGGCTGAACAGACCACTGCTCCAATCAGATGGTTTCAGGCAGCCATGACCTAAGCTGCCTAACGGGGTGTGCCTCCTGTTCTCAGCCACCTATCAGATGTTTGGGGGCCACAGGTCTACAGGATGGTTCATCTCAACAGAGCAGAACCACCACCTCCAATGAGAAATCGGGGAGAGACAGAATTGGAGCTGAAATCCATCTACACCACAATCCTGAAACTGTTGGGTTAGTACTCAATAGCTGAATAACTAACCCAGAGAGTAAGGTCTTCTACATGAACATGTAGATGATGATCAAAATAATGATAGATAATTCCTAAGGGGCTTATCAGGAAGCATTTTATATTATCTATAAAGAAATGCAATCTACATATTTTAACATGTGACAATGGTTCTAAGCTTTTTTTGTATCTTATGACCCATAGCTTGCCTGCCTGAATTCTGGCTGAAACAGCTTTTGGTGAGGCCATTGTAAAACTCAAAACTCGATACTCTAAATTTAGCTCAAACAGGGTCCGCACATTCATCATGCAGTTGCTTAGAGAAAACACTACAGACATCAGAAAGTGTAGGAGAATGTTATACAGTGGAGGGTGCCAAAAACCAAGTGATTAGCATGTGTGCTTCCTTCTTCAGGAAACCTTTTTATAGGCCAAAAGAATGACTTGGCAGCTAAGGGCATTTGCCACCAAGCCCAGTTATCTGAGTTCAATGCCCAGAACCTACAAAGTGGAAGGAAAGAATTGATTCCTCCAAGTTGTCCTCTGACTTCCAGGAACATACTATAGTACACACACACACACACACACACACACACACACACACACATTAAATGTGATGCTTAAGTGAAAAGGGTACCATAAGCCCTAGCTCGTAGAATTATTTGGGGAAGGATTAGGATGTGTGGAGGAAGTGTGTCACTGCTGGGAGAGCTTTGAGGTTTCAAAAATGAAGCCAGGCTCAGTCTCCCTCCCTCTGACTCTATCTCTGTCTCTCTTTCTCTATCTCTCTCTCTGTATCTCTGTCCCTTTCTGTCTCTGTCTTTATCTCTTTCTCTGTCTCTGTGTCTTTCTATCTTTTCCCTCCCCTTCCCCCTCTCTCTGCCTGCTGCCTGTGGATAACATGTATGTTCTCAGCTATTGCTCCAACAGCATGCCTCCTGGCAGTGCTTCCTTTTATAAGTTGCCTTTGTCATAATGTTCTCTACAGGAAAAAAAAAAAAGTAAGGCAATAAATAAATATAAAAATAATTTTAAATAAACCTATATCTTGACTCCTTTTTCTGTGGATTCCCTTTAGTAGAAAACCCCACTCATGTTTATGAAAGCAACCACTTGCAGTCTTCATGCTGAAGCATGTAGAAGACTCCATTCCCAAATGTGTACTTGTTCTGGCCTACTTTGTGTGCACTTGCTGCTGTAGAAAAGTATCAACAGCTTCATTTCATTTAAACATAAGGAACTTCCAGACACATTTGCAGAAACTAGAAATGTGTTTTATATTTAAGTAATTATAACCAGTCTACAAGTTACTGTTTTGAAAGATAAAAATTTAGTTAATTTTAATTTAAAGTGTTCTACATAATTTTTCAATTTCTACATTTCCTCTCTTATTCTTCTTTCAGTGTTTCCTTTTGGAAAACCAACTTTTCTGGGTGTTTACTGTATTCCTTTTTAACAGAAGTCCAGAAGTATTGGAGCTGGGGGGTTTTAGAGCTGTTTTAGAGCTGGGGATGGTGGGCACAATTGACATTCTTCCTTTAACACATATTTTAGAAGTTATGTCTATGAATACACAATGATTCTTTATTCATTCTTTGCTGGTTGCTGTTTGAGGTGATAATATCTCTTCCCATTAAAAATTGCCATAGGCTTTTCACCCACACATACACAAACATATGTGTGTGTGTGTGTTTACAAATTTTGCTCTGCTTCAGCAGAGCAGGCACATGGAACCTGCTACAGCTGTGGTCAAAGAACCGTATCTTGAGCTGGCAGTGCTTGGAATTGCCTTTGGGTGCTGGTTTTATGGATATACAAAATGTAATAGTGAGAAGGCCATGGAAGTTTGCCTGAGGTTGCAGAAATCTGCTCAGGTGAAGCAATGTATAGCAGAGTCAGATTTCCTGGATGGAACTCCTGAGGAGGCTGCATACAGAGCTGTGGAGGTGAAGCATAAACTGCAACGGAGATCCCAGGATATAGAAGATGCTAGGAACACGGGGTATTTATTCATCAAGGAAAGCTCCAGGTGCCAAGTAGAATTGTTCCCCAAAGAGAGACAAACACATATGCTGCCAACAACAGACTAGAAGGGTGTGACTGTCCAAGTCCTTCAGAATCCAGATGATATTATCACAAGTCCCAGATGTCATATATGGAGCTTTAAGGTTTGAAAATTTTCCTGTTGGGTTTCAATTTTGCTTTGATCTAATTTTTCCTTGCTTTTCTCCATTTTGAAATGGGATTGTTGATTCTGTGACATTCCATATTGGAAATGTGTAACATTTTTATAGTCAGGGGGTTTTAAGTCTCAAAAGAGAATGTGGAATTAGTACTTTTGAATAGTATTGCAACTGTAATTCTATTGTAACATATATATATATTTGTGAGATATATATATTATATATATATATATATGAGAGAGGGGGGAAAGAAAGGGGGAAAGAGAAGCCATGATAATCTTCCCTGTGCCTTTCCAATTTTAGTAAATGAGTGGTCAACATGAGCATAACTATGGGAACTTAGGACTGAAAGAATTTTCCATTATAGATAGCCATGAGCCTATGGGGGCCAGGAGTAGAATGTTGAATTTTGAATATGAAACTGTATCCAGGCTCATGTGCTTGACTATTCTGCCCGCAGAAAGTGGAGCTGTTTAGGAAGTTGTAAGACTTTTGGGAGATGGGTTTCAGCTGGAGGAAATGGGTCATTGATGTCAACCCTTGAAGTTACCCCAGTTCCGGTTTACTCACTCTCTCTGCTTCATGTTACTGTCATGTTACAACTAGCCACTGTATACTTCCACTGTCACAGTCATAAGCCACTTCTCCCCTGCCATGATAACTCTATCATGATAGACTCCCAAAAACCAAAAGACAAAATAAACCTCTTCCAGTGAGTTCCTTCTTGTTAGCTATTTGACACAGTGATGAGGAAAGCAACTGACACAGAAGCTAAGACATAGTAGAGACGGTGGGGATAATTTTGTCCATAAAGTGGGTACCTTGCAAGCATTAGGATGACAGCTCACTTGTCAAAACTCATGTAAATAAATAAATAAAGCCAGGTGTATTTTCACACACTTACAATCCCTGTACTAGAAAAGCAAGGACAGGTAGATTATTGGATATGATACAGCCAGACAGCTTTAATACACTTGGATAGTTCTAAGCCAGTAAGAGTCTGTCTCAAAAATATATATATATGGCAGATGTCCCCTATTTTGTCCTTTGGCCTCCATATATAAGCACATACATGTTCATTAACACATATATAAACATGTACACATACACAAAAGAAAGAGTAAGGAGAGAGGAGGAAGAAATAAATAGAGACAATAAAGGAGACAGAAACAGAAATTAAGCTATAATCACAGTACAAAGATAGAGAGGGGATTCTGAGAAGGTGGATGGGTAGGAACAACCTTGACAACAGAAAGCTTACACAATCTGACTGACTTATCTATGAACATACGCCACCTAGTGACAGGAATGCATCTTCATGTGATTTCATCACTGTGCATGTCAGAGTATAGTCACACACACCAATGTCATAAGATAATAATTGGATGGAACCACCATTGTATATGCAGTCTGTCCTTGACTGCGTGGTAAATAACTATTATGTAACTTTAGACAATTAAAGGCTTGAAATTTTCACAGGAAGCTTTGTGTATATTGTGGCTATTCTATCTAACTTCAGCTCTGTCCTGGCTAGTTTTAATGTCAGCTTGACACACGGTAAAGTTATCTGAGAGAAGGGAACTTCAATTGAAAAAAAAAAAACCCTCCATTGGATCAGACTATGGGCAGGCAAGTTTGTAAGGCATTTTCTTAGTTAGTGGCTGATGCAGAAGGACACAGACCATTGTGGGTGGAGACAGCCCTGGGCTAGTGGTCCTGGGTTTTATAAGAAATCAGACTGAGCAAACTACAGGGAGCGAGCCAATAGCATCATTCCTCCATGACGACCAGCATCTGCCTCTAGGTTGCTACATGATTTGGGATTGTGCCTTGACTTGACTCAAGGGACTGTGATTCAGGACAACCCTGAATTATGTAAGAAAAATAAACTCTTTCCTCTCCAGGATGTCTTTGGTCATGATATTTTGTCACATCAGTAGAAACCCTAAGACAAGCTCTTATAGTAACTGACATTCATCTCCATGCTTACTCCCACGCTAGGCACTCCTATTTGGTTCATGTAACAACCTTCCCACAGCTTTCAGGATCTAAGACAGACTAAAAGTAATCTTTCTTCCATATATTATCAAACACTGATCATTGATTACTGATTATCATAAAAAACATAAATGCAAACACAGGCTTGTCATTGTCATTTTCCCACCTCCTGTTGTCACAAGTTCCTTCTCTGGCTGCAGTAATTTCCACAGAATTCTAAGGTCCAGAGAACCTTTTGGGGTACAGACATTAAAAATTAAGATATTGAAATGTCTTATAGGTAGGACATCGTTTTACAGGGTTTGAGGCTGGGTTGGAAGAGTATCTTCCTATGGCTAGAAAATGCTAGAGCATAAAGGTGAAGTCTCTATGTAGGCACCAGCTAGGCCAAGTTAAATGAGTGGTGGAAGTATTGTCTTCAGCAATGTGGTCTAGCCACCACTTTGTAGAGAGCAACTTACAATCTTGGCAACAACATGTGTTGTTTGGGGATTCCCATGTGACCCGTTTAGGCCAACAACTCAATTAGATGTAACCCAATCAGAGGACATGAGCTTCATTCAGTGATATCTGGGGCTTGTTGGGGTCCATAAGCAGGCATCTCTATGGCCAGTCCCCAAGGGTCCTGACAGGCATCTGTGAGGCCATCTGCAGACCACCTGCAACCACCTGTGCATGCTCTGGGTCACCTTACAAGAGATCTTGCTCCTTCTCCTCTCTCTCTCTCTCTCTCTCTCTCTCTCACCTTGCCCAGAGACTGTCTCTATGACACCCCCTCTTCCTCTAATAAAACCTCCCCGGTGGAACCAGTCACGTGGCATGATTTATGAACCTGCTGCATAACTCTGCCGCACAATCCTAACAGGGCTCTGTCTCCATAATTATTTGGCAATTTCATTTGAACTGCCTTCATATATGTATAGATTTTAGAAAATTTCTATCCTAGGTTTCAATATGACCTACAAATAGCCCTTGATTTTAGCTCTCTCTCCTCATATTTCCTCCCTCATCCTCCTTTCAGCACTTGATCCAGCCCCCTACCTTTTCCACTCATAACAAAACTTGTGGCAATAACCAACCAATCTGACTTAAGACACACTCCATAAGATGGAACCCATACTGCACACTGATTGGGTGACTGATAACCAGAGACTAGATAGTCCAGGGACCAAAATTAAACCATGCTAGATTAGGATGATGTCTGACATTTCCATTTGTTTGTGCTAGGCCCATGTTGATGGACTCCCTTTTCTAAGTGAGGTTCTAAAAGTCTTCCCCCACCCCCAATATGGATACCCCAGGTCTTGTAAGGATTGTTTCATAGCCCTCAGGGCAAATTACAGGTTGGACCCTTTCCTGATAAAAAACAAACAAACAAACAAACAAACAAACAAACTGGTCCAGCAAGCATCTGGGAATTCCTAGAAATACCCCACCCTGCTAAGGAGATCTTAGTTTGAGGCAGTGACCTTCAATTTTACTTGTAGATTCTTCCACCCATAGGATAAATACTATGTTCTCCTTATGCTAGGACCATGCTACTACTTGGAAAATGAGGCACTGTACGACTACATGTCAGTCAAGTATCCCTGACCCCCTGACCCCATCGAATCAAACACATTCACTCTCAAAATTCCTCCCACTGCCCAAGGTTTATAAATCTTTGATATCAAATAAATGCGGTAGCTGGCTGCATGCTACGTGATACCACCAACTTTTCACCATGACCACCTTAGATGTCATCATTTCTCCTGGGGGAGGGAGATCTTCTGGAGTTTAACGGGCCACAGTAAGGCTCAGCCTATTCACCCAACTGTGCAACTGCCTGTGCAGCCATTGACCTGCTCTGCACTGGGCCTGAGCCTCCGCTGCAAGCCCACCAGGCATGGGCTTCTGCCTGCACCTTTGCTGTGCTTAGTACAGCAGCATAATCAAGAGCTGCAACACTTCTGTAGCCAGAGGTTTTGGAACACCCAAGTTTCCATTGCCACCCACAATCTCATTCTAAAATAGCTAAATTGTAATATTGTGGAAAACTTTCCACACCCCAGCCTAGCTTTTGGGCTTCTCCCTAAAGCACCCTAGCCACTCATGAAAGAAACAGAACCCCCATTCTCCGTTCTTCACCCTGAAGCCAAGTTCCAGGCCTCAGCAGAAATCCAGGTCCCTGCCAAGCAAAGAATGATAAAAACCAAATACTATTGGTCTAAAAGAAAATAGCAAAAAATGACTTCTAAAGACATTCTGCTATACACATAGATCAGTGCCTGTGTAGCCATCATTAAAGAAGCTTCCTCTTTCAGCAGATGGGAACAAATAGAGAGAGAGACCCATGGCCAGATATTACACAGAAAGTAAGAGACCTTGGAACACTCAGCCCTAAATGAAATGTCTCCATCAAATCCCTCCCCTAGGGCTCATATCACCCCTCAGAAGAGGAGGCTGAAGGCTATAAGAGCCAGAGGGGATGGATGACACCAAGAAAACAAAGCCTCCAAAGCCAGTATGATCAAAGCTCACATGAACTCACAGATGCTGAGGAAGCATGCACAGGGCTGGCATGGGTCAGCACCAAGTTATGGGATTCCTGGCTGTGTTAATGAGTGGATCTTTGTTCCTTGTGCCTTCTCTTGGGCTATTTCTTTGTTTGTTTTGTCCAATTCAGAGATAGAGAAAATATCAGGTGTGGTAGTTTGAATACAAATGGCCCCCATAGACCCACATATTTGAAAGCCACTCAGTCATCAGAGAGTTGCACTATTTGAGAAGGACTGGAAGGTATAGCCTTGCTGAAGAAATCAGTTTTTGTTTTATCTTAATATACTGTATTTTATTTTACTATTATCCCATAGAAGTATGTTTGTTTTCTAATGAGAGATCCACAGAAAGAGGGTGAATCTGGATGAGAAAGGGGATAGGGAGAAACTAGTAGGAGTAGAAGAAGAAGAAATGGCAATCAGGATATATATACTGTGTGAGAAAAAATATGTTTTTAATAAAAGAAAAAAAATTTAATAAAAAAACCTAGTATACTGAAACACATGCAGGAAGAGCTAAAAAGTGATAATGGATAAGGAACAGAATAAGATAAACTGAGAAAACATTATATTTATAGTTCAGACTAAATCTTAGCACAGAGATAAACAATAATAGACAAGAAAACAAAACAAAAAACATAGAGAGAAAAAATATGGTGTGGTGGTTTGACTAAAAATGGCCCCCTTAGGGTCATATATTTGAATGTTTAATCATCAGGGAGTGGCACTATTTTAGAAGGATTGTAAGGTATGGCCTTATTGGAGGAAGTGTGTGGCTTGGTTGGGATGGGCTTTGGGATTTCAAAAACTCATGCCCCTACCAGGGCTCTCCACCCCAGCTCCAGCACTGTGCCTCCCTGCCTCCATGGTCCCTACCATGATTATAATGGCCTAAGCCCCTGAGACTGTAAGCAACACTCCAGTGAAATGTTTTTCTTTGTGGAAGATGCCTCAGTCACGTCTCACAACAATAAACAGTGATTAAGACATCAATGAAGAATCTGATTTCCATTATTAGATTTAAAACATTAGATTGAAGTATCCTATTTGCAACAACAATATCAAAATTATAAGACACACAAAGAAGCAGAAAAGTCTGACCCATACAAAGGGGGAAAAGGTTCCAACAGAAGATTTGAAAGCAGGTCTCCTAGACAATTAGCTCTTTTAAAGATGCTCTCAAAACTAAATGAAGATATGAATAAAGAAAATAACAATAAACTAGCAGAATCTCTATAATTTATATACAGAGATGCACCACTTTAAAATAGGGATATATTCTGAGGATGTATTTTTAAAAATATGAAAAGAGAAACTATCCATAAAATAGATGGAAGGCTTTAATAAAATTTTTCACTCTGAAAATTACAATAGCTGAAATGAAAAATTCACTAGACACAGTAAAAAGCAGATTTGAGTAACAGAAGAATCACAATAGCCAAACAAAAAAGTATCCCAATCATCATGAATTGATGTTAAAAATAAAACGTGACATAGTTATATAATAACATCAATTGGCCTTTAAAAAGATGGGGATTCTATAGCATGGTGTTTTTTGATGAATTTCAAAGAAACTTTACTAAATGAAATAATCCAGTAAAAAACAAACAAACAAAAAAATGCTTTAATCCATGGTGATTTGATAAAGAGCACATTCACATTGAGTTAGTTTCATTATCTCTCTGTTTAGTTTCTGCCTTGATGACCAGTCTATTGGTGAGAGAGGGGTGTTGAGGTCTGTTATGACTAATGTATGGCATTCGGTGTGATTTAAGCTTTAGTAAATGTTTCATTTATGAATGTGGGTGTCCTTGCATTTGGGGCATAGATATTCAGAATTGAGATGTCATCTTGGTGGATTTTTTTTTCTCTGATGGATATGAAGTGTCCTTCCCCATCTCTTCTGGTTAATTTTGATTTGAAGTCTATTTCATTAGATATTAGAATGCCTATGTCAGCTTGCTTCTTGGGTCCGTTTGCTTGGAAAACTTTTTTTAAGCCCTTTGTTGCTGAGGTGTGCTTTTTGTGTGCAGCAGAATGATTGATCATTTTTTGGATCTGTTCTGTTTCTGATGCTGGTGGTGTATGTGTGTTTTTATGTTGGAATGACCATGTTGTTTGAGGTCACAGTCCTCCCAATCTGAATAAACATTCTGAGCTTGGCACTAAGGTGCAGGACTCCCTACCCTCAGTAGGGCCTCTTGCTCTCTGCTGGACTTCAGCTGGAGTGTCTTTAGACACACACACCCCTAACCACATTTGATATATGGTCAATAATATTACAGTAAAATATATAACAAGATTTGTATTTTTTTCTTGTTTTAATTTTTTAATTCTTTATTAATTACCCTTTCTTCACTTTGTATCCTCCCTGTGATTCCCTTCCTCCTCCCCTCCCAATCCCTCCCTTCCTCCCCCTTCTGCATGCATGCCCCTCCCCAAGTCCACTGATAGGGGAGGGCTTCTTTGCCTTCCTTCTGATCCTAGTCAATTAGGTCTCATCAGGAATGGCTGCATTATCTTCTTCTGTGGCCTGGTAATGCTGCTCCCCCCTCAGGGGGAGGTAATTAAAGAGCAGGCCAATCAGTTCATGTCAGAGACAGTCCCTGTTCCTATTACTATGGAACCCACTTGGACACTGAACTGCCATGGGCTACATCTGTGCAGGGGTCTTAGGTTATCTTCATACATGGTCCTTGGCTGGAGTATCAGTCTCAGGAAAGACCCCTGTGCTCTCCTGTGGAGTTCCTGTCCCCTCCAGATCTTACTGTTTCCTACTTCTTTCATAAGGTTCCCTACACTCTGCCCAAAGGTTGGCCATAAGTCTCAGCATCTGCTTTGATAGTCTGCAGGACAGAGCTTTTCAGAGGTCCTCTGTGTCAGGCTCCTGACTTGTTCCCTCTTTTCTCCTTTTTCTGATATCCATCCTCTTTGCCTTTCTGGACAGGGATTGAGCATTTTAGCAAGAGTCCTCCCTAAGATTTCACCTTACACCCATCAGAATGGCTAAGATAAAAAACTCAAGTGACAACACATGCTGAAGAGGTTGTGGAGAAAGGGAAACCCTCCTCCACTGCTGGTGGGAATGTAAACTTGTACAACCACTCTGGAAATCAATCTGGCACTTCCTCAGACAACTAGGAATAGTGCTTCCTCAAGATCCAGCTATACCACTCTTAGGCATATACCCAAAAGAGGCTCAAGTACACAATAAGAACATTTGCTCAATCATGTTTGTAGCAGCTTTATTTGTAATAGCCAGAACCTGGAAACAACCCAGATGTCCCACAACGAAGGAATGAATACAGAAATTGTGATACATCTACACAATGGAATATTACTCAGCAATAAAAAAACAAGGAAATCATGAAAATTGCAGGCAAATGGTGGTATCTAGAAAAGATCATCCTGAGTGAGTTATCCAAGAAGCAGAAAGACGCACACAGTATATACTCACTCATATAGACATATAATATAGGATAACCTACTAAAATCTGTACACCTAAAGAAACTAATCAAGATTCGTATTTTATTTAAAAAAACTGGTTATAACATTTCATGAGGGGCTTTAAAAATCATAATATATATTAGAATGATCAAGCAAGTAAGAAAGATGGACTATATAGACAAAAATTATTTAGAATGGGGCAGCAGAGGAAGAAATGAGATTTCAAGACACAATCTAATGTATACATAGAAGTTTAATATATAATAAATCCTGTTTTTCAAAATCTCATTGAAATAAAAACGGCACATAAATACCTGGTTAAAATGAAATTTGAAGCCTGGTGGTACAAGACCAGAATTCCAGCTACTCAAGAGGTCTTGGCAGAAGGCTCACAAGTGAAAGAACTGACTGGAGTGTAGAGTGATTCAGGGCCAGGCTGACCAACTACTGAAACTGTTTCAAAATAAAGGTGAAAACAGGTCTGCGTAAAGAGCTTGCCTACTGTGTGCAAGGCCCTGCTGTCAAATTATATATACATTTATATATATTAGAGAATTAATGTCAGCCGCTCAGAAAGGTTGAGTAAATTGTTGATAATGAACAAGTAATGAAGCCACAATTCTAAAACAGACTAGGAAACTGGAGAGATGGCTGACTGGTTAAGATAATCTGGTTAAGATAATCTGATTCAGTTACCTGTGCCTATATCAGACTCACAGCCACCTGTCACTCCAGTTCAGGGAGCCAATGTCTCCTGGCCTCTGTGTGGCATATTTAGTAATGAAGTTCCTAATAACTCAGGCTTATCTTCTTTGTGAAAGAAAAGAAGAGAAAGGAATTAAGAGCACTACCAGTATTAGAAAAATGTGTAAAAATAAAAAGCTATACATAAATAAAATGAAACAATAAGTAGACAAAACTTTTAAATATGGAGCATTTTATGGAGTAAAATATAATAGAGGATAAACGTACTTAAATCTGTATACCTAAAGAAGCTAATCAAGAAGAAGGACCCTAGGTAAGATGCTCAATCTTGATTCAGAAAGGCAAACGGGACAGACATCGGAAGAGGGAAAAAACAGGGAACAGGACAGGAGCCTACCACTTTGGGCCTCTGAAAGACTCTAACCTGCAGGGTATCAAAGCAGATGCTCAGACTCATAGCTAAACTTCAGGCAGAGTGCAGGGAATCTAATGACAGAAGGGGGAGACAGAAAGACCTGGAAGGGACAAGAGCTCCACAAGGAGAGCAACAGAACCAAAAACTCTGAGCACAGGGGTCTTTTCTGAGACTGATACTCCAGCCATGGACCATGCATGGAAATAATATAAATTAATATAAATTTTAATTTTCAATAAATTCAGAGACAACATGTCTCTTCAAAGAGACAAATAGGAGGTGTGTTTTTTCCTTATCTTATATTAAAAAACCTTAAATATGAAAATCTAGTGCAAGTTTATAAAAAGAACACTTTCATAGGCTATTTTGGAAATAACAAACTAGTAATGTATGTTTCTTTCAAAATTAAAATCCACGCAGCTCTACCAACTAAAGCTTTCTTCCTAAGAGTCATATTCACACTTGGGTGCCAAGATACATGTCTATTGAAATATAATTTATAATAAAAAATATGAGAGAAAATAATAAGTCTCCAGGAGAAGTGGCTCCACAGATTGTAAAGGCTTCTAGAACAACTGTCATGCTAAAAACAATTAAAGTGTTTGGGTAAAATATTTAAAATATCTTAGAGGCAAAAGAGCTGCAAAATAATGAAGAAATGTCAAGGGGAAATTCTTAATGACAAGCACAGTAGCTTACTCTGGCCCTTAGGGTGTATACCAGAGCTAGAAGGAGTCTTTACTATTTCACTTTTAAAGTCCAAGAAATGTCAAGAGCCATCAAAACTGGGGAGACTAATAGAAAATTCTCATTCCATAAAGCTAATGCCCCAAAGGGTTATAATCATAAAAGAATAACAGAGAAACAAAGCTTGCTGTTACTCATATCCAGAAACCATTCTTCATGCCAATTTATTGCTCAAATTCAGCCCTTAAAGTGACCTAGAAACAATTTTTAAGCATTCCATAATGTATATGTGTTTCAAAACAAAACATTATAGATGATTAATACAATTGTTTTCAACTAAAATGAATACATAACAAGTATTTTTCAAAATATGTAATTTTCAAAATAGTATTTGGTTTTAAATCATTCTGAACTGATATCTTCAGACACAGTGATAGAATTCATCTTCTTTGTGCTTCGGGGATTTTTATACATACATGCACATGTGCTTCCTGGTATCTTATAAGCTTTCTCAATGAAAAATCCATTAAGCACTAAAAAAAAAAAAAAAAAAAAAAAGAAAAGAAACATCACTAAAAGTGAAAAACAGCCTAAACATCAAAAATCTACCCTTTGTTTGTGACTTTTGGGTTGTTGTGACCAAAATACCTAACAGAAACTATTTAAAACAGGTAGGCTTAATGTGGGCTCACAGTTCTGCAACTTCTTACTGTCACCTAGGGAAGACATGGGGTATCTCGGGGCAGAAGGTACCTCAACACAACAGCAAACTTGGATGAAACCATAGCTGGGCTATAGGTCTGCCCCTAGCAACCTGTGCCATTTTCTGAAGGTCCCACAGCCTTCAAAATAGTACTACAAGCTAAGAGACATGGAGTATGTTCCAGATCCAAAACATAAAAGACCCCAAGAAGCAGGCATGATAAGGCATACTTGTAATTACAGCACTCAAGAGCCAAGGCACAGGGCAACCTGGGTTGCCCAGAATGACCCTGAAAGTTCCACGGTGCTGTAGGCTACATAGAATGACCCTGAAAACCCCAAAATAATTTTGATATAAGAATTAGTAATCAAAGTACAAAATACCCATGCTTCCCATGAACAAAGAAAAGATGTTTGACAGCCTAGAACTCAGTGGCACAGGAGACAACTTCCTGAACAGAACACCAATGGCACAGGCTCTAAGATCAACAATCAATAAATGGGACCTCATGAAACTGAGAAGCTACTGTAAAGCAAAGGACACCATCATCAAAACAAAACGACTGCCTACAGATTGGGAAAGAATCTTCACTAACCCTTTATCTGACAGAGGACTAATATCCAGTAAATACAAAGAACTAAAGAAGCTGAAAAGCAGCAAACCAAGTAATCCACTTAGAAAATGGGCAATAGAGCTAAACAGAGAATTCTCTGTAGAGGAATATCGAATGGCAGAAAAACACTTAAAGAAATGCTCATCCTCATTAGCCATCAGGGAAATGCAAATCAAAACGACCCTGAGATATCACCTTACACCCATCAGAATGGCCAAGATGAAAAACTCAAGTGACAACACATGCTGGAGAGGTTGTGGAGAAAGGGGAACCCTCCTCCTCTGCTGGTGGGAATGTAAACTGGTACAACCAGTCTGGAAAGCTATCTGGCGCTTTCTAAGACAATTAGGAATAGTGCTTCCTCAAGACCCAGCTATACCACTGCTAGGTTTATACTCAAAGTTTGCTCAAGTACACAAAAGGGATACTTGCTCAACCATGTTTATAGCAGCTTTATTTGTAATAGCCAGAACCTGGAAACAACCCAGATGTCCATCAACGGAGGAATGGGTACAGAAATTGTGGTATTTTTACACAATGGAATACTACTCAGCAATCAAAAAGGAGGAAATCATGAAATTTGCAGGCAAATGGTGGGATCTAGAAAAGATCAGTCTGAGTGAAATATCTCAGAAGGAGAAAGACAAACACGATATATACTCACTTATATAGACATATAAGATATGACAAACATAATGAAATCTATACACCTAAAAAAGATAATCAAGAGAGCGGACATGGGGTAAGATCAATCCTCGTTTAGAAAGACAGATGGGATGTGCATTGAACGTATGACACGAGTCTACTGAGCCCATCTGAAAGACTCTAACTAGCAGTGTTGTCAAAGCAAAGGCTCATGACCAAACCTTTGGCAGAGTACAGGGAATCATAAGAAAGAAGGGGAGTTAGTCTGATGGGGAAAGGATAGGAGCTCCACAAGGACCAAATACATCTGGGCACAGAGTCTTTTCTGAGACTGACATTCAACCAAGGACCATGTATGGATATAACCTAGAACCTCCACTCAGATGTAGCCTGTGGTAGCTCAGTAACCAAGTGGTTTCTCAAAGTGAGGGGAACAAGGACTAGTTCTAACAGGAACTCAATGACTGGCTCTTTGGCCTCCCCACCCCCAAAGGGAGGAGCAGTCCTGTTAGGCCACAGAGGAGGGCTTTTCAGCCAGTCCTGAAGATACCTGATAAAACAGGATCAGATGAATGGGGAGGGGGTCCCCCGTATCAGTGGACTTGGAAAGGGGCATGGTGGAGATGAGGGAGGGAGGGAGGGAGGGACTGGGATGGAATGAGGGAGCGGGACACGGCTGGGATACAGAGTTAATAAAATGTAACTGATAAGAAAAAAATAAAATTAAAAAAAAAGAAGCTAATCAGGAAAAAAAAAAGAAAAGAAACTTTTCCTTCATGTTTTCCCTCAAAAAGGAAATCTCAGTATAGAGGGGTTTTTTGTTTGTTTGTTTGTTTTAGTGATTAATCTTTCACTTATACCCTAAATTCAATTTTGGCCAAGAGAGAAAAATCCTTGTGGGGAGAGAACCTTTTTTTTTTTTTTTTTTTCTGCTGCTGCAATAGCTGGTTAAATGAAGAATGTCTTGGGGTCTGTATGATTAAGATCATTTACTGTGGTGTTTTACAAAGCCATTCCAGAATGAGGTAAGTATTAAATTGCAATTACTACCAAAGTTGCATGATTACCATGATATTTATAGTTTGGGATGGTCCAGCATCTTGTCATTTGGCCAAACAAATTAGCCCTTTACATTAAAATGTTACTGTATTATAAAAAAAAAGAAAAGATATTTGAAACTTTGTATAATACATTTAAAAAACTTAAAATATCTCTTTGTTGAGGTCCTGTCCCCTCTAGGTCTTTTATCTCCCCCTTCTTCCATTATATTTCCTGCATTCTGCCCAAAGTTTGGCTATGAGTCTCAGCATCTGCTTTAATACCCTGCTGATGTATCAAAGGGGAAGAGCATAGGAAGAGAAAAAGAAGAAGGGTGGGGAGGAGATGAGAGAGGGGGCTAGAGCCAGGATACAAAGTGAATAAGTTGTAATAAATAATAAATAAATATTTTTTAAAATTTAAACAAAACAAGATTTCTTTTTTAATTTTTATTTAATCACAATTTATTCACTTTGTATTCCAACTGTAGCCCCCTCCCTCCTCCCCTCCCAATCCCACCCTCCTTCCCTCTATTCCTCCCAGGCCCCTTCCTCAGTCCACTGATAAAGGAGGTCCTCCTACCCATCCATTGCACCCAAGCCTGTCAGGTCTCATCAGAACTGTTTTCATTGTCTTCCTCTGTGGTCTGGTAGGGCTGCACCCTCACAACCCTCAGGAAGAAGTGATCAAAGAGCCAGCCACTGAGTTCATGTCAGAGGCAGCCCATTACTAGGGCACACACTTGGAGACTGAGGTGCCATGGGCTACAGCTGTGCAGGGGTTCTAGGTTATCTCCGTGCATGGTCCTTGGTTGGAGTATCAGTCTCACAAAAGACCACTGGGCCCAGATTTTTTGTTCTGTTGTTCTCCTTGTGGAGATCCTGTCCCCTTCAGGACTTTATATATCCTCCTTTTTTATAAGATTCCCTGCACTCTGCCCAAAGTTTGGTTATGAGTCTCAGCATCTGTTTTAATACTCTGCAGGGTAGAGTCTTTCAGACTCCTTCTGTGGTAGGCTCCTGTCTTGTTCCTTGTTTTCAATCTCTTCTAATGTCTATCCCATTTACTTTTCTGAATGAGGATTGAGCATCTTACCCACGGTCCTCCTTCTTGATTAGCTTCCTTAGGTGTACAGATTTTAGTATGATTATCCTATATTATATGTCTAATATCCACTTACAAATGACTATATACCATGTGTGTCTTTCTGCTTCTGGGATACCTCACTCAGGATGATCCTTTCTAGTTCCCACCATTTGCCTGCAAATTTCATGATTTTTAATTGCTCAGTAGTATTCCATTGTTTAAATGTACTACGATTTCCATATCCATTCCTCAGTGGAGGGACATCTGGGTTGTTTCCAGCTTCTGGCTATTACAAATAAAGCTGCTACAAACATGGTTGAGCAAATGTCCTTGTTGTATACTTGAGCATATTTTGGAATATGCCTAGCTGGATCTTGAGGTATCACTATTCCTAATTGAGAAAACCCCAGATTGATTCCCAAAGTGGCTGTACAAGTTTACATTCCCACCAGCAATGGAGGAGGGTTCACCTTTCTCTACAATCTCTCCAGTATGTGTTGTCACTTGAGTTTTTGATCTTAGCCATTCTGATGGCTATAAGGTGAAATCTCAGGGTCGTTTTGATTTGCATTTCCCTGATATTTTAGGATGTTGAGCATATCTTCAAATTTTTCTCTGCCATTCGATATTCCTCTATTGAGAATTCTGTTTAGCTGTGTATCTCATTTTTTATTGGATTACTTGATTTGTTGGTGTTTAACTACTTGAGTTCTTTATATATGCTGGATATCAGCCCTCTGTCAGATATAAAGTTGGTGAAGATCCTTTCCCAATCTGTAGTCTTCCGTTTTGTTCTGATGACAGTGTCCTTTGCTTTATAGAAGCTGTTCAGTTTCATGAGGTCCCATTTATTGATTGTTGATCTTAGAGCTTGTGCTGTTGGGGTTCTGTTCAGGAAGTTGTCTCCTGTGCCAGTGAGTTCAAGGCTCTTCCCCACTTTTTAATTGTTCTAACAGGTTTAGTGTGTCTGGTATTATGTTGAGATATTTGATCCACTTGGACTTCAGTTTTGTGCAGGATGATAAGTATGGATCTATTTGCCTTTTTGTATATGTAGACATCCAGTTAGACCAGCACCATTTGTTGAAGATGCTATCTTTTTTTCCATTTTATGATTTTGGCATCTTTGCCTTAAATCAGGTGTCCATAAGTGTGTGGGTTTATTTCTGGGTTTTCTATTCAATTCCATTGATCCACCAGCCATACATTTTTTATTACTATTGCTCTATAGATCAGGGATGGAGATACCTCCAGAAGATCTTTTATTGTACAGGATTGTTTTAGCGATTCTGGGTTTCTTGTTATTGCATATGAAGTTGAGAATTTTTCTTTCAAGGTCTGTAAAGAATTGTGTTGGTAATTTGATGGGAATTGCATTGAATCTGTAGATTGCTTTTGGTAAGATGGCCATTTTTACTATGTTAATCCTGCCAAGCCATGAGCATGGGAAATCTTTACGTATTCTGATAGCTTTGTTTATTTCTTTCTTCAGACACTTGAAGTTTTTTTCATACAAGTCTTTGACTTACTTGATTGGAGTTACACCAAGGTACTTTATGTCCTTTGTGGCTATTGTAAAGGGTGTTGTTTCCCTAATTTCTTTCTCAGCCCTTTTGTCTTTTATATACAGGTGTGCTACTGATTTTTTTTTTTAGTTAATTTTGTACCCAGCCACTTTACTGAAGGTGTTTATCAGCTATAGGAATTCCCTGGTAGATTTTTTGGGGTCACTCAGGTATATTATCATATCATCTGCAAATAGTGATACTTTGACTTCTTCTTTTCCAAACTGAATACCCTTGATTTCCTTTAATTGTCTTACTGCTCTAGTAAGGTCTTCAAGAACTATGTTGAAGAGCTATGGAGAGAGTGGGCAGCCTTGTCTTTTCCCTGACTTCAGTGGAACTGATTTAAGTTTCTCTACGTTTAGTTTGATATTAGCGAGAGGTTTGCTGTATGTTGCCTTTTCTATGTTTAGGTATGTGCCTTGTATCCCTGATCTCTGCAAGACACTAAACATGAATGGATGTTGGATTTTATCAAATGTTCTGTCAGCATCTAAGGAGATTATCATGCTTTTTTTTTTCTTTCAGTTTGTTTATATGGTGTATTACATTGATGGATTTCTGTATATTGAACCACCCTTACATACCTGGGATGAAGTCTACTTGGTCACAGTGGATGATATCTTTGATGTGTTCTTGGTTTCAGTTTTCGAGTACTTTGTTGAGCGTTTTTGCATCAACGTTCATAAGGTATATTGGCCTGAAATTCTCGTTCTTTGTAGGGTCTTTGTGTGGTTTAGGTACCAAGGTGACTGTGGCTTCATAGAATGAGTTTGGTAATGTTCCTTCTGTTTCTATTTTGTAGAATACATTAAATAATACTGGCGTTAGCTCTTCTTTAAAGGTCTAGTAGAATTCTATGCTGAAACCATCTGCCCCTGGGGTTTGTTTGTTTGTTTGTTTGTATGGGAGACTTTTGATGATACCTTCTATTTCCTTAGGGAATATAGGACTATTTAATTTATTCACCTTGTCTTGATTCGGCTTCAGTAAGTGGAATCAATCAAGAAAATTGTCCATTTCATTTACATTTTCAAATTTTGTGGCTTTAAGGTTTTTGAAGTAAGACCTAATGATTGTTTGAATTTCCTCGGGAACTGTTGTTATGTCCCCATTTTCATTTCTGATTTTGTTGATTTCGATATTGTCTCTCTACCTTTTAGTTAGTTTGTCTAAGGATATGTCTATCTTCTTGATTTTCTCAAAGAACCAGCTCTTGGTTTCATTGATGCTTTGAATTGTTTTATTTGTTTCAAATTTATTGATTTCAGCCCTGAGTTTGATTATTTCCAGCCATCTACCCTTCTTGGGAATGTCTGCTTCTTTTTTCCCCCTAGGGCTTTTAGGTGAGTCATTAAGTTGCTTGAATGAGAAGTTTCGAATTTCTTCTTGAAGGCATTTAGTGCTATGAATTTTCCTCTTAGCACTGCTTTCATTGTGTTGCATAAGTTTGTGTATGTTGTGCCTTCATTTTCCTTGAATTCTAGGAAGTGCTTAATTTCTTTCTTTATTTATTCCCTGACCCAGCTGTTACTGAGTAGTGAGTTGTTCTGTTTCCATGTGTGTGTAGGCTTTTTGCTGTTTCTGTTGTTGTTGAAATCTAGCTTTTGTCCGTGGTGGTTAGATAGGATACAGGGATTATTTTAATCTTCTTGTATCTGTTGAGGCTTGCTTTATGACCAACTATATGATCTATTTTGGAGATGGTTTCATGAGGTGCTAAGAAGAAGGTAAATTCTTTTGTGTTTGAGTGAAAGGTTCTGTAGATGTCTGCTGGTTTCATTTGATTCATGACCTCTGTTAGAGTCATTGTTTCTTTGTTTAATTTCTTTTTTTGTTGTTTAATTTTGTTGTTGTTTAATTTCTGTACTTTGTTGAAAGTGGGATGTTGAAGTCTCCACTATTAATGTGTGGGGATCTATGTGTGGTTTCCATTTTATTAATATTTCTTTTACAAATGTGGGTGACCTTGTATGTGGGGCATAGATGTTCAGAATTGTGATGTCTTCTTGGTGGACTTTTACTTTGATATGAATGAAATGACCTTCCCCATCTCTTTTGAGTAATTTTGGTTGAAAGTCTATTTTATTAGATATTAGAATGGCTACTCCTGCTTGCTTGTTGGGTCCATTTGCTTGGAAATTCCTCTTCTAGCCCTTTACTCACAGGTAATGTCTATCTTTGTGACTTAGGTGAGTTTCTTGTATGCAACAGATTGTTGAGTCTTGTTTATGCATCCATTCTGTTAGCCAATGTCTTTTTTTTTTTTTTTGAGAGTTGATTCCATTGATGTCGAGAGAGATTAAAGACCAGTGGCTATTAGATCCTATGATTTTGATGTTGTTGTGGTAGTGTATTTGTGCGCTTGGCTACTTTTTGTTTTGCTATAGTGAGGTTATTTGTTTCCTGTGTTTTCTTGAATGTAGTTAGCTTCCTTGGGTTGTATTTTTCTTTCTATAATCTTCTGTAATACTGAATTTGTGGGTATGTATTGTTTAAATTTGTTTTTATGGTTGAATATGTTTTCTCCATCTATGATGACTAAGAGTTTTGCTGAGTAGAGTAGCCTTGGCTGACATCTGTGTACTCTTAGGGTCTGCATGATATCCATCCAGGCCCTTTTGGCTTTCAAAGTCTCTGTTGAGAAGTCAGGTGTGATTCTGATGGGTTTGCCATTATATGTTATTTGGCCTTTTTTCATTGCAGCTTTTAGTATTTTTTTCTTTGTTCTATATACTTACTGTTTTGATTATTATATGGCAGGAGGATTTTCTTTTCTGGTCTAATTTATTAGGTGTTCTGTAGGCCTCTTATATGCTTATAGGCCTCTCTTTTAAATTGGAGAAATTTTCTTCTATGATTTTGTTGAAGATATTTTCTGGGCCTTGGAGACCGGAATCTTCTTTTTTCTCTAATCCTATGATTCTTAACTTTTGTCTTTTCATGTTGTCTTGGATTTCTTGGATAATTTGTGTCAGGAATTTTTTAGATTTAACATTTTCTTTGACAGACACATCTATTTCTTCCATTGTATCTTCCATACCTGAGATTCTTTCTTCCATCTCTTGTAGTCTGTTGGTTATACTTACCTCTATAGTTCCTGTTTTCTTCTCTAAGTTCTTCCTAGCAAGAAGATTTGAATGTCATTCTTCTACTTTTATTTCTGTTGCTGTAATAGACACCATGACCAAATACAACTTGATAGGAAAGTATTTGTTTCAGCCCACACTACTAGGTAATAATAGTCCATCACTGAGAGAAGTTCGGGCAAGAGTTTAAGGCAGAAAACTGGAGGCAGGAACTAAAGCCAAAACCTTGAAGGAACCTTGATTAATTGCTATCTTTTTTGGATGAGGTTCAGCTTTCTTAGAGCACAGACACAACAGCTTACACAAAGCACCATCTACAGTGGGCTGAGCCCTACCACATCAATCATCAATCAAAACAATCAGTCACAGACATGGCAGCATGCCAGTCAGATTCGGGCAAACTCTCAATTGATAATCCAACAGATTATTCTAGACTATGCCAGTTAACAGTTGAAGTTAATTAGGACAATGCCAAGCAAATTTTCTAGACATAAGTATCATAACTAACATTTGAAACTCAATAGTTTGGTTTACCAGCAGAACAATCTCAACAAAAGTCACAGTGAATAAATTAAAAAAATGTCACCAGCAAACTATCCAAGATATGAATTAGAGAAAAAAAAGGGTACCAAAAATTTAGACAACTTAATAAGAAATATGAAGGCTAGATCTAAAATTTAACAAATTGGGGTTTCATAAGGAGAGAAGAGAAAGATGACAGAAAAAAATAAAGTGTAATAGTCAAGGGTTTCCCAATCTTGGTGAGACATGAAAGTTTATAAATTGAAGATACAGGGCATGTCAAAAAGGCTAAATAAAATCAACTCGCAGGTGTGCACGCACATGCAAGCACATGCACACACAAACTTGAGGTAAAACTGTGAATATGAAAAAAACTATACTAAAAACAAAGAGAGAATAAATAGATGACTTTCCTATCCATTAGGCTGACAGCTGAAATACTGCCATCCACAATGGAGAACAGAAGCCAGTTTAATGATACTATTAACAAAGTGAAATAAAAATGAGTGTAATTCCAGAATTTTATACTCAGAGAAAAATTTTACCTTATGATAAATCCCTTCCATGTGTGGCATGTAGCCTATAAATATAGTAAAATATATGTGTTAAAAAGAAAAAGTATTTCTCAGACATATCAGAACAAAAGAACGCATGTCAGGAATTGCAGAATAACTCAAAATGTACAACATATAGAAACTGTTGGCATGCATACCAACATGGTCCAAATATTTTAAAGAAAGGGCCTATAAATTAACTCAAAAAAAAAATCAGTAGCACACCTGTATACAAAAGACAAAAGGGCTGAGAAAGAAATTAGGGAAACAACACCCTTCACAATAGCCACAAATGACATAAGGTACCTTGGAGCAACCCTAACCAAGGAAGTCAAAGACTTGTATGAAAAAAAAATTTCAAGTCTCTGAAGAAAGAATTAGAAGAAGATATCAGAATACGTAAAGATCTCCCATGCTCATGGCTTGGCAGGATTAACATAGTAAAAATGGCCATGTTACCAAAAGCAATCTACAGATTCAATGCAATTCCCATCAAATTATCAACACAATTCTTTACAGACCTGGAAAGAAAAATTCTCAACTTCATATGGAATAACAAGAAACCCAGAAGTGCTAAAACAATCCTCTACAATAAAAGATCTTCTTGGAGGTATCTCCATCCCTGATCTTAAGTTGTACTATAGAGCAACAGTTTTAAAAACTGCGTGGTACTGGCATAGAAACAGAATTGTGGATCAATGGAACCGAACAGAAGACCCAGAAATAAACCCACACACTTATGGACACCTGATCTTTGACAAAGACGCCAAAACCATACAATGGAAAAAAGATAGCATCTTCAACAAATGGTGCTGGTCCAACTGGATGTCTACATGTAGAAAAATGAAAATAGATCCATACTTATCACCCTGCACAAAACTGAAGTCCAAGTGGATCAAATACCTCAACATAAAACCAGACACATTAAATCGGCTAGAAAAAAAAAGTGGGGAATACCCTAGAACTCATTGGTACAGGAGAAAACTTCCTGAACAGAGCACCAACAGCACAGGCTCTAAGAGCAACAATCAATAAATGGGACCTCATGAAACTGAAAAGCTTCTGTAAAGCAAAGGACACCGTCGTCAAAACAAAAGACTGCCTACAGATTGGGAAAGAATCTTCACCAACCCTTTATCTGACAGAGGGCAAATATCCAGTATATATAAAGAAATAAAGAAGCTGAAAAGCAGCAAACCAAGTAATCCACTTAAAAAATGGGGAACAGAACTAAACAGAGAATTCTCAATAGAAGAATATCTAGTGGCAGAGAAGCACTTAAAGAAATGCTCAACCTCATTAGCCATTAGGGAAATGCAAATCAAAACAACCCTGAGATTTCACCTTACACTCATCAGAATGGCCAAGATAAAAAACTCAAGTGACAACACATACTGGAGAGGTTGTGGAGAAAGGGGAACCCTTCTCCACTGCTGGTGGGAATGTAAACTCGTACAACCACTCTGGAAATCAATCTGGCATTTTCTCAGACAACTAGGAATAGCACTTCCTCAAGATCCAGCCATACCACTCCTAGGCATATATCCAAAAGAGGCTCAAGTACACAAAAAGGACATTTGCTCAACCATGTTTGTAGCAGCTTTATTTGTAATAGTCAGAAGCTGGAAGCAACCCAGATGCCCCTCAACTGAAGAATGGATACAGAAATTGTGGTACATCTACACAATGGAGTATTACTCAGCAATGAAAAATAAGGAAATCATGAAATTTGCAGGTAAGTGGTGGGACCTGGAAAGGATCATCCTGAGTGAGTTGTCCCAGAAGCAAAAAGACACACACGGTATAAACTCACTCATATAGACATACAACATAGGACAAACCCACTAAAATCTGTGCATCTAAAGAAACTAAGCAAGAGAGAGGACCCTAACTAAAACGCTCAATCCCCATCCTGAAAGGCAAAGAGGATGGACATCAGAAGAAGAAAACAGGAAACAACCTAGGAACCTGCTACAGAGGGCCTCTGAAAGCCAGAAGAAGAAAACAGGAAACAACCTAGGAACCTGCCACAGAGGGCCTCTGAAAGCCTTTGCCCTAAAGACTATCAAAGCAGATGCGGAGCCTGATGGCCAACTGTCAGGCAGAGTGAATGGAATTTTATGTAAGAACTGGGAAATAGTAAGAGCTGGAGAGGACAGGAACCCCATAAGGAGAGCAATAGAACAAGAAAATTTGAACACAGGGAACTTCCCAGAGACTCATACTCCAACCAAGGACTATTCATGGAGATAACCTAGAACCCCTGCACAGATGTAGCCCATGGCAGTTCAGTGTCCAAGTTGGTTCCATAGTAATGGGAACAGGGACTGCCTCTGACATAATCTGATTGGCCTGCTCTTTGATCACCTCCTCCTGAAGGGGGAGCAGCCTTACCAGGCCACAGAAGAGGACAATGCAGCCACTTTTGATGAGAACTGATAGACTAAGATCAGAAAGAAGGAGAAGAGAACCTCCCCTATCAGTGGACTTGGAGAGGGGCATGCATGCAGAAAGGGGAAGAAGGGTGGGGTCAGGAGGGGAGGAGGGAGGAGCTTAAGGGGAGGATACAAAATGAATAAAGTGTAATTAATAAAAAATAAAAAAAGTTAAAAAAAAAAGAGAAAGGGCCTGGAAGGACCCATTAAGCAGTAAGTTATGGTTACTTCTGAGGGAATATCATTTATGTGATTATCAAAAGTGGAAAGGGGGAGAAAGCATAAGTGGTCCAGCCCTAAGCTCCCTTTTGCTTTTAATTTTAGACCATACTATTTGCCTGACACATATCTCCACCTATTTCTCTCCCTTTCCCTCCTCTCTCTCCCCCTGTCCTGGGCGTGGGTGTGTGTGTGTGTGTGTGTGTGTGTGTGTGTGTGTGTATCTGTGTGGAGAGAGAGAGAAGCCAGAGATCAGCTTTGGGTATCATTCTTCAGAAGCCAACCACCTTGATTTTGAGGCAAGGCATCTCATTGGACTGTAGCTCACAGAACAGGCTAGTCTGGCTGGCTGGCCTGATAGCACCATGGACCCCTTATTACCAACCTCACCAGCACTGGAACTAAATGTAGGTATCAAACTCAGACCCTCATCCTTGCAAGATAATCATGTTACCCACTGGGAGCTCAATATATCCTGTTTTTCTTTCTTCAGTCAACAAGCACCAGACCAGGCTGCCTTACACTGTGCACAGGCCATAGGTAAGCCTATAGTATCCAATTGTTCCATCCTTCTAGATGAACAAATTAACTCAAAATGGCCAAGCAGCATATTAACTCCATAGGTCCTGAGTTTAGGTAACATTTTCTAATCCTGGTTTGCACAAATGTACTTCATATTCTGATCCCGAGCTGGTTGCTGTATATTTTCAATAGGTTCATAATTGAACAGGAGGTGGATCTGAATCTCTGGCCACTTCAAAATTACGGCAATAAGGGTATATTTGTATATTAACTTGCAGAGTCCACACCTATAGCATGATTTGAAAATACAGAAAATCAAATCTATTCATACTGAAAATTAAGCAGATTACCTTCTGTTCAGTCTAACACAAGATATTAAGTCATACTATATCCAGAAAAAGCACTACTTTTAGTATAATTTTAGCAAATAAAATACGGTTCAGCCTTGAAGGCCATTAGAGTAAGGGAGGGGCATGCAGCAGCAAAAGCAGAAAAACAAGTGCTCAGACAGAAGCGGGGATTGTTAATGTTCATTATCAGCATAGCAAGACTTGGGAACACCATGAATGCGCACCCTCTAAATGGATTCTTAGTGCATTTCCAGAAATGCACCAAAAAAACATTTAATTGTGCTAGGCAGAGGTACTCTGGAATGCACAGCTCCATAAGCAAGGAGACTGGCCTGGATGAAAGGAGTACTGGACACTAGCATGTATTCCTGACCATGAATGCAATCAATCTGACCTGCTGCTCCATGCTCCTGTCCCTCCTTCTCACCCTGATAGGCCATACTCTCCAGCTGTAAATCAGAATAAACCTTTATTTCTTCAAGTGGCTTTTGTTAGTTATTTTGTCCCAGTAACAGGAAAATTAACTACTATAGATGTGGAATGAAAGTTCTACAGGAGCAAAGAGACCAATCAATTCTGTTTGCAGAGAATCTGAACAGGTTTCACAGAAGAGAATGAACTGAAAATCACTGAAATATGAGTGCAATTGTGAATAAGAATAAAAGACGGAGCATAATTAAAGCAAAAGTGTGAAACAGAGAAATGCATTTGGGGTTGGAAACTCTGCAATGCATGATCCTTATAGCACAAATAAATTGAAAAGAAGGAAAGAAAAAGAAAGTAGAATAGGGGGATGGCATCACAATAAGGCAATTACCAATCTCTGGGCTCCATAATTCTGTGCACTGTAGGTAGTAGAGAACCACTGTGAATTTTTAAGCCTGGATTAACATGGTCAGACCTGTGCTCTAGAAAGATATCTGGGGTGTAAATTAAAGAACAAAGAGAGTGTCCAGTTGGGGATGCATTTCATTAATGAACTAGGTATGCAACAAACAGGCCTGAACTATAGGTTTCACAGCTAACCCTAAGGGAAAGAAAGAACCAACACCCCAAGTCAGATGTGAGGAAACAAGATTTCATAAGGCTCCAGCAAGAACTGTTGGGGGAAGGAAGAAGCCAGATCTTTCCAGGTGCAGACTTGTCCACTCAGAAGCAGAAGGTGAGTCAGAAACCTCAACCATCTAGAAGCTTGATTTCCAGAATGGCTGAAAAGATACCATAGCAAAACAAGGAATCCTAGAGAAGTTGCAAATTAACCCAGGACCACAAAAAACAAAGCTGCACAGCCTATATATTCAGTCAGCCAGACAGTTAATTAACAGTTGTTTGATTGGTTAGTTAGTTAGTTAGTTAGTTAGTTTGTAAACTGGGGTCTCTGGTACTGAAGCCCTGAAACAAAGTTCTCAATCAATCTAGATGTTTGCTGATTACTGTACAGTGTTCCTGTAGGTTATTCTAATTTACAGCTTGAGAATATGGTCTATCAGGGTGAGAAGGAGGGACAGGAGCACAAAGCAGCAGGTCAGATTGATAGCATTCACGCTATAGTAATCAGTAATAATTCCGATGACAGAGGAATGTGCCTGGGACACAGCCAGGTATAGAGGTACAGCACCACTCCCTCCCCAGCCACATCAGAGCAAATGAGCAGCATCCAGACATACAGCCACATGTCATTCAGTGCAGGATTCGTCTGGGGCCAGAGAGGCATGAACAGCCTGGTTTGTTTCGTCTGGTTTTTCTTCATTTTTTTTAATGAAGTCTGGACAAAGACAGCCTCAGTTAGATATCTCCAAGATCTCCAGAATGTCCACACCCAAAGCCCACAACTCTTAAAACCTCCCTAGCTCAGGATTCTCTAAGCCTTTTAAGGAACTTTAATTACACAAAAATCGTAGTCACTTGATTAATTTTCCATGTGTATAGGAACCTACATCAAACCATTCCATTCCATCAACCAAAAGCTTTAAGGTTTCTAAAAGTGCCTAGCTGTGAGGCTGTGGAGATGGCTCAGCCAGTAAAGTTCTTGCCATGCAAATACAATAACCTGAGTTTGGATGCCAGAACCCATATAAAAGACCATGTGTTGAGGGGACTCCACCATAACCCAGCACAGAGGACAGGTAGGCAGGTGGATCCCTGAAGCTCATTGGAAGCCAATCTAGCTAAGTGTTTTGTTCCATGAGAAACTCTGTCTCAGAAAAAAAAAAAAGTAGAGAATGGCCAAAGAAGTCACCTGATGTTGACCCATAGCCTACACATACACACACACACACAGAGACACACAGAGAGAGAGAAAGAGAGAGAGCTTCTCTTATCTCTGTCAAGCACAACAAAATCCATTCCATACACTAGTGCTATCGTCCTTCTGAAGCTGAACACCTAACCTTCAGATGAGTTGGGAACCAGCCACCCCACAGCTGGGGAGGCTGGCTCCACAGGCTTGGCTTTGGCAGCAGAAGCTGGTTTGTGCTTCTCAGGTGGCCTGTGTTATAATGGCCTCAGTGTCTGAAGAGAATAAGCCAGTAAAGGGTTGAACAAAGAGTTACTTGTATGAACTGGGTCATATTTGCTGCTGTTTCTGCTACCTGGCTGTCTCTGGCATCATACCACTGACTTTTTCCTTCCATTCCCTTCTCTTTTCTCCCAAAACTGCTTTAGAGTTTCCTGAGACATTTCCTTCCAAACTTGTACTATTCTTGGTGTTGGGATTTCTCAATCACATCTAAGACCTCCAAGAACAAGGACAATCATTAAAAGCTGCTCATATGCAGTGCATGCTTAGTTTGTGTATGTGCCAGACACGTGTTTTTGTCATGAAATGCTCACCACAACCCTAAGGTAAGTACCATCCACAGCCAGGAAGGTTCTCTAGAGGAGGAAACCAAGGCATACAGAGCTCCTCTGACTGTGGTAGCTTGGCTCAGTTAGTAAATCACGTCTCCAGCTCAAAACTGCAACGTCAACACCAGAATGCTGAGTTGCTAGTCCACTCCAGAGTTCATAGAGCTGTGTTCCTCCATCCCTTCATCAGCTCTAAGACAGGGAAGGGAAACAGAATATTAGCCTCTCTCCTGTTGTTATTAAAATTCCCTAAACTTTGGTCAGGGTGCAGATTTGACAGACATGGCATTGAAAAGTTGAAAGGTTAGGTTATGATAATAGGAAGAATTAACCAAGAAAAGGGTCTTCCTCTGCACTTCACCCAAGGCCCTCTAATTGTGCCTCCTCCTCATTTCTCCGTGGTTATCTATCTAGTTTTCACAGCATGAGCTAAGCCACTCACCACTTCCCTTTCGATCTACACCTCTGCTGCTTTTCATGCTCTCCTTCCATCCAGGATGTCCTCCAATTCTGCACGTCCTCTGTGGCTTACTATTGACACAACCATGCAAAGAATCCCTGTAACTTCTACCTAGAGGAAAGCCACCACTCTTTCCCCAACCCCACCTTCATCTTGTATCAGAAACAGAAAACAGAAGTTCACGTTCCTTTTCAGGTTTGCAGGTAAATATGCACAAGGCGGTGAATCCAGACCTCAGACTGCCACACAGTGAAAAAACACATACGTGATCCCTCTGCATACCATCCTCCTTCCCTGCACACTTCTGGAACCCTCAGAATCTCTATGTTGTGAAAGCCAATGAGGTAACTGTGACTAGAGGTCCTTAATGGCCCCCAGGGGAGGGTTAGCTATTGAGGGCAAAGACTTACAACCTTAAATATCCCTCACTTCTCCCTACTTTTAAGTAGAGGAGATATGCTGACCTTTCCACTAATTATTAACAAGCAGGGAGGTCTCCATAAAGACCTGGAAAACAAAAAAAGAATTCAGAAAGCTTCTGGAGAGGCACATCCTAACTCCATGGGGACAGAAACTTCGAAACTCAGGATCCTCTCAGCCTTCTTCCTATCTACATCCTTTACCATATCCTTTATAGTGCTCAGGTAAATACACATGATTCCCTACATTCTATGAGACATCATAGTGAGTGGTCAAGCCTCAAGAGTGGGTCAGTCAATGGCAACCTGTACCAGCCATTGGCATTGGAGTGGGGGAAGGGCTCTTGCACTGAGCTCCTAACCTGTGGATCTGATACTACCCTGGGGTAAATAGTGACAGAATTGAATTAAACCACAAGATATTCAGAGAGCTGATGAGTGTAGGAATGCCACCCACATCCAGTGCTACAAATGAACTGATGAGATTATTGCCTAATATAGAAAAAATTTTTCTACCACTCAGATAAAATTCCTAACACCACCACCACTGCCACACTTTCATATACTGCTCATGGAAACATAACAATTGACATTCTCTAACTTGACTTAAGCTCCTTGGTGAATTTCTACTACTCCAGTTCCTGGACACTGGTGTGCAATCTCTGAACACAGATTGCTGCAATGGTGGCTGGGACCCTGGATAAATCTTTCAGGGAGTTACAATGTTTCCAAGAAATGCCTTTCACCCAAAAAGGAAATCACTGGATAGACTTTTCCAGCAATCCAAAAAGCTCCTACAAGTCCTCCAGTCTGCCAGGATACACTTTCCTTCCCTTGGCAATTGTTTCCTAAAGTCATTCTTCAAAAATACATATCACATTCCAAACACTATTAAAAACATTTTAACATGAATGATATGTGATAACTCACTGGCTCCTCAATAATCTTCTCAGCTCAAACCCTCCATCATCCCCAAGTAAGAGAACTAAGCCAAAAAAGTTATCCTTTATGATATGAAGAGTCAGATCTAACCTTCATACCTCAAAGCTCATTGTCTGTATCACTTCACTCTCCCCGTCCAAGTAGTCAAGCAAGTAAGATCCAAGACACTCGTCCTCCTTAAGATTGCTCAAACTTCCATTCATGGGCTAGGAAATTGCCCATTTCCTGCTTAAAGTACTTGATCTTCTCAAGGTATCATTATCTCTTAAGCCTATGGGCACCATAGGCATCAATTTTTGTGCCTCCACTAAACTTTCTTTAATTTCCATCTTTGATTTTTTATTTCATAAATATTAATTTGTTTCCACCTTGACACAGACTCAGTGAGGACTTCTAATCTCTTTTCTTGTTTCTCAAACTGCAATATTCATCCACTGATAGATCATAAAATCATATGAGACACCAGGTCCATGTAACACTATACCAATCCCCAACCCCATGTGGAAAAGTGGCTGGGGATGGATTATTCGCTCTTTTGCTCAATGAAATCTCACTTTATTTCTCATTTTATGATGGCCAATTTGTTCATTATATTACTAGAAAAGTTAATTTGATGATGTTGACTTTTTATTTCCATGATTTTCATTTTTCCTGTCAGCAAACCTAGAAAGACTTTGAGTTCTAACTACAAATTAATAAACACTTTTTAAAGAGAGGATATTATTGAACAGACCTTTTGAAATTTTTCTCAATAATTGTTATCTTTTCCCTGGAGTAGTGAAAATGTCCTTCAAATAATTTGCTTTATGAATAGAAGACTACATAAAATATGAGCTTTGTGAATAGAAGTCTACTACATAAAATTGCTTTATGAATAGAAGTCTACATAAAATATGAGCTTTGATGCTGGAGAGATGGCTCAGTAGTGAGGAGCCCTGGCTACATGTCCAGAGGTCGTGCTTTGGTTTCCAGCACCCACCCAACAGCAGCTCACAACCATCTGCAACTCTAGTTCCAGAGGTTCCAATGCCTTCTTCTGGCCTCTGTGGGTTTTTCATGTACCTGGAGGCAAAACATCCATACAAGTAAAAGAAAAATAAACCCATAAAACCATGTATTTGTCTACAATTCAAACTCCTTTGAAAGGGGCTGAATCCAGGTGTATGGTGGCTCATGCCTTTGATCCTAGCACATGAGAAGTAGAAACAGGAAGAGTTTGAATCCAGCATGGTCTATATAGAAAATTCCAGGACAGCTAAGGCTACGTACAGAAAACCTATCTCGAAAGAAAGAAAGAAAGAAAGAAAGAAAGAAAGAAAGAAAGAAAGAAAGAAGGAAAGGTGGGAGGAAGGAAGAAAAGATGGAAAGAAAGAGAAAGTGAATTAATCCAATGAATTTTTATGTGTATGTATTTCAATTACATCCCTTGAGTATCTAAAAATTACATAAATTACTGACAAAACATTTAATTTGAATTTGAGAGGCAGTCCAATGCATTGGCCAAAAATGAAACTGAGTTTTTTGTGTGGCTTTAAATTCCAGAATTTTTTTTCCTATTAATAAGCTTTGTAACTTTGGACAGGTTACTTTACTTTTTATGTGTTATTTTATGTATTATTTGCATTCATGCAAACAATAGAAATAATCCTTTGTGTTGTAGATATAATATATACAATGCACATTAAAAGGCTTTGTCCACACAGATTGATGTGTGTGCTTGCTTTGTGAATGTTTTTTAGAAATTCTATAGCTGTTATTAAAAAGTCTTATGGTTACATACTGGGTAACAAAAAAAAAACAAGTAGGATACAAGAAGTATCTCCTAAAATGGTATTCTTTCTGTACATATGGATATAGTGTATGTGGTTTTTAATCATAAATCAGAAAACAAAGTTAAAACTCTTCCTATTGCTAAAAATATGGTATCTGTGCACAAGACATCCAGACTAGGAGAAATTTGGGTATTGAACATAGAGCACTAAAACTATGAAGTAAGTGATAGTTTATGTCTGTATGTCTGATGGTGATTCTTAAGGAATATACATTATGATTTATATCTAGTCACACAACTGAATCAGACTCTGTTATAAATTAAGAGAATGTGTCATTAATTAATTTGAAATAAACTAGAAAAAATACAACTGGAAAACGATAGAATTATATGCTACTAATGATGCTACTTGTTGTATGTTTCATATATCTTGGGATATGGGCATCAGAAGCTATCAGAAGCTATTTCTCCGAAACCTCATAGACAAACAGAAGGACACAATCTTAATAAAGGAACCCAACTGAAATGAGTAATTGCTGAGAATATTTTATTTGGATATTAGTGCTGGTTAAATCCACTAAACATATTGAAGGATTCTAGCTGGTCCTAGCATGTCAAACATGGTGTGCAGGTCTTACCCTCTTCCCTTCTCTCTCTCTCCTGCTAAACCATTAGATTGCATTCTAAAAAAAAAAAACTAGCCACCAGTAAGGTCTACTTCCTTATTTGTCCACTTCCTTGTGCCTGACAAAAAACTCCAAGGTTGGGCTAGAAAAACGCCAAGGCCCAGCAAACAGAAGTCATTGCTTGGCTACACTGGCTAACATGTCTAATCAGCACTCACCAACTCACCTAGCATAGACGTCTCCTATTCTCCCTAAGAACCACTCTTCCAGGGACACTAGCAGGAGCCTTTGCCCCATCCAAAGACAGCCACCACTGGGGAAACAAATTTCCTTTGTGCTGAGAACTTGGTGCTTGGGTGTGTCCTATGCCAACTCAAAAGGCTCCTATGACATATCATCTCATAATTTCCTGAAAATTACAAATGACAGTGTTAAGCAGATATAGAAATTCAGGAATGAGGATCACATTTTTCTAGTTGCAAAGAATAATTGACAACTGTTTCAAAATTATTGTCTTTTTTTAAAAATGTAATTTTGTTTGTATTTTCAAAATTTTTTTAATTTTGGATTTTGATTTTTTTTCTTTACAATTTATTCATTATATAACCCGATTGAAGCCCCCTCCCTCAATTCTCCCCAGTGCAATCCTCACTCCCTCTTTCCCCTATCCCCTTCCCCTAGTTCCACTGTTGTCATCTTCCTGTAGCTTGTTAAGTCTCATCAGGACTGCCTGGATCTTCTTCCTCTGTGGCCTGGCAAGGCTGCATCACCAGGGGCAAATGATCAAAGAGTAGTGAGTTCATGATAGAGGCAGCCCCTGATCATTTCACTCAGAGATCCACATGGAGATTGAGCTGCCAGTGGGCCTGAATAAGGTGTCTAGGACCTCTCCATGCATGGTCCTCCATTGGTGCATCAGTCTCTGCAGGACCGCGTGGACTCAGATCCTTTAGTTTTGTTGGTCTTTTTGTCAGGCTCCTGTCCCCTCCATCTCATTCTATTCCCGCCCCTATTTTTCTTTATAAGACTGCCTGTGCTCTGCCCAAAGTTTCACCCTAAGTCTCAGCATCTGCTTCAATCCCCTGTTGGGTGAATCCTTTCAGAGGACCCTCCATAGTAGGCTCCCATCCTGTTCCCTCTCTTCTACTGCTTCTATCCTGTTTGCCATTCTGAATGAGATTTAAGCATCCTCCTTGAGGTCCTCCTTAGTGTTTAGTTTCTTTAGGTCTGTCCTATGTTATATGGCTAATATCCGTTTATAAGTGAGTGTCTATCAAGCCTGTCTTTCAGTTTCTGGGTTACATCACTCAGGATTATCTCTTCTAGTTTCATCCATTTGCCTGCAAATTTCATGATTTCCTTGTTTTTAATAGTCAAGTAGTAATCCGTTGTATAGATGTACCACAATTTCTGTATCCATTTTCAGAATTTTTAAATAAATCCAACACTGTAAAGAAAGTAAATCAACAAGGTATTCAACTCAGGAATTTCAGAAGACTCCATTTATTGAGTTTAAGTAATCTGTACCAGCTTCTCCATGTACCCAATATTGTTATAACATATCAGGAGACCATAATTCACAAACAGTTCTCAACTAGAATCAGAATTATTGTCCTAACTTCTTGCAGCCCCATTTTCATTTTTCTTTTTTATTGAAAATAAATCTTTTTCTCACATAATATATCCTGGTTATGGTTTCACTTCCCTCTACTCTTCTCAATTTTCCCACATCCCTTTCTGTCTCTCATTAGAAACCTAACAGGCTTCTAAGAGAAATAACAAAATATAGTAAGATAAACAAAAACTATGACATCAGAGTTGGTCAAGATAAACAACCAGAAAAAAACAAAAATAGATAAACAAACAGAAGGAAAAGAGCCCAAGTAAAAGCACAAGAAACAGAGAGCCATTCCTTCACACACTTAGGAATCACATAACAACACTAAACTGGAAGCCATAACATATATGCAGAGGACCTGGTGCAAATCCATGCAGGCCCTGTGCATGTTTCCTCAGTCTCTGTGAGTTCATATGAACTTTGATCATGTGATTTACAGGGAGGGCCTTGTTTTCTTGGTGTCCTCAATCCCCACTGTCTCCTACATTCTCTCTGCTTCTTCTTTCAAGTGGTTCCCTTGAGGGATTTGACATCCCAGTTAGGGCTGAGTGTTTCAAGTTTACTCACTCTACCTAATGTCTGGCTTCAGGCCTCTATATTTGTTCCTATCTGCCCAATCACCCTAGCACAGACTTCTGATGATGCTTTTTTGATGATGGCTGAGCAAGGCACTGACCTATGAATATAGAAGAATGTCAATATAAGTTATTATATTGCTACTTTTTAAAACCAGTAGTATTTGGCTTTACCATAGATCCCTGGGATATCTAGTCTCTGGTTCTTGGTCACCCAAGCAGTGTTGAGTGTGGGTTCTATCTCCTGGAGTGGGCCTTGAGTCAGATCAGGTATTAGTTGGATACTCCCACAAGCTTTGTGCCACCATTGTCCTAGCATATCTTGCAAGCAGGACACCATTGTAGATCAAAGGATTTTTGGCTGAATTAGTGTTTACACTTCTCTTTTAGTAGCATACAGAGTATGTTCTGCTACCAAAGATGCGAGGATGTGTGAGTAAATGGCTTATGTAGACACAAGCTCAACTTCTCCATGTTCAATGAGCTGTGAAGGTGTTGTTTTCAGCAAAGGACCCCCCCCCATTTTCTTAAGGTTTGACTTTTAAAAGAAATTGAAACACCAAAGATAAATGCTTGAATTAGAAATCTATTTTCTTTTCCAAACACTGGTTCACTAAATGAACTTTACTTTGTATTTTCCAAAGAGAATAAACTATTGCAGTTTGGCCATGTGTAGTATAGATTAATTATAAATTATGTTTGTGCTCATCATTTTGAATTAGGATTAAATAAGAATTTCTACAGTTTAGTGGAATAATAATTTCATATTATTATTCACAGAAGTACATGTAGACGAACTAAATTTTCAACGACAACCAGATGAAAAATAAAGAAAACATGTGCTTTAAAATGTACTGGATATTCCTGAAGCCTTGTCCATGCAAATATATAAAATGGATTTATGAAGAATTAAGCTATCTCCATCTTTGTTTATCTTAAATTATGTAATTTCTACTTTTTTGAGATTTTTTTTGCAATAAGAATTAAAAATAGAGAAGATTTATATTTTGTTTGAGGTTGTTCTAATGCTAATTACTGGCACTCAAGATCTGGTTACTGCCCACCAGATACACCCATCCTTTTTTGTTTAAACCTGCCTAAAACATATCTGATTGGTTCATTAAATGGTCTATACCTATGCAAGGCAGAATGGGGTAGGTGTGGCTAGGTTCCCAGGCTTTTGAGGACTGAAGAATCACAGGAATCACGAGACAGCTGGATGGGAAAAGAGGAAGAAGGAGGATGCCATGATGGGTTAGTGAAGAGATAAAGCAATGTGGGTGAGGTGAAAGGACTCCAATAATGAATCGCATGCAAAGGCCCAAATAAAGAATAAAAGCAAGTACCATGGGATTGTGTATGGAAAGTAGATCAGATGCAGAAAATTAAGGAGGATGGCATTGGATGAGGGCTGAAAGATGGATAGTGAGGTTATTGAGACCCAAAGAAAATAAGGCAATTATAAATCTAACAGTTGTCTGTGTCTTATTTGTGATATCAGATTATATAATACCACCATGATAATCTTAGGGCTAATAATAAACATTGTATAGCATTATGTAATTAAAAACATTATATTTGCTACAACAAATGGTGCCCAACTAATTTAAGTATCCACACCCTTTAAATCATACTTTACCATAAGCTCCCAGTGATACAACCCAAACTTAAAACCTAAAACCTCCCAGGACAAATGCTGTCTCTTTAAAACAGACTCTTATACATGCCCACAAGCAAAAAGTACAGCCTACTGCAGGCAAACCCAGACCAGGAGACAAAGGAGCATGCCATGTGGACTTAACAAAACTGACTTCCAATACCATCTACTACCAGGGAAGACTCAAGCTTTGCTCCTTGCTGCTGGCTGGCTTAGCTCTCACAGAGCAACAACAGTGGCCATGGCTCGAGAAGGCAGAACTGGAAGGCAGACAGACCTCTAGACAAAGCTCGGCCTAGAACAGCATGTTAGGATTGTATAGCGAAGTTACACAGCAGGTTCATGCCACATGACTGGTTCCACATGGGAGGGTTTGTTAAGGGAAGGGGGAGGGAGTCACAGAGACCATCTCTGGGCAGGATAGGAGAAAGAGAGAGTCGGTGGTGGGAGATCTCTTATAAGGTGACCCTGAGCATGTGCAGGTGGTTTCAGGTGGTCCATGGGTAGTCCGTAGGTGGCCTCACAGATGCCTGATATCCCGTTTGCCAGGTCCCTTTGGGCTGGCCATCGAGATGCCTTATTGGATCCCAACATTCCTCCCTTTCTGTTTTATTAAAAAGTGAGGAGCAAGGAAGGGGGTGATAGGAGGAAGGGCATAGGGGTAAATTTTGTTCTTCAAGCTACTTCCTGCTGATTAGGGGCATTGTCATTCTCAGGGTATAGCTGGTCCCCACCATCAGGGTTGACTGGAAGATCATTGACATCCAGTTCTGTGGGCAGAGGTGGATAATTCTGTAAGAGTAACTGATTAATGGTTTGGTTAGAGAAATTTTGCATTTGTTGCTGGAGGAATGTAGAGAAAAAGTTAATAAAGCAGGGTAAAAAAGCAAAAGCAGAAAGATGAGCAGAAGAGATGTGAGGAAGGGCAGAATCCATTTCCATATGGGATTCTCAAAGGCCCAAGAGCTAGAGGCCTCGAGCTGTTCCCTTCTCTTTTGTAGATTTGTCTGGAGTTGTTGGATTTTGTCTTTTACTATACTTGATTAGTTGACATAAAAATAGCATTCCCCCTGGAGGAAAATGCAAAGGACTGGAGAGCCAATCCTCATTGGTTTTGAAGTACTACTGCTGCCAGCGAGTCAATCTGTACTTGGAAGGTTAGTATTGTCTGAGCCACTTGCTGGAGGTCCTGGATGAACTGGGAAGAAAGCTGATAACACAAAGTTAGTGAAGTGGCTAGTCCTGTTGTCATGGTCCCAACAGCTGCCATGATTTCTGCAACAGCCAAGAGGGGCAAGATTTGAATTGCCCTCTTATCCTGCCAGGTAGATATTGAGTCCATGACTGGGATTGATAGGGGCTTCTTTTCATTTATTACCCCCAGCTCAGGGAAGAGGAGCACCAGTGTGCAAACTCCTGACCAACCAGCAGGCAGATGATGGTAGTGAGAGACCAAGAGCAAAACTAACGTCATCTTGCTTTTTAGACACCATTTTGAATGGCTTTGTCCTTTAGGTGACCCAAGTGCCCCCACCTCAGTTCCAGGAAGTTGGCAAGTAAAAAACTCACAGGAGGAACTAGGCAAGTGAAAAAAATCACAGAAGGAACTTGGCAAGAATAATTAGGCCCTGCACCTGGGAACAACCAATGAAATAAAAGTACACCCACTTGCCCAGGTCAAAATGTTTTCCATTTCCCTCTTGTGTTTTAGTCAACTGGCCCAAACCAATCAGCTTAAAGGTCTCCTTGCTTGCTAAACCTTCACCCAATCCTATAACGCCAAGGCTTGGAATTTCCTGCTTGAGGTTTTTCCCTTTAAAAACTCTGCCCTCCTGAGGCTCGGGGACACCTTCTCTACTTCTCCCATCCCCAGGGGCTGGGTAATTGGGATATATTTTCTCTAGATATGGATAGTAATTATCAGTAAATTGGGTATGTAGTGGCGGTAGAGATTTCCTGTTTCCCATCTGCGATCCCAAGAGTCTTGGATGTTTAAATAGTCTTTCTATAAAGGTGAAGGAGCTTCTGTGCTGGTGCATTGATTTGGCAGGACCAGTACAGGCAGCCTCCATATCTGTCCTGCCATTTTTTTTTTGCAATAATCTTTTGTTGATCAAAGAGGAAGCAAACAAAAATTCTATCAAATAAGAGAGGAGGGGTAGATATGGGGGTGATGGGTATTTCAATCAGTTCCTGCAGCCTCCCATAAAGCAATTTAAAGAGACTGTTTATCATCAATGATGGTTTCTTGAACCTCAAATCTCCCTATGTAGGGATTACCTTGGACAGAAACAGGCATGAAAGAGAGGGAGAAAAATACATATCCAATTCAGTAGGGTCAAACACAGCTGCTGTAGCAAGGCCTCATTTCTCTGGAACCAGAGTCAAGGTGGTTGATCTTGGCATCTTCTAGAGCTTATGGGATCAGGGTCCTGTTGGAGAGGACATTATCTTGAAGGGGGGCTTGAGGTGAAATAGATGAATCCAGTGAGAGAAGCCCTCAAGCTTAGCAGCTGTGGAAGTCACAAGAATCACCTTGAAAGAGCCCTGCCATTTAGGAGAAAGAGATGAGGGGCTTTAATCTGAAGGGGAGAGAAGAACCTGGTCCCCGGTGTTAATAGGGGATGGACAGGGGTTAGTGTGTGGCCCTGGTAAACAGTGGTCAGTAAAGTTCCATAGAAGAGAATGGAGATGACAGAGTAAGGGAGTAAGTAGATGGTCAGGAAGAGGGGAGGATGTAGCTCAAAGACTAGGAGTTGGGACCGGTCTTCCCTACATGAGTTCAAAGGGCAAGATAGACAGAGGTTTGCGGGGAAAGCTTGTAGCCTGAAAAGGACAAGAGGGAGGAGTTTTACCAATCGAGGTGAAGCTCTTGTGATAGTTTAACAAGAGTATTTTTTAAGGATCTGTTAGTTTGTTCTACCTTTCCTGAGGACTGGGGATGGTATGGGATATGAAAATACCAAAGACTATTAAGGGCTTTAGATAAGGTCTGGGAAACCTGAGAAGTGAACTCAGGACCATTGTCTGACTAGAAGGCGATGGGGATTCCAAATCTCATGGAGAAGAATATCAAAAACTGTCTGAGCTCTTTTGTTAGTAGTGGGGAATGCCTCCACCCATTCTGAGGATGTGTCCACCAAAGCCAGGAGGTATCAGACACTTTTGACTGCTGACATGTGGGTAAAATCAAGTTGCCAGTTAATTCTGGAGAGCCTCTAGCCTGGTGGGTAGGAAAAGGGGGGTTACAATATCCTGAGTTAGGATCTGAAGTCTGGCAGATTTTACAAGAGGCATTAATAGTCTTTAGGAAGCACAAGTGCTCAGGGGTAGACTGCAGGTTGGTCTTGACAAAGTTACACAAGGCTTGACTGTTAGAATGAAAGAGCTGATGTAGATAGAACAGAATCTGACGAGTGTCAGGAGATGACAGGGGAGATGTGGGTTGTCGTGTAAGGATGTCCTGTGGTGCATACGGCAAGTCTAGGCCTTTAAGGACTGCAGCCTTAGCTGTCTCATCTGCCCAGTTATTTCCTTTGGAAATGATGGAATCGTCTGTCTGGTGGGACCCAATGGCTAGGGGAAGGTGGGACGTTTCTAGCATGGGCATAATGTGGCCTGCATTGTTTACAGATCCTCCCTTTGCTATAAGCAACACACGCTCTCTCCAGATGGCAGCATGGGAGAGAAGAATATGAAAGACATATTTAGAGTCTATGTAGATGTTAAGGGGCCAACTGGAAGGCACAGGTAAGAGCTATTAGTTGGGCCTGGTGATTAGTGGTGTGGGCGGGCTTGTGCCTCAACCACCTCAGTATCTGACACTTTGGCATAGCCTGCTTTTTAATCACCCTCGTATACAAAGGAGCTGGCATCTTTATACCAGATACAGATGGCCTGAGGCAATGTGCCCTCCTGTATGTATGATGGTTGGAACAATAGTTCCTCCAAAGTTTCAATGCAAGAATGAGATGGGGAGTAGTCCGAGTTAGGTCAAGGAACAAAGTTTGAAATATTAAGAGGTAGGGCGTGGTTGGAAAGTAAGAGCCTTCTATTAGGCCACCTGGAGGGAAAGAACCCTTGAGGGAGGTAGAGCCTTTATATGCTAAAAGGTGAGACAGATAGTGAGAAGAGAAGACAGTATTAGGTGACCCAAAAGTTAGCTTTTTGTACTCTTGAATAAGGAGTTCTACAGCCACTAAGGCACTAATGCAAGGTGTCAGGTCTAATTTTTTTTATAGATATCCTACAGGTGCAAAGGAGGGTCCCAGTTGGTGACCCCGGGCTCCAAGGGCATATCCCTCTTTTTCTGTTACATAGAGGAAGAAGGGATGAGTTAAGTCTGGGAGATGTAGGGCTGGGGCCTCAAGAAGAGCCTGTGGGAGCCTCCAAAAGGACTTAGTAATTGGCTTAAGAAGGGACGCGTGCAAGGAGCCAAGGGCTGCCTCATATAAGGTATGGGAAAAAAAGAGACCAAGGACTGTAAGAAACCAGCCATTCCCAAAAATTATAAAATTTCTTCTTTATTAGAGGGAACTGCCAGAGACTATATTAGGTCTTTTCTATCTAGGGTAATGCACTTGTGGGTTGAGGTTATTGTTAGTCCCAGGTAAGTGACATCAGAGGTGGACAATTGGACCAATAGCCCCTACTAGATAGGAAATCTAGAAGAGGGATGGGCTGCAGAGGAGAAGGTCATCTATATATTGTATAAGTTTAGATTTAGGGAGAGATAAGGAGAGTACATCAGAGGCTAGGGCTTGGCCTAAGAGGTGTGGGATGTCCCAGAATCCCTGGGGTAGGACAGTCCAGGTTAACTGAGTAGAATCAAGGGTGTCAGGATCAGTCCAGGTGAAGTCAATGATATTTTAGGACTGGGCATCCGAGGGATAGAGAAAAATGCATCCTTGAGATACAGAACTGAGAAATAGAGGTACCTAAGGGGATAGTGGAGAGGAGAGTATAGGGGTTAGCAACAACAGGTGTAATGCCAGGTTCACAGGACCCTCAGAGACCACCAGGAGATGACTCAATGCAATAGCAAGAGAGCTTTATTACTAGAACAATCAAACTTGGGACCCAATTCTCACTGACACAGCAGTAGAGAAGTGGGACCCTGAGCTCTGAGTGAGCAGGGTTTTTAAAGGGAAAGACTGCAAGTAGAGGGTTTCCATGACAGCAAGCAGGGAGCACATGTTTCTATGACAGCAAACAGGGTGGGAGGGAGCATATGCCTTGACATTACAGGATTAGGTAAAAGTTAGAGGGGTGAGATGACCTTCTCTGAAGAGCAGCTCATAGAGTCTCCCTCACCTGCAGAAAGAGAAAGAAGGAAGTGAAGGGAATTATATAGGTTGGTGCTCAGAGAGGAATTAAAGAGTTATTGAAGTTGGGATGCCAGGGTGATGGGATAGTTGAAGGAGAGGATGGTGGGAAAACATGTAATTGAACTGGCAACTATAAGCTAGAAAAGGGATGAGTGGTACAAAATCTATTGTGCATCCATGGAATAAAAGGTTGTTCTGGGTGATGACAAGTGTTAGATCAATCATCTATGTGGCTATTCAAAATACAGAAAATAATGAGAAGAGTGGTGCTAGAAATACTAAAATGCATGTACTAAAATCATCACCAAAGGAGTATATGTGCAGAAGGAAGATAAATGAAGCAAATGGATACGAAAGAGCCCTATGCAACCAGAGCACTAGAGAAGTGGGAAGAACAAAGGCTAGAAAGGCACCATGGAGAAGCAAGAGGAAGACTTTACCTGTCTCCATCCCCAAGACAGGAAAAAGATAGGAGAGCAAAAGGTCCACACCATTTGAATGGGATGCAAGAAGATAAAGAAAATGTTCAGAATGGAGAGCTTTGAAGTGCTGAGGAGAGTCAGAAAGAGACTAATAGAAGAAAGGGTCGGTGGCATGGAATGGGCAAGAACGTTGAGTTGCTCAGAGCAACCAAGACAAACTAGCTATGCTGTAGGGAGAGCATGATGGGAAATCAGTCTTGATGGATGTTTATCTGTAATCATTACCACTTTATCAACTGCCCTGGAAATGTGAGGGAGAGAAAACAAGGACCTTTCAGAAATATCTGACTTAGTTAGAAGTTGCCCTTCTAGATTCTTTCTGTGATCCATGCCCCAGCTTTCTGACCAGCTTGATTCAGTGCAGTTCTCCAAACATACCACTGCTTGGACCAATTTCTGAGCATCTCTCTACTAGTGTACTGTGCCTCTTTAAATACCCGTAAAATAAACAGGCTACAGCAATAAATATTAGCGAGACCATTCTGGTTGTATTCTGCCAAACCCAATACTGAAGGTTTTCACAGCATGAAAAATAAATAATTATCTGGTCTTTATTTTCAGTGAAAAAAAAAAAAAAGCCACATGGGGGAAAATGTGAAATGAGGAAGTTTAACAAGAGCTGGAGACTGGATTAGTTAACTTTTTATTTCTCTAAAGAATGTTAAGATTGTTTCACATTATGTTCATCCCCACTTCCTTATCCCTTAAGTGATCTTTGTTTAAGGTTTAGTATGCTGTCATTCTTGTGTACGATGGCTTCATTCTGGTGCAAGCTTCAAAAAGTCTGGTTCAGATGCTGTCTCCTCTGACAAGACCTTTCAGATCAGACTCTCCCCTCCTGCTGAGTTAGCTGTTCCAACAGGTTCCCTGCTACTCTTCAGTTTTTCACTATCTGCCCCTTTGAGTTGACTTGATCTTGCCTCCCTCCTTTTATGAGCTCAAAATTATTCAATCCTTCACTGTCTCACCACACTAAATTTGCTGGCTCCTTTTTCTGATTACAAACCACTGCCCATTAGCCCTCCCGGTCCCCTTATTTGAGGTGGGCCCCCTCCCATTGCTTTCCAATAAGCTCTTATCTAAACTGACCACTATTTCCTGCTTCTTCTTCCAGGCAACACACAGCCAAACTGCTGGGGGCAAGGTTCCCTGCTTTCTCCCCACCCCACTTTAGCAAACACACTTCCCATCTCACCAAATAACAGAGAGAAAACTGCCACATAGAAATGAGAAGAATTGTGGCCATTCTATCTTCTGACAATATAAACTGTATTTTTCTTATTGAGTTTCACTTTTTATTTTTTCAGCATCACTAACTGAAAATAGCAGGTCACTGCTCACTGTTAAAATAAGTCCTGTGTCCCTGAGTACAATATTAGTATATCATAGAAGTTGAGCAGGCTGCTAGGGCAAGAAGCCAAGCTGCTGCTGTCAGCTCAGGCTGGGGGCAAAGAGATGTTTCTGATACTTTTCCCTGTGGGACCCCATCCTGTGGCAACTCTGCCAGCCTCAGACCTCCTGAAGTCAAGACCTGAGATGTGTTTGGAGTCCAAAGACAGAGAGAAAGAGCCTTCCCGGATGAGATATCTCCCTTCCTGTTCCACACAGAGCATGAAGTACCTTCTCAACATGGTCATCAAGTCAAGACTCTCTGCTGCTTGTAAACCTTTCAAGTAATTGTACTACTTATCGGACAAAACCTAAACTTCCTGATAAAGACCAAAAGGCTCTGAATGGCTTGGACCCTGATGAGCAATATGATCTCAATGTATACACATTGGAATCTTTGAGGACTCCATAAATAGCATCATTTTCCCTCATCCATGCTTTGGCCAATAGAGAAATAGGAGAAAGGAGTCTGACAGTGGAGATCATAGTCTGATTTGTGCTCAAGGCAGGTTGAAGAACTATGGCTTCAGTCTTCTATCATCCAAGCTGCGTTTTCTCTCTGAACATTACCATTTCTTTTCACTTTGTACGTCTGAGCCCAGAATTTGACCGACAGCTTTTCCCCAGGAAAAGAAATGCTGACCTAGACAAAGATAGCCTCCATGTGGTCAGAGCCTCCCCCAGAAGACCAAAGCTTACTGCATGGTGCTCCTTCCTCAAGAGAAACGGAAGATGCTGGATTTTTCCTACCAACTATAAGTGCACTCATGTTCCCCTCAAAAGTAGATAAATGACTGGTTTAAAAAAAAAAAAAAAACAGGCCACAACAAATCTTGCTTTTACACAGGGCAAAGTGTCAGAAGGCCTTCCTTACCAACCCTCACCCAGTTTTTAATGATGGCCATACCTCCTCCTTCAGTAACTCCTTCCTATTCCTATTCCTAAAGACAATATTGGCTGGAATGGTCTTCCCTCACTCTTGGTCTAGTTCATTCTACTCATCCCTCAGTTCTTGTATAGAATATTTTCCTACCCTTTCCACTGAGACTCAATTTCTCATGAATCTCTCCTTTTTACACTTGTCAAAGTTATATCTCAAAAGGCATATATACTTGTCTGATTAATGTCTATCTTCTCAACTAATCCACAGCTTCAGGAGGTCACAGCCTAGCACAAAGCTTAATACATGTGGGCAGTGTAGGCTTAGGTTTTTCAAATATCTGCTTTATTTAAGGTTTTTAATTGTCTCTATCTTGGGGCTGGAGAGATCGCTCAAGTGGTTAAAAGTACTGTCTGCTCTTCCAAAGGACCCAGGTTCAATTCCCAGCACCCACATGGCAGCTCATAACTGTCTGTAACCTCAATTCCAAGGGATCTGACACCTTCACACTAATGCACATAAAATAGAATTTTAAAAAAATGTCTCTATCTCCCTTCCAACTACCTGATCTTAGGTAGGAGATTAGTAGGAGAGGGGGCTGTAGACCCCTTTTAACTACTTCCCCTGATTGGGTTCTTTGGGGATATAGCAATCTCAGTCATCAGGATTCCAGCAGTCCAGTCTAACAGCAAAGCAGCAAACCACAGCAGCAGCAGCAAACAACAAGCAACAGCAACAGAGGTGGTACCACTCTAAAAAGAGTGGCTAGACTTTGCCCAAACAGCATGAGTCTGCCAAAACTGCAAAATGCCTCCAAAGCATCAAGAAAAGTTCTCTGGAGCATTTGTCTCTGTGAAAACCAGCAAAGCAAGGCAAACCGTTGCAAAACAGAGAAGCAAAACTCAGTCTCACTGTCTGTAGGCTTCTATTTATCCCTTCTCAGAGTTGACACCAGGATGTTTTCCAGCTCACAAAAATCATGCCCCTCGCACAAGGTAGTTTTCTGCTGACAAACATCACATGCCTTTTCATGGGGTCAGGGGGGCTGTTTTCTACAAGGAGAAAACATTCCCACATCCCGTACTTGAGACCAATATATATATATATGAACTGAGTTCCCAAAGAAACCAGAAACTTCGACTTCAGGGAAGTTAATAAATATTTGTTGAAATGAATTATTAGTAAGCAGATTCATCAAACATGGAAATAATGCCATATAAGCTATACATTCATGCATTTAAACACACAATCCAGGGATTTTTCCAGAGAGAAATACTGTCTAGATTGTCCTTCATCATCAAAGATACAAGGATCTGCTATTGTTGATCACATGTCTGTGTGCACAAATAGGACCAAACAGTTTCAGCATTTCTTTGTGAAATGAGATGTGCCTGCCAAAAACACCACTGAAAAGCACTTTCAGATGAACTACTCTGAGAAAGGGAGAGCAGGAATAGGCTGAAAGCAACTGAAAACAGTCATATCAAAGGCCTCAGTGGAAACTTATAGATCTCTGGAGCAGGCATATCCTTTATAGATCTTTGAAGACACAGTAGTGCCTGCCCTTTACAACCTTGTGCTGACTAGCACTGGATGTAGGCTGCCCCCAGAAGGGGACATTTGACCTCGAGTGAGATGCTTTTCTTTAGCTAAGAACAATTCACAAATAAAAATCCATCTGAGGGCTTTCCACTACCAACACTCCCTGCACCTGGGGTCTCAGCCCAGGTGAGGAGAATCTACTACAAAGAGGTATTCATGACTTTTGTCCAAATCATACTTAGCCTCAACCTTTGCTTAGAGACACTTGTTGACTAGATGCTAGGTCATTTCATCAAAACAATTTCTCTGGGCATCTGTTATGTAGCAGGCACATGTATATTTTGAATATGTGTGTGTTAAATACATATTTATATATTGCTATTTAATATAGTATGTGTGTGTGTGTGTTCTCACAAGTGTTGTTAAGATCTAAAATAGGTTGGTTCTCTCCCATGGTGTGGCCAGACACTAGTTGGACACTCCCTCAATCTCTGCTCTATCTTTATCCCTGCACATCTTGTAGGCAGGGTAAATTTGAGGTTGAAGTTTTCGTGGCTGGGTTGGTGTTCCCCTCCTTCTACTAGGAGTCCTGTCTGGTTTGAGGGCAGCCTCAGTCTCCATTTCCCCTGCTAGTATGAGTATCCACAGCAGTTAGCCCCATGTCCTCCCAGAAGCCTACCCTACTGTAGGTCTCCAATCTGTCTCAGAGATACCCAAGGCTACGGTTTCTCTTCTTTCTGGAAGCCCTTGTCCTCCTGCCCCTCCCCACCACCCCACATCAGATCCCTACCCTCATTTCCCTCAGCACTCCCTCTGCTATCCTTTCCCTCTCTTCTAGCACTTCCTCTGTCTATCCTATTTCCCTTCTCAGTGAGATTCATGCATCCTCCCTTGGGCTCTCCTTTTTACTTAGCTTCTTTGGGTCTGTGAATTGCAGTATGGTTATCCTGTACTATATGGCTAATGTCCGTGTGTATCTTTCTGGGTCTGGTTTACCTCATTCAGGATGATCTTTTCTAGTTCCATCCATTTGCCTACAAATTTCATGATTCTCTTTTTTTTAATAGCTGAGTAGTATTTCATTGTGTAAATGTACCACGTTTTCTTTATCCATTCCTCATTGAGGGACATCTTGGTTGTCACAACATGAGAGAGAACCAACCCCTGACACTATTAATGACCCTCTGCTACACTTGCAGATATGAGCCTAGCATAGCAGTCCTCTGAGAAGGCCCACCCAGCAATGGATCAAAACAGAGGCTGAAACTCACAGCCATACATTGGTTGGAGTGCAGAGAGCCTTGAGGAAGAGTCAGAGGAAGGAGAGTAGAACCCTGAGGGAATAGGAGCTCCACAAGAAGACCAACAAAGCAAATTAACCTGGTCCCAGGAGGGTCTTTCAGAGAGTGAAACAACCAACCAAAGACCATGTATGGACTGGACCCAGGTCCCCTGAACATATGTACCTGATGAACAGCTTGGTTTTTACGTGGGTTCCCTAGTAAGGCTAATGGGCAGAGGGAGGGCACTGTCTCTGACAAGGACTTTCTTACATGCTTTTCAATCACTTCCCCCAAGCGGGGCTGCCTTGACAGCTGTGGTAGAGGATGATCTCAATTCTAATAAGTCTAAATGTGCTGGGATGGGTAGGTGAGGGAAGGGCTTCCCTTTTCTGAAGAGATGAGGCAAGATATGGGAAAAAGGGAAGGAAGTTGGGACTAAAAGGAGAGAAGGGAGGGGCTATGATTGGGATGTAAAGTGAATAAATAAATAAATTTAAAATGTTTTTTTAAAAATCTCAAAATGGATATTTATCATAGAAGCCAGTCAAGCATTTTTATGTGATGTGCAAATGGCAAATACTTTCAAGACTTATTTAAACCTTGTATCACTAAAACTGATTCACCCCTCTCTCTGCATGCATCTTTCTCAAATTCAGAAACTGCACTCCAAATAGTTACATGATTTGTCCAAGCTCTCACAGTTCATAAGCATCAGAATTCTGACTCTCAAGTCTATACCCTTAAATAGGACCTAATCCTTTTTGCCTTTGAAGGTAGATTCCTCCCAGAATGTTTTTCATATCCTTTATATCTTCTGAGGATGTATGCAACTGCTCAGTAATGGCAATTCCAATTTATAATGGCTCCAAATCAAAGTTTAACTTTTAAATATTATAGTGATAGCTCACCATCTGTTGATTTAGTAGGTGGATTCTGGGAAGTCTAGAATCTCTGTAAATGTCTTAACTCTTCGTTACATGCTTGCTAGCTCACCACTGAGAAACAATGGCTGATCTCATGAGATAACAATTTTCTATTGGAGACAAAAAGAAAGGAAATAACTAGCATTAGTGATGACCCTCTATAGGCACTACTTTTTAACTTTATTTTATTTGGGGTTCCTTAATAACTCTACCTCCCTTCTAACCCCCCGCCCCAACCCTAGGTGGGAGAGAAAGAAAGTTAGAAGATACAGGGAACATAGACCTTATGAGAGTTAATTCTGGCTGGTTAGGGTTGTCAGGTTCTTTGGGAAAACACCAATCTCATTTGTCAGGATATCTAAGCAGTCCAGCAACAGCAAACACAACAGATGCAGCAGCAGCCTTCTTCCTCTTGCAACTGTCGCCTCAAGCCATTCTCTCTCTGTTGGAGCAGTCTCAAAGCTCTGGTATTTATACCCTCTGAGTTCTCAGAATTAAACTAGCTGCAGCTGGCAAAAACCAGGCCCCTCTTCAAGCTACATAAGACAATTATCAGCTGTAGACAAACTAAGGCAGTCCCATATTCAACACTTGGGATTAAAACAAAAACCTGTTTGCATAACACAAATGAGTTTTTAAAGAAACCAAAAGTTCCACTTTACCCATTTTCTTTGGCTGCTAGGGATCCAGCACAATTCTTATGTGCCAGGATCCACCACTGAGCTACTTTCTCAGCTCCTTCCTTCCCTCACTATCAAGAAGAAAAGTAAAACTCTCACATAATGACTCTTCTCCCTATATCCTATCAGCAAGACTACTAATATGGATGCCTTCCTGAAAAAGAAACCATGAAGTCATGTATTTATCTTTTTAGGTCTCTGTGGAGTGGAAAGCAAGTAATCTAGAAAGGAACCTGACAACTGGTCATGTCTGCTGCAATCTCCTGAATGTTACTGCTGCTTTGCCGTCATTGTCTTGCTGCCTTCAAAAACCAGGCAAAGGCCAAGATAACCCTTCTCCTCCGTCTTTGCTTCTCCACAGTTCTGGCATAAGTTCTAGGTAAGTACTCAGGAAACATATGTTCTACATGACTAAAATACCCTTTCTCTGACTCCTTCTACTTCTGACCCCTAGGGAAGAGACTAGTATATTCTACATGGTCCCCAGCCCATAATTCGACCAGCCATGGGATAAATGTGAATCTGACATTTTCTGAATGTTTTCTGTCTTTCAAACACCTGCAGAAGTTCTAAAGCAGAGCTCTGAGGAAGGTTGGAAGGAATTTTAGGGGAGGATGACAATTTTTATATGTCCTCATGGTATTTATTTAATTCAGGTGTTAATGAGACAGTTTTTTTAGTTAAAAGAATGAATTCTAGTCTGCCACTAAGAATGGTTTCAGGAAAGTTGCTTTATATACCTCTTGGCACCCTTAAAATAACAATTATCTAACTGTAGAGATAGTTTCTAAGAATTAAAAGCATTGTAAATATCTCCATTTCAGAGATTAAGAAATGGGTAAAGTGGAGATCCCCACCCCTTCCCCTGAGCACTCCATTTTCAGTCCAGCACCCAGATCCCTGGGGGCCCTCAGTGGCCACCTGGGGAACACAGGTGAGATCTCTACACACCATCCCTTTGCTTGGACCAGGCCACTGGAAAAACACAGCAACTGTGAGCTACACCCAGCTCTCTGCAGCTTCCATATACTAGACCTCTAATCTAAGTGCATTTCTGGAAACCAGTGGACCCCAGGAACCACCAGCCAATCCCAGAGACAGCCAAATGGCTAAAGGCCAGAGCAAGAATACAAATAACAAGAGCCTGGGTATTATGGCAACATCAGGACCCAATTATCATACTATAGCAAGCCCAGGATAATTTAACACAACTGAGGTCAAGAAAATGACCTTAAATCTTGTCTCATGAAGATGATAGAGGCCTTTAAAAAAGAAATGAATAATCCATTTTAAAATATACAGGAAAATACAATCAAACAGACAGAGCTTGTTTGAAGAAATGAATAAATCCCTTAAAGAAATACAGGAAAACACAGTTAAACAGGTGAAGGAAATGAATAAAACTGTCCAAGACCTGAAAATGGAATTAGAAGCAATAAAGAAAGCAAAATCTGAAGGAACTATGGAAATGGAAAACCAAGGGGAAAGAATAGAAATAACAAACACAAGCATCTCCAACAGAATCTAAGAGGTGAAGGACAGAATCTCATGCTTAGAAGATATGATAGAATAAAGTGATACTTCAGTCAAAGAAGATGTTAAAGCTAAAAAATATCTGGCACAAAACATCCAGGAAATCTGAGCTACTAAGAAAAGACCGAACTTATAAATAATAGGAATGGAAGAAGGTAAAGAGCCCCAGCTCCAAAGACCAGAAAATATTTTTAACAAAATCATAGAAGAAAATTTCCCCAACCTAAATAAAGAGATGCCTATCAACATAGAAGAAGCTACAGAACAACAATTAGAACAGAACAAAGAAAAAATATTAAAAGCTGCAAGAGAAAAAGGCCAAGTAACTTACAAAGGCAGACCTATCAGAATTACACCCAACTTCTCATCAGAGACTCTAAAAGCCAAAAGTACCTGGGTAAATGTCTTGCAAACCTACAAGAGCACAGATGTCATCCCAGACTACTATACTTAGCAAAAATCTTAATCACCATACATGGAAAAACAAGATATTCCAAGACAAAACCAAATTTAAACAATATCCAGTCACAAAGCCAGCCATACAGAAAATACTAGAAGGAGAACTCCAACCCAAGAGGTTAACTACATCCAAGACAACACAGGAAATAAATAATTCCATACCAACAAAAAAGGGGGGAAGGGAAGCACACATAAATATATACCTACTAACACCACCAACATCAAAATCACAGGAATTATCATTGGTCATTAATATCTCTCAACAGCAATGGACTCAATACCCAATAAAAAGACACAGGCTAACAGAATGAATGTGAAATTAGGATCCATCATTCCACTGCATATTAGAAACAAACCTCAGTGACAAAAATAGACACTACCTCAGAGTAAAGGAATGGAAAAAGATTTTCTAAACAAATGGACCCACAAAGCAAACTAGAGTAGCCATTCTAATATCTAATAAAATAGATTTTCGAGTAAAATTAATCAGAAGAGATGGGGAAGGACACTTCGTACTCACCAAGGAAAAATCAGCCAAGATGACATCTCAGTTCTGAACATATAATGTCCCAAATGCAAGGGCAGCCACATATGTAAAAGAAACATTACTAAAGCTTAAATCACACTTCAAATCCCACAGAATAATAGTAGGAGACTTCAACCCTCAGATCATTGAGACAAAAACTAAAAAGAAATAATGAAAGTAAACAACATTATGAATCAAATGAACTTAACAGATATCTACAAAACATTCCATCCAAACACAAAAGAATGTACCTTCTTCTCAACACTTCACAGAACCTTCTCCAAAACTGACCACATACTCAGTCACAAAGTCTGAACACATACAAGAAAACTTACATAACACCTTGTATTCTATCAGACCACAATGAATTAGAGCTGGGCTTTAACAACAACAAAAACAATAGGATGCCTACAATCTCATAGAAACTGAACAGCTCTCTACTCAATAAGGTCAGGGAAGAAATAAAGAAAGAAATTAAAGACTTTATAGAATTTAATGAAAATGAAGGCACAACACACTCTAACTTATGGGATACAATGAAAGTACTGCTAAGAAGAAAATTCATAGCACTTAATAAAGAAAATTGGAGCCAAGCACTTTAAAACCTAGCACTTGGGAAGCAGAGGCAGGCTGATCTCTGTGAGTCTGAGGCTGGCCTGGTCTACAAAGTGAGTTCCAGGGCAGCCATGGCTACAAAAAGAAATCTTGTCTTGAAAAAAAGAAGAAAGAAAGAAAGAAAGGAAGGAAGGAAGGAAGGAAGGAAGGAAGGAAGGAAGGAAGGAAGGAAGAAAGAAAGAAATTGAAGAGATCTCATACTAGCAATTTAAAAGCACACCTGAAAGCTCTAGAATTTTGTTCTAGAAAAAAAGAAAGCTTACTCAAGAAGAGTAGACAAATAAGAAATAATAAAACTCGGGGCTGAAATCAATAAAGTAAAAACAAAGAGGACATTACAAAGAATCAACAAAACCAAGAGCTGGTTCTTTGAGAAAAATCACCAAGATAGACAAAACCTTAGCCAAACTAACTAAAAGGCAAAGTGAGAGTATACAAATTAACAAAATCAGAAATGAAAAGGCAGACATAAAAAACAGACACTGATGAAATCCAAAGAATCATTAGGTCTTCCTTCAAAAGACCTGTATGCCACATAATTGGAAAATCTAAATGAAATGGATTCTTTTCTTGATAGGTAGCACTTACCAATTTTAAATCAAGATCAGGTAAATAATTTAAATAGTTCTATAATCCCTAAGGAAATAGAAGTAGTCATTAAACGTCTCCCAACCAAAAAAAAAAAAAAAAAAAGCCCAAGGACAGATGGTTTTAGCACAGAAATCTACCAGATAATCAAAGAAGAGCTAATACCAATACTCCTCAAACTATTCCACAAAATAGAAGCAGAGGAAACATTGCCAAATTCATTCTATGGTGCCACAATCACCCTGATACCTAAACCACACAAAGACCCAACAAAGAAAAAATTTCAAACCAACTTCCCTTATGAACCTTGATGCAAAAACACACAATGAAATACCTGCAAACCAAATCAGAGAACACATCAAATACATCATCCACCATGATCAAGTAGATTTCATCCCAGGGACACAGGGATTGTTCAATATATGAAAATTCCTCAATGTAATTCGTCATACAAACAAACTAAAATAAAAAGAAACCACATGACCATTTCATTGGATGCAAAAAAAAGAAAAGCATTTGACAAAATCCAACACCTGTTCATGTTTAAAGTTTGGAGAAATCAGGTATTCAAGGAGCATCTATAAACAACAAAGGCAATATAAAGCAAGCCAATAGCCAACATCAAGTTAAATGGAAAGAAACAGCACTTTCACTGAAATCAGGGACAAGACAAAGCTGCTCACTCTCTCCATATCTCTTCAGTATAGTACTTGAAATCTTAGCTAGAGCGAAAACACAAGTAAAGGAGATCAAGGGAATGAAAAATGGAAAGGAAGAAGTCAAAGTATCACTATAGGCAGATGCTATGGTAGTATACATAAGTGAACCCAAAAATATCTAGCAGCGAACTCCTACAGCTGAAAAACACCTTAAGCAAAGTGGCTGGATACAACATTACCTAAAAAAAAAAATCAGTAGCCCTCCTGTATACAAGTGACAAATTGGCTAATAAAGATATTAGAGAAACAAGACCCTTCACAATAGATACGAATAATGTAAAGTATCTTGGTGTAACTCTAACCAAGCAAGTGAAAGAACTACATGACAAGAACTTTGTGTCTCTGAAAAAAAAAGAAATTGAAGATATCAGAAGATAGAAAGATGCCCAATGCTGTTGCCTTGGTAGGGTTAACATAGTAAAAATGGCCATTCTACCAAAAACAATCTACAGATTCAATGCAATTCCTATCAAAATATCAAAATAATTCTTTACAGACCTTGAAAGAACAATTCTAAACTTTACATGGAAAAACAAGAAAACCCAGAATAGCTAAAACAATCCTGAATGATAAAAGAGAATCTCCACCCTTGATTTCAATCTTTACTACAGAACAACAGTGACAAAAATTGTATAGTACTGGTATAGAAAAAGACCAATAGATCAATAAAAGTGAATTGAAGACCCAAAAACAAACTCACTGACCTATGGACATTTGATTTTTGACAAAGAAACAAAACCATACAATGGAAAAATGATAGGCTCTTCAACAAATAGTGCTGGTCTAACTGAATGTCTACATGTAGAAAAATGCAAATAGATCCGTATTTATCACCCTGCACAAAACTGAAGTCCAAATGGATCGAAGACCTCAATATAAAACCAGACACACTAAATCTACTAGAAGAGAAAGTGGGGAAAAGCTTTGAACTCATTGGCACAGGAGACAACATTCTGAACAGCTCAGGCACTAAGAGCAACAATTAATAAATGGGACCGCACGAAACTGAAAAGCTGTGTAAGGCAAAGGACCTTCTCAACAGAACAAAACTCAGCATACAGATTGGGAAAAGATATTTACCAACAATACATCTTTCAAAAGGTTAATATCCAAAATATATAAAGAATTCAAGAAATTAAATACCAACAAACCAAATAACCCAATTAAAATGAGGCACAGAGATAAACAGAATTCTCAACAAAGGACTCTTGAATGGCTTAGAAGCATTTAAAGAAATGCTCAAAGTCAGTAGTCATCGGGGAAACACAAATCAAAATGACTCTGAGATTCCATATTACACCTGTCAGAACGCTAAGATCAAAAACTCAAGTGCCAGCACTTGCTGGTGAGGATGCGGAGGAAGGGGAACCCTCCTCCACTGCTGGTGAGCATGCAAACTTGTACTCTGGAAATCAATCTGGAGGTTTCTTAGAAAATTGAGAGTAGCTCTATCTCAAGACCCAACTATATCACTCCTGGGCAAAGACTGAAAAGATGTTCCACCACACAACAAGAATATTTGCTCAACTATGTTTATAGGAGCTTTATTCATACTAGCCAAAAACTGGAATCAACCCAAATGTCCCTCAACTGAAGAACAGATAATTAAATTGTGGTACATTCACAGAATGGAATATTATTCAGCTACTAAAAAGAAGGACATCATGAAATTTTCCAGCAAATTGATAGAACTAGAAAAGATCATCCTGAATGAGGTAACCTAGACCCAGAAAGAGAGAGTGGTATGTACTCACTTATAAGCAGATATTAGCCATATAGTACAGGATAACCATACTGCAATTTACAAACCCCAAGAAGCTAAGTAACAAGGAGGGCCCAAAGGAGGATGCTTCACTCTAACTGGCAAGGAAAAATAGAATAGACAGAGGAAGTGTGTGAAGAGAGAGAACAAGATAGGAGAGGAAGTGCTGAGAGAAATGAGGATGGGGATTAGATGCGAAAATCAGGGAGGACATTGTGCTTGCAGAAAGAGAAACCATCAGTGGGGGCACCTCTGAGACAAGCTGAAGATCCTACGACAGGATAGGCTCCTTGGAGGAAATGGGGGTGACTCTAGCTGAGACCCCTAATAGTGGGGTCATATAGTCTGAAGAGAGGCTACCCTCTAACCAGACAGAACTCCCAGTAGAGGGAGGGGAACACCAACCCAGCCACAAAAACTTCCACCCAAAATTTATGTGCCTACAAAAAAATATTTATTTATTTATTTATTTATTTATTTATTTATTTAAGGGGAAAAGAGCAGAGATTGAAGGAATATCCAACCAATGCCTGGCCACAACATGAAAGAGAGACAATCCATGACAGTATTAATGACATTCTGCTATGTTTGCAGTTTGGAGCCTAACAGAGCTGCCCTCTGAGAGGCTCCACTCAGCAATGGATAGAAAGAGATGCTGACACCTACAGCTGAACATTGGAGGGAGGAAAGGAAGCCTTGTGAAAGAGTAAGGGGAAGTATAGAAGGATCCAGAGGGGACAGAAGCTCTGCAAAAAGACCAACAGAGCCAATTAACCTGGGGTCGGGGCTGGGGGGTCTTGCAGAGACTGAAGCACCAACCAAGGACCATGTATAGACTGGACCTTAGGACCCCTACACATATGTACCTGATGGGTATATTGGTCTTCGTATGGGTTCCCTAGTAAGGGGAGCAAAGACAAGGACTCTCTGGCAAGGACTCTGTTGGGTATGTTTGTTTGTTTGTTTGTTTGTTTGTTTGTTTGTGGTATTTTTAGATAACTTCCCCCTAGTGGGTCTGCCTTTCCAGGACACCGTGGAAGAGAATGTGCTCAGTCCTGATGTGCTGGGATAGGTAAGGAGTTTGGGGTTCCCCTCTTCTGAGGGGTAGAGGAAGAGGGCTAGGGGAAATAGGGAGGGAGGGTGGGACAGTGAGGAGAGAAGAGAGGGGACTGTGATTGAGATGTAAAGAAAGGAATAAACAAATAAATTTAAATTTAAAAAAAAAAGAAGGAATGGGTGAAGGCTATGGAGATAGCTCCATATACTACAGTATCTACTACCCTCTACTACAGGACTTGAATTTGGATCCTCAGCATCATGCTGACATTTGCCTATAACCTCAGTGTTAGAAGACAGAGACAGGAAAATCTCTGGAGCTCACCTACCAGCCACTGTAGCCAAATTGGTGAGCTGCAAGTTCAGTGAGAGATATCATGTCTTAAAAAAATAAAAAGTGGAGAGTAGCTGAGGAAGACACAAAATATCAGGATCTGGCCTCCACTTGCACATACATGCACATGCATCCAACACATGAGCACATGTACAGAGAGAGAGTGTGTGTAAGAGAGAGTGTGTGTTTGTGTGGGTGTGAGAGAGAGAGGGCAGGAAGAAAGGAAAGAAAGAAGGGAGGGAGGGAGGGAGGGAAGGAAGGAAGGAAGGAAGGAAGGAAGGAAGGAAGGAAGGAAGGAAGGAAGGAAGGAAGGAAGGAAGGGAAAAACAGAAAGAAGAGAGAAATTGAGTCACAGGAAAAAAGATAACTGATAAAATTTTCAACTAAAATTAAATGCACTTACAGAAAACACAAGAAACCCAATAGCATACCACCTCAGCACAAACCCTTCACTCTCAGCAGTTGGGTAGGTCTCTACTGACCTGAAAGCAGTTTAGAATACCCCCAGGCTCAGGTCTTGATGCAGTCTTATATAAATCAGAGTCAAGGTCAGTGCCTGCGGTGCCAGATTATATTGAGCCCCATGTGTCCTGAAAGAATCTTTTTCATTCCGGTGGACATCAGCAAGGCACTGTCAAAGCTTGTCTGCAGGCAATCTTACTGAGACTTCTAATTAGTCTTGAGGAAGGTATGAACTTTTCCTGGCTGTGACGCTTCTTGTATCCCTTTGGTCTGAATCAGAGGTATCCAACTCCAACATGACAGTAATCAGAAGAGTATCATCCACTGGGGGAAAAAAAAACAAACAAGAGATCAACACATTCCTCTGAATCGAGTCATATTTTCAAATAAATTTGTATTTTACTCATCAGGACAAGCACTGTACTGGATGTAGTTGTGCACTGTTGGATACTTGGGACATTAAGTAGGATTGTTCATAAGACCAGCCTAGGTAAATCAGAAATATCTGACCCCAAGAAACAATAGTTCTACATATATCTTCAAAATTATAATATTGAACTACTAACAATTATAATTTAATCTTTAAAAATAAAATGGTCCTGGAAGGGCTGCCCCGCCAGGCCACAGGGAAAGAGGACATGCTCAGTCATGATGCAACTTGATAAGCTGGGATGGGTTGCTTGCTGGGGGTCTCCCCTTCTCTGAAAACATAGGAGGGGGTATGGGGAAAGATTCATAGGTTAGGAATCACTGCTGTAAAAGTCAATAAAGTGCAATCAGCCCTCCAAATCCATGGGCTCTGTATCCACCAGCCTAACCAGCTTTATATAGAAAATATGGACTGTGTGTTGTGTCCATACTGAACATGGACAGATCTTCTCAGCATTCATGAAACAACATAGCAGCAATTTATCTGGCATTTATATCATCTTAAATGCTATCACTAACCTAGAGATTATTTAAAATTCAAGGCAGAATGCATGGTGATTTAAATTAAAATGGCGCCATAGGCTCATATATTTGAGTTTAATCACCAGAGAGTGGAACTAGCTGAATAGATTAAAAGAATTAAGAGATGTGGCTTCATTGGAGAAAGTGTATCACTGGGAGTGGACTTTGAAGTTTCAAAAGCCCATACTGAACCTAGAGCCCCAATATAAAAGTGCCACTAGTGCTCTATTAGGGATATCTTATTGGCCAGTCATTCTAGTCTGTAGTTTTCACTGCTGCATACAATTGTTAATTGATTTTTGCTTCTAGCAGCTTGCATAGTACCTTCCAATACTACAAGGAGCTAGTTCTTGGGGAGGAGGCTTCCTCCAAGTCCTATTCTGTATGTTTTTGCTGTTGTTGTTATCATTGATGTTTTATCTTGTTTCTAAGAAGCAGGAGTATGAAGCCTATGTGAATTTACTGCTATCAAAATGAATAGACAGAGTTTTTCCTTCAGTTTCAGCAATACTCTGTCTTCAGCTTGAGCAGAACGCTAATAAAGAAAAGATGCCTAAAAGTAAATAATAAACAACATACATAATGTTACTTTCTAAAGTAATTTCATTTCAATAGTTACTATGACTTATTTTTATTTTTTACATACAATACATTTTGATCACATTTAACCTTGTCCCAGCCCCTCCCAGGTTCTCCCTACTTCCCTACCCACCCATATGCATGTTCTCTCATTTTCCTTCTATCACTCAAAAAAACATAAAACAAAAAAACAAAAACAAACAAACAAAAACAGTAACACAAAAATAAATAAATAAAACACATACACACACAAAACATGGAATCCATTTCGTACTGGTCATGGGATCTGCCTGGAGTGTGGTTGATGTACCCAATGACACTGCACTGGAGAACACTGATTTTCCCTGTCCCAGAAGGTATTGATACCTTCTTGGGTAAGAGTGGGGCTTTGTGTCCACTTGCCCTTCTCAGTGCTGGGATTTTGTCTGCTTTGAATCTGTGCAGGTCTTCTTATGTTATTCATTAAGTAATAAAAACCTACTAGTTCTCTCATTCTACAAGTTCTTTTAAGGTCATAGTTTCTTTTGGAGTAGAGATTCTTAACATTCAAGTATCAGAGATGCCCTAAGAAATCACATCAGGCACATCAGGCAGTCTTTTCCACATTAGATTTCTTTCAAGGAAATTAAAACAGAACCAGTCACTTCCCAGTAACATAGACCAGAAAAAGTCCGACTTGTTCAAACATTTTTAATACAGTAGTTCTCAATTTTGACAAGTTACCTAAGAAGCTTTGAAAATATACTGACAGTCAGGTCCACCCTAGAACTTGCTATGACTAGCCTTGAGCACAGCCTGAGAATTGGAGGTTTTAAAGACTGCTACCAGTGACAATATTGTTCACCCAGTGTCAAGAGCCACCAACCACATAAAAAAGAAAGAGCACCCCATAAGCAAGAACACACAATCTGTTTCCTTGTCTTTAGCTGCTCGTGCCCGCTGCTATTTAGATAAAATTCAGAAGCAAGAGGTAGTGGACTCCAAGAGAAAAACTAATAAACAAGGAGCAACAGGCACATTAGCCGTAAGCTAAAACCACAGGAGCCAACAGCAGCCCAGAGGTGGACACTGTTGGGACTACTCTGGCAGGAAGCAAAGCTAGCTTCTGGCAGTAGGAGACTAAATTTCAGGAGAGGCTTGGAAATTCTAAAGCAGCAAGAGCCCTTCTCGGCTGCTGGTTCTCTTTACTAAAGAGAGGTCTCAGAAAACAGAGAACTCATTCCTGCAATGAGACCCAAGAGTTGCAGTGAAAGCAATAAAAGGGAATGCTGGACAGGAATAGCCAGTGTGTTTGTTTGTATTTTTCTTCTGGAACAGAAAGGCCTTTGAATGTCTCCTCTGCTCACACTGTTTTCCTTATGTCCCAACTCTAAACAAAAGCAAAAAGAAAAATCAAAGTGAACTTTTAAGAAGTACAAACCAGAAAGCTATTGGCCAAACAAGCCAGGCATGTACGTTTCATGAAGTCCCAGCAGGTTGGTGTGGAAAACACCAGCCCTTAAAGACCACTTCATAGTTAACACTTAAAGTTGACCTTCTTGGAATAATTTTTCCATCATCTCGGAGCTGTGTTTTCCAGCTCAGCACTAAGTTAATTCAAAATAAATGACTACTTCAGTGTCTCCATGCCATATATGCTGGAAAGTAATTTGAAAGGAAGGGTAGGTGCTTTATGGAGTAGTGAAATATATGCCAAGCTCACAGCTGTTTTATACAGAAATTCTAGGCTTTACACAAAAGCATCATTAAGTTACAAACATAAGAGCTGAGTTTTTGCTCTGTAAACAACCCCAGCTTACAAAGGCCTCTACAAATTTTCTTAACTTGAAAGTGCACTTAATGATCTGTCAAAGGGGGAAAAAGATGTGGAAATTCTCAAATAATGATTCATGTGTTCAACACAGAGAAACAATACATCTGTAATTATTAGGCTCTGTATTCACTCCCTGGAAATCATGTTATCAGCAGCAGAGAGAATCACCTCTCATAAAACTCCCTAAGTTAGTGTAAACAAATGGGGTAAGGCAGGGATTCTCTGTGAGCTTCCATAGCCTTCCTCCAGGCCCACTGCTCACCTTTCCCTTCCCCCTGTTTTCTGATGCCTCCTGTGAGATCACAGTTTCAAACAAATATAGCAAATATAAGACATCATCAATCATCTTCATTGCATGTGACATTGGCTTCCACTGGTGCAAATTGATCTTTGAATCTCTACACCCATCTTTAAAACTAGAAGCAAACCAGAGTCCATCATTTGGCTTGATTTGACCCTTCTAGGAAGGCTGCCAAGAATCTTCAGCTCTCCAAAATGCAGTTCCTCTGTTTACCCATTGAGTGACATCTCCCATTTCTGCTTTGGCCAAATCCTAATCATGGCAGTGCTACTTTTCATTGTCCTTTGCTCATTTGCTTTGTCATTAACTTCTATCATTTCTTCCTATAAGAACAGAAAAATAACGCTTCTTCATTTGATTCTACACCTGATTCTACCGAGAAGCTGGATCCACTGAAAAATGAGCAGTTAGTAATACAGTGACTCTACAAACCACTACTCTTTGAATATTTGTCCATTTGTTCACTTTTAAAATTTATCTACTATTTTTATTGAAAATAGATTTTTTATATAATATACTCTGATTACAGTTTCCCTTTGCCAACTCTCCCAAACCATCCATACCTCCCCACAGGATCTCAAAATGTAGCCCTGGCTGTCTCAGAACTAGTTATGTAGACCAGGCTGACCTCAAACTCACAGAGATCCACTGGTCTCTGCCTCTCAAGTGCTAGAAATAAAGGTGTACACCACCTTGCCAAGAATATCTGTTCAATACTTTTTACTGGAAACAAAGAAAAACTAATTTTATTAATTAAAATTGTATATTTTTCTATGTTGATAACGAGGAATTAATAACTACAGTTTTTAGAATCAGGAAATATCTCAGAAGTAAACTGAATCCTGTAAAGATGTACACAATAAAATTAACTACTGACTCTCAATGACTTCCATGTCATATGTTATTGAATTTCAAAACATACAATGGCTGCAAATGCCCACAGCCCACAATTCTCAGAGCTGAAGGCACAAACAGCCCAAACAAGCAGCTTGCTTGTACATGTAGCAAAGGCAATCACAGAGGTACAGAAGAAAGGTCTTTAATTTCAAATGTTTTACATTGCCTACTTTAGTGAGAAGGAAATCAGTTTACATTTAGCCAATCCTAGAAGGCATCAGATAGAGACTGAAGCTAACCAGCACTATATTTCCAGAATTTTCCCGTGCGTGCGTGCGTGTGTGTGTGTGTGTGTGTGTGTATCTGGGTGTCTTCCTGGACAGTAACGCTCTGCATTATGTACTGTCTTTATTCAAGGTCTGTTCATGTAACATGAGAACTGTTACATATTATTTTTTCCTCATTCACTTCTTTTAAGGACATGGAAATCCTACCTCCATTTTTCTTCCTTCAAATAAATTACAGTTAATCTGGCCTCAGTCACTAATATGTTTTCCTGTGCCTCATCGACATTGTAGAGGATGTAATGGAGGACATGCAGACTGTCTAAACACACACAGCTTCCACATCTATGTGATGTCTGTCCAGGGGTGTTATCTGGACCTCCAGAGCCACAGGAGAAACTGGAAAGCCTCAAAAGCTTCTTGGGTCCATGGCACCCCATCCTGGGTGTAGTGTGAGGCCCTCACCACTAAGATGAATTTTTTAGAAGTTGGCGCACTAGATAACAATAAGATAGATGCTATGAGAAGGCATCAACTCCTCTAAAAGACTGAGATATATCAGTTAATTCCTTCTGTGATGAACCTAGTCAGAATGAGGTCACCTGCCAGGAAACATAGGGAAGGACTACACATGAATCCCCAAGAGCACACCCACTGGCCAGAACAGCAGAGACAGAACTGAGACCTAATCTATGGCAGGTGACTGTTCACCTCTGGACAGCCAGTTAGCCTGCTGGGGACCATTTTCTTATTTATAACATGATAAATAAAATCTCAAAGTGCCCAACATGTGCTGAGACATTTTAAAAAGAAAGAAGAAATAAGACATGAGGCAGCTCTATCTTCCATAGCATAGTTTATACTTCTACAAAACATTGGCTTAAAATCTCTGCAATTCATTCTCATTTTCCCTGATGGGAGAATTCCTGAAACTGGCCAAATAGGAATCAGTGAAGACCTGTCTTTTCTTCCCAGTTCCCACTTTCCTTAGGCATTGACCTTCAGCCCAGACCACTCCTACTGCAGAGACACCCTTACCGCTGAGACTTCCTTCTGTCCCATTTTTCTTGCCTCCTACCTTAAGAATAACATAAATCTAAGTTGAGCATGCTGGTGCACACCTTTGAACTTGGGAGGCAGAGGCAGGTGGATCTCTGTAAGTTCAAGGCCAGCCTGGTCTACAAAGCAAGTTCAGGACAGCCAGAGCTACACACAGAGAAACTCTGCCTCAAAATAAATAAATAAATAAATAGATAAATAAATAAATAACATACAAAGAATCAAAACAGAATCTGAAATCAAGGGTTTGGAATTAACTAGAAAACACTTGGTGCACAGTGATAGTTTATGGCTTAATTAATATTTGAAAGTATTTTCACATCCTGTGAATTCAGTTGCTGTAGGACCACATCACCTAGAAAAGAAGCCTTGTACGAGCTTTTTGTTTTTCTCTGAGCTATGGACCCTCTGGATGGCTACATTTCAAGCTAACCACAGAGAAGGACTGGTGGCTTTGGGTATTCCTGTTTGTATTTCTCCTATTATTCCAGATCTGTTTATGTTCTACTAAGCATAAGAAGTATCTAAATGTGATTTAACAAAGCAAGTTTTCATCTTGTCCAATGAAACGAACCCACGAATCCTACTGTAATTGTAACAATGTCAAGTTGCTGGGGTGGCATAGTTTCATGTCAGTCAGATAGTGGAGAAATCGAGATTAGCACACTTTTCTTCAAAGAGTGAAAGCAAACTTCTGAGAGTTGGCTGTGGAGTTTTCCCATAGAAGGAGATTGCTCTGAGAAGTATGGAGAGGTTTCAGAGACGCAAGAAGTCAGCCACATCCTGGTCACAGCCTCCGCCCACCATCTCTACCTCCCCAAGCAAGTACCAAGCATCCAGGGTGTGGAAAGGAATGCTGGATTTGGCAGAAATATCGAATGTAAAAGAGGAGCCACATACGCCATAGTGTGTGGCCAGCTTCCCTGGACACAGTACAAAGGGCGCTGTAAGTTTCCTGAGACACATCACCCAGCATGGCATCACATTCAGTTTGATACAGCACAGAGTACACCCTGGTAGGGGAAGGAGTTGCCATGAGACTTACTTTCTAACTCCTCGCTACATTCTGCACCACACAAGGCTGCCTTGGACATCCCTACCATGCGGCCTCTGAGATTTCCTGCACCCAGAATGTACACACTGGTGGCACAGAAGATACACAAGAGCCTGGAAGCAAGTGTAGTGAGATTTTCAAAAACTTCCAGTATCCCAGGTACCCAAAAGGACACAGCTTTTAGCATGGTCTTTCCATTACAGGTTCCTCACCTGTTGGAAACTGGCAGAAGTAGAGCACCTGCATTCCTCAGGGCCTTGGCCCACAGTCACTAGACAGCCCAGAGAAAGATTTGAAAAAACTGCCTGAGACAGGACTGGTGTATCTTCATGGTGTGGTTTCCCTAACTTCTTTCTCAGCCCATTTGTCATTTATATACAGGAGGGCTACTGATTTTTTTTTTAAATAATCTTTTATCTAGCCACTTTGCTGAAGGAGTTTATCAGCTGCAGTAGTTCTCTGGGGAAAGTTTTGGCATCGCTTATATATACTATCATGTCATCTGCAATAGCAAAACTTGAACTTCTTTCTTTCCGATTTGTATTCTTTTGATTTTTTTTCACCTGTTAGATATTTAATATGCCTTAAACACTGGGTCTAAGCAGATCTTTTTTATTACAATTTATTCACTTTATATTCCAGTGATAGCCTCCTCCATTGTTCCCTCCAATCCCGCCCTTCCTCATCATCTCATCCCAAGCCCCTTCTCCAATTCATTGGATTGAGGAGGTCCTCCTACCCTTCCATCTGACTTAGCCTATCAAGTCTCATCAGGACTGTCTGCACTATCTTCCTCTGTAGCCTGGTAAAGCTGCTCCCCCTCCATGAGGAGGTAATCAAAGAGCCGGCCACTGACTTCATGTCAGAGACAGCCCCTGTTCCCCTTACTAAGATACCCACTATACCCACTTGGAGACTGAGCTGCCATGGGCTACATCTGTGCAGAGGTTCTAAGTTATCTCCATGAATGGTCCTTGTTTGGAGTATGAGTCTCAGAAAAGACCCTGGGTCCTGATTTTTTGGTTCTGTTGCTCTCCTGTGGCACTCCAGTCCCCTTCAGGTCTTTCTATCTCTCCCTTCTTTCACAAGATTCTCTGTACTCTGCCCAAAGTTTGGCTGTGAGTCTCAGCATCTGCTTTAATACCCTGCAGGTTAGAGTCTTTCAGAGGCCCTCTGTGGTAGGCTCCTGTCCTGTTCCCTGTTTTCTCCATCTTCCAAGCTCTATCTCATTTGCCTTTCTGAATGAGGATTGAACATCTTACATAAGGGTCCTCCTTGTTGCTTAGCTTCTTTAGGTGTACAGATTTTAGCATAATTATCCTATATTATATGTCTAATATCCACTTATAAGTGAATATATACCATGTATGTCTTTCTGGATCTATGTTACCTCACTCAGATGATCTTTTCTAATTCCATCCATTTGCCTGAAAATGTCACGTCCTTGTTTTTAATAGCTGAGTAGTATTCCATTGTGTAAATGCACCACAGTTCCTTTATCCATTCTTTGGTTGAGGGACATCTGGGTTGTTTCCAAATTCTGGGTATTATGAATAAAGCTGTTACAAACATGGTTGAGCAACTATCCTTGTTGTATACTTGAGCATATTTTGGATATATGCCTAGGAGTGGTATAGCTGGATCTTGAGGTATCACTATTCCTAATTGTCTGAGAAAGCACCAGATTGATTTCCAAAGCGGTTGTACAAGTTTACATTCCCACCAGCAATGTAGGAGGGTTTCCCTTTCTCCACATCCTCTCCAGCAAGTATTGTCACTTGAGGTTTTTATCTTAACCATTCTGATGGGAATAAGGTGAAATTTGCGTTTCCCTGATGACTAAGAGCATTTCTTTAAGTGTTTCTCTGCCATTCAATATTCTTCTATTAAGAATTCTTCGTTTAAATCTGTACCCCATTTTTAATTGGATTATTTGATTTGTTACTGTTTAACTTCTTGAGTTCTTTATATATTCTGGATATTAGCCCTATGTCAGAGATATAAGGTTGGTGAAGATACTTTCCCAGTCTGTAGGCAGTCGTTTTGTTCTGATGACAGTGTCCTTTGCTTTACAGAAACTTTTCAGTTTCATGGGGTCCCATTTATTGATTGTTGATCTTAGAGCCTGTGTTGTTGGTGTTCTGTTCAGGAAGTTGTCCCTTTGCCAATGAGTTCAAATCTCTTCCCCACTTTCTCTTCTAGTAGATTTAGTGTGTCTGGTTTTATGTTAAGGTCTTTTATCAACTTGGGCTTTAGTTTTGTGTGGGGTGATCTATTTGCATTTTTCTGCATGTAGACATCCAGTTAGACCAGCACTATTTGTTGAAGATGCTATCTTTATGGCCATCTTTTCAGAAGTAATCTACATATTCAGTGCAATTCCCTTCAAATTATCAACACAATTCTTTACACACCTTGAAAGAAAAATTCTCAATTTCATATGAAATAACAAGAAACCCAGAATAGCTAAAACAATCCTCTACACAAAAGATCTTCGGGTGGTGTCTCAATCCCTGATCTCAACCTGTACTATAGAACAGCAGTTATAAAAACTGCATGATACTGGCATAGAAACAGACTGGTGGATCAATGGAATCAAATAGAAAACCCATAATTAAACCCACACACTTATGAACACCTGATTTTTGACAAAGATGCTAAAACCATACAATGGAAAAAATCTGGCATCTCCTTTTATCTTCTTTAGTTGTCTTATTGCTCTAGCCAAAACTTCTAGTACTGTATTGAAGAGATATCAAGAGAGTGGGCAGCCTTGTCTTGTGGCTGATTTTAGTGGGACTTCTTTGATTTGCTCTCCATTTATTTTGATGTTGGCTATTGGCTTGCTGTATATAGCTTTTATTATATTTAGGTGTGGGCCTTATATCCCTGATCTCTCCAAGACATTTATCATGAAGCAGTACTGGATTTTGCCAAAGGCTTTTCCTGCATCTGATGAGATGATCATGTAATTTTTTTTCTTTCAGTTTGTTTATATGATGGATCACATGGATGGATTTTCATATGTTGAACCATCCTTGTATCCCTGGGATGAAGTCTACTTAATCATTGTAGATGATATTTTTGATGTGTTCTTGAATTCAGTTTGCAAGTATCTGAGTATTTTTGCATCAGTGTTCATAAGGGAGATTAATCTGAAATTTTCTTTCTTTGTTGAGTCTTTGTTTGGTTTAGGTATCAGGGTTATTGTGGTTTCATAGAAAGAGTTTGGTAATATTCCTTCTGTTTCTATTTTGTGGAATGGAATAGTTTGAAGAGTATTGGCATTAGCTCTTCTTTGAAAGTCTGGTAGAATTCCACACTAAAACCATCTGGCGCTGGGCTTTTTTTTTTTTTTTTTTTTTTTTTTGTTAGGAGACTTTTGATAGCTGTTTCTATTTCTTTGGGGGTTATAAAAGTATTTAATCTGTTTACCAGCTCTTGATTTAGCATTGGTAGGTGAAATCTATCCAGAAAATTGTCCATTTCCTTTATTTTTTCAATTTTGTGGAATACAGGCTTTTGAAGTAAGACCTAAGGATTCCCTGGATTTCTTTAGTGTCTATTATTATGCCCCTCTCCTGTTTTATTTCTGATTTTGTTAAATTTAGTTAGTTTCACTAGGTGTTTGTCTATCTTGTTGATTTTCTCAAAACACCAATTCTTGGTTTTATTGATTCTTTTTATTGCTCTTTGTTTCTAATTTATTGATTTTAGCCCTGGTTTGATTATATCCTGCCATCTACTCCTCTTGGATATGTTACCTTTTTTTTTTTTTTTCTAAAGCTTTCAGGTGATCTGTTAAGTTGCTAATATGGGATCTCTCTAATTTCTTTATGAAGGTGCTTAGTGCTATGAATTTTCCTCTTAGCACTACTTTCATAGTGTCCCATAAGTTTGGGTGAGTTGTGCCCTCATTTTTATTGCATTCAAGAAAGTCCTAATTTGTTTCTTGATTTCTTCCCTCACCCAGTGATCACTGAGTAGGGAGTTTTTCAGTTTCCATAAGTGTGTAGGATTTTTGTTGTTTCTGTTGTTGTTGAGGTCTAGCTTTAATCATGGTGATCTGATAAAAAACAATGGGTGATTTCAATTTTCATATATCAGTTAAAGTTTGCTTTGTGACTGACTATATGGTCAGTTTTAGAGAAGGTTCCTTGTGGTGCTGACAAAAAAGTATATTCTTTTGTTTTGGGGTGCAAAGTTCTGTAGAAATCTATAGGTCCATTTGATTCATGACCTCTGTTAGTTTTATTATTTCTCTATTTAGCTTCTTTCTCAATTATTTGGTGAGAGTGGGGTGTGGATGTCTCCCACTATTAAGGTGTTGAAATTGATGTGTGATTTAAGCTTTAATAATGTTTCTTTATGAATAGAGGTACCCTTGTATTTGGGGCATAGATGTTCAGAATTGTGATGGCCCCTTGGTGGATTTTTCCTTTAATGACAATGAAGTGTTTCTCTCCATTTCTTTTGATTAATTTTGGTTGAAAATTTTATTAGGTATTAGGATGGCTACTCCAGCTTGCTTCCTGAGTCCCTTTGCTTGGAAAAACTTAGCCCTTTACTCTGAAGTAGTGCCTAACTTTGTTGCTGAGGGTTTTTTTTTTTTTTTTTTTTTTTGGTTTTTGGTTTTTGGTTTTTTTGTTTGTTTGTTTGTTTGCTTTTTGGTTTTTGGTTTTTGTTGTTGTTGTTGTTTTAATGCTGCAGAATATTGGATTTTGTTTCTGCAGTCATTCTGTTAGCCTTTGTCTTTTTATTGGAGTTGAGTTTATTGGAGTTGAGTCCGTTGATGTTGATAGATATTAGTGACCAACAACTGTTAGGTTTTTCTGTTTTGGAGTTGGTGGTGATATTGGGTTTGTGTGCTTGTTTCCTTTTGGTTTTGCTGTTATGAAGTTATCTATATCCTGTGTTTTCTTGGGTCTAGTTGATCTCATTGAGTTGGAATTTTCCTTCTAGTATCTTCTGTGGGACTGGATTGTTGCATACATATTGTTTAAATTCAGTTTTTCATGAATATTTTTGTTTTCTCCATGTATGGTGATTTAAAGTTTTGCTGCGTATATTAGTCTGGGTTGGCATCTGGGATCCCTTAATGTTTGCATGACCTCTGCCCAGGTTCTTTTGGCTCTCCTCGTCTGTGTTGAGAAGTCAGGTGTGATTCTGACAGGTCTACCTTTATATGTTATTTTGCCATTTTCCTTTGCCGCTTTTTCTATTTTTCCTTTTTTCTGTAGATTTAGTGTTTTGACTATTATGTGGCAGGAGGAATTTCTTTTCTGGTCTAGTCTATTTGCTGTTCTGTAAGCCTCTTGTATGTTTAAGGGAATTTCCTTATTTAGGTTGGGAAAATTTTCTTCTATGATTTTCTTCAAAATATTTTCTGGATCTAGGAGCCTATAATCTTCTTTTTGTCTATTACTATTAATATTAGGTTTTGTCTTTTCATGGTGTACTGATTTCTTGGATTTTTGTGTCAGAAACTTTTCCATTTTTATGTTTTCTTATATATATATATTGATTTCTTCAATTGCATCTTCAACACCTGAGATTCTCTTGTCTATCTCTTGTATTCTGCTGGTGATGCTTACTTCTGTTTTCCTGAATTCTCCTCTAAGTTTCCCATCTCCATGGTTTCCTTCATTTGTGTTTTCTTTATTGAGTCTAATTTTGTTTTCAGGTCTTGAACTGTCTTATTCATTTCCTTCACCTATTTAATTGTGGTTGCCTGTCTGTCCTTGGTGTCCTCTGTTTGTATTTTCCTGTATTTGTTTGACAGGTTTGTTTCCTCTTTATATATTTCTAATAACTGCATAAGCATAGATTTAAGTTCATTTTCCTGTGTTTCGGCTGCATTAGAATATCCATGGGGGAGGGGTTATAGTGAAGCCATGATGTCCTGGATTTTGTTGACTGTGTTATTAGGCTGGCCTTTAGCCATCTGGTTGTTCTTAGTCTTGATTGTTTGTTACTTGAACCAACTCCAAAGACTGGATGCACCTATTATTGGAGTCTGGAGTAGTTTTCAGCATGATGATAAAGGTCCAGGGGAAGAGTCATTGTTGTCATTTCAGATGCAGCCATGCTGGGATTGGAGTTTTTGGAAGGCCGGTACTGGCACAGGTGCCTTGAACTGCAGATGACCTGGACATGGGTAGTACCTTGACAGGCAGGGGCATGGGTGTCTCAGGTGGAAGCTGCTGGAGAGGTTGGGATCCAGTGCCTCAGATAGCAGCAGAGCTGCAGCTTACAGGGCACCACTATCTTGGATCGAGATCTGTATGATTTTATTGTCCACCTGGTCTCCACAGAGGAACTACTAGTACCCTGGTTTGGAGGTCAGGATGCTGTTCAAGGAATCCAGATGCTGCCATCAAGGGAGCAGGAAGGATCTGATGTCTGGCTTCTAGAACAGAGAATCTCTGGACTTGGAGGCCTAAACTCTCTCAAGTATGTGGAAAGGGCAGGGGCTCACAGTTCTTAACTCCTGGTCCAAGGAGAGGGCCACAGCAGGCCTGGATCAGATCTTTTCCAATTCCCCAGATGTTCCCTCTAGACCAGGAAGCACCAAAGTTTGTATTTTGGATCTAGCTGCCTGTTTAATCACTAGTTTCACAGACTGATCTTCTGTCCCTTAGATATGGTACACACTGGTCTTTGCCATCTTGGACCTTCGCCTTCTTTATTTCTTTACTCATCCTTCTTTTAACTCTCAGATATTGTCCTCTTTGCTTTCCCGTCAAATTGGTCCACGTTTCTCTCTCCAAATGTTTTCTTTATTGAGTACAGAGGAAAGGATCAAAATAATAAAACGTGGATTGAAGGGCTCAGCTTAGGAGAGAGGGTGGCATCAGGAGCCTTGGGGATGCTTTGAGTATTTTATATGGGAGCAACTTGGTGCCCTTCATGAACAAAATGCTTTGTCCTCAGCACTTGTTTTCTTAAGAAGCTGTGTGTGTCAAATAGATCAGCAAATTCATCATCCTATCACCTTGTAGGGCCAGTTTCTTTCCCACACCGACACCCAAGTGTATAAGGCTTCTTACCAAAGCAGCACTCGGAGCTCTGAGAATGAATATTCCCAACTTCTTCTGCACTGCTGCTACTAGATAGTATCAGAACTATAATTAAGGCTCTTCATTTAACAATGAGTCAACCAAAGGACTTGGGAAAGACAACATTCATAAGAAGATTCACATCTCTGTAATAAAATATCATTTTATAACCTCATGTTCTATTGCCAAATACAGTTCTAGGTAGAATTAAGTACCATATTTCATGTAAATTCATATCATATGTTTTGATAAACTTTGTGTTCATGAAATATCTGAGTTTGCACTGGAATTGAAAGAGGAAAGGAAGCAAATCAGGGCGTCCATCAAGTCTATCATAAGTTGTGTCAGGAAAGATGGAGCCTATAAGAATGGGTTAGATGACCCAAATGACCTCACTAGAACTGTTTGTTTTCTTGTGATTATTTCTATATGGCTACATGATACATTCAAATCAGACTACAGGTTTTTATAGCAATGGGGTTTGAACCCAGCACCTTGTGAATGCTGAGCACATTCTCTGCCTTTGTGCTTCACCTTTAAGGTAAATCAGACAACCTTTAATACAAGTAAAAAAAAAAAAAACTGAGACTTATTCCATATGATCACATGAGAAAGAGAAACAAGGAGGTCTACAACCCCCAAGTATATCTTTCAATATGCCTCAGATGAGGTTTAGATTTAAATAGGTGGAAGATAAGAATAACTAATGTCAAAGTGTTGTCTCTCTCATCACAGTTTTTTGGGCTCCAGTACCTCCTGCAAGTTTGTCTGACAAGTTGTCAGCTCTGCATGAAATGACTTTCCAAGAGAAATCTGCAATAAAACAAAATAGAACAAAAGGAAGAAGTTTTTGCATGTCCCTTCTGATTTTATTCCATTGGCCAGTACTTAGTGGCATGTCCGTACCTGAATACAAATGGGTCTGGAAAGTGCAGTCCTCAGTCTTGCATACTTTACATAAGTATCTTTTCAGGCTACTGTTAAATCAAGGTAAGTTCCCTCATGGCAGCTGTGGAGCCAAAATACCTGTGAATTTGGACTGCATCCTTCCCATGAGCTAGTATTTGGGGAGAGCATTCCTTTTAATTTTCCATTTTTAGACAGCAGGAAGATAATGATGTTCTAGACTTTGAATCTGAATTTCCTCTATCCAAAGAAAAGTCTGAACTATTTAAAAGAATCATGAAGAAGACTCAAGGCAAAATATCAAGTTCCCATGCAAATAAAAACAACCCTGAGATTTCACCTTACACCCATCAGAATGGCCAAGATCAAAAACTCAAGTGACAACACATACTGGAGAGGTTGTGGAGAAAGAGGAATCCTTCTCCACTGTTGGTGGGAATGTAAACTTATACAACCACTCTGGAAAGCAATCTGGTGCTTTCTCAGACACCTAGGAATAGTGTTTCCTCAAGACCCAGCCATACCACTCCTAGACATATATCCAAAAGATTCTCAAGTACACAATAAGGACATTTGCTCAACCATGTTTGTAGCAGCTTTATTTGTAATAGCCAGAAGCTGGAAACAGCCCAGATGCCCCTCAACTGAAGAATGGATGCAGAAATTGTGGTATATCTACACAATCGAGTATTACTCAGCAATGAAAAATAAGGAAATCATGAAATTTGCAGGTAAATGGTGGGACCTGAAAAGGATCATCCTGAGTGAGCTGTCACAGAAGCAGAAAGACACACACGGTATATATTCACTCATATAGACATAACATAGGATAAACCTACTAAAAACTACATCTAAAGAAACTAAGCAAGAAAGAGGACCCTGACTAAAATGCTCAATCCCATCCTGAAAGGCAAAGAGGGTGGACATCAGAAGAAGAAGAAAACAGGAAACAACCTAGGAACCTGCCACAGAGGGCCTCCAAAAGCCTCTGCCCTGCAGACTATCAAAGCAGACACTGAGACTTATGACCAACTGTTGGGCAGAGTGAATGGAATTTTAGGTAAGAGATGGGAAAAATAGTAAGAGTTGGAGAGGACGGGAACCACACAAGGAGAGCAACAGAACCAGAAAATTTAAACACAGGGAACTTCCCAGAGACTCATACTCCAACCAAGGACCATTGATAGAGATAACCTAGAACCCCTGCACAGATGTAGCACATGATAGCTCAGTGTCCAAGTGGGTTACATAGTAATGTGAAGAGGGACTGTCTCTGACATAATCTGATTGGCCTGCTCTTTGATCACCTCCCCCTGAGTGGGGAGCAGCCTTACCAGGCCACAGAAGAGGACAGTGCAGCCACTTTTGATGTGAACTGACAGACTAAGATCAGAAGGAAAGAGAAGAGGACCTCCCCTATCAATGGACTTGGGGAGGGGCATGCATGAAGAAGGGAGAGGGAGGATGGGATCGGGAGGGGAGGAGGTAGGAGCTTATGGGGGGATACAAAATGAATAAAGTGTAATTAATGGTAAAAAATAAAAATAAAAAAATATCAAGTTCCTGGAAAATGGACTTATTTTGAAAAACTTAAGAGGAGGGCCCAGGTAAGAATCTGTATTATGTTGAGAAGTATTACATAAAAGTTTAAGCAGAAAAATCTATTCCAAATGCCTGTGTTCAACACCCTGATTACCTAGTCAGAATTATGTGTTGGTATAAGGAAACACTGATCACATTGTGAATTTCAAAATCATTGGGGAAATAATTATGAATAGAAGGCAATGTGCCCTTATGCTATCAAATATGCTACCCCTTCCATTCCTTATACAATCCACTGGCTGTTACTCTAAATGACTCTTGGCTAATTACTCAGACCAAGAAAACACACTTTGATTTTCACCCTGAACTTAGAAAAATGTATTAAAAGGGGGAAATGTTACACAGGTATATCTTGACTGCTGATTTTTTTTCATGGTAAATTAAGCAGAGAACTCTCGTTATACATTAGAGTCACCAGCAGAATGAAGACTAATGCCTGTCTCCAAGTTCCAGTATTTTTATTCAGTTATCCCTACATGGGAGAAAAGGATCAGAATCTTAAACCTCCCTAAATGATTCTAGTGTTTAGCTGGAGTTGGGAATTAATTATATAAAGGACCTCCTCCCTGTCTTTTGTACTAAGCCTGCATCCATTCCAGTCATGAAGAATAAGAGATTTCCAATAGTTATGCAAGGACTACCTTCATCCTCAGTAGTTACAGCCAATTATCACATACCCTCAACTCTGATGCTGAGCCTGGGAAAGGCAAATGTAATAAATGAAAGAAAAAACTAACTAAGAAAAAGATAGCTCTGATACTGCTCATTTGAAGTAAGAAATTTGGTCTAAGAAATCCACTGAAGTTAGCCAACAAAAGATGTATACTGGTTTATTTTAAACCTGTGTTAGAGCTGAGGTGACTGTTAGACTCCCCAGTATGGGCTTTGGTATGCTGACTACTCTAAACTAAAGAAAACTCAAAAATCCTAGAAACTGACTAAAAATCAAGTTCTCTTTAACCTTTCTTTACCCATCTCCCCAGCACAAAGAAGTAATCAGACTAAGTTCCTCTAACTGATGGGGTAAAGTCTTCCAAGGAAATACAATCATTTGGATACTCATGAAATCTCTCTAACAAAGAAGAGGATAATTTACATTGCAGGAGGGAAACCTGAGGAATGTCAACAGATTTTGCCAAAAACAAGAGTCTTTTCTTAACCACTGTGGTGGTTAGTGTTAATTATCAACTTCATAGAACCTATAACTACAAGAATCCTTGGAGTTAGTGTTAAGGTTAGGGTTAGGTGGGGTTAGGGTTGAGTTAGGGTTAGAGTTAGGGTTCAGGGTTAGGGTTCGTGTTAAGGGCTAGGGTTATAGAACCCCTGCACAGATGTAGCCCATGGCAGTTTAGTGTCCAAGTGGGTTCCATAGTAATGGGAAGAAGGACTGCCTCTGACATAATCTGATTGGCCTGCTCTTTAATCACCTCCCCCTGAGGGGGGAGCAACCTTACCAGGCCACAGAAGATTACAATGCAGCCACTCCTAATGTGATCTGATAGACTAAGATCAGAAGGAAGGAGAGGAGGACCTCCCCTATCAGTGGACTTCTTCATGAAGAAGGGGGAGGGAAGGTGGGACCTGGAGGGGAGGAGGGAAGGGCTTACAGGGGGATACAAAGTGAATAAAATGTAATTAATAAAATAAAATAAAAATAATTTTTAAAAAAAGGTTAGGGCTAGTGTTAGAGGGTTAGGCTTAAGCTTAGGGTTAGGGGGATGTTAGGGTTAAGGTAGAGTTGGGTTAGGGTTAAGGTTAGTGTTAGCAAATATTTGCTTAATTGATATGAATATCCAGAAGCTTCTCTGATTAGAAAGAGAATTAGATCTCTTTGTCCTCAGAATATTAGTCTTAACTTTTGCATCAAAGAAAGGAAAGCATCCCCATTACATTCTTTGAAGGGTTAGGGTTAAGGTTAGGGTTATGGTTGGGGTTAGTGTTTTAGGGTTAGGGTTAGAGTTAGGGTTAGGGTTAGAAGATTATGGTTAGGGTTAGGGTTAGCATTAGGGTTAGGGTTTTCCAGTTAAGGTTAGCTTTAGCATTAGGGTTAGGATTAGGGTTAGAAAGGTAGGGTTAGTGTTTTAGGGTTAGGGTTAGATTTAGGGTTGGGGTTTAAGGGTTAGGTTTATGGTTTGGGTTAGGGTTGGTTTAGGGTTAAGGTTAGGGTTATGGTTAGTGTTCGATGTTAGGGTTAGAGTTAGGGTTAGGGGTTAGGGTTAGGTAGGTTGAGCTTGGGTTAAGGTTAGTGTTAGTGAGTTTAGGTCGATGTTAGGGTTAGAGTTTAAGGTTAGGTTAGGTTATGCCCAGTTCATGAGACCCCCAAAGACTACCAGGAATCGACTCTGCTGTAAATACAGGAGGGTTTATTGTATATGTTCTTGAGCCCTGGTCACAAAAGCTTTCTGTGGAAGCAGGAAAGGAATGTGGCCCACAGTCTAGGGGAACAAGGTTTTTAAAGGGAAAAAAATGTAAGCAGGGAGTTATATACCTTTGGTGTTACATGATTGGGTAAGGGAAATTGACTTTTGAAATGATTGGTTTATTTTGCGCGCCAAGACCATAAGTGGTTCTGGCCTGGCCATCTGGGCCAGTTTCCTAGCAACTGTATCTCTAGTAGGCAGGAAAAGAATGTGGTAAGGCTGCCCCACACACATACACACACAGGCAGCTGGACATATCTCCACCTGGCTAGCCTTCATTCAGGCTTGTGCTTTAAACTTTAAACCAAATCCAAAATTCTTTGGTCTCTCAGTTACAGTTAGGCTTAGGGGTTAGGGTTAGGGTTAAGGGGGATTAGGATTAGGGTTAGGTTTAGTGTTAGGGTTAGGGTTAGGGTTAGGGTTGGAGTTAGGGTATATTAGGGTTAGTGTTGGGTTTGATTAGGGATAGGGTTAGACTTTACAAATATTTGCTTAGGATTAGGGGTAGGGTTAGAGGGTTAGGGTTAGGGTTAAAGTGTTAGGGTCAGGATTAGGGTTAGGATTAGGGTTAGCAAATATTTGCTTAATTGATATGAATATCCAAAAGCTTCTCCAAATTAGATATCTCATTCAATGTCTTTGTCCTAAGACCATTAATCTTAACTCTTGCATCAAAGTCATGAAATGATAACAGCCCCGTTATACTCTTTGAAGGATGGCCCTGCATCAGTCAGCACACACTAACTCACTCTAGATGCACTCTAGCTGTGCTTTACAGCATGGTGTCTCCAGTTCTGAGAGGCTCTCTTATGAATGCAATAAGTAACACGTTGATATTTCCAAAAAAAAAAAAAAACAAATAAATATTCCTCTTAGAAAAAAATCAAGTTTTTATTTAAAGTTTAAATTTAAATTAAAAAGTTGAAAGATATATGTGGGTATGCGATGATAGGTGCTCAAAGTTCTTCTAATGACTAGAGCTTTAACATGTTTATGGCAAAGGAAAGAATGCTTTCCAGGTTTCCAAATTGTTTTTCACTTAAACAGTGATCTCTATCTCCAGAGAGATGGGGCTTTCCCACTTAACTGCAAGAAGGAGTGGACAGTGTGATCCCAGCATTCTTACTCCTAAACATACAATCTCAGCCAATATTCTTTCTCCTTAGAAAATAGGAATGATGACTGTGGCCACAGAATTTGTGAGAGTTGACTGGTTAATGCTATTGCCATAATAAAATGGACATGATTGATGTTTATATTGAATGGACTCCCATTTCTCCATCACATTCTAGCTCATGAGAGTGTTACCTGTGCCACATCAGCTATGACATCTATTTTTGAAAGGTAGTATAAATTAAATGTTTGTTCAACCCAAAGATTTTTCTTACTAATTGTCTTGCTTGAGTTTTGAATTAACTATAATAGGAATCATCATCCCCATTTCAAAGGAGATGACGGTACTTGCTGCTAGTGAGACCAGCGCAGCCAAGTGTCCCTTCCACCCAAAACATTTTGTTAACATTCAAAGCCAAGCAGATAGAGCCCAGTCAGTACCCTATGTGGAAGCAATAATCAAAGGCCCAGGCTTTGGTGTCAGATAGAATGGACCAAAATCACAGCTCAGCCTCTCTACAATCACAAGCAAGGTCTGTATTAACTTTATTTGGTAGCATCCTTGTAATTTATGAAATAGACATAATACTCAAAGGATTTTTCTGGGGATTAAGTGAGCTTGCAAAGTAAGTTAACACAGGATCAGGCAGAACAGAAATCCTTAATGAATGATAGTTATTAATACTTGGATAGAGTTTGTGTATGAAAAATAGCAAAGTTCTCTGTAACTGTGGCTTCTAGTTAGATACAGAGACTAATGGAATAAACATCTGGGAGTTTTCTCTGGCTGCAAGTAAACACTAATTTTGAATAAAAAATTTCTACTAAAACCCATTGTACCTCAAAGGGGCTTAATTTTTTTTTCAAGATTATGTATTCTATTGCTTTAAGTGCACACACTAATCAAAGTTGGATTTTATTTATCTTAAAATACCTTGTGTTTTAAATTGTGTACTGCCAATAAACCATGTCTACTAGATTACCCCATCTTTTACTACACAGTTCAATAATCTTTACATGTTAACAACCACCTTCAGTTTGTCCCCTGTATTTAGTAAGCCTGTATTTTATTACTTCTTTTGTAAATCTTGTGTTTCAAAGGCTTTCCAGAACAACTCAATCACAAAAAGGGGGGGGGAGCTTCTGAGTGACATCTAAGATAAAAGTTTTAACCTGGTAGTAAAATAATTTTAATTATAAAAGGCAAAGCCATAAAATGGAACCCCAGTGACAGTTAAACAAATCTGTAATTATCTAGCCAGTTTGTAAATCCCTTCTGTCACCCTTCTCATTCAATTTGCATCTGGATCCCATCTCATTAAATCAACAGCTCAGATGTGCACACAAATGTCTTACACCAAATACGCATTTCTCCTTCCACCTCTCTTCCAGCTTCTAAGGCTGTCTTGTAAGACAATATCAAACTAAATTGGAAGGAGAGAGTAAATAATGAAGTTAGGCAGCCAAAGCAAAAACAAGCAACTTTGGCTGGAGCTTCAAACCAATAGTTGCAAAGTGTCAAAGGGAAGAGTTACATGAATGTGAACACTGTGTGTATGCAACTTGATGGCGTTTCCCCATGTGCCGGGCATTTCCAGCACTAAGCCACATGCCTAATCTATATAAATCTTAGTACTTGCATAACAAATAAATTACTAAAATCACATACTGCAACATCCCTTGCATGTTGCTATGATCCCACTCACTCACTATATTAAAGGGTTAATTGTACGGGCCACTGGCCTGAAATCTCAGAAGACTGAGACATGAAGACAAACAAGTTTGAGGCCTGCCTAAGCTATTGAATGAGTTCAAGTAATGCTTAGCCAACTTAGTCAACTTTCTCTCAAATAAAAATTAAAAATACAGAACAAGTTAAGAGCCCCACCTGCCCTCAAAACCTTCTCACACTCTCAGTTTGGATCCCAAAGACCCATTTCATTGACACCCCTTTCTGCTCCACCCCAACCTCACCACCACCACCCCCACTGCTGTGTTCAACCCTCACCTCTGGCAGATATTCACTGCTCATGTACAGGTCATGCCTACCAGAAGAGGCAAGAGCCCTACCTGCCTCCAGAACTCTTTTATACCCACAGTTCAGAGCCAAAGACCCAAGCCACTGACACCCCCTCCCACTCAACACACACACACACACACACACACACACACACACACACTGCTGTGCCCTCTCCCCTACACAGGGAGACATCCATTGCTCATGTATGGGCCAAACCATTCAGAAAAACATAGACCTCTGCTGGACAAATGGGCATGCTAGCTCCCAGAAGTCCAGACCCCAACACACCAGCTGCCAGAAATACAGACCACAAAAACAATACCAAAGAGGAAACAGAAAACAAGGAGCAAAATACCCATACAACAAAAACAAACTCATAAATCAGCACAAAGACCTATATTCTATCACAAACCCAGATGCTTAGACATAAGAATCCAGTACAAGAAAATAACAATAACCAGGACAAAATGGCACCACCAGAGCCCAGATATCCTACTACAGAAACCCCTAAATGTTCCAACACAGCAAAAGTACAAAAAAAAAAAACTTTATGAAGATGATAGAGACCCTTAAAGAGGAAATAAAATTCAGAAAAACATAAACAAACAATTGGAGAAAATTAATAAATCCCTTAAAGAAAGCCAAGAAAATACAAACAAAAAAACAGATAAAGGAAATTATTAAAACTGTTCAAGACATGAAAATGTAAAGAGAAGCAATAAAGAAAACACAAACTGAGGGAATTCTGGAGCTGGAAAATCTAGGTAAGTGAACAGCAACTACAGCACAAGGATCACCAACAGAATACAAGAGATGAAAGAATCCCAGGCATAGGCACAATAGAAATGTTTGATATATTAGTCAAAGAAAATCTAAAAAGTTCCTGACATTCTGGAAATCTGGGACACTATGAAAAGACCAAACCTAAAAATAATAGGAATAAAAGGAGAAGATTCTGAGCTCTAGGGCCAGAATATATATTTCAAAAAATTCATAGAAGAAAAATTTCTTAACCTAAAAAAGGAAATGTCTATAAAAGTACAAGAAGCTTACAGAACACCAAATAGATTAGACCATAAAAGAAAGTCACTACTGACCCCTCCACATAATAATAAAAACACTATCCATACAAGACAAAGAAAGACTATTAAAATCTGCAATCGAAAAAGGCCAAGTAACATAGAAAAGCAGACCTATTAGAATTGCCCCTTAACTTTTTAATGGAGACTCTACAAGTCAGAAAGGCCTTGACTGATGTCTTGCAGTCTCTAAAAGACTAAGAGACTACAGATACTAGCCAGACTACTATACCCATCAAACTTTAAATCATCATATATATATGGAGAAAACAAGATATTTCATCACAAAGTCAGCAATATTTATCCTCAAATCCAGTCCTGTAGAAGGTGCTAGATGGAAAAATTCCAACCCAATGAGGTTAACCACATGAAAATACAGGAAATAAATACTCTTACGCCAGCAAAACTAAAATAATGGAAGATGCACAAACACACACTACCACCGACAACAACACAATAACTGGAATTAACAATCATTGGTCATTAATATCTCTCAATATTAATGAACTTAATTCTCCAATGAAAAGACACAGACTAGCAGAATGGATGCAAGATCAGGATCCATCCTTTTGTTGCATAGAAGAAACACACCTCAACATCAAACATAGATATTGCCTCAGAATAAAGGTTTGGAAAAAGATTTTCCAAGCAAATGGACCCAAGAAGCAAGCTGGAATAGCTATACTAATAAGAACAAAGTAGACTTACAACCCAAAATTAATCAAAAGGAACCCTAGTGCCCTTCATTCCTCTCACCCCACACCATGGCCTGGACTGGGCTGACCCCCGGGTACCTGGCCCCTAGTCCCAGGGCCCATCCTTCACCAGGAGAGTTGGTCTTGATGTCATGGGCATGTGAGAGCTATCTCTGTCCCTCACTATGGAGAGGAGAAGCTTAGAGGAAACTCAGAGTAACCAGTTCAGCTACCTCTCAGGCCCAGATCCAGGGCCTTGAGTTGGCCCACAACAACATCTATCCCATTTATGAGCTGTTGGAGCTTGTGAAGGAGCTGGTCATGCAGAACCATAGCCACAGAGATCTCCATGACTCTGGGAAATAGCAGGATATCTGAAATGAGTCTGTGTGAGGGTCCAGCATTGATATACACCAGATGCCAGAGACCTTTAATCAGAGCAACTCATTGGACTGAACCTTTGCAAGTAAACATTTTTGGGAAAAGAGGCATATTGTATGACATGTCTTAGTTCCCAATGCCACTAAGCTGAACAAATATTATGAACAGATGGGAAAGATGGAGGAGTGAAGTGATACAAGTAAGGCAGAAATGCAGACTTGAGAGCAATGACTGTTATGAAAGAAGATTATGATTAATAGAGGAGAAGGTCTTTAATATAGTACTTGAAGTTCTAGCTAGAACAATAAGACAATTAAAGGAAGTGAAGAAGATACAAACTAGAAAAAAAAAGTCAAATAATCACTATTCACAGATGATATAATAATATAATAGTATAAATAAGTGACCCCAAAAATTCTATCAAAGAACTCCTACAGCTGATAAACACCTTCTGTGAAGTGGCTGGATACAAGATTAACCCAAAAAAATCAGCAGCCCTCATATATATATATATATATATATATATATATATATATATATATATGCTGGAAAAGATAAAAGGAAAACAACACCTTTCACAATAGCCACTAGTAACATAAAATATCAAGCAAGTGAAAGTGACAAGAACTTCACGTCTTTGAAGAAAGAAATTAAAGCTATCAGAAGATGGAAAGATCTCTTATGCTCCTGGATTGGTAGGATTAACGTAGTAGACATTGCAGTTTCACAAAAACAATTTACAGATTCAACCTAATTCCTAACAAAATTCCCAATACAAGTCTTACAAACCTTGAAAAAATAATACTTAACTTCATGACAGCTCATGATGGTGAGAATATGGAGCAGGAGGAACACTCCTCCATTTCTGGTGAGAGCACAAACTTGCACAGCCACTTTGGAAATCAATATAATGATTTATCAAAAAATTGAGAATTGATCTACCTACAACCCAGCTATACCACTCCTGCACCCCTGGCCATACACCCAAAGGACACTCCACCCTAGCACAAGGACACTTGCTCAACTATGTTCATAGAAGCTTTACTCATAATACCCAGAAACTGGAAACAACCTAGATGTTCCTCAACCAAGGAATGGATAAAGAAAATGTGGTACATTTACACAATGGAGTATTACCCCACTGTTAAAAAAAAACATAAAATTTGTCAGCTAATGGATGGAACTAGAAAAAAGCATCCTGAGTGAAGTAGCCCACACCCAGAAAGACAAACACAGTATACACTCACTTAAAGTGGATATTAGTTTTAACTGTGCTACAATCCACAGACCCAAAGAAGCTAAGTAACAAGCAGTGCTTAAGGAGGAACTCACGGATCTCCTGAGAAGGGAAAATAGAGTAGATTTCATGGGTAAACTGGGGTTGAGTGGAGATAGAACAGGAGAAAAGAGGTTGGGGGTTGGAGAGAAAGACTGCTGGGAGAGACTACTGTCGTTGAAGGGCAATTCAGAGAGGAAATAGAAACCCAGTGCAATGAAAACTCACAGGAATCTGTGAGGGTGAACCTAGCAAAAACTAGTAATGCTGAATAAGTGCCATCTTCTGTAACCAAGCAAGCCTTCCAGTGGAGGAGCTGGGACACCAACCCAGCCACAAAACCTTCAACCTATAATTTGTCCTGCTTACAAGTTGTGCTAGGGTAATGGTGGTGCAGAACTTGTGGGAGTGGCCAATAGTGACTGGTCCTACTTGAGACCCATGCCAGGAGAGGGAGCCCAGGCCTGACACTGCCTGAAGTGCCAGGAACCAGAGACTGGGATAGAACCAAACAAAACCAACAATAAATAAATTAATACAGAGATAAGGCGATAAATAACTTTTAATTTTTTAATAAAGAAATAAAATAAAAATTTTAAAAGTCAATGAGATTATTCCCAGAGTCTGTAGACCAGAGCCTAGCATAATTGTCATCAGAGAGGCTTCATGGAGCAGCTCATGGGAGCAGATGAAGAGACCCATGGCCAAACATTAGGCAGAGCTCCAGGAATCTTGAAGAAGAGGGAGAGAAAGAATTGTAAGAGCCAAAGGGGTTAAGGACACCACAAGAATATGGCCCACAGAATCAGTTGACAGAGGTGGTTGTACTGGGACTAAACATCCATCTTGTTTGGGCTCATAGAGACCAAACCTACAATCAGGGAGCTTATATGGATCTTACCTAGACATTCTGCATTCACGTTAAGATTGTGTAGCCTGGTCTCTTTATGGGACTCCTAAAAGTGGGAGTGGAGGTGTTTCTGACTCTTTTGCCTGCTGTTGGAACCCTTTTCCTCCTACTGGGTTGCCTCGTCTACCCTTAATATGGGGGGACATGCCTACTATTATTGTGACTTGATATGCCATGTTTGGTTAATAGCCCTGGGAGGCCTGCCATTTTCTGAAGGGAAATGGAGGAGTGGATCTGAGGAATAGAGCAGGTAGGGGAGAGCCTGGGAGGAGAAGAGTAGGGGAAATTGTGGTTGTCATGTAATATATGAGAGAAGAATAAATTAAAAAAGAAAAACCTAAAATACAGCTGAGTCTGTATTGTAGTGGCATCTAAGAAGCCTTTGGTTCAAATCCCAATATCAAAGGAAAAGCATTTGTTTTGGTAAGTAAATGTCACAGCAATCATGTTTTGTTCAAATCCAGACCATTCAGATACTGTGTATTACCTGTAGCAACTGCTACAGTGTCGTCTGAGAGTCTCATGAAATTTGGGCAAGAGGTGGGACTGGGTGTCACTCACAGAAGGTTGTGAGAGAAGCTGTGCTGACTGTGCACTAAGAAGTCCCCTTGAAGGAGCTCTGTGGACTGAGCTGTTGATGGTCCACAGCGCTCGGCCTTCACTCCCCTCTCAGCCGATACCAGAGAATCGGGCAATGAATTGCTGCAACAGGAAGTAATTCAATCAGTATTCTTTGAGGGAGTCCAGGTCTGTGACATTTCTTGGAGTCATGAGGATATCAGAAAGGAAATAAACTCAGTAAAGAAATAAAGAACTGTCCCCAATCAGTCATTTAAAAACTACATCTGGTATTGGAAAAAGAAGTGAACCTAGCATCTTTCTCAAAGGACTGACTTGTACGTAGTTGGAGCTTTAAATGTCAATCCTGAAGATGGCCCACTCTGCTGCACAGCTGGATCTGATGCTTAGCTCCATATGGGACTCATACAAAAACCCAAAGCCTCCACGTCATCTACTTGCCCGTTTAATTATCAGGATTTTTTTTACTTTTAATAATCTTTCCTTCCCACCATCTGGAACTGGCATCTGAAAAATGTTAAAGTCTGTAATATCCTCCTCCTCTCTGTTGGTAAAATTGAATGAATTCCTTCAGGACTGGAGCTGTTAATCACACACTCCAACATCTCAGAATTTTTAATGAGCAAGGGAATTATATTCAAAATCAGAGTGGTCTAGCCAGATTTGGCTTTTCAGACTTCTTGAAGAATATCACAAATAGGTCTTTTTCTCAAGGACCAGATGGATGTTTATTCTTCCCAGGACAAATACCTTTGTCAATTTATTAGCAAGTGTTATTTGGGTAAATATCTTGTGCCAGGTCCTTTTTATGTAACCTGAGAGACACAATTCACACAACGTCAGAAACTGGAATAGAATCTGTATGTGTGGAGCTTAACAAATGTTATAGAGACACATGATGCTGTCCTGGACACAAGACAGGCAGAGAAATGCTGTGGAAGGTGACAAAGGAGCTGCAAGTGCACTGCTGGGGTAGAGGAGACCTCCTGAGGCCACACAGTGTAGGGTAGATGGAGCGAGAGGAGGGCACTGCAGTGGAATTCCGATACATCAAAGTCTGGCTCTTCAAAGGTAGCAGGAGGAAGACAAGGGCAGCATTTCCTCAGAGAGGCTGTTTTCCCTTTCCTCCTTCCAACCTCTCCTGTGTGCTTTCCATCTAACCTCTCCATATCCCCTTTACTTCCTCTCAAATTGATGGGTTATTATTGTTGTTATTATTATATGAATAAATATACAAGAACAGAACTGGAGAGATGGCTCAGAGGTTAAGAGCACTGTCTGCTCTTTCAGAGGCCCTGAGTTCGATTCCCAGCAACCACATGGTGGCTCACAACCATCTATACGAGGTTCTGATGCCCTCTACTGGCATACGGATGTACATGCAGACAGAGCAATCGTGTGTGTGTGTGTGTGTGTGTGTGTGTGTGTGTGTGTATGTGTGTATAAAGTAAATAAATAAATCTTTAAAATATATAGAGAGAACTACAACCTGTTGAATCTGCTTAATGTTACTTACATGTACATGACTTCAGAGCTGACCATTTGGTGTTGTATAAATAATTAGGAGTCTCATCCCTGGGGAAGACTAATTCTCCCTCTCTGTTATTTCCCTATTGTTCTTTGTCTAGAGATGGGGCCCTGTGGGATTTCCCCCTTCCATGTTAGCATAAAATCATTTCCTACTACAATTCAGCATCTCCTGAGAAATTCTGATACATCCTGTGAATACAGATATGTAAAATGGATATGAAACTTAATCATTTACTAATAATAAATCATAAATTTATTTTAAAACCATTATTTGTGTATATGTACAAATTTACCATTTATCAAAAGTTAAAGGAATTCACATTTTTATTTTTATATAAATAATTAAATCATGACTATTTGATATTTCAGGTTATAATGCATCTCTGATGCATTTTAGAATTCATCATTTTCATTTTATAATCATCAATACTGCGGATGTTGCTTTGCATAAATATGTAATACAAAACAGCAGAAGTATGTTTGGGACCATTTCAGAAGTTATCAAATCCCAAGCCAAAGTGATTTTAAACTTCCTGTTTTCCCTGGGGATGGTGTCTCACAGCTTTAATGCCAGCACTTAAGGTAGAGGCAGGTGGATCTCTGTGAAATCCCAAGCCAGCTAGAGCTATGTAGAAAGACCCTATCTCAAAAACAGAAGGTTCTTGTTTTCCATAATTAAACCATTACAATTAGTTTGTTTTTAGATTTGTTTATTTATTAATTTATATATATTTTTTATTCACTTTAAAACTGATCGCAGCCCCACTCCCTCCTCTCCCCCTCCTCTTTTCCTCAGAGAAGGGGCAGTCCCCCCATGACTGCCAACTTGCCCTGGCACATCAAGTCTCAGCAGAACTGGGCCCATCCTTTTCTACTGAGGCCAGACAAGGCAGCTCAGCTAGGGGAAACGGAAATGTTTCCAAGGGCAAAGAACAGAGTCAGAGATAGCTCCTCCTCCCATTGTTAGGGACCCATATGTTGACCAAGCTGCACATCTGCTACATATGTGTAGGTGGTCTGAGTCCAGCCCATGGATGTTCTTTAGTTGGTTTTTCAGTCTCTGCCAGTCCCCATGGGCCCAGGTTAGTTGACTCTGTAGGTCTTCTTCTAGTGTCCTTGACCACTCCGACTCCTTCTATCCTTCCCCCGATTCTTCACAGACTCCCTGAGCTCTGCCTAATGCTTGGCTGTGGATCTCAGCATCTGCTTCCATCAGCTGCTGGATGAAGCCTCTCAGAAGACAGTTATGCTAGACTGCTGTATGCAAGCATAGCAGAGTGTCATTAATAGTGTTAGGAGTTATCTATTTCCCATGGGTTGGGTCTCAAGTTGGGACAGTCATTGGGTGGTCAATCTCTGTTCCATCTTTATCTCTGTACATCTTGTAGGAACTCCTACAGCTGATTAACACCTTCAGCAAAGTGTCTGGATACAAAATTAACTCAAAAAAAAATCAGTAGCCTTCCTGTGTACAAAGGACAAAAGGGCCGAGAAAGAAATTAGGGAAACAACACCCTTCACAATAGCCACAAAAGACATAAAGTACCTTGGTGTGAACCTAACCAAGCAAGTCAAAGACTTATATGAAAAAAATTTCCAGTCTCTGAAGAAAGAATTAGAAGAAGATATCAGAAGATGGAAAGATCTCCCATGCTCATAGCTTGGCAGGATTAACATAGTAAAAATGGCCATCTTACCAAAAGCAATCTACAGATTCAATGCAATGCCCATCAAACTACCAACATAATTCTTTACAGACCTGGAAAGAAAAATTCTCACCTTCATATGGAACACCAAGAAACCCAGAATTGCTAAAACAATTCTCTACAGTAAAAGATCTTCAGGAGGTATCTCCATCCCTGATCTCAAGCTGTACTATAGAGCAACAATACTAAAAACTGCATGGTACTAGCATAGAAACAGACTGGTGGATCAATATAATCGAATAGAAGACCCTGAAATAAACCCACACACTTATGGACACCTGATTTTTGACAAAGATGCCAAATCCATACAATGGAAAAAAGACAGCATCTTCAACAAATGGTGCTGGTCTAACTGGAAGTCTACATGTAGAAAAATGCAAATAGATCCATACTTCTCACTCTGCACAAAACTAAAGTCTAAGTGGATCAAAGACCTCAACATAAAACTAGACACACTAAACCGCTTAGAAGGAAAAGTGGGGAATACTCTTGAACTCATTGGTACAGGAGAAAATTTCCTGAACAGAACACCAACAGCACAGGCTCTAAGAGCAACAATTAATAAATGGGACCTCATGAAACTGAAAAGCTTCTGTAAAGCAAAGGATACTGTCCTCAGTACAAAACGACAGTCTACAGATTGGGAAAAGATCTTTACCAACCCTATCTCTGACAGAGGGCTAATATCCAGTATATATAAAGAACTAAAGAAGTTAACCAGCAAAAAAATGCAGCCACTTTTGACGAGAACTGATAGACTAAGATCAGAAAGGAGAGAAGAACCTCCCCTATCAGTGGACTTGGGGAGGGGCATGCATGCAGAAAGGTGAGGGAGGGTGGGATCGGGAGGGGATGAGGGTGGGGCGTATGGGGGGATACAAAATTAATAAAGTGTAATTAATTAAAAAAATCAAGTAATCCAATTAAAAAATGGGGTGCAGAGCTAAACAGAGAATTCTCTGCAGAGGAATATCGAATGGCAGAGAAACACTTAAAGAAATGCTCAACCTCATTAGCCATCAGGGAAATGCAAATCAAAACAACCCTAAGATTTCACCTTATACCCATCAGAATGGCTAAGATAAAAAACTTAAGAGACAACACATGCTGGAGAGGTTGTGGAGAAAGGGGAACCCTTCTCCACTGCTGGTGTGAATGTAAACTTGTATAACCACTCTGGAAAGCAATCTGGTGTTTTCTCAGACAACTAGGAATAGTGCTTCCTCAAGATCCAGCTATACCACTCCTAGGCATATATCCAAAAGATTCTCAAGTACACAATAAGGACATTTGCTCAACCATGTTTGTAGCAGCCTTATTTGTAATAGCCAGAAGCTGGAAACAACCCAGATGCCCCTCAGTGGAGGAATGGATGCACAAATTATGGTATATCTACACAATGGAATATTACTCCGCAGTACAAAAAAAAAAAGGAAATCATGAAATTTGCAGGTAAATGGTGGGATCTGGAAAAGATCATCCTGAGTGAGCTATCCCAGCAGCAGAGAGATGCACACAGTATATACTCACTCATATAGACATATAATATAGGATAAACCTACTAAAATCTGTACACCTAAAGAAACTAATCAAGAGGGAGGACTCTTGCTAAAATGATCAATTCCTACCCAGAAAGGCAAAGAGGCTGGACATCAGAACAAGGAGAATAGAGGAAACAAGTCAGGAGCCTGACACAGAGGACCTCTGAAAAGCTCTGCCCTGCAGACTATCAATGTATATACTGAGACTTATGGGCAACCTTTGGGCAGAGTGCAGGGAATCTTAGGAAGGAAGTGGGAAACAGTAAGATCTGGAGAGGACAGGAACTCCATAAGGAGAGCAACAGAACCAAAAATCTGAGCACAAGGGTCTTCCCTGAGACTGCTATTCCAACCAAGGACTATGCATGGAGATAACCTAAGACCCCTGCACAGATGTAGCCCATGGCAGTTCAGTATCCAAGTGGGTTCCATTGTGATAGGAACAGGGACTGTCTCTGACAGGAACTGATTGGCCTGCTCTTTGATCACCTCCCCCTGAGGGAGAAGCAACATTACCAGGCCACAGAAGAAGACAATGCAGCCACTCCTGATGAGACCTAATTGACTAGGATTAAAAGGAGGGAAAAGAAGTCCTCCCCTATCAGTGGACTTGGGGAGGGCCATGCATGAAGAAGGTTGGAGGAAGGGAGGGATTGGGATGGGAGGAGGGAGGGAACCACGGGGGGATACAAAGTGAGTAAAGCATAATTAATAAAGAAAAATAAAATAAAATAAAAATTTAAAAAATACCCTGAAAAATAAAACATAAAAACTAAATGTAGCATGACACCTCTGGGAAATATCAATTCTATAATAATGGGCACAGTAAGAGTAAATTAAATTAAATACCAGACAAAGAATTCAAAAGATTACAGGAATGTTTAACAAAACTGAGAATACACATAAACTCCCAAATTAATTTAGAGAACATAAATAAACACTGAATAGAATTTTTAAGTCCACATAGGACAAGAAAAGAAAATTAATAAAGAGTTAGAAATCTTTTTTAAATGCTTACTTGAAACTCTAGAAATGAAAAACCCTTTAAATGAAATTTTAAAATTCTATAGAGAGAGCTAAAGAGATGGCTCAGCAGTTAAGAGCACTTACAGCTCTTTCAGAGGACTTGTGTTCAGTTCCCAGCATGTATATGGCACTTACAACTCGGTAATTCCATTTCCAAGGGATCTAGTGCTATCTTATGGCCTCCACAAGTACCAAGCATGCACACAAAGTATACATACATACATGCAGTTAGAACACTTCTAGACATAAAATATAACTAAATCTTTTAAAAACTCATCAGAAGGCCTTGCCAATAGGAATAAATAGAAAACAGAACATCAGTGCTATATGGTAAAATAAATAAATTAGAACATTCAGACCCTAACAAAGAGACAGTTGAGGAGGTTTGACAGTTAGTGGCTATTGAGGGAAAAAGACATTTTTCTTCAAGGCTGTGGATTCCTAACAGATTACCCATGCCCCATGGTGTCCATGAACATGGGTGTCCCTCCTCCCATGTTCATACAGGAAGCACAAATTGAATTCAGCGAGGCATGAAGAAGAAGAAGAGAAGGAGGAAGAAGAAGACGAAGAAGAGGAAGAAGATGAAAAATTATTGGCTAGCTTTCATAGTGCTAGAATATGTCAGGCAAACTGTTGGGGAAGAAAGTCATTAACAGCCTTACCCAGCTATGAACCCTACAATACCAATCTTTCTGACAAGACATGCTGGTATAACAATGGCATGACTATTATGTTGGTAATTAACCACCCTCTGGTTGGATTTGAGGTATATGCTACAGAACAGAAGAGTATACATGCCAGGTTCTATAAACCCAGTCTATATATATATATATATGTCTGAGGAGGTCTTAGGCCCTGATTTAGCTAAAGAGATATGGAACTAAACTGTTCTCTAAATATTAATGTTTATATGCATGCAAAAAAAATGTTATGCCCAGTCTTGACAAGAGAAATCTCTCTGCTATGTACTTTGTGAATGTACTCATGACTGATCAAGGTGTTGATGACAAGTAATAGTTGAGTGTTCATCCTTAAGCAGGACATGCATATCAATGCCTTCTAAGAATCATGGAGAATCATCAGAGAGAAGGCAGAAAAATGTAAAGGCTAGAAAACAGAAAGAGTAACTGCTGTCTTCTGAACACAACTCAGACATCACAATCGTGATCTCACAACAAATATAGCTGCCTGCACTGAACCCAGGCAAAAACACTTTCTGCCAAGACTGACAGCTTTCAATCCCCATATGACAGAAAGTATGGTAGTTTAAGTGAAATGGCTTTTATAAGTTCATGTATTTGAACATCTAATTCCCAGTTAGTGGAACTATTTAGAAAGGATTAAGATGTTTAGCCTTCTTGGAGGAGGTGTCACTTTGTCATAGTAGGTGTCTCACTGGGGATGGGCTTTGAGGTTCTAAAATCACATGCCAGGTCCTCCTCCTCTCTCTCTCTCTCTCTCCATGCCTGCCTGCCTACAACTTGTGTATAAGGATCTAAGCTTTCAGCTACTGCCCTGGCAACATGCCAGTCTGCTGGACAGCATACTCCTTGTCATGGTGGTCATCATAAACTGGCTCTGAAAATGTTAAGTAAACCCTAAGTTAAATGCTTTATTCTGACCTTGGTAATAGTATCTTTTCATAGCAATAGAACAGTAACAAAGACAAAAATAGAGAATGAACTCCCACAACTTGTTCTCTAACCACACACAAACACACACACACACACACACACACACACACACACACAATGTATGCGTGCATATGTGCACCACTCACTAAATAAATAAATGTAGTAAAACTTACAAAGTTGCCTACTTTGTGCGACTTTAGTACACCTCATTTTTAGATGCCATTCTACCAGGTAAATAGATTGAATAGTTCTTTATCCCCCAAGGAAATAGAAGCTGTCATCAAAAGTCTACCTTCCAAAAAAAGCCCAGGGCCAGTTGATTTCAGTGCAGAATTCTATCAAAGCTTCAAAGAAGAGCTAACTCCAATTCTTTTCAAACTATTCCACAAAATAGAAACACAAGGAACATTACCAAACTCATTCCATGAAGCCACAGTCACCTTGATACCCAAACCACACAAAGACCCCCCCCCAAAAAAAAGAGAACTTCAGACCTATTTCTCTTATGGACATTGATGTAAAAATAGTCAATAAAATACTTGCAAACTGAATCCAACACATAAAAGATACCATCTACCATGACCAAGTAGGCTTCATTCTAGGCATGCGGGGGTGGTTCAATATATGGAAATCCATCAATGTGATCCACCATGTAAACAAACTGAGGGAGAAAAACCACATGATCATCTACTTAGATGCCAAAAAAGTATTTGACCAAATCCAACACTCATTCATGTTTAAAGTCTTGAAGAGATCAGGGATACAAGGCACATACTTAAACATAGTAAAGACGATATACAGCAAGCCTACAGCCAACATCAAACTCAACGAAGAGAAACTTAAATCAATCCCACTGAAATCAGGGACAAGACAAAGCTGCCCACTCTCTCCATATCTCATCAACATAGTACATGAAGACCTAGCCAGAGCAATAAGACAACGAAAGGAAATCAAGGGGATACAAATTGGAAAAGAAGAGGTCAAAGTGTCACTATTCACAGATGATATGATAGTATACATGAGTGACCCCAAAAATTCAACCAGAGAACTCCTTCAGCTGATAAACACCTTCAGCAAAGTGGCAGGATACAAAATCAACTAAAAAAAATCAGAAGCCCTCCTATATACCAAAGACAAAAAGGCTGAGAAAGAAATTAGGGAAACAACACCCTTCACAATAGCCACTAATAGCATAAAGTACCTTGGGGTGACACTAACCAAGCAAGTGAAAGACCTGTTTGAGAAAAACTTCAAGTCTCTGAAGACTCAGAAGATGGAAAGATCTCCCGTGCTCATGGATTGGTAGGATTAACATTGTGAAAATGGCCATCCTGCCAAAAGCAATCTACAGATTCAATGCAATTCCCATCAAAATACCAACTCAATTCTTTTCAGACCTTGAAAAAAAGATTCTCAGCTTCATATGGAGAAACAAAAAACCTAGAATCTCCAAAACAACCCTGTACAACAACAGATCATCTAGAGGTATCTCCATCCCCGATCTCAAGCTGTACTACAGAGCAATAGTAATAAAAACTGCATGGTATTGGCATAGAAACACCAAGGAGGATCAATGGAACCGAATAGAAGACCCAGAAATAAACCCACATACCTATGAATACTCAATTTTTTACAAAGCAGCCAAAACCATTCAATGGAAAAAAGATAGCATCTTCAACAGATGGTGCTGGTCTAATTGGATGTCTACATGCAGAAAAATGAAAATAGATCCACATTTATCACCCTGCACAAAAATAAAGTCTAAGTGGATCAAAGACCTCAACATAAAACCAGATACGCTATATCTGTTAGAAGAAAAAGTGGGGAACAGCCTAGAATTCATTGGCAAAAGAGACAACTTCCTGAACAGAACTCCAACAGCACAGGCTCTAAGAGCAACAATCAATAAATGGGACCTCATGAAACTGAAAAGCTTCTGTAAAGCAAAGGACACCGTCATCAAAACAAAATAACTGCCTACAGATTGGGAAAGAATCTTCACCAACCCTTTATCTGACAGAGGACTCATATCCAGTATATATAAAGAACAAAAAGAAGCTGAAAAGCAGCAAACCAAGTAATCCACTTAAAAAATGGGGAACAGAGCTAAACAGAGAATTCTCTGTAGAGGAATATCGAATGGCAGAGAAACACTTAAAGAAATGCTCAACGTCATTAGCCATTAGGGAAATGCAAATGAAAACGACCCTGAGATTTCACCTTACACCCATCAGAATGACCAAGATGAAAAATTCAAATGACAACACATGTTGGAGAGGTTGTGGAGAAAGGGGAACCCTCCTCCATTGCTGGTGGGAATGTAAACTGGTACAACCACTTTGGAAGTCAATCTGGCGCTTTCTCAGACAATTAGGAATAGCGCTTCCTCAAGACCCAGCTATACCACTGCTAGGCATATACCCAAAATTTACTCAAGAACACAAAAAGGATATTTGCTCAACCATGTTTGTAGCAGCTTTATTTGTAATAGCCAGAACCTGGAAACAATGCAGATGTCCATCAACGGAGGAATGGATACAGAAATTGTGGTATTTTTACACAATGGATTACTACTCAGCAATCAAAAACGAGGAAATCATGAAATTTGCAGGCAAATGGTGGGATCTAGAAAAGCTCATTCTGAGTGAAGTATCCCAGAAGGAGAAAGACAAACATGGAATATACTTGCTTATATAGACCTAAAAGATAGAATAAACATAATGAAATCTATACACCTAAAGAAGATAATCAAGAAAGCAGACACGGGGTATGATGATCTATCCTCATTTAGAAAGACAAATGGGATACGCATTGAACGTATGACAGGAGTTTACCGCAGAAAGCATCTGAAAGACTCTACCTAACAGTGCTCTAAAGTAGATACTAAGACTCATAACCAAACCTCGGCACAGTGCAGGGAATCATATGAAAGAAGGGGAGTTTGATGTGGAAAGGATAGGAGCAAACATATCTGGACACAGGGTCTTTTCTGAGATGGACACTCAACCAAAGACCATGAGAGGATAAAACCTAGAACCTCTGCTTGAATGTGACCCGTGATAGCTCAGTAATCCATTGGGGGTTTCCCATAGTAAGGGGAACAAGGACTATTTCTAACAGGAACTCAATGACTGGCTCTTTGACCTCCCCACCTTCCAAGGGAGGAGCAGTACTGTTAGGCCACAGAGGAAGACTTTGCAGCCAGTCGTGAAAATACCTGACAAAAGGGAGTCATATGAAAGGGGAGGAGGTCCTCCCCTATCAGTGGACTTGGAAAGGGGCAGGGAGGAGATGAGGGAGGGAGGGTGGGATTGGGGAGGGAATGAGGGATACAGCTGGGATACAGAATTTACAAAATGTAACTAATGAGAAAAATAAAATTAAAAAAAATAATAATAGTATACATGAGTGACCCCAAAAATTCAACTAGATAACTCCTTCAGCTGATAAACACCTTCAGCAAAGTGGCTGGATACAAAATCAACTCAAAAAATCAATAACCCTCCTGTATACCAAAGACAAAAGGGCTGAAAAATAAATTAAAGAAACTACACCCTTCACAATAGCCACAAATAACATAAAGCACCTTGGTGTGACTCTACCCAAGCAACTGAAAGACCTGTTTGACAAAAACTTCAACTCTCTGAAGAAAAAAATCAAAGAAAATATGAGAAGATGGAAAGACCTCCCATGCTCATGGATCAGTAGTGAAAATGGCCACGTTGCCAAAAGCAATCTGCATATTCAATACAATTCCCATCAAAATACCAACACAATTCTTTACAGTCCTTGAAAAAACAATTCTCAACTTCATATGGAAAAACACAAAACCGAGAATTGCCAAAACAATCCTGTAAAACAACAGATTGTCTGAAGCTATTTCCATCCTTGTTCTCAAGCTGTACTACAGGGCAATAGAAATAAAAACTGCATAGTACTGGCATAGGAAAAGAATGATGGATCAATGGAATTGAAAAGAAGACCCAGAAATAAACCCACACACCTATGGGCTTTTGATTTTTGACAAAGCCAAAAACATCCAGTGGAAAAAAGACAGCATCTTCAAAAAATGGTGCTAGCCTAACTGGATGGCTACATGTAGAAAAATGCAAATAGATCCATACTTATCACCCTGCACAAAACTAAAGCCCAAGTGGATCAAAAACCTCAACATAAAACCAGAAAACTAAATCTGTTAGAAGAAAAACTGGGGAAGAGCCTTGAACTCATTGGCACAAGAGACAACTTCCTAAACAGAACACCAACAGCACAGGCTCTAAGATCAACACTCAATAAATGGGACCTGATGAACTGAAAAGCTTATGTAAAACAAAAGACACTGTCGTCAGAACAAAACCACAGCCTACAGACTGGGAAAGGATCTTCATCAACCCTATATCTGCCAGAGCTACTATCCAGGATATATAAAGAACTCAAGACATTAAAAACCAACAAAACAAGTAAACCAATTAAAAATGGGGTACAGAGATACAAAGTGAATAAACTAATTAATATAAAAAATAATTTTTTTAAATAAGGTACAGAGCTAAACAGAGAATTCTCTGTAGAGGAATATCAAATGACAGAGAAACACTTAAAGAAATATTCAAAGTCTTTAGTCATCAGGGAAATTCAAATCAAAATGACCCTGATATTTTACCTTTCACCCATCAGAATGGCCAAGATCAAAAACTCAAGTGACAATACATACTGGAGTGGATGTGGAGGAAGAGGAACCCTCCTCCACTGCTGGTGGGAATGTAAACTTGTACAACCACTTTGGAAATCAATCTTGCACTTTCTCAGACAATTAGGAATAGTGCTTCCTCAAGATCCAGCCATACCACTCCTAGGCATATATCTAAAATATGCTCAAGTACACAACAAGGACATTTGCTCAACCATGTTCATAGCATCTTTATTTGTAATAGCCAGAAGCTGGAAACAACCCAGATGCCCTTCAACTAAGGAATGGATACAGAAATTGTGGTACATTTACACAGTGGAATACTACTCAGCAATTAAAAACAAGGAAATCATGAAATTTGCAGGCAGATGGTGGGAACTAGAAAAGATCATCCTGAGTGAGCTGTCCCAGAAGCAGAAAGACACACATGGTGTATACTCACTTATAAGTAGATATTAGACATATAACATAGGATGGTCATACTAAATTCTGTACACCTAAGGAAGCTAAGCAAGAAGGAGGACCCTGGGCAAGATGATCAATCCACACTCAGGTAGGCAAATGGGTTGAACATTGGAAGAGGGAGAAACAGGGAACAGGACAGAAGCCTACCACAGAGGGCCTCTGAAAGACTCTACCAATAAGGTATCAAAGCAGATGCTGAGACTCATAGTCAAACTTTGGGCAGAGAGCAGGGAATCTTATGAAATAAAGGGGAGATAGAAAGACCTAGAGGAGACAGGAGCTCCACAAAGAAAACAACAGAACCAAAATATCTGGGCATAGGGGTCTTTTTTCTGAGACTGATACTCCAACCAAGGACCATGCATGGAGAAAACCTAGAACCCCTGCACAGAGGTAGCCCATGGCAATTCAGTGTCCAAGTGGGTTCCATAGAATGTCTCTGACATGAACTGATTGGGCTGTTCTTTGATCACTTCCTCCTGAGGGGAGGAGCAGCCTTACCAGGCCACAGAGGAAGACAATGCAGCCAGCCCTGATGAGACCTGATAGGCTAGGGTTAGATAGAGAAAGAGGAGGACCTCTCCTCTCAGTGGACATTGGAGGAGATGAGGGAGGGAGGATAGGATTGGGAGGGATTGAGGGAGGGAGCTACATCTGGGATACAAAGTGAGTAAACTATAATTAATATAAAAAATAAATAATAAAATCATCCTTAGAAAGGAAGGAAGGATGGAAGGAAGGAAGGAAGGAAGGAAGGAAGGAAGGAAGGAAGGAAGGAAGGAAGGAAGGAAGGAAGGAAAAAAAGAACTAAGCAAACCCAAGTTGAATAGATGACCAGAAATAATCAAACTGTGGACTTGAAATCAATAAAAAGAGAACAATACAAAGAAACAGTGAAACAAAAAGTTGGTTCTTTAAGAAAAATCAGCAAGATAGACAAACCTTTATCCAAACTAATAAAAGAGGGAGATAGAATATCCAAATTAACAAGATCAGAAATGAAAAGGACACTGAGCAAATCATAAGGACATACTTTAAACCTGTATTCTACAAAATTTGAAAAATTTTAAAGACATGGATAAGTTTAAAGTTGAATCAAAATCAGATAAACAATTTAAATAAACCTATAAGCAAATAAAATGCAATTAACATAATTTTTTAAATTTAATTTAAAAACTAAAAGACAAACAGAACTATAATGCCTAGTGAAATAGAAGCTGTCATTAAAAGTCTACCCAACTTTCAGAGAAGAACTAATGTTAATATTCAAATTATTCCACAAAATAGAAACAGAAGTAATACTGCCCAATTTGTTTTATAAGGCCAAAGTTACCCTGACACCTAAACCACATAAAGGCCAAAGGAAGAGAATTACAGAACAATCTCCCTTATGAACATAGATGTAAAATTTCTCAATAAAATAATATGCAAACCAAATCCAAGAACATATATAACATATCCACCATGATCAAGTGAACTTCATTCCAGAGATGCAGGGATGGTTCAACATACGAAAATCAGTAAGTGCAATCCACCATATAAATAAACTGAAAGAAAAAAAACGCATCTCATTAGATGCCAAAAATATGCTCCTTAATGATAAAGTCCTGAAGAGGTTAAGGATACAGGGGACATGCCTAAACATAATAAAGGTAGTTAAAGCAAGCCTATAGCTAACATACAACAAAATGGAGAAAAATACAAAGCAATTCCACTCAAATCAAGAACAAGACAAGGAAGTCCACTCTCTCCATACCTATTCAATGTTGTACTTGTAGTCTTAGCTACAGCAATAAGACAACTGAAGGAGATCAAGGGATACAAATTGGAAAGAAAGAAGTCAAAGTATCATTATTTGAAGATATGATAGTTTGCACAAGAGATCCTAAAAATTCCATCAGGGAACTACTACAGCTGATAAATACTTTCATCAAAGTGGCTGGATACAAGATTAACTCAAAAAGTAATCATAGCCTTCTTTTATACAAAAGACAAATAAACTGAGGAAGAAATCAGGTAAATAACACCTGTCACAATAGCCTCAAATAATATAAAATATCTTGAAGTAACTCTAACCAAGCAAGTGAAAGACCTATATGACACGAACTTCAAGTCTTTGAAGAAAGAAATTAAAGAAGATATCAGAAGAAAGAACGATCTCCCATGCTTATGGATAAGTAGGATTAACATAGTAAAAATGGCCATTTTACCAAAAGCAATCTACAGATCCCAACACAGATCCCACCAAAATTCCAACACAATTCTTTACAGACCTTAAAAGAACAATACTAAACTTCATATGGAATACATTAAAAACCCAGAAAAGCTAAAACAATCCTGTACAGTAAAAGAATTTCCAGACATATCACCATCCCTGATTTCAAGTTGTGCTACAGAACTATAGTAACAAGTACCACATGGTATTGACATAAAAACAGACAGTTGGATAAAAGGAATTGAAGACCCAAGCATAAATCCTCATACCTCTAGACACCTGATTTTTGATAAAGAAGCCAGAAATATACAATAAGAAAAAAAAGTATCTTCAACAAATGGTGCTGGTCTAACTGCATGTCTATATGTAGAAGAATGTTAAAATGTTTATATCTATCACCCTGCACAAAATTCAAGTCCAAGTGGAGAAAAGACCTCAACATAAAACCAAACACACTGAACATTATAGAAGAAAAAGTGAGGACTAGCCTTGAATGCTTTGGCACCAGAGACAATTTCCTGTACAGAACACCAATAGCATAAGCACTAAGATCAATAACTGACATGAACTGATTGGCCTGCTCTTTGATCACCTCCCACTAAGGAGGAAGCAACCTTAACAGGCCACAGAGGAAGACAATGCAGCCAGTCCTGCTGAGACCTGATAGACTAGTATCAGAAGGAAGGAGAAGATCTCCTCTATCAGTGGACTTGGGGAGGGGCATGGGTGGAAAAGGCAGAGGAAGGGTGGGATTGGGAGGGGAGAAGGGAGGGAGCTACAGGAGGGATACAAAGTGAATAAACTGCAATTAATAAAAATAAAAAATTTTAAAAAATAAAATAAATGGCACCTCCTGAAACTGAAAAGTGTAATCGTGGTTTCCCACCCATGCCCCAATTCCAGAAATAACAACTGTGAGACTTTATTATTTATGAATAAATGCCTAGGCCATAAGCTTTGGTTCATTCCCTGGCTAGCTCATCACTATTCTTACCTATTCTATGTGTGCCACATATCTGGCTACCTCTCTTCAGTTTCACGCATCTGTCCCCGTCAGAGTTCAGGAAAATCTCCTGACTCTGACTCTATCCCAAAGTTCATCTCTTTCTCCTGAGCTTCCACGTCTTATTTCTTGCCTCAGCTAATAGACCATCAACATTTTATTGACAGGTGATGCTTCCAGGTAATACACAAGAGATTCTTTCTTTAAAAAAAAAGAAAAAAGCAAAGAACACCATCACACCATCTGTAGGACAAAATGGCAGCCTGTGGAAAGGAAAAGACCTTCACCCACATCTGAAAGAGGGCTAATTTCCAAAATATATAAAGAACTCAGGAGACTAGACATCAACAAACCAAATAACCCAATTAAAAACTGGAGAACAGATCTAAGCAGCTAATTCTCAACAGAGGAATCTCAAATGGCCAAGAAACACTTAAAGGAATGTTCAACATCCATAGCCATCAGGGAAATGCAAATCAAAACAACTCTGAGATTCCATCTTATACCCATCAGAATGGCTAAGATTAAACACTCAAGTGACAGAACAGGCTGGTGAGGATGTGGAGGAAGGGGAACCCTCCTCCACTGCTTATATTAGAACAAACTGGTACAACCACTTTGGATATCAATAAGGTGTTTTTACAGAAATTGGAGATTGAGCTGCCCCAAGACCCAGCTATACCATTCTTGAGCATGTACCCAAACGATGTTCCACCATACTACAATGACATTTGCTCAACTATGTTCATAGCAGCTTTACTCATAAAATCCAGGAAGAGAAAACAACCTAGATGGATTTTTTTTAAATGTGGTACATTAAAAAAAATGACAACATGAAATGTGTAGAAAATGGATAGAAATTAATAAAGAAAAAAAATTATCCTGAGTGAGGTAACCCTATCTAGAAAGGCAAACACAGTATGTACTTGCTTAAAGTGGATGTTAGCTGTAAAATAAAGGACAATAATGCTATAATCCACAGACCCAGAGAAGCCAAATAATAAGAAGGATACAAGGAGAAATATATGACCTCTCTGGGAAGGAGAAATAGAATAGACAACGATGAGTAGAGAAAGACAATGGGTCGGGGAGGGGAAAGGGAGGGATCAGGTCAGGAGTGAGAATGGAGGGAGAGACTATTGGAATTGAGGGCCATCTCGAGATGAGCGAGAAACCAAGTGCAATGGAAGCTCCTAGGAATCTATGAGCGTGTCCCTAGCTAAGACTCCGAGCAACAGGGGATATAGTCTGATCCAGCCATCTCCTACAACCAGGCAAGTCTCCCAGTGGAGGGATTGGGACAGACACCAACCCAGCCACAAAACCTTAGACCTAGGCAGTTTGTCCTGCCTACAAGATGTGCTGGGGTAAAGGTGGCAGAAGTTGTGGGAGTGCGCAACCAATGACTAATCCAGCCTGCGACCATAACATGAGAGGGAGTCCACCCTGACGCTGCCTGAAGGTCCAGGACTCAAAGGCTGGCCCAGAGACCTAGAATAGAACCAAACATGACTGGGGAAAAAGTCAGTGAAAGGATGCCTAATGATATTCTGCTATAGTCAGAGATTGGTGCCTAGCCCAAATGTCATCAGAGAGGCTTCATCCAGCAAATAGAAGCAGATCCAGAGACCCACAGCCAAACATTAGGCAAAGCTTGGGGCAGGATTATAGGAGCCAGAAGGATCAAGAACACCACAAGAAAACCCACTGAAGATCTAATCTGGGCTCACAGGGGCTCACAGAGACAAACAGGAAGCCTGCATGCGACTGACCTAGGCCCTCTGCATATATGTCACAGTTGTGTAACTTGGTACTTTTGTGGGACTCCTAACAGTGGGATCAGGGGCTGTCTGACTCTTGCCAGCTTTTGGGCCTTTTTCCTCATACTGGGTTGCCTCAATCAGCCTTTATACAAGAGGATAAAGACTTTATCCTTTATATCCTTTATACTAGCCAGTCTTACTGCAACTTGATATGGCATATTTTGTTGATATGGAGACCTGCCCTTTTCTGAAGAAAATGGAGAAGGGCTGGACAGGGGAGTAGAGGAGAGGTAAAGAGGAGTAACTGGGAGAAGAGGAAGAAGGGAAAACTGCAGTCATTATGTGTTTAAAAAAAAAAACAAACATTTGGAATAGTTACCAGGGTCCATAAAACAAGGCTCCCCCCGGGGAGGTGGTGGGATGGGGTGAATTGTACTTGTGCCAGAGAGCAGGAAGGAGCAGAAGGTTGGAAGGGCAAGTAGGAAACAAGAAAGAGTTAAAAAGAAGCAGGCTTGCCTAGTTTTATGTTTTCTTTCTCTGGTGAGCTCAAACTTTTCCATAACAAACTAGTCTGTTGCATAAACTTTCTTTAAAAGGTTAATGATATAAATTTCCATTCTCCTTTCCAATGTTTTTTGGTCCCTGAAGGAGGGTGTCCAGCTGCAGGGAGTCCTTCATCTTTGATGCTCAGCTATGATTCACTCCTGGGTTAGGCTTGGTATCCACAACCTTTCCCTCAGGATTCAGAAACCAAGAAACAATCTGCTGGTGACCCAGGAGCTGACACCAGCTGTGAGGTAGAGAGCTACATTTCCCAGTCTGTGAGAGGCTTTCTGGTTAGTCATCCAGCTCTGATGCATTGAAGGAGGGATGAGAAGAAAGCTGCTAGTGAGAAAGGCAGGAAAAGAGGCAGGGTGAGTATCCAGAGTGTTGGACTGTTACCTGGGGAAGAGCTCACATGCCTGGGGATGATGACTGTTCAAGATGCAAGGCTATTCAACATTCTATAGTCTTCAGGTCAAACTGATCATCATTTAATATTTATATGATTAGGACTAAATCTTTTCCTTCATCTTCTGCTAAAGGCTGATCAGAATGCTGTAATATCAGTAACAAGAACCTAAATGTTTCCCCAAACTTCTTATTTTCATTTACAGTCTTATATACCTCTACAGATATTTTAGTGAATGTCCCACATCCATCTTTGCAGTGTGCCTTGGGTGAGTCTGTGCTAGAGATATCTTCCTGTTCCCCTCAGCTCTTCAGGTTTACTCATCCATCAATATCCAGTTCATGCTTAGCTTACTTCCTCTAGTAAATGCTGACTGAGTGCCTATTATGTGGGCTGTCTGGCTTTCATGCTTAGCTTACTTCCTCTAGTAAATGCTGACTGAGTGCCTATTATGTGGGCTGTCTGGCTTTCATGCTTAGCTTACTTCCTCTAGTAAATGCTGACTGAGTGCCTGTTATGTGGACTGTCTGGCTTTCATGCTTAGCTTACTTCCTCTAGTAAATGCTGACTGAGTGCCTGTTATGTGGGCTGTCTGGCTTTCATGCTTAGCTTACTTCCTCTAGTAAATGCTGACTGAGTGCCTGTTATGTGGGCTGTCTGGCTTTCATGCTTAGCTTACTTCCTCTAGTAAATGCTGACTGAGTGCCTGTTATGTGGACTGTCTGGCTTTCATGCTTAGCTTACTTCCTCTAGTAAATGCTGACTGAGTGCCTGTTATGTGGGCTGTCTGGCTTTCATGCTTAGCTTACTTCCTCTAGTAAATGCTGACTGAGTGCCTGTTATGTGGGCTGTCTGGCTTTCATGCTTAGCTTACTTCCTCTAGTAAATGCTGACTGAGTGCCTGTTATGTGGGCTGTCTGGCTTTCATGCTTAGCTTACTTCCTCTAGTAAATGCTGACTGAGTGCCTGTTATGTGGGCTGTCTGGCTTTCATGCTTAGCTTACTTCCTCTAGTAAATGCTGACTGAGTGCCTGTTATGTGGGCTGTCTGGCTTTCATGCTTAGCTTACTTCCTCTAGTAAATGCTGACTGAGTGCCTGTTATGTGGGCTGTCTGGCTTTCATGCTTAGCTTACTTCCTCTAGTAAATGCTGACTGAGTGCCTGTTATGTGGGCTGTCTGGCTTTCATGCTTAGCTTACTTCCTCTAGTAAATGCTGACTGAGTGCCTGTTATGTGGGCTGTCTGGCTTTCCACCACGCTCTAGGGGAAACTAGTGTCAGTTGTTAAGTACAACCCCAAACTTCGCCTCTCCATCTCTCTTTGAATTCACACACACACACACACACACACACACACACACACACACACGATTCTATTTCTTGGTATCAATATATTCTAATTAAAGCCAAAAAAATCCTATATAATAAAGAATTTGGCTGGACTTCATCCCAATCCTAGAAAGTAACCTATAAAGTCTTAAAATTTTCCAAGCAACATTAGAAACTTTGTTCTATGTGAAGGTCCCCTGGATTGTAGTGTGAAGTAACCTGTATGAGCTCCTGGACAGCTTTGATAACAAGGTGATTAGGAACTGAGCTAGCCATGGAAAAGGTCACCACGTCATTAGAGATCTGGCGTCCAGGTGTGAAGAGAGGGGAGGCTTACTATGGAGTTCAGTCATGAAGGCAATAGCTCAATGAATTATGCATACATAATGATATCTGGATAAAATTCTAGACTCTGAAGCTCTATGGAAATCTTCCTTGGAGAAGACATTCTGCATATTATCACACAATGATGGGCTGGAAGGTGACATCCTGACTCTGCAGGGAGAGAGAATGGAAACTGTGTTTGGAGTCCTCAGACCATGTCCTCTATGTCTTTTTGCTTCTTGGTTCATGCCAACTTGTATAATATTTGTGATAAAATTACAGTCATGGCCAGAGCATGTCCTGAGTTCTGTGAACCCTTATAGAAAAGTATCACCACTGACTCCCATATCTATGGCCAGTTAGACACGAATGAGTATGGCCTAAACCTGCAGCTGGTATGTAGTTTGTATGAACAGTCATACCATGTTAACAAAATGAATAGTAAATATATGCACAGGCTAGGAAACTATAAACAACAGAAGTTCTAAAACAATGAAAACACTTAATAAAAATGTTCAATAATTCAAGGAATTTATTTTATTCCAGACTAGACACATCAGAAGAGAAAAATAATAAACTATTAGAAATTTGGTAATCCCAGAACAAAAAGATTTCATTTTCTAGGTCCCTAAGGGCAAATTTGACTTCTATTCTTTCTATTGTATTTTGATAAATTTCCACAAGGTGAGTCATTTTTTTATGGGACATCTAGGTATCCTGGATAATAATTTCTTCTGCTTCCTCACAGAGGCCTCAGTTCTTGAAATAGTTAATGTAGTGGTTGATAGCATTCATACCTTCAGTCAGCAGCTCAGAAAGCGCCCCACTCACTCTCCCATTAGTAGACTTCCAGTCACAACATCAACCCAGGAGTCACAGGATAGAAATTTGCATATCAAACAGTTGAAATTATCAGTAGGCACTTGATTAATACCTAATAGGTAAAGTTGACAATGTTTCCCTTTTTTCATTAAAAATGGCTCAAGTACACAAAAAGGACATTTGCTCAACCATGTTTGTAGCAGCTTTATTTGTAATAGCCAAAAGCTGGAAACAACCCAGATGCCCCTCAATTGAAGAATGGATGCAGAAATTGTGGTACATCTACACAATGGAATATTACTCAGCAATGAAAAATAAGGAAATCATGAAATTTGCAGGTAAATGGTGGGATCTGGAAAGGATCATCCTGAGTGAGTTGTCTCAGAAGCAAAAAGACACACATGGTATATACTCACTCATATAGACATACAACATAGGACAAACCCACTAAAACCTGTGCATCTAAAGAAACTAAGCAAGAAAGAGGACCCTAACTAAAACGTCCAATCCCCATCCAGAAAGGCAAAGAGGATGGACATCAGAAGAAGAAGAAAACAGGAAACAACCTAGGAACCTACCACAGAGGGCCTCTGAAAGCCTCTGCCCTTCAGACTATCAAAGCAGATGCTGAGCCTGATGGGCAACTGTTGGGCAGAGTGAACGGAATTTTAGGTAAGAACTGGGAAATAGTAAGAGCTGGAGAGGACAGGGTCTCCACAAGGAGAGCAACAGAACAAGAAAATTTGAACATAGGGAACTTCCCAGAGACTCATACTCCAACCAAGGACTATTCATGGAGATAACCTAGAACCCCTGCACAGATGTAGCCCAGGGCAGTTCAGAGTCCAATTGGGTTACATAGTAATGTGAAGAGGGACTGCCTCTGACATACTCTGATTGGCCTGCTCTTTGATCACCTCCCTCTGGGGGGGGGAGCAGCCTTACCAGGCCACAGTAGAGGACAATACAGCCACTTTTGATGTGAACTGACAGACTAAGATCAGAAAGGAGAGGAGAACCTCCCCTATTAGTGGACTTGGGGAGTGGCATGCAAGCAGAGGGAGGAGGGAGGGTGGGATTGGGATGGGAGGAGGGAGGGGCTTATGGGGGGATGCAGAATGAATAAAGTGTAATTGATGAAAAATTTAAGAAAAAAGGGAAAAAAATAATTTAAGAACCTTAAATTACTTTCAAAATTGGAGGAAAACATGGAGTTAGTCAATTGGCATGGAGCACGTCTCGCCCCTGGGGGCAATGGTCTCCTGAACCTACTCAGACCTCGGACACCACCACTGCTAGTTCTAGAATTGACGCAGGATGTTCCAACGAGGGGTTAAGGCTTCTCATAATATTTCCTATAAGCCCACACCTGTTTGTCTATATCCCCCATTTTTATTCATTATTAGCCAGATAGAGCCAAGTAATTGTGGTAATGATACTTGCTTTTTTGCCCAATGCTGGAATGCTAGTAAAGTTAGGTATGCCCTGGTTACTCGCATGCCTCACTGGGTGCCTATGCCCATTGATGCCCCTCACGCTATGACTCTCTTCAGACAGAAAAGGGATCTTGGAACTACAGCCACCATTGTTACTACCATCTCATTGACGGCTGTTGGAGCTACCACCAGGGCATTAGCCATGAGTCATACTGGGCAGACGGCTCAGACCCTGAATAATCATTTAGCCAATGTAGCTCATGCCTTAGTTGTACATAAAGGAATTAATGCTCAACTAAAAGGAAGCTTGATGGTGTTCAATCAGATTTGACCTCTTGCAGGAGCAAATTGATACCCTATGGCAAATCGCTCAACCTGGCTGTCAATGAAAGTATGCTGGACTTTGTGTCACTAGCATACAACATGAGAATTTCTCCTGCGCTGCAAATCTGTCTAAACAATTGTTGAGCTATATTTTAGGTAATTGGACTGGAGAATTCGATACTACGATGGAGCAGCTGAGAGTGGCCATTGTCACAGTAAATTCTACCGGAGTGGACGCAGGACTAGCCACAGGATTATCAACATGGATTGCTGCAGCCATGAATCATCTGAAGGAATGGGTGGGCATGGGAGTGTTAGCAGGCCTTCTGGTGTTGGTCTCCTTGGTTTGCCTGTGGTATATATGCAAGATTAGAGTCTCACAACAGTGTGATGCAGCCATGATCATTCAGGCCTTAACAGCCATTGAAGCAGGACATTCTCCCCAAGCATGGTTGGATACCATAAAAAGCTAAAATGATACGCTCAGGATGCGAGGCTAAGCACTGCACTCAGGGTCAGCCGCTTTGGACCCAGAGAAGAGCATGTCTGATTGCATGCCGGTTGATGCCCCAGGTCCCGCCTCTGAGAAAAAGGTATCGGACGGGTCTGATGCTCTTTGGGTGGATGACACCTAAATGAACATCTGTACAAAGTCCCAATTTATTTCTAATATCAGAGATCAGACCTCTACTCTTGCCTGATGCGTCTAAAACAAAAAGGGGGAACTGTAGAGAGCTGCGGAATGCTATGCCTTAAAGATGGAGCTGGTTTCTGCCTTCCACCTTCCCGATGGTGAGTGCTCTCTGTCACGAACAACTCCACATTTGGCTAAGGCCGAGGATCTGGATTGCTTCTATGTATGTGGACCTATCTGCATTGCCCCCGTGGCACGCCTGGGTTGGCTACCCAGAGGCTATTTAAGCTGTGGGCTGGCTTTCCCCGGGGTCCGAGGATTGTTCAATGTTCCTGAATAAACTGCATTGAAAAAAAAAAAAAATGCCATGCTTTTGTTGGTCTGTCTCAGCAGCACCCTGTGTCTGGCATCTGATAGATGTCAATAGCACTCCTCCAGGCCCGTAAAGATATGTGTGGAGGGTTCACTACATGGCACTTGCAGGGCTAGGGAAAGTTATCGGGTTTCCATGAGCAAAATTACAGTAAAGACTTTTTTGCCTTTTGCTAATTGAAAACAAACTGCTCCTTTGGAAAGGGCCTTAGCCCTCTGAGGGCTACCATGGAAATAAGCTCACTAGCAGCAACTACTCAGACATTTAATTTCACCCACAGCAAAATACATTCTATAAGTGCTCATAGTATAAAATATATATTAACGGGGAACAACGTATGTATTCTGCTAGGAACAATCCTTTTTACTTTTTTAAATTTATTTTTATTTTTATTAATTACACTTTATTCATTTTCTATCCCCCTGTAGCCTCCTCCCTCCTTCCCTCCCAACCCCACTCTCCCTCCCTCTCCCCCACCCTTGCCCCTTCCCCAGTCCACTGATATGGGAAGTCGTCCCCTTCCCTCTGATCCTAATCTATCAGGTCTCATCAGGACTGGCTGCATTGTCCTCCTCTGTGGCCTGGTAAGGCTGCTCCCCCCACAGGGGGAGGTGACCAAAGAGCAGGCCAATCAGTTCATGTCAGAGACAGTCCATGTCCCCATTACTTTGGAACCCACTTGGGCACTGAACTGCCATGGGCTACATCTGTGCAGGCATTCCAGGCCATCTCCATTAGTGGTCCTTGGCTAGAGTATCAGTCTCAGAAATGACCCCAGTGCCCAGACTTTTTGGATCTGTTGCTTTCTTTGTGGAGCTCCTGTCCTCTCCAGGTCTTTACTATCCCCCATTTCTTTCATAAGATTCCCTGCAATCCTTCCAAACTTTAGCTATGAGTCTCAGCATCTGCCCCGATACCCTGGAGGGTAGAGCCTTTCTGAGGCCCTCTGTGGTAGGCTCCTGTCCTGTTCTCTGTTTTCTCCCTCTTCTGATATCCATCCTCTTTGTCTTTCTGAATGAAGATTGAGCATCTTAGCCAGAGTCCTCCTTCTTGATTAGTTTCTTTAGGTGTACAGAATTTGATATGTTTATGCTATATTATATGTCTAATATCCACTTATGAGTGAGTATATACCCTGTGTGTCTTTCTGCTTCTGGGATACCATACTCAGGATGATCTTTTCTAATTCCCACCATTTGCCTGCAAATTTAATGATGTCCTTGTTTTTAATTGCTGAGTAGTATTCCATTGTGTAAATGTACCACAATTTCTGTATCCATTCCTCCGCTGAGGGGCATCTGGGTTCTGGCTATTACAAATAAACCTGCTATGAACATGGTTGAGAAAATGTCCTTGTTATATACTTAGCCTCTTTTTGATATATGCCTAGGAGTGGTATAGCTGGATCTTGAGGAAGCGCTATTCCTAATTGTCTGAGAAAGTGCCAGCTTGATTTCCAAAGTGGTTGTAGCAGTTTACATTCCCACCAGCAATGGAGGAAGGTTTCCCTTTCTCCACATCCTCTCCAGCATGTGTTGTCACTTGAGTTTTTGATCTTAGCCATCTTGATGGGCATAAGGTGAAATCTCAGGGTTGTTTTGATTTGCACTTCCCTGATGAGTAAGGACATTGAACAATAAGTGTTTCTCTGCCATTCAATATTCCTCTATTAAGAATTCTCTGTTTAGCTCTGTACCCCATTTTTAATTGGATTACCTGATTTGTTGCTGTTAAAAATGGCCATTCTACCAAAAGCAATCTACAGATTCAATGCATCAAATTACCAACACAATTCTTTACAGACCTTGAAAGAAAAATTCTCAACTTCATATGAAATAACAAGAAACCCAGAATTGCTAAAACAATTCTCTACAATAAAAGATCTTCTGGAGGTATTTCCATTCCTGATCTCAAGCTGTACTATAGAGCAACAATAATAAAAAAAAAAAAAAACTGTGTGGTACTGGCATAGAAACCGACTGGTGGATCAATGGAATCAAATAGAAGACCCTGAAATAAACCCACACACTTATGGACACCTGATTTTTTTTACAAAGATGCCAAAACCATACAATGGAAAAAATATAGCATCTTCAACAAATGGTGCTGGTCTAACTGGATGGCTACATGTAGAAAAAGGCAAATAGATACATATTTATCACCCTGCACAAAACTAAAGTCCAAGTGAATCAAAGACCTCAATATAAAAAAAAAAAACATACTAAATCGGTTAGAAGAAAAAGTGGGAAAGAGCCTTGAACTCATTGGCACAGGAGACAACTTCCTGAACAGAACACCAACAGCACAGGCTCTAAGAGCAACAATCAATAAATGGGACCTCATGAAACTGAAAAGCTTCTGTAAAGCAAAGGACACTGTCATCAGAACAAAATGACAGCCTACAGGGAAAAAAAAAAACATTTCTAATAGTGTGTGGAACAGAGTGATAAGACGTATGAATTAGTCACAGCATTTACTGTAGGCATCGAGTAGTAGGATCACTGGAGGGGTGGGGGCAGGGATGAGTCAGCCACAATCAGTCCATTTCATCCCAGCCCAGTAAATATCATAGGCATGTCAATCAACACCCAGCCTTTTCTGCTGGATCCAAGTCCTTGAATGCTAGAAGGGGGGCAGGAGCACAGAGCAGCAGCAGGAAGAAGTACCAAGTGTGGAAGTGAAGCTGGGAGATGAGCAGGATTCTGTTTCACAGAGAACCAAGTATCATTCAGAAGCCTCTTGAGATTGTAGGCAGAGGGATTCCCACCCTAGATCATAACGAGATCAGTCTCTTCTGGCCTCCCTATATATTTCACCAATGAAGCACTTACCGGCTATTCAGTATTTTTCTGAATTCCAAGCAGCCCTTGCATGGATTTCTGAAACACTTCACCAAAAACCCTCCAGCAGCCCTTCTCTGGGGCATTTTAGCCTGGCCTGACAGGTTTCACCTCAGTAACTCTGCTACTTTAGCTACCACTAATTAGGCAGGGCAAACCAGCTGGTCTAAAGACAACAACCTCATCCTTGGCAAGGGCTCTGGAGGATGTGCTAGAGCAAAAGCCTGGCCCTTTGCTGACCTTCCGTCCTGGAAGCTACCTGTCTGTACAACCAAACTCCCACTCTCAAGAAGTCAGAACATGAGACACTGGAAGAAGAAAACAGACAGAGGCAATGGAAGCAGGAAAGTTCACCTTGAAGAAAGCAATGAACAGACAGCATTAACCAAACCTGCAAGGGAGAGCATGAGCAGCCCCATGAAGGTAAAAGCTTAGACACAGAACATCAGCTGAGGGAGCTGATGACATTCACAGCCACAGCCTTGATCTCAGTCTCCATGCTTATAAGTTTGAGTTTATAAGTTTGAAGATTAAAGCAATTTTCTTTCCTTTTATTTTTCTTTTTTTCCCATATTTTTCTGAACTTCTTCAAAATGAAACCCAAAATACTACTGGCAACCAGTATGTACTTGCAACCAGAATGAATCTGGGCAGTGTAACAGGTACTTGCCCTTTCTGCTCTACTTCAAGGCAAGGTCCACAGGTGCTTTCTCATGGATACTCAAGCACTGACTGAAAAATCACTGACTGAAATGACTTATTCTAAGAGACTTCCCAGATTTTATCAGAGAGAGGATAAGTGGCTTGTCAGAGAGAATGGGGAGACATGAGGCAGAAGTGGGGGCAAACAGCCCTGATAAGGAATCTAGACTTTATCCTCAGGTTACAACATTCTATGTAAGATATTTTTTTAAAAAAATAAGCTGGGAATATTGATATCTGCCTGTAACCCCAGTATGTAGGACGTGACAGAAAAAATATCAGAAATTCAAGACCACCCTGTGCTACTGAGACTGTCACAAAGGAAAAAAAAAAAAAACAGACAGGACAGGAAGCAGGAAAAGAGGAACAAAAAGACAGGGAGGGAAGATTAGCTTTGGAGTTGCTAGATAAAATGTTATAACTTCATCCAAAGCGTATTATTGATTCCAATATGGACTCTCTTTTGTAATATTAAAAAATACCTGAGAATAGAATATAAAGAAAAGAAGTCTATTTGGTTTGTTATTTGTCTCAAGGCTGAAACAAACACCAAAGCATTAGCTTGTTGAAGGCCCTTGAATGCATCACTCTTTCATCACTTCAGTGGCTGTGTGTCACAGCAGGTGTACAGCCTCAAGGCAGGGAGTCAAAGACAAGACAGGAGCCTACCGCAGAGGGTCTCTGAAAGACTCTACCCAGCAGGATGTCAAAGCAGGGCAGAGTTCAAGAAATCTTATGAAAGAAGGTGGAGACAGAAAGACCTGGAGGGGACAGGAGCTCCACAAGGAAAGAAAAAAAAAATCTAGGCACAGGGATCTTTTCTGAGACTGATACTCCAACCTAGGACCGTTCATGTAGATAACCTAGAACCCCTGAACAGATGTAGCCCAGGGCAGTTCAGTCTCCAAGTGGGTACCCTAGTAATGGGAACAGGTGCTGCCTCTGACATGAACTCAATGGCTGGCTCTTTGATCACCTCCCCCTCAGGGAGGAGCAGCCTTACCAGGCCACAGAGGAGGACAATGCAGACAGTCCTGATGAGACCTGATAGACTAGGGTCAGATGGAAGGGGAGGAGGATCCCCCCTGTCAGTGAACTGGGGAAGGGGTATGGGAGAAGAAGAGGGAGGAAGGATGGGATTGGGAGATTCAAACCAACTCCCTTTAGCAAAAATTACTGACTGAGAGGGAATCCATTTCTCCAGGAACACTCACACAACCAAATGCATAGCAGCACACTCTGCAGGGGTGATGTTGTCATTTGCATCATCACATGACAGTACTGGATTCATATAACCCACGGACCACAGATTAGACATACCTTCTAATGCCCAGACGGAGGACCCCATCCCCAAGAAGAACTTCTTCAACCATCACTGGAAGATGAAGCTGGAGCAGCCTCTCAGAATGTACATGTGTGACAGAGTCCTTCGACCTCCACCCCCACCTCTCAACAAAGAAAGAAAAGAAAAAGAAATTATCTCCAGAGAAATTGTCCATGAATGACCCCTAGTTTACCTGGCCCAATTTTCACAAATGTCAGCTTTGACTCCCCAAAGATGGGCACTGAAAATTGTCCAGAAAGATTCATGACCTGAGAACTCCAGAGTTTCAGAACATACCAAATTGCAATGGGAATCCAGAACCTAGCCTCTAAAGCTTCCTCTGCTTCTCAATTATCTTTTGTTTCTTCTCTTTTTTTCCATTTTATTTTTATTTTTATTAATTACAGTTTATTCACTTTGTATGCCCCCTGTAGCTCCCTCCCTCCTCCCCTCCTAATCCTACCCTTCCTCCCCCTTCTCCACCCATGTCCCTCCCCAAGTCCACTGATAGGGGAGGTCCTCCTCTCCTTCCTTCTGATCCTAGTCAATCAGAAGGAAGTCAATCAGGTCTCATCAGGACTGTATTCCTCTGTGGCCTGGTAATGCTGCTTTCCCCTCAGGGGGGAGGTGACCAAAGAGCAGGCCAATCAGTTCATGTCAGAGACAGTCCCTGTCCCAATTACTATGGAACCCACTTGGACACTGAGCTGTCATGGGCTACATCTGTGCAGGGGTTCTAGGTTATCTCCATGAATGGTCCTTGGTTGGAGTATCAGCCTCCAAAAATACTGCAGTGCCCATATTTTTTTTGTTCTGTTGCTCTCCTTGTGGAGCTCCTGTCCTCTCCAGGTCTTACTATCTCCCACTTCTTTCATAAGATTCCCTGCACTCTGCCCAAAATTTGGCCATAAGTCTCAGCATCTGCTTTGATACCCTGCAGGTTAGCGTCTCAGAGGCTCTCTGTGGTAGGCTCCTGTCCTGTTCCCTGTTTTCTGCCTCTTCTGATGCCTATCCTTTTTGCCTTTCTGAATGGGGATTAAGCATGTTAGCCAGAGTCTTCCTTCTTGATTAATTTCTTTAGGTGTACAGATTTTAGTATGTTTATCCTTTATTATAGGTCTAATATCCACTTATGAGTGAGCATATACCCTGTGTGTCTTTCTGCTTCTGGGATTTTGTTTCTTCTTAATTGGTGCTTCCTAAGATCCCTGTGTCTTCAAAAGACTCATGGTTATGCTGCCAATTCAAAGACCAGACATTTCAAAGGAAGGAATCTCATGCTCACCCCAATCTACTCCCACATTCCCACTGGCCATTTTACCAGATCTTCACAAGCAGAAATGAAAGGCCTTCAAGTGGGATTCCTGCTCACCTCACTGTGCAGTTAATCTGGGTTCCTGGGCAGCTCCTAGCACCATCTATTTACACTACCTTCTCCCAGACTGGCAAGGAAACTTTGCTGCTTTTTATCCAACCTTAAAGGCAGATTCTCCTACATGCATAGGAACCTGGGCAAGTGTCAAAAGGAGCCTCCTGGGATGTAAGCAGTGAGGACCACCTTCAAGGATGACACTAGCATCCCCAGGACTGTGCCAGGAATGGCCATTAGGATGTAGAGCTCTGTTTTCTTCTAGTCTGTTGAATTTGACCCAACTCCAACCCAGATTTCTGTGGAAGAAAACAATCATTTCCTTAGCTGCAGCCGGTGGCAATCTCATTTTGAGATAGACCACGGGAAGCATAAGACCTCTAAGAAAGTGGTCAACGGTCTATAACCTCCTCTGGTCTAACCCCTGCTGTATCCCTTTTTCTCTTCCATCTTGGCTCCTTCCAGTTTTTAACCCTGTGAAGTTCACTTTTCAGGACCTGGCTCTGCTTTGCTTTGTAAAGGTTTCCATCTGTTCCTGACTCACTTTCCCTTTTCATCCTTCATTCTCTTTTATTTCTCCTGTTTTTCCTCTTTCTGTCTTCTTGCCTCCTCTTCATCTTAATGTAGTAGAAGAACCACAATGTCAGAGTTGGAGTGACATTCAAGAATTTTAGCAACAAGGACCACACAGCATTTCATTCATAGACCTACTGGCTAAACTAGAGCTAGGGACAAAAGGTTCTCTCCTTTCTCTTGTAGTAAAAGATGTGAAGAGCTATGAGAGCAGGTACACGGCGAAGCCTTCAGGAGATTCATGACTATGGTTAATTACTAATAATACAGAAGCCCATCTTTTGATCATAATAAGGCTACATAAGACTATTCACATTGAGGGAAAAAAAAAACCAAGTCCTGGTATCTAAGAATTAACCTGGGACTATAGCACCCTGTTTCTAGGAGCTACTGCTAGCACTCTGAGATGAGCCTTACTGAATGCATGATTCATATAATACCAGTAACAAACCAGTCCACTCTAGGACAAAGAACCCCATACTTACACCCAATCATGAACAAAAATACCAACACTGCCCAAAGCACAAAAATGTCGAAACATGCCCCTGTTAGACCAACTTCTGTTTCTTTACCAGTTAAAGCCACCACCCTGTTCAGTCCATATAAATAGTTTTATGGTACTGAACCACAGGAATCTCCTGCTTCCTGACAGCCTCCAACCCCAGTTCCTCAATCCTCCCCCAAACTTCCAAACAAGCCTTGTTAGTTTACAAAATCCTTCAACAGACCTGTCTTTCTGCTGCTATGACTGAAAGATACAGTTAGATAATTAATAAAGCATAAATATTTTTTAGTTCATGGTTCTAAGCATGGGGCTAGCTTAGGATCATCTGGTACAGCTCTTCTTGTAGGACCATGTCAAGACAAAAGGACAGAGCACAAAGATGCTACTTAAATCGTATCTCCTTACTTGGCACACCTGAAATTCATGATCTGCCTCAGCCTCCTTAGTACTGGGATTACAGGTGCACATCACACACAACTCTTTTCTCCCACTATGAAGAACCACCTTGATGATCTCATCAATCTTAATTATCTCTCAAAAGACCCCCTTCCCAGCAAGTCTTTTTTGAACATGTGAATTCTACCATAGCAAGGTTCTTCCTAACTCCTTTCAATCTCAACCATTCACGAATCTTCTCCATTTCGACTAGCAATAAACAACTTTCTCAACTCTAAGGGTGCTCTGGTTTTTGGCTGGAGATCAATAATAAGCTATAAATTTTGCGTCATGCCCAAGGCCTTGATGTTACTTAAGGATGGGCAGAGGGGACCTCAGCTCACCTATTCAGTGAGGATAGCCAGTCAAGTTCCTCCTCAAGTAAAGGCATTTCTGTTCTCCATTTCCAAGATAGGAACGTAACAAAGAAAGTAACTGCAGATCAGGCAGTGGTGGCACATGCCTTTAATCCCAGCACTTGGGAGGCAGAGAGAGGCAGGTCTCTGTGAGTTCGAGCCAGCCTGGTCTACAAAGTGAGTTCCAAGACAGCCATGGCTATACAGAGAAATCTGTCTCAAAAAAAAAGGAAAGAAAGAAAGAAAGAAAGAAAGAAAGAAAGAAAGAAAGAAAGAAAGAAAGAAAGAAAGAAAGAAAGAAATTTCTAGTAACAAAAGAATAATCCAGCGACTTCTGGATCTCGCAGTGAGACCCTGACTGTACCAAGAGAGCCCCACCTTAAGAAGTCTTCCTTAAACTTGCTACAGAGGGCCTCTGAAAGCCAGAAGAAGAAAACAGGAAACAACCTAGGAACCTGCCACAGAGGGCCTCTGAAAGCCTCTGCCCTGCAGACTATCAAAGCAGATGCTGAACCTGATGACCAACTGTCGAGCAGAGTGAATGGAATTTTATGTAAGAAGTGGGAAATAGCAAGAGCTAGAAAGGGCAAGAACTCCACAAGGAGAGCAACAGAACAAGAAAATTTGAACACAGGGAACTTCCCAGAGACTCATACTCCAACCAAGGACTATTCATGGAGATAATCTAGAACCCCTGCACAGATGTAGCCCATGGCAGTTCAGTGTCCAAGTGGGTTACATAGTAATGGGAAGAGGGACTACCTCTGACATAATCTGATTGGCCTGTTCTTTGATCACCTCCCCCTGAGGGGGGAGCAGCCTTACCAGGCTACAGAAGATGACAATGCAGCCACTTCTGATGAAAACTGATAGTCCAAGATCAGAAAGAAGGAGAGGAAGACCTCCCCTATCAGTGGACTTGGGGAGGGGCATGCATGCAGAAAAAGGAGGAAGGGTGGGGTTGGGAGGGGAGGAGGGAGGGGCTTATGGGGGAATACAAAATGAATAAAGTGTAATTAATAATATTAATAATAAAATAAAATAAAATGAATAGTTGCTGAAAAAAAAAAGAAAAGAAAATGCCTCCATCAGATTGCATACAAGCAAGTCTATTGAACATACTCTTGACAACTGATGATGGTGGAGGGTCCAGTCAAATGGGGGCAGAGCTACCCCCTACCCCTGGAAAGGATGAGCAAGCCCTGAAAGGCAACTGAGTAAGTAGTGGTTAAAAAAAAAAAAGAAGAAGAAGAGGTCTTCCTTAATCAGGAAGAAAATTGATGTTAGATAAGGATGGATGTCTTTGCTTATTTGGGAGAAGATATGACAGATAAGACATCTCTCTGGGAATCCTAGAATAGCTTTAAAGCATCTTTGTCATTGCTGCTTGCTTTCCTGGCTCAGCCTGCTTCCAACCCAGAACAAGGTAACAAGCTGATTGACAGAGGTAGATTCTGGGGTAGTAGGGAACAGGTGAAAAAAAATTACAATACTTCCCTTCTGCTACTTAGTTTTCAAGTCGCATTCATCCTTGGTTCCAGACTAGCAACAGGCATTCTCTTTCCTGTCAAGACTGTCTTCAACTCACATGAAGGGGAAAGCTTGGAACAAACAAATATGTGCTAATCTGGCAATGCTGCTGTTGGGTGACTGAACCAATCCCTGCTTTTCAGAACTTTGACTTTAGTTTCCAGGAGCCTGACTATGTGATATGCCCAACCCTGTGTAATGGATCTTCTCATAGAGTAGTTCCTTCCTAATTTCAGAGACTTATGTACACCACACTACTTCCAACAGATGTATAATTGCCAGACAACAAATTAGTCACAAACAAAACTGAAGATAGCTCTTAAATTATTCAAGATGTTGAAAAAATACTTAGACAAAACAGATCAATCAAAGGAATCAAATATAAACCCTGCAGTTTTGAGACAATTAGATGAGACAAATTCTGCAACTGAAAACTGGCAAGTATTCCTCCCACTGAGGGGTATCAGAAAACTTAGAAAAATTACATTGTGGTTTTTATACCACAAAATATAAGGTAGCATTGTGAGCATTGAATATCAGTAAACAGAATTACAAAGCTTAATAGAATCATAATGTAAACCTCAGAAAATCGCCATCTTGAAAATAAATTAATGGTTATCTCCATGTGTAATCTTATCCCTACCAGGGGAGCCACTATTTCAAAGTTATTGCAGCACCTGCCAAGGCAGAGAAGGACCTGAGGCTTTGGTGCCGCCAATACCTGTGGTCGACAATTTAATTGAAAAGAACAAAGCAGCTAGCTGATGTTGGGATAAAACTCAAGCATGCAAAGAAAGAATTTCCTCTGTGCCCATTAAAAATATATATAAATTCGGATACTCAAGCTGCTATAACAAACCTCAAATTTCCAGGGATTACTAAAATGAAAGTTTCTCACTTAAAGTTTAAGTGTTGTGACAAGTGGATAGCTTTCTTCCATCTTAGCACTCCACCACCCTGTGCTCAGCACCAGACCTCTGATGGTGTTGACTAGAATCATTCCATCCTGATCTATCCAGGTCAATTAAATTATTTGTGGGGATGAGCTCTGAGTGAGGAGTGGCCCACTTGGAAGTCATGGAACAGGAAAGAGGCAGGAATCATACCAGTTCTTCAAAGCCCTGGCCCAGAAATGAACCTTACTGCTGGTGTTCCATCGCCAAGCACTCAGATGCAAATGGGGCAGAACTGTAATGGCCAACTGCTTTACCTACCAGTCACATCCCCACCACACGGAGAGAGAGCTGGTGAGCAACTGTCTTAAAAGAATATGTGGACAGTGGATTGAAACAGATGCTGAAACTCACATCCAAACATTGGATGAAGAGTAGAGAGTCTTGGTGAAAAGTGGGAGGAAGGAAAGAAGGACGTGAAGGAGACAGGAGCATCACAAGAGCCAACTAACTAGGGCCCAGAGAAGCTTGCAGAGACTGAAGTACCAACCAAGGACTATGCATGGACTAGAGCTAGGCTCCCTACACAGATAAAGCCAATGAGAAGCTCAGACTTCATGGGGGCTAGTAAGGGAAGCAGGACTGTCTCTGACACCAACTCTGTTGCCTGCTTTTTGATCACTCTCCCTGATGGGGCTGCCTCAGCCAGGCTACAGGGAAGAGGATACGCTCAGTCTTGATGCGATTTGATGTGCTGGGGTGGGTTGGTAGGGGGAGCTCCCCTTTTCTGAGGTGTGTGGGGGGGAATAAAGCAAAGAGGGAAATAAGGCAGGATTGGGGGGTCTATGTTCTGGATGTAAAGTGAATAAATAAATTAATTAAAAAATAAAATTCGTCTGGTTGCATGCGGGTTGATGCCCCAGGTCCCGCCTCTGAGAAAAAGGTATCGGACGGGTCTGATGCTCTTTGGGTGGATGACACCTAAATGAACATTGGTACAAAGTCCCAATTTATTTCTAATATCAGAGATCAGACCTCTACTCTTGCCTGATGAGTCTAAAACAAAAAGGGGGAACTGTAGAGAGCTGCAGAATGCTATGCCTTAAAGATGGAGCTGGTTTCCGCCTTCCACCTTCCCGATGGTGAGTGCTCTCTGTCACAAACAACTCCACATTTGGCTAAGGCTGAGGATCTGGCTTGCTTCCATGTATGTGGACCTATCTGCATTGCCCACGTGGCACGCCTGGGTTGGCTACCCAGAGGCTATTTAAGCTGTGGGCTGGCTTTCCCCAGGGTCCGAGGATTCTTCAAGGTTCCTGAATAAACTGCATTGAAAAAAAAAAAAAATTCACACATTATAGGAAAAAAGAATATGTGGAAAGGACTAAGTAGAAACAAAAAAAAAGGAAAAAAGATACAAGGGTTAGGAGTAGAGTGAAAGAAGGGGAGAGATCCATGACAGTTGAAAAGTCAGGTACCATCAGTCATCTAAGAATATAAGCTCCGATCTCTGTCCAACCCCACCCAGCTCCAACTTTCTTTTTCTATTAAAAATGTATGTCAGGGTTAGGTTGCATATTGTGTTCTCCTCTGTGTGTGTGTGTGTGTGTGTGTGTGTGTGTGTGTGTGTGTGTGTGTGTGAAGAAAATGATCTTGGAGCAACAGCTGGACTCAAAATGCCCTATACATGCTAACAAGAGCCAGAGCCCATCAAACCTTGACTGGGTCAAAACAGCAAAGGTCACATGGAAAAAGATCAGACAGATGAAGACACTGTGAAAAAAGACATCTACCACAATTGAGACCACCCTCAGCCACATTTTGTTAAAGTCTTTACCAATAAGCTAACAAGTAAAAATTAATCTCAAAATGCTGCTGGAAGTTGTTAATGATGGCTGCCAAAAATCAAGCATGATTATCCTGAGTAATTATTTGATTCTTCAGTTAGTGTTTAGTCATTGTTGGCATATCATTTTTTTCCTGTGCATGGTATGGTATGGTATGGTATGGTATGGTATGGTATGGTATGGTATGGTATAATGTGGCATGGTATGGTATACTTTGCAATTACCATGTTATGGTATGACATAACATGATGTTCACTGTACTGGTCCTAACTTATTTGTACAGATACTCAAACCAAAAATGCCCTAACAAGAGCAACCTAGACATAATCCCAGTGTCTAGTGTACAATATCAGAATAACATTTCTTCCAGAGTAAACATACCATCAGTAGTATTGGGGGGAAAGAACAGGAGAGAAAGAAAGAGAAGAAAGTCGTAAAAAAGGAAAATAAAAAGAAAGGAATGGAAAGTGAGGAAAAGATTATTTAAAATATTCATAAATGTAAGAATCAGACAGGCTCTGGAAAAAAACTAATTTTTGTGGCCTTGGACAAATGTTTTATTTGTGTATTTTGGTGCATTCTTATGACATTAAAATCCTAGACTAGAGGATTGCAAGAATCCAGCTCTGTGACAGTCTAGCCAGTCCAGCAGATGACTGTGAAAAAAACATAATCTACAGCAATCAACTTGACATCTTTTAAAAAAGAACTTATAAAAATCTCTAGACATTTCTAGGTCATTTATACAAAAAGGGGTCAGATTAGAAGTCCTGTAGCTTTCTGCTTCCATCTGCTCCTTTCTAGTTCTGACAATCTTAGCTGTTATCCTGCTTGTCAAGGCTGTCACAAGATGAACAGCAGAGAAAAGAATATGGGCTGAAATTCCATTGTTTTGCTTTCCTTGCTTAATAAAGAACACATCTTAGGCAACAGCATCTCAATGTGTGTCATCAGGATTCAGCATACAAAACAGGAAAGGTGAAGGAATACAAAAAGGTAAGAATTACCTGGTGCCTATGTTTTACGTCTCTGTCCTGGACATGCAAAGAACAGGCACAGAATGACCATCTGATCTTGCTCCTCACTGAGACCTGCAAAGGCATGCAAGAATTATATTGATGATTTCTCAAAAACTCAGATTTATGTGTACTTTCCCATTAAATATCTGGTCTTATAAATTTGTAGTTTCATTCTATTTTTCCTGCTCCATGATGCACATAAAAAGACAGCAGTGATTGTGTGGATTTGGCATTTTCAATACAAAGTTCAGTCATTCAGTATGTTGTGGTGAAGAACTCATCTCCCAGAACTTTTGAGTTCATAATATTTTGGGTACAACCCGTCTTTCCTTAGGCATATTGCTACTCCTTCTTGCACATTGAAAAAGTAGCCCAGAGCAACAAGGGACAGCCTTAAACAGAGGCCTGTATCTCACTAATCAAATTTCCACTTTGTCATTAGGTGAGTGAGGATTAAACTTAGCTTCCCTTACAAATAAACAACTGAAACGACGTGGCAGTCTTCTTTACAGGCTGTCCATCTGACAGGGAGGTCAGTGAATCTCTCAACATAGAGAACCACAACTGGACAAGATGCAGATAATAATGCATTGCTCATCCCTAAAGGGAATGCTGCGCACACACACCCAAGGCTCAAGAATCATTGTAGAAGAGACAGTGATATGAGTGTAAGAGCCAGAGGGGGTGATGAGCACAATGAAACATCTGTGCACAGCATGGCAGCTGCACATATGAACTCACAGCAGTTGTGACACCAGACTTGTACAAGCCAAAGCCACAGCAAAGCCCAGCATCCACAGCACCTGGGCACACATTCTCACTCCTAGACATGGAGCAATTGGCAATAGTTAGCTGCTGGGAAGGAAAGGCCAGTTTTCTCTAAGAGTGTAGCCCCTGGCAATCTTACAATACTCCAGTGAAAGGCCACACATCCAAAAATACTTTGAGCAGAACAAATTGGGTCTTGAAGCATTTTTAAAAGAAAATGACACAAAGTTGGATAGAACTAGGAATTGTTGGTGGGGGTAAATAGGCTCAAAAAATGTACAAACTCTCAAAGAACTAATTTGTAAAAGGAAAAATATTTTAAAGATTTAGCAGGCAACAACAAAAAATTTGTATTCCTTCTGCAATAGTGTCCATGCTAACAATGGTTCTGCCCCTGCAGAAGGCAGGTACAAGGACTCACTGGGAAGTGTGAACAGGAAAAGGAAGGAGACTCAGTGACCTACCAGGAAGGTTTTGAAGAGATAGGCATGACAGTGTATCTGTTATTTCACCCACTTTCCACTGGAGCCGATAGCATATACATGACTCATACCTAAATGCAAAAAGGTCTCCCTGTAACATCACATCAACACAACTCATTACTCACTACAGAGTGAGGTATGTTTAGACACTCCAGAGATGTCAGAATATGTCTGTGTATACATAGCAAAATGAAGTTGGGTTTGGTGTCAGCAAACCAGCCCTCACATCCAGTGGCTAGGCTATTTCACTCATGCATTCACTCTACAAATGTAGAGTGTCTAGTGTCTAGTCTGTGCTAGGAAACATATGAGAGGCTGGACATAAAGTATTAAGCAAATAATCAATGTCCATAACATCACTGGGGCTGAAGAGATAAATAAGAAGCAAGAAAAGAGATGATGACAGTACATGAGACATTATCTTAACCTTTTAGTGCCTCTACTTTCTCAGGAATGGCTGTTGCATAATGCATACCTTAAAGGAATGTGACCTTGTTTTGTGTCTGGACTGAGAAGAGCTAGTATTAGTTTGTTTACTCAGTAACAACTTGTTGAAATCTGGTCTTATTCTTGTGAGCCTACTAAGGCCATGAGTTTAGTTACTAACAACCTTGTTATAAAGCAGCCTCACCTAGTGCAATAGATTAAATAATGTCTCCAGAGAGAAAAGCTGAACTTCTAATGCCAATAACCTTAAAGGGTGAACTTATGGAGGCAAAGTCTTTGCAGAAATGTCCAAGCTAAAGTTAGTAGAATCAGTCCTAATACCATCAACTTTCTCAAGTGGAATTCATTCAAAAGAAGGACAATTTTGACATAAATATGCACAAGGAAAAAAAGACTCATAAAAATGAAGGCAGCAATGCATCTGTGGGGGAGGAGTGGCTTCATTGGTAACATGCATCCCTCGCAAGCAAGAGGTCCTGATTTCAATCTTTAGAACCCATTTCTAAAGGCCTGTGTTTGTAACTGAACATATACCATGTGCATCTTTCTGCTTCTGGGATGCCTTACTCAGAATGATCTTTTCTAGCTCCCACCATATTCCTACAAATTTAATGATTTCCTTGTTTTTAATTGCTGAGTAGTATTCCATTGTGTAAAAGTACCACAATTTCAGTATCTATTCCTCAGTTGAGGGACATCTGGGTTGTTTCCAGATTCTGGCTATTACAAATAAAGCTGCTACAAACATGGTTGAGCAAATGTCCTTGTTGTATACTTGAGCATATTTTGCATATATGCCTTGGAGTGGTATATCTGGATCTTGAGGAAGTGCTATTCCTAACTTTCTGAGAAAGTGCTAGAATGATTTCCAAAGTGGTTGTACAAGTTTACATTCCCACCAGCAATGGAGGAGGGTTCCCTTCCTCCACATCCTCTCCAGCATGTGTTGCCACTTGAGTTTTTGATCTTAGCCATTCTGATAGGTGTAAGGTGAAATCTCAGAGTTGTTTTGATTTGCATTTCCTTGATGACTAAGGGCATTGACATAGAATATAAGATAAACATACTAAAATCTGTACACCTAAAAAAGCTAAGCAACAAGGAGGACCCTGAGTAAGATGCTCAATCCTCATTCAGAAAGGCAAATGAGATAGAGCTTGGAAGATGGAGAAAACAGGGAACAGGACAGGAGCCTACCACAGAGGGCCTCTGAAAGACTCTACATAACAGGGTATCAAAGCAGATGCTGAGACTCATAGCCAGACCTTGGGCAGAGTGTAGGGAATCCTATGAAAAAAAAAAGGGGGAGCTAGAAAGACCTGGAGAGGACAGGAGCTCCACAAGGAGAGAAACAAAACCAAAATATCTGGGCACAGAAAATATCTTTTCTGAGACTGATACTCCAACCAAGGACCATTCATGGAGATAACCTAGAACCCCTGCACAGATGTAGCCCATGGCAGCTCCGTCTTCAAGTGGGTTCCCCAGGAAGGGGAACAGGGGCTGTCTCTGGCATGAACTCGGTGACTAGTTCTTTGATCACCTCCCTCTGATGAGGTGGGCAGCCTTACCAGCCTACAGAGGAAGACAATGTAGCCAGTCCTGATGAGACCTGATAGGCTAAGGTCAGATGGAAAGGGAGGAGGATCTCCCCTATCAGTGGACTGGGGGAGGGGCAAAAGAGGAGAAGAGGGAGGAAAGGTGGGATTTGGAAGGGACAAGGGAGGGGGCTATAGCTGGGACACAAAGTGAATAAATTGTAATAAATAAAAAAATAAAATAAAAATTTAAAAAAACCCTGTCTTTGGTAGTGTATATTTGCAATCCCAGCTCTAGGGAGGTAAAGATGAGGAATTTGCTGGCCAGCTCACCTAGCCTACTAGTGAGAGATCTAAGTGAGAGATCCTGTCCTTTACCTGTCTCCTAAATAAGTGGATGACACCATGAGAGCTATCCCCTGACCTCCATGTGAACATGTACACACACACGCTCACACACACACGGAAACACACACAAAGATTCACCTATACATTGGAGAATTCCAAAGACTGCAATACAGCAGAGGGAGCTAAGAGGATTAGAGCAGACTACCCTGCAAGATTTACATTAAAAAAAAAAAAAATTTCTCCGGAACCTTGATTTCAGGCTTCAAGCCTCAAGAGCTGTGAGAGAACAGAAGAGTTTAAATCACCTGGCATGTGGTGCTTGTGAAGGACAGCCTTTGCAATCCAATACACATGGGAAGCAAGAGCTGGGGGAAGAAGATGAGAACTGATTGTCTAAGATCAGAAAGAAGGAGAGGAAGACCTCCCCTATCAGTGGACTTGGGGAGGGGCATGCACACAGAAAGGGAAAGAAGGGTGGGATCGGGAGGGGAGAGGGAGGGGCTTATGGGGGGATACAAAATGAATAAAGTGTAATTAATAATTAATAAATAAATATCTAAATTGGCACAGATTCTATGAGATTTTAGAAAAATAAAAGTTTTTAAAACTAAAAAAAAATAATAATAATTCAGACAGCTCTGCAGCAGGGCCTACTATGAGGGGTGGACTGTAGGTTCAACGGGACCACAGGGAGATGGGTTCAAGGCCAACTGCTGAATGGAAAAACTGAAAACAAAAGCCATCTTCATTAAATTCTCCTCTTTCTCTTTCTTCTCAGCAGTTGCTGAAATAGAAAAGTCATAAAATAGATAAAATGCCATTATTAACATTATTATTAACAACTCACTTATACAGATCTCAGTGAGAATTAGACTTCAATGTTTCCTCACAGTGAGTTCAGGGTGCTGGCTACACCCAGCTAATGCAGGACGACAAAGCTGGTTAAACCCTTGTATGATTTATTTTTGCTCCTATGGGAAGTTGACACTTTATTCATTAAACTACTCCTTTACCACATTTCTAAATCATCGCTTTCCACTCTGATTCCGTCTAGTTTTCATTTCAGAGTTTCAGCTAGAATGGCTTTCATAATGAATTCTTTTTTTACCTGACAAGGCAAGTTAAAACCTCCCACTACTGAACATTTAAAAGGGAAATTCAACCTCTTTTTGTCAGGCTGTTTATCATATCTCGCAAATACTCAAATCCATTTGCTTTGGAGAAGGTTTGTCTTTCTATGACAGCCATATAAAAGGGTTTTATTACAGTGCTCTATTCATTGGCACTGCTCTGCCTGAAGATAAAAAGAAATTCATTTTCAGGATTTTCCTTGAATGTCAGCTCTATAGTTTGCTTCTATTATCAAAGTTCTGAACTGAAGAAAAATGGAGGAGAGGGAGAATTTAAGCAGATATACAATATCAAGCTATAGTATAGAGTAACATAGAAATTGAAAATTCCAAAATAAAATCTGTGAATTTAAATGTAAATAATATATAAATACAGAAAAACATCATGGATACAATAGCCATTACTGGTTTTATGTGGAACACAGAACTATGCATGACTCTCTAATATCAAATTAATGTCAGCATTGCTCTATGGATCCTCCAACCTGTCCAGTATGGTGTGGTACATTCATGGCCACTGCTTGAGATTTGGATGAGAAGCAGATGGCCTTTGGCAGGTCTAGGCAGGGTCTGAGACTGTACATCCCTAGTCAGAGCACTGCTCACAGGAATGCTTCAAATCAAAGGCAACACATTGAGCAGCAGAAGAAAACAATTAAAAAAACAAAAGCGCATGCTCCACTTGAAAACATTCATTTCTCCCTAACCCAGAACACTGGTCTGCAGATGACATGAGAAGCTGAGGTCCTGGCATCATACCAGTTGTATCCACTCATTGGATTAACTGTTAGGCAAGGCATGTCTGAAGGGTTAATGGAGTATCTCTATCTGACTCTGACCTCAGCCATCTTTCAGGGCTCTTGTAACAAAAGACTGCATTTGAAGAAGGCTCTAGAATGAAGCTAAAGGAGCTACATACATGTAGAAAACCAGGCAGAATAAAAAAAGCATATCGTTAGTCCACAAATTTCGATGCACTAGCCCACTCCCAGGTTGCTTAGGCACTTGTGATGTCATCATTGGTCACTGCCACCAGGGGCCCGGGATAAAAGGACTCCTGTTTCCTCTCTCACTCTCTTTTTCTCTCTCTCTCTCTCCTCTCTTGCACTCTCTCTGCCTCACTTTCTTTCCTGGAGGGCCCTACCATGTCTCTCTCTGTCTTTCCCTTTCTCTTTCTCCCCCTCCATCCAAAAAAAATCTCTTTCATATAATATCTGTTGTGTGCATGGCATCATTTTATATAAATACTAACACATATGACATAGCTGTCTTACATGAAGGAAAGATTGCAGAGTAGATGGGTATCTTCTGTTGCAGTTTGCAGTTTAGGAAGTATTAGTATAGTGTGCCAGGTATAAATGAGCTGCTGCTCTCAAATCATAGACATTGACAAAAGAGCACAAAATGGGAACAGGTAGACCCAGAGGCTCCCAACAACAACTTAATGAAGACACGACCAGGGATGGAGATTATTTATTCCACACCTGAAGGCGTGAGCAGAGGAACTTGAATTCCCAGTTCGCATAAACTCAGGAGGTTTAAAGAAATTTGGATTACATTTGGGGTGCTAGACAGTGAAATATGGATGAGTCACTGCAAGCCTAACTCTATGGCCAGGAAAGCAATGCAAACACAAACGGCTTTTAGAAGTGAGTCATCTTTCAGTCACAGGCCTCTGCTGTTTCATAAACCAGTGAGAAGGTCAAACCACAAGCATGAGAATTAAGAATTCTGTAGAAAACAACAGGAGACTGGGGAACAGGGGTCGACCACCTACTCAGTGTCTGTAACATAAAAATCTGAAGAGCATTGCACAAATTCAAGTCCAATAAACAATAAATAGTAGAAATGACCTTCTCTCTTTCTTATCAGACTAAAGATATATCCAATAAAAATTTTTATTTTTTAATATTACAATTATCATTTGATTAATTTTTATTTTCTATAATTTTTCTTTACACTTGAGGATTTCATTTGTGCATACAGTAATGACCAGATCTACCCTCACATTTCTCTCTTACTCTCCCCGTATTTCTTTTAACACACCCCCTCCCAATATCATGTCTATAATATATATACATCTTTATGTGTGCATATACTTGCCGAGATGCCCAAGGGTATATGGCCACACACTAGGGCAAGCGTTGAGTGACAGACTTTAGGGAGTTGTTACACACACATCTACTCACTCCAGCTAGGAAGCCCACGACAGACCAAAGCACAGATGCCGTCACATTCCAGTTTGATGAAGCAATGAGTTTTGCTGAGGTTACTTTCATAAATATGGGTAAGAGGTAACTTACCAGGACAGAAAGGACTCAAAGAGAGCTGTATCACCAAAGTCTCCTCTAGCTTAGAAAAGCTGGGAACCTGAGTCACACTGCGCAACCTGGAGGCAGTTTAACAAGTTGGAAAGTGACTTTTCCAAGTGACTAGGTTGGTCTAAACCTCTTCCAGGTAGCTGTGCTGATTGCTGCTTCTTCCAGGCAGCTGGTCTGGCCTCATAATCTTCTTTGCTTCTCTGTTTACTCTTGGGAGTAAGGGGCTAGTGAATCTGATCAGTTTGGGGGACTTTCTAAAGCTCTTTTGAGATGTTTACTTTCTGTCTCAAAGAGTTTTCCTACAGGTTGAAATGCTTCAATCTGGAAAGAAACTGCTCCACAACAATATGGGAGACATACCAGTGGAGACACTCCACAAAGAATGCTTACCGCTTCCCCAGAAGCCGTCACCTGATAATAGCTCACCTGGAGGAGCTGGGGCTGGAGAATAACTCCCTACGCTGGAATTTTAGCGGTTTGATCTTGTGCAGATAACCACAGCTCATGAGTAAGACAGCTGTGTCACCTCCAGAAGACAAGATTTCACAGCAGTCATCTCCATACTTCATTTCTTAACCTTTCCCTGAAATTGGCCATGTGGCTCCAACTTGTGGACTTCTTTGTAGACTTGAAGCTTTGCTTTTAGTGACTTTTAAATTCCATTGTTTGCTTTTCCTGCTTCTTGCCTGAAATAGATGAAGAATTATACTAGTAACAGGGATCAAGTATTATGGACTGAAGTTAAATATTGATTGTCAACTTAATTGTGTTAGGAAATGCCTATAGCATTAGAGAAACATACTTCCTGGTACAGCTCTGAGCATTTTTCCAGAGAGGATTAACTGTGTGAAGGTTGGGAGGAAACCCACCCTGAGTTTAGGCTAGGGTTCGAGCCTAAAGAAAGAGAGAAAGCAGAAAGACAACTGAGAACTAGCCTTCGTCTCCCTCTGTTTCTGATCAATCAAAATATGCGCAGGCAACTTCATGCTCCAGATGTCACAGTGTACTTCCACAGACCTTCCTTCCTCTCCACGCTACCCTCACATTCTGAGCCAAAATAAATCCTACCTCTCTTAAGTTGTTTCTTGTCAGATATTTGGTCACCATGGCAAGAAAACTAACACATAGATAGATTTAAAATCACCTCCTATTTAACTATAATGAGCAACCAAAAGATCTTACCCATCTTATCTATCTGTCTTGACCACAGACAACAACCAGAAGGTTTTGCCATCATAGCCCTGGAAGGCTGTCATTAAGGCAGTGATATGTTCAGAGCAGTGACAAGTCGGACCTTGCCAAAGGTGCTATGGCCAATAGTTGCTATGTAAAACAGATCCACAACCCCACGGCCATCCCTTTGGGCAATGGAACTCACATGCTTTTGCATGGTCAAAACATTCTTATAAACAGTTTGTGATACTCCAGGTTTAGCCCCTACAAAAACTAACATGCATCCCCAACTTGTGCTTTTAGTCAATGTGGTGGCTCAGATGGGGCTGACACTTCACCACAGCCTCCACTCCCAGCAACATTACACTAACTATGCACTGTTTGCCTCAACTGACTTCTCTGTAGAATAGGAGCACAGCAGTACCAAGCTCATAGTGTTGTTAAGAAAGTAAGTAAATAATACCTGCTTGGCATGTGGTAAGTGCATGCTTGCCCATATAAACACACAAAGAGCCACACAGACATAGACACAGAGAGAGAATGTGGAGTAGAAAGGGAGGAGGAGAAGAAGAAGAGGAAAGAAGAAAAAGGACAAAAAAAAGAGGAGGCGAATTATTTGGTTTGTTTGTGTTTAATTTCTTGATATATATATATATATGCCCCCTGTCAGACATAGGGTTGGTGAAGATTTTCCCAATCTGTAGGCTGCTATTTTGTTCTACTGACAGTGTCCTTTGCCTTACAAAAGCTTTTCAGTTTCATGAGGTCCCATTTATTAATTGTTGATCTTAGAGTCTGAGCTGTTAGTGTTCTGTTCAGGAAGCTGTCTCTGTGCCAATGTGTTCAGAGTTGAGCCCCACTTTCTTTCCTAGTATATTTAGTGTTTCTGAGTTTATGTTGAGGTTTTTTTATAGACTTGAACTTGAGTTTTGTGCAGGGTAATAAATATGGATCTATTTGCATTTTTCTTTTTTTGTTTTTTATTTTATTTTATATATTTATTATTTATTACAATTTATTCAATTTGTATCTCTTCTGTTGACCCCTCCCTCATCTCCCCCAGTCCCACCTACCCTCCCTCTCCTCCCCCTACATCCAGTTAGACCAGCACCATTTGTTGAAGATGCTTTCTGTTTTCGATTGTGTGGTTTTAGCTTCTTTGTCAAAAATCAAGTGTCTATTGGTGTGTGGGTTTATTTCTGGGTCTTTGATTCAATTCTATTGATCAACCATTCTGTTTCTATGTCAATACCACGTCATTTTTTACTATTATTCCTCTATAGTACAGCTTGAAGTGAGGGGTGGTGATATCTCCAGAAGTTTATATATATGTACATATATAACTGTTTTAGCTATTCTAGGTTTATTGTTTTTCTGTATGAAGTTTAGAATTGTTCTTTCAAGATCTGTAAACAGTTGTGTTGGTATTTTGATGAGGATTTGCACTGAATCTATAGAATATTTTGGGGAAGATGGCCATTTTTACTATGTTAATTCTGCAGATCTATGAACATGAGAGAGCTTTTCATCTTCTGATATATCCTTCAATTTCTTTCTGGAGAACACCATCCCACCCACAAAAACTTAGCTGTATTAACACTAAAAAATATTTTTTACTATCTGTATTTTTCCACTGTCTATTTTCTTACAGTTTATCTAAAGTATAAAGTGATTCAATAATAAATAAATAGATAGATAGATAGATAGATAGATAGATAGATATAAATGGGGAGAAATATTAGACCTACCAATCCATTAAAAAAAATTCCAGTCTCTGAAGAAATAATTAGAAGAAGATATCAGAAAATGGAAGGATCTCCCATGCTCATGGCTTGGCAGGATTAACATAGTAAAAATGGCCATCTTACCAAAAGCAATCTACAGATTCAATGCAATTCCCATCAAATTACCAACACAATTCTTTACAGACCTTGAAAGAAAAATTCTCACCTTCATATGGAGTAACAAGAAACCCAGAATTGCTAAAACAATCCTCTACAATAAAAGATCTTCCGGAGGTATCTTCATCCCTGATCTCAAGCTGTACTATAGAACAACAATACTAAAAACTGCATGGTACTGGCATAGAAACCGACTGGTGGATCAATGGAATTGAATAGAAGACCCAGAAATAAACCCACACATTTATGGACACCTGACAAAGGTGCCAAAACCATACAATGGAAAAAATATAGCATCTTCAACAAATAGTGCTGGTCTAACTGGATGTTTACAGGTAGAAAAAAGGCAAATAGATCTATATTTATCACCCTGCACGAAACTAAAGTCCAAGTGGATCAAAGACCTCAATATAAAACCAGAAATACTAAACCTGTTAGAAGAAAAAGTGGGGAAGAGCCTTGAGCTCATTGGCACAGGAGACAACTTCCTGAACAGAACACCAACAGCGCAAGCTCTAAGATCAACAATCAATAAATGGGACCTAATGAAACTGAAAAGCTTCTGTAAAACAAAGGACACTGTCATCAGAAAACAACAGCCTACAGATTGGGAAAGGATCTTTATCAACCCTATATCTGACGAAGGGCTAATATCCAGAATATATAAAGAACTCAAGAAGTTAAATAGCAATGAATCAAGTAATCCAATAAAAAAATGGGGTACAGAGCGAAGTAGAGAATTCTCAATAGAGGAATATTGAATGGCAGAGAAACACTTAAAGAAATGTTCACTGTCCTTACACATCAGGGAAATGCAAATCAAAACAACCCTGAAATTTCACCTTATACCCATCAGAATGGCTAACATCAAAAACTCAAGTGACATTACATGCTGGAGAGGATGTGGAGAAAGGGGAACCCTCCTTCACTACTGGTGGGAATGTAAACTTGTACATCCACTTTGGAAATCAATCTGGCGCTTCCTCAGACAATTAGAAATAGTGCTACCTCAAGATCCAGCTATACCACTCCTAGGCATATATCCAAAATATGCTCAAGTATACAACAAGGACATTTGCTCAACCATGTTCATAGCAGCTTTATTTGTAATAGGTAGAAGGTGGAAACAACCCAGATGCCCCTCAGTTGAGGAATGGATATAGAAATTGTGGTACATTTACACAATGGAATATTACTCAGCAATTGAAAACAAAGAAATTGGGGCTGGAGAGATGGCTCAGAGGTTAAGAACACTAGCTGTTCTTCCAAAGGTCTTGCGTTCAAGTCCCAGGAACCACATGGTGACTCACAACCATCAATAATGAGATCTGGTGCCCTCTTCTGGCCTGCTTGCACACATGCAGGCAGAATACGGTACAAATAATAAATAAATAAATATTTTTTTTAAAAAAATCATGAAACTTGCAGGCAGATGGTGGGAACTAGAAAAGATCATCCTGAGTGAGGTATCCCAGAAGCAGAAAGACACACATGGTATATACTCACTCATAAGTGGATATTAAATATATAATGTAGCATAAACATACTAAATTCTGTACACCTAAAGAAACTAATCAAGAAGGAGGACTCTGGCTAAGATGCTCAATCTCCATTCAGAAAGGCAAAGAGGGTGTACATCAGAAGAGGCAGAAAACAGGGAACAGGACAGGATCCTACCACAGAGGGCCTCTGAAAGACTCTAACCTGCAGGGTATCAAAGCAGATGCTGAGACTTATGGCCAAATTTTGGGCAGAGTGCAGGGAATCTTATGAAAGAAGTGGGAGATAGTAAGACCTGGAGAGGACAGGAGCTCCACAAGGAGAGCAAAAGAACCAAAAAATTTTAACACAGGGTCTTTTCTGAGACTGATACTCCAACCAAAGACCATTAATGGAGATAACCTAGAACTCCTGAACAAACGTAGCCCATGGCAGCTCAGTGTCCAAATGGGTTCCATGGTAATGGGAACAGGGACTGTCTCTGACATAAACTGATTGGCCTGCTCTTTGGTCATCTCCCCTTGCGGGGGAGCAGCCTTATCAGGCCACAGAGGAAGACAATGCAGCCACTCTTGCTGAGAGCTGATAGACTAGGGTCAGATAGAAGGGGAGGAGGACCTCCCAAAACAGTGAACTTGGGGAGGGGCAAGGGTGGGAAAGAGGAACGGAGAGTGGGATTGGGAAGGGAGGAGGGAGGGAGCTACAGGTGGGATACAAAGTGAATAAACTGTAATTAATAAAAATATAAATAAAAAACATGGGGTATTATTTATCTGTTTTTTAAAGGGTAGATAATATCCTTGCATAGTGGCTTGGCTCACATAGAAAAGAGAAAAAGAGAAGAAATTAGAAACAATTGGAATAAGCCTCACCCATTTCTTGGTTCTGCTCAGCTTCTGCACAGCGGCGGGTCTTAAACAGAATAATTAGGTAGATAATCCTTTTTTCTGACTAATTAATTTCCTCCCACTACCTTACCCACAGCAGCTTCCCCTTCTCCTCCTCTAGCCTGTGAACTGCTGCCTAAATAACCAATACGTGCACTTTAAAAAGGACAGTGATGTGAGGATTGGATACTCCAGGGAGACGTTGAGAGACATTTTGGTGGGACAGTGGAGACATTTCAATGGGCCACTTCAAATCACTACACTTTTTGTGACAGCCTGTTTCATTATATATAAAAATGTGTGGTTGGTTTTATTTTGTTTTTGTCCTTCAGGAAACTAAGCAAGTCTCTTCACTTATGCAAATAAGTATAGAGTACCTACCAGATGCCATGAACTGTTAGGCTCCAGAGACCCAAAAAGAAAGTCATATTCCTTACTTTGAGGACCTGTATACTGGTAAGAAAAAAAAAAAAAAAAAAAAAAGGACGAGAGAAAAAAGAAAGAAAGACAAAAAAAGAGACGGTGGAGGAGGAAAGCAGCAGCAGCAGCAACAACAGCAGCTCTGATTTGGGAGTATTTGTCAAATTCCTTAATTCTTCCTGTGGCCAACATCAAGCTACCCACAGCATGGCAATCAGCTGTCGGCATTCCTAAACATGGACTATCTGCTCTCACCAAGTGAAATGCTGCAGCTCCCGCGCAAACAAACTTCACACTGTGGCCAGGGAGACAGCTTAACCTCCAGACTTCAGAAGCAAGCAGAGTGTCACAGAACCACAAGCGTGGGAGGCAAAGTCAGCCCTCACACTGCCAAAGAGAAACCATAATGCTCAGCCACCAAAGCACCAAGTTTAATTTCCCGATGTCCCTGGACAGAAGGCTATCTGAGGACAAACATTACTTTGTTTCTCTCACCATCTAGCTTTCAGTGGCCTTTTCAGTCCATAACACAGATGTACACTGTAGCTCCTACAAGGAGATTCTGAAAGACAGGGAACTGCAATGAGTGGCTTGTCCCTTGTTACTGGTGGCTGCATGAGTGGTTCTCAGATTTTACAGAAGGAAATTTTGCCATTACTGAGTACAGCCTGAAGACTCGTTTCATCATTTTGACTTCTGTTTTAATTAACTGTACATATGGCTCTTCACTCATTAGGGTCAGGCAGTCCAGCTGGGATGAATCTTCCTGGCATCTGGGCTGAGTCAGGAAGTGCCTCTGGGATTTGGGACTGTGACAAGAAGTCTTGAAGGAGAAATTCAGGAACAGTTACAAGCTCAGGTGCCAAAAGAAAATCTGTTGGCTCCTCCAAAGTGAAACTAAAGCAACAAACAGCTACAGAGAAATATTCCAGGGTAACTAACCATCCATACCCAGTCCACAGCAGAGGTTGAATAAGGTCTCTGAGAGCCTCCAGAAGGCCTGGAAAGGACCAAGGTGTCTGCAGGCTTTAGACTAGGCAACTTTCAAAATAAGACCTCTACAACAAACCTCTAAACTCAACAGCAGAAAATAGCAGTAAAACAAAAACTGCCACTGCACAAAGATGCAAGTCACCCAGACAACCACTTTTATTTGTTCAGACTGTAAACCTCATCTTCTAATGTAAATTCCAAAGGCACTCAGGAGAAAACAAGATCGTAACCTGATGGGCCACATGATGTGCCTTCCAGAAAAGATGCTTCCTTTCCGGCAAGAGTGTGTGCCATGTACTTACTTAAAATTTAAAACTGAATCCATGTCTGTGGGTGCTCAAAAGACAACCAGCTTGTCTGGCTATTTTTGTTGTGAAAAATCTATCAATCCACAATTAATAGTGTGGAACCAAACAGCTGAGCCAATACATTTTCAACTGGCTGCCTGAGGCTCCTGGGATGAACATACAACTCTAAACATAGAAGAGAAAGAAGGGAAAGAAAGCAGTAGATGGAGAAAGGAAGAAGAGAGAAAGGGGGAGAGAAAGGAAGGAAGGGAAACAGTAACTGGATTTTTTTTTTTTTTAGTAAACTATGAAAACCAGTAGGGTGCTTCCTCAAAAATCTGCAAATAATAGCCAGGCATGGTGGCACATACCTTTAATTCCAGAATTCAAGAAGCAGAGGAAGGCAGACATTCTTAGAGAGGCTAGCCTGCTCTACAGAGCTAGTTCCAGCCAGAGATACATAGAAAAATCCTACCTCAAAAAACAATAGCAACTCTGCAAATAAAACTAGCTACAGCATTTTTCAAATAAAACTAGCTACAGCATTTTTGGGAGAAGGCGCAGGACAGAGACACACGTATGCTGTTCACTGATGCAGTTTTCACAATAGCCAAGACGTGGAACCAGCTGACAGGTCCATCAACAGATGAACGAGTTAAGAAAATGTAGCCCCCATACACAATAAGATAAATGCATACCCAAGATAAGGCTAAGAAGTATATATCATATAAAGCCAAAATGGAGAGCTAACTTGAGGAAAAAGGAAAAACAGCTTGGGGAGGGTTTCATGGGTAGGACAATGGGGAGCAGGACAAAGCATGACACATATGCAAGATGACATCATGATTAAACTCATTATTTTGCAAACAACCTAAAAATTAATAAATAAGTAAATAAAAAAGAAAATTGCTACCATGTGAGGTATTAAACTAGATTCCATACTTGTGCCCATAACGACCTGCAATTTAACTTAATAGGTAAGCTATCTGAAAGCCTAAGTCAGGATTTGTGAGAGTAACTGAGTTTTAGCAGGCATTAGTGGCCAAAGGATCAGACCAAGTTCAAATAAGGCAAAGGCAACGCTGTAACCCAAGCCAGTCAGCTCACTCAGGCTTTCTCACATTTCCTCAAAGCTGCCTGTCAGCTGTACAAGCAAGCATTCCATTCTTGCCCTGGGGGTTGCCCGATTCACGAACATTTCCCTGCTCAATTCAATTCTACTAAATTTAACTTGTTAAAAGTCTTTATTTTAATACAAGTGATTTATATATTAACTGGTTTGATAGTAGCAATTTTTTCCCAGTGCATATGTCAAAGCGCTAAGTCATAAACTTGAAATGTATGCAATCTTTATTTGTCAATTATAAATTCATAAAGACGAAAGAAGAAACCAAAAATGGACGATACTGCAAAGCATAAACTAAAAAATGAGACATAAGGACTTTTAAAATTACTGTTGAAGCCTCTAGCACCCCAAAATATTAATTATAAAAGACTTGCTGCTACCAAGTTTTCTTTGATTTCTTTATTGAAATGAGTAACTCTTCAGCAGTGGCTACTCACCCCTCTCTTCCCTTTTCAATGAAAAATTTTGCATCAACTCTCTTAAATTCAAACCATCTACAACATAAATATATCATCAGATGGCTCCAGGGGCCCTGAAGACATGTTTTTAGTGGCAGAAGCTTGGTAGTAACTAATATTTCATTTACATACGTTTTGGTATAGACAGTCACTAGTCTAGAGACCCTGTAACACCTGGAATTTCCCTAAAATCATGCCCATATTTCCTACTAAGCAACAGTGTTACCAGTGTACAATGGGTCATTGTTATTGTTTGCAGCATAGTTACCTCAAAACATTCTTGAAGACTTTTCAATCATTAAGAATAAATTTTAAAGGTATGTAATTGAGAGATTATTGTGCCAAAAATCTAAACTAAAGAACGTTATAATTAAGTTCTAGATTTCACCTTAAATTTTTCTAGTGAGAAAATAGAAAAGTGGGGGTCATAAGAGATCACTCAGCAGTTAAAAGCACTGGCTGCTGTTCCAGAAGACCCAGGTTCAATTCCCAGCACCACATCGCAGCTCACAACTGTCTGATACCTTCACAGAGACATACATGCAGGGTAAACACCAATGCACATAAAGTAAAAATAAAATAAATAATAAAAAAAGCAGGGTGTTGATGGTGCATACCTGTAATCAATCCCAGCACTCAGGGAAATAGAGGCAGGTGAATCACTGTGATTTCGAAGCCAGCTTGGTCTGCGAAGTGAGTCCAGGACAGCCAAGGTTACACAGAGGAACCCTATCTCAGGAAAAAAAGAAAAGAAAATAGAAAAGTTGGTAACTTTTATAGATCTCGTTCATTTAAGTAGAAACAAAGTTCTTTCCCTCTTTGGCACTAAAAAAATTATTGGAGAAACTTATATAAATATTAAGCAATAATAATTAACTTTCAAAGCATTTCTAAAGATGCAAACAGGTTCTTTGTATGAGCATTTCCATATTAAATGTCAAGGATGTAGTATTACCATAATTGTATGAATGTAAATGATGTCCTCCAGATACGTGGTTTTGTGGGGGGCTGGAATTTAATAAGGAGACAGATTCCAGCATTGGTGCATTCCTGACCCACCTCTAGCAAATGCCTTTGCTAAAAGGTTTGTTACAGTTGGTCCTAACTGGGACATTTCCAGGAATTAGGAAGTAAAGGAAACTTACAAGGCTCCAGGAGCACCTCAAAGTTGAGAAATTCCCAAAGCCCCTCCCCGAGACTGTACAAGTATAACGGTTTCTGGGAAGAGGAGACTCTGAAGTGAGCCAGCTGCCTGCAAGCTCTCATGAGATGCTGCCCGCACTGGAGGGCCCTTTCTATGATGTGACTGCTCAACTCATCTATATTCCTGTAAGTAACCCATCATACCCACTGTTTCATCAAGCTAGACTTGAGTGGACCTGCTTCCGTATGTCTTGTCTGGCCCTACCTAAGGTACATAAACACTTGCTCACTGTGCCCGGATAGACACACAACACTGGCCAACGCTAATTAGACCAAGGGCAGTTACTTAACCACAATTGAAAATCGAAGGTGTAGAATAGTTACAAGAGGAAAATTGTATTTTTTTTTTCTTCACCTACCCCAAGTACTTCACAGCCAAGTACTTCACTGAAAAGAAACAAAGACAGAACAAAAGTATGACATGATCTAATGGGGTGGCTGGTGCAGTAGCGCTTAGCAAAACCTGTTCAGGCCTCTTCATCTCCCTGAACCTTTCAAGGTCAGGATAGTCCTTTATGGGGTGTGGAGGAGATAACCTCTGGAATGGAAATCTTGTGACATGCTTCTGGGGAAGGTCCACTAAGTTTTATAACCTTCCTCAGAGGAGAAGGGTGCTGACAAAACACTTCTTCCATTCTCAAAACTGTCATATTTAGGGCTGGTGTGTCCCAAATCCCACCTCAAACCCTGATTTGAAATCATAATCCTGTTCATTCCAATTCTCTCCCCTCATATTAAAACCAAGAAACACTGAGGTAGGGGCAGTAAACTGTTGAAATTATGGAAAGGTCACGGAAAGATGGAAGCCAGGATTGATGTTGCTTTATGTATGAAACAAAAATGGAATAGAGTGAAAGCTCCGAGAACAGATCTAAGGCATACCATATAGATAAAAAGAAGAGAAAGCTGAGGTCAGAAAGCCCTCCAGGGGAGGGGTACTGAACCACATCAGTTTCCCAGCTCTGACCTTCTGCAGTATAGGTCCTGCCCTTCCTGTTCAGTTCTTTGCTCTTTCCTGTTTTGTTTTGTGTTTGTGACCTTGTAACAAAGGATGCATTGTCAAAGATGATTTTCTAAGTCATATTTTTTTCACCCAAAAAGAAAAACTCAAAATAAGTCATTTTAGGCCTAAGGAGAAAACTTGTAGAGTGCTTGCTTCTGCAAGCCTAAGAAACATACTTTGATTCCCAGAACCCATGTTGATGATTCCAGTAGTGAAGAGCACTTGCTGCTTTTGCAGAAGACGTAGGTTCAATTCACAGCACCCACGTGGTAGCTTACAGTCATCCATATATCTAGTTTCAGAAGATCAACACCCTCCCAAGGTTCAAGGCACAGACACACATGGTACATATATGCACATGCAGGTAAAATATGCATGCATATAAAATAAAACAAATAAACCATTTATAAAGAAAGAGAAGAGGGAAAAAACAGGGTAATGGGACGTACTTGTGATCCCAATGATGGGACACTAGTAAGATGGCCCTGTGGCTCACTGGCGATCCAGCATAGACTACTCGGCATGTTTCAGACCAACGAGAGACCTCGTCTCAAAAAAAAAACAGAGACGATGGCAGCACCTTAAGGAACAACATACAAGGCTGTTCTCTGGCCTCCACATGTATGCACATATGTGTACATGCACACATACATGTGCACCCATATGAGCACACATATGCTATATATAATAGATAGTGCAGTCATCGTGTATGCCTGTGTGTGTGCATGCTTGCGTGTGTGCATCCGTGTGAATGTGCGCGTGTGCGAGTGTGTGTGTGTGTGTGTGTGTGTGTGTGATTTTATCCATTTTTATTGTTTCAGTGACACGTTTAGCAACACCTTCTCAGGGTACTGAACAAACTAAAATCCGCTGAATTCTACCCATTTTTACCATGAAGTACAAAAACAGTATTTTTGACCTGCAGGAAATGTCAAGAGTAAACCCAGGCTGCTTCCTGCATCCATGGGCACAATACCACATACTTCTTGTTCCCCTGCATTTAAGCTGTGTGCTTCTGGGCCAGAGCTACCTGGGATAAAGAGATGCGTGCTAGCCCTCCACCAACCGAGACATCTTACAGTATAGTACATCTGAATGTTGAAAACTAACCCAAAACTAACCCAAAAATTAATTGTAGAATTAATGGAAGAAAAAATAGATGATAAAATTGACAAAAGTTTTTTCGGGGGAAACACAGATTGGGTTTGTATTCTCCAGCTGAAAGACCCTGGACAAGTTTCTGTGCCTATGTTTCCTCATCTGGAACACGAGGTGTCACAGACTTGTACTGAGTTTTGAACAAAATGATCTGTGAAGAATACTGAGCACAGGAGGGCAGTGCCTGGTATAAAGTGGACCCACTGCAGATGGGAGCTACTATCAACCCTCCCTCCAGTAATCCCATTCTTTTACTCCAGCCACCACTTAAAAACACCATGCCCAAGAGCCATCTGTGAAAGTTTCAAAGAGAAGAATAAAAAATCAAAATTCATACAGAGAAGTGGTCCATATACTATTGTGACATGAGAATATTTGGGATTGAACTTGTGGCTCTGAAGAACTAAAGTCCCAAGGGCTTGGTTAGAATGAAGCATCCATATTATTATAATGAAGATCTAACACCATGTAGAAAAACATTTCTAAATTCTGTTTTTAAAATAGAGCCAGATGTGCTGTAACAGACCTCTAATTTCAGCACTCACACGGTAAAAACAGGAGAATAAGAAGTTTGAGGACAGCCTGGGACACATGACAAGTTCAAGGCCATGGAGATTAAAAGAGACCCTGATTCAAAAAGAAGAAATGGAGAGAGAAAATAGAAAGAGAGGAGACAAGAAAGGAAAGGCAGAAGAGAGGAAGAGAGGGAGGAAGAAGAAAAGGAGAGAGGACAAGAGAAATAAAGGGAGGAGAAAGGGACAGACAAAGGATGGATGGAGAGAGGAATGAAAAAGTGAAGAACAAAGGGAGGAAGGAGAAAGAGCAGTAGGAGGCAGGGAGAGAAGGAGAGAGAGAGGTAGGAGGCAAGGAAAGAAGGAGAGGAGGAGGGAGGGAGAAAGAAGAAGGGAAGAACAGAGAGAGGGAGAAGAGGTTACAGACTAAGTGAAACGGCAAAAGGCAGTTTTTGAATTTTGGTTTTTAATATTTTTCCACTCATTGTTAGTACTGCTGTTGTCATACGAGCTTGCGTCTCTAACTTCCTAAAATAAAGTCCCCGTTATGAACACCTGTGCTGGAATGTCAGCTGGAATGTTTCTCATCCACTAGCTCATCACTACAGATATCTACATCTCTATGACTTCCTGCCTTTTGTAGAAGCCAAAGGCTGGCCCACCCTGTATGACAGAACAAAACTGCTAGGAGAAAATATTCTTGGGAGTGGCATTCAGCTAGACTGGAAGTCGTTAGGTCCCTCCCTCTTTAACTACAACTCAAAGGCAATTACTTTGTCCATCTTCTCAAATTTTTCCTGTGAACACACCCTGAATGTTACTGAGTTAATAATATGCTTTTATCGGCTGCCTTGTTTTCTCATATTACCTACTCCCTAATATTCCTAGGGACTCTCAAATAAATCAGCTGTCTTAAATCCTTGTCTTAGGCTCTATCTCTAGCAGGACCCAGATATATGCAGAAACCTCTTCCCATGGAGCAATCTAGATTGTTCAAGAGAGTGGTTTAAGCTCTCATCTAGCCCTTTGTGCTGATTTTTTCCTTTACTTCCCCACAGATTTGCCAAACTGTCAAGACATCTTCTTTGAGCCCAAGACCTTCAAAGTCTCTGTGGATCCATGATGAAACAGCCTGCAAAAAGCAGTTGTGTTTATCATGGGAACTGCACTGTCTTGGGAGACAGCAATGGATCTCTGTGGCTGCCTTTTATCTTGGCTCTCTAGTACAAAGTGGCTGGGTCACCTTTGCTACAGTATCAGTTTTCCCATGGTGAACACCGCCAGGCAATTAGACTCTTGCTCTCTCTACAAATTTCAGCAGGAGAACATCGCTTTATTTTTAACTGTGCAGGAAGGCATTGCCATGGTAACATAACTAACTCCAAGAGCAATTTGATTGATTGATGTTGTGGGCTAGAAGGATTGATGTGCATGACAGTAGGGGGAAATTTCGTATGGCTTTATCACTTCGGACCAAGTATATAGATTCTTATTATTAAACAATAACAGCATGTAATAGCTACTATCATATGCAAGAGAACCACATACCCCAAAACAAAATGATAAAGAAACTAATGAACTGACCACCAGGGAAGAGCTGCTCTCACGATCTAGGAGATGTATGTGTGATAACTAGAGATGAAAGAATATATTTTTACCTTTCAGGATGGGGATTGAGCATTTTAGTCAAGGTCCTCTCTCTTGATTAGTTTCTCTAGATGTACAGATTATCAGAAAAAGAAAACAGGAAACAACCTAGAAACCTGCCACAGAGGGCATCTGAAAGCCTCTGCCCTGCAGACTATCAAAGCAGATGCTGAGACTTATGGCCAATTGTTGGGCAGAGTGCATGGAATCTTATGTAAGAAGTGGGAAATAGTAAGATCTGGAAAGGACAGGAACCCCACAAGGAGAGCAACAGAACCAGAAAATTTGAACACAGGGGTCTTCCCAGAGACTCATACTCCAGCCAAGTACCATGCATGGAAATAACCTAGAACCCCTGCACAGATGTAGCCCATGGCAGTTCAGTGTCCAAGTGGGTTACATAGTAATGGGAAGAGGGACTGTCTCTGACATAATCTGACTGGCCTGCTCTTTGATCACCTCCCCCTGAGGGGGGAGCAGCCTTACCAAGCCACAGAAGATGACAATGCAGCCAATCCTGATGTGATCTGATAGACTAAGATCAGAAGGAAGGAGAGGAGGACCTCCCCTATCAGTGGACTTGGGGAGGGGCATGCGTGAAGAAGGGGGAGGGAGGATGAGACTGGGAGGGGAGGAGGGAGGAGCTTATGGGGGATAGAAAGTGAATAAAGTGTAATTAATAAAATTAAATTAAATTTAAAAAAGAAACAAAAAAAGAATATATTTTTAGATAGAGTATTCAGACACTTCATCCACCAGGCAAGTGATGGCAAGCATTCAACTACTTCTTACTCTAAGCACATTTCACTTTAACCATCATCTCATCTCAATTAATATTTCTCTTGGATTTCTTTGTCCACACCCTATACTCTGTTTTCTTGCTGCAGGGAAGATAAGTGAAAAGGGAAGGAATGGGGGATGGCACAGGGCAGATGGCAGCTGATAGCAAAGCTGTTTGGAAAGCCTGCTAGCTGAGCAGGGAGAAAGTGCCCTAAGAGCTGATCTGCTCCTGTCCTTGTATTCCTTCAAGGAATCTGTAAGCCAAAGCTACTTGCATGACCCTGCTCAAGACCTTGCATGAGCATGCTTTTCCATGCTCATTCAGGAAAGTACACCAGAGTACTCTAGTGTCCAAGATCTCAAGAAAGTTGGCATACAAAAGCGCATAGCTTCTCCTACTAGATACATGTGCCTAAATAGAGGCCATCTTCTATGACATCAGCCACCAATGAGAATATATGGGGGACCATAAAGTAATGCTACTTCTTAAAATACTTTTTGTTTCTTCCGTTTTTAAATACTGTTTTGTTGACATAGAATGAGTTTGTTATTTTTAAATGAATTCAAACATTCTTAAAGTTTTTTTTATTTATAATACAACAAATGAAATGGTTATAACTTGCTTAAGCAGAAGGGCAGAAGGTCTTTAGGATTCTGGTAATTTATCAGAGTGTTTAGGGACCTAGATTGTTACTTTTCTCATTGCTATTACAAAATACCTGACATTTAAGAGAGGAATAATTTATTTTGGCTCACTGTTTGAGAGGGTTCAGTCTACCACGGTGTGGAAGGCCAGGCAGAGGTTCTGCTGACAGGAGCATGCATCTGGAATTCTTCACGCCTGCACGGATCAGGAAGCAGCAGCTCCTGCTGGAGGCAGACCCATCCCCAAACCCTTCATTCTACCCTAGTAGTCCAGAATCTGCCAGCAAGTCCCCAAATCCAGAAGGGTCAACAATCTCCCCAAATAGTACCACTACCTACAGCAAGTGTTCTCAACAGGAGTCACTTAGGACCATGAGAAAACACAGATATTTATATTATGATTTATAACAGTAGCAAAATTACAGTTATGAAGAAGCAACAAAGATAATTTTATGGTTGGCGGTCACCACAAACATGAGGAACTGTTTTAAAGGTCAGAGCATTAGGAAGGTGGAGAACCACTGGTCTAGAGAATGAGTGCAAACACATGAGCCTATAAGCAAAATTTCATGCTAAGATCAAAATGTTGATGTTACATTCCATTCAGAGTGACAACTAACATAACTAACATAAAGCTCCCTGAGAAAGGACTCAGAAATCAGAGCTCTGCAGAGCTTAGCACATCAGCCCAACTGGATTAAGAGGGAATCACACACTATCCTGCCTATCTTGAGTAATGCCAAAAGGTTCTATGACTCTTTAAGAGAAGTCTCCAATTCACTCAGCACTGTGATCAACTGGTTCAAGAGCAGTAGAGCAGCAGCAGAGGCCAATTCCAAATAGGAGCCAAGTTAATATTTCTTTTTCTAGATGCCAATAAGTAACATGTGGTGTGAAGATTTTTTCAGAAGCTAAAAAAACAGTGTATGAGGGCAAAAGTAAAAATAGTGTGGCAGTTTGAATGAGAGTGGCCCACGTAGGCTCATATACTTGAATTCTTTGTCATCGGGAAGTATCATTAATTGGGAAGGATTAGGAAGCGTAGCCTTGTTGGTAGAAGTGTGTTACTAATAGGCTTCAAGGTTTCCTAATCCCAAGCCAGGCTCAGTATCAGTCTCTCCTGCTTCCTCCAGATCTGGATATAGAGCCCTCAGTTGCTTCTCCAGCACTGTCTGCCAGTGCGCTGCTATGCTTCCCACCACAATGATAACGAACTCCTCTATCGATTGCTGTACTTGAGCCTTCTTCACTAATCAGCCCCCACAGAGCAGTATTAACAAGTTAGAGCACCACAACTTCCTGCCCATCATGTCCTTTATAATATGATGTATGCTTCTCCTGTGTTCCTGCTCTTCATGAGTCAATGACTATTGACAAGAAGTGGAAATAATCACATACAGCATTGTACCTGGCTTATCATCTAAGGAAAATACAGGCTGAGGGTCTATGTGACGATGTGTGTGGAGGCCAGAGTCCAACTTGTTGTTCTCAGGGGGCTCATGTCTTGTTTGTTTGTTTGTTTGTTTGTTTGTTTGTTTGTTTTGGTGCAGAGTTTCTTACTCATCTGAAACTCACCAAGTAGGTTAGGTTGCCTCCCCAACACTGAGATCACAAGTGTGTCAGCACACCTGATTTTTTTATGGTTCTCTTACTTGCACAGCAAACACTTGACCGACAGTTCTCTCCAGCCCCTATACCTATCTTTAATCAAACAGTCCTTAAGAAATAATGTGCTGATAACATGCTGAAGTCAAATAACTACCAAATTACAGGAGACAGTGTTAGGATTTTGGAACAAAACCTGCTTCTGGGTTGCCTAGCAACTTATGATGTCATCATGTGTCACCAGCCAGGTGGCCACACCTGGAAGGCGTGGTTACCTTGCCCCTTCAAGGGACAACCCGACAACATAGTCTCTCTCTTGGTTCTTTCTCTCTTGGCCTCTTGACCTTCTCCCTTTTGTCTATTGGGGCACTCCCTCTCTCTTTCCCCTTCTCTCTCTTTTCCTTTATCTCTCTTTCTCCCAGTCATGTCCTGCTCCCCTGCTCTCCCTTCTCTCTCTCTCCATGTCCACCTAATAAACCTCTTTTATATGTAAGATCTGTCGTATGCCTAATAGTCTTTATTTAATTTTGTCCCATAACCTTACAGACACAACTTACAGTATTCTTATTTGAGCACTGACTATTGTCAGGCACACAGCAAGTCAGCTTCAGTGTGTTATCTCATTCACTTCATCATGCCTGAAAGATCTTGTTAGCTCTCTTTTCCAAATGAGGAGACTAAAGTCCCAAGGGTTTAAATATACTTCCTTATGAAGTCACAGCTTCACTTTCTTATGAAGTCATACCCTGTAAATTGAAACTCATGTCTACCTGATCCCAAAGCATAAGTTCTTTATTTTTCTTACAATGATCATATTTCACTGGTACATTACAGTCCCACTGCTCGCATGTAGCTTGGAATTATTAGATTTATTATTTTTCATTTTGGTATAAACCTTTTCAGATTCCATTTGTCACCTCAGGCAGAAAACTGCCACATGGAGCTGATGCATTGTCCCAGGAATGTTTTTCTTATATCAAAAAGTAATATCAATTTATATACTTTTATGTTTCATGGGTGTCTTCTCTCCTCTTATAGTTCTTCCCAGCTATGGGAGCATCTCAAACAGCATTTTGCAAGCTAGCTGGCTTCATTACCCAGCAGCTAATTTTGGCATCTCTTCCTCTTTCTCTTTTGTTTTCATTTTCCTTTTGGTTTGAGAAAATAGTGAAACAGCTTACCTATTAAAACATATATTGTATCCAGAGTGCAAGTAACAGTGGGAAATTTACAATTTGTTTGGAAGGAAGCAGAGGATGAAGGAAACAAGTGTGCCATTGCTGCATTTGTCTGACTAGTACTCATTTTAACAGGGGACTGCAACACTCCAGAGTTGATGAACAGAAAGCAAGATGAAAGGAAAGAGAAATTACTCTCTAGCTAGAGGACTGCTATTGTATCTGGGCCTTGGAGCTCATGGACCCTTAGACATGGGATATCAGTGAGCCGACTAGAGTCACTGGGTACCTCTTACACAATTTTCTTGATACCTGATGACCTCCAGCTAGCCACCTCTTTTTGAGGCCCTGTTTCTGATAGTGTTCTGGTTAGTTTTGTTGTCAACTTGCTATACCTGGAAAAAAGAGAAGCCAACTGAGGAATTACTTCCATCAGATTGCCCTGTGGGCAGGTTTGTGGGCCACATTCTTGATTGCTAATTGATGGAGAAGGGCCTAGCCCACTATGCGTGGGACCACCCCTGGGTTGAACACAAAAGGTAGCTGAAAAGAAGCAGGGATTAAGCAAGTAAGCAGCATCTAGGTTCCTGCCTTGAGTTCTTGCCTTGACTTCCTATGATAATTGACTGTAACCTACCAGCTGAAATAAACCTTTCCTTCCCCAAGTTGCTTTAGGTTACAACATTGTATCTTGGCAATGTAAGATCAAACTAGGGTACAGCCATCTTGCTAAAATCACTCTATAATATGGCCCACAGTGGTGCTGTTAGAAATAAGCATCCTTCACTTTTACAAACTAGCAGTGCATGCCACTCTATAAGCAACTGCTTTCTCTTGTTCTATCATCGTATCAGCTGGCTACCACAGTCATCTGAATTATAGGCTTTTTCGGGACCTCCAAACTCCACAGTCTGCAGAGCTATGATACCCACAATTCAAGTCTTCTGTTCTCTGAGGCCAAAGTTATTACTTGCTTTCTAATAAGGATATTCTTTCAAGGTAGTATCAGTTACCCATTGCTATATAACAAATTGAAAACTACATGTTTAAATAAAACACCGTGACTATAGGTCACATGTCTACAAGTAAGACTGATTTTTCACTTTGTCAGCTTGTCTAGGCCAGGTTAACAGGCCTCAGCTGAGCTTATGTATGTATATGCAGCCAAGTGTCAGGGCAGCTGAGAGCTGGCTGGACAAAGGCATTCCAATCTCATATGTAAGAGTTGGCTGACTCTTGACTGAGGGGGAAGGGGTGACTAGGCTAAGAGTTTCTCATCAGTCAGGGGGCAAGCTGGGGCTTGATCACATGGCAGAAGCAAGAGTCCAAGGAACAAGCATGGGCTCATTAAACCTAGACCTAACAGTAACACAGCCGTTTGCATCATATTCTATTCAGAGCCTAGCAAAACATAAGGCTTGATTCAGGGGTAGAAAAATAAACTTCACCACTTCTGGGAGTGGCTGCATAGTCAAATTGCAAAAATGTTTGGAAAAAAGAGGGCGATGAATTCTGGGTACATTTTTAGAATTAGTCTACTGCATAGGCAGTTCCATGGCCTTTGATCTTATAACTAGCTCCAGCTCAAGAGAGTCTCACTTAGTCCATCTCTGTTAAGATGTGAAGATATTCACATATAAGAGAAGCCATAATAAAAAGCCTTCACTAACACTAATTTTGTTTTGTTCCCTCTTTTTGTCCTCATGCTGCCAAGGCACTTAAACTCACATGCAGATTTTTTGGATTCCTAATGCCTAAACATACACACATCCTTGCCAAATTTCATCTTGTTATGGATGAAGAGGGGGGTGTCTTCATTCTCCTTGAATCCCTCAGAGTTCTTAGTCAAACAGCCTGAGAAAACAATTTAAGCAGTTTCCTGTCAGAAACTCCAGAAATCCTGGGTCCAATCAAAACTCAAAATTCTTAGTCAAGCCAACAGTTCTCTTTGCGCATAAAAGAACTTTGGGATCCGCTTCACCTCAAGAAGGAAACCAAACCTGCACCCATTCTCTTTGCTGTTTGTGGCAGGAAAATTATGACTGATGTTAAAAAGGCTCTCCTTTTACAGCACAGATCCATGGTGCCAAGTCAATCTTACATCCCTCTGTGGTTATAACCCTGAAATAATTCAGAAAGCCAAAGGAAAGAGGAAATCAAACAACATGACAGTTGAAAGAATAAATGAAAAGGAGAATCCAGAGAAAGAAATTAGCCAGTAGTGAAATTTATTTTGGTGGGGTGGGTGGAACATGCTAGAATGTGAGAGGGGAAAGTAGAACAAATCCCTGATGTTTTCCTGGCCCTTGCTTTGCACTGCAAATGCTATTGCCTATTGGGCAGATCTGTTTTAAAAGATTCTCTTCATTCCAGTCCCAGCAGGGAGAGGTTTAAAGGTGAGGCTGACTGATCAATTGAGAGGCTAGGCAATAGTTGAAGGCTTCCACAGAGCCATTTCCACCTCCCTTCAAAGGAGTCAGTTACAATTCTATCACCACAAAGGTGCATCTTAAGATCCATGCCACACATCACTGAAGCTCTGCTTCAAGCCTCCTAAAAACCAGAGCTGTTAACCTGCATTTCAGGTATTGCTCTGGTCGACAAATATCACACTAGAAATCATACTAGCTGTTTTGGGAGCCATGTTGGCTCCTGCTTATGTATCTTCTCCAGGTAGCAACCACAGCTCTCCCATACTGTGTGAGGACTTCTTTCATGAAAGCTTTCTGACTAGGGAAAGTGTATGCTTATTTATAGGCTGGACAGTTTTGAAACAAGACATAAAGATGAGAGAGAAAAACAAAAACCTGAGGTGTTACATATATCTCAGAGGCAGAAGAGAATGGGTGATAGAGAAAATATAATTGTTTTCAAATCTATGCGATAACTAGGATCGCAGAATTGCCAAGCAGTGTGAGATCTGACTGAAGAGTTGAAGGATGTATTCTGGGAGACTTCCAGAAAAAGGGGCTATGAATTAATGGCTTAAAATAACAAAAACTGGGCTGGAGAGATGACTCAGAGGTTGAGAGCACTGGCTGCTCTTCCAAAGGTCCTGAGTTCCCCAGCACCCACATGATGGCTCACCAGCATCTATAATGAGATCTGGTGCCCTCTTCTGGCAGCAGGTATACATGCAGGCAGAACACTGTATACATGATAGATAGATAGATAGATAGATAGATAGATAGATAGATAGATAGATAGATCTTTTTTAAAATAACAAAAATTTGTTCTCTTATGTCCTGGAGTTAAGACATCTAAATCAAGAGTTTGTCAAGTTCATTGTTCACTATGAAACCTTAGATAGGACCTGTACTCACTTCTCCTAGCTTCTAGTTGTCATCAACAATCCTTGGTATTCATTGGCTTGTGAAAGAGAAACTGTCTCTGGCTTGATCGTTGTGTGGCCTTCTTTCATGGATGTCTATGTCTTTGTCTCCAAACTCATCTTTTTTAATTTATTTATTTTTTATTAGTTACAATTTATTCATTTTGTATCCCAAATGTAGCCATCTCCCTCATCCCCTCCCAATCCCACTCTCCCTCCCTCTTCTCCCCCTATGCCCCTTCCCTAGTCCACTGATAGGGAAGGTCCTTCTCTCCTTCCAGCTGATCCTAGTCTATCAGGTCTCATCAGAATTGGCCACATCATCTTCCTCTGTGGCCAAATTCATCATATTGTAAGTGCATACATCATGCTGGACTGGGAACACACCCTAATCCACTATGTTCTTGTCAAAAGTTGATTGCATCAACAAAGACCCAGTTTCCCAGGTTCTGGATAAATGTGAATTTTTGGTAGATAGTATTCATCTTAGTACAGGAGTAAATACTTGTCCATTAGCCTTTATAATTGGGATAGGAGAAGGAAGAGAAGAAACCAGAAGAGGAAGAAGAGAAAGGAGATGCTTTTAAACATGGTGGTAAAAGACTGAATTTTCCAGAGGAGGTGGGGAGGAGATTGTTTTGTTCTTTTATTTGTTTGGTTGGGGTTTTTTGTTTTTTGTTGGTTAGTTGGTTGGTTGGTAAGGTTGAGTTTTTGAACCAATGATATATCTGATGTAGCATCTCCATTATACTTGACACTTTGGGAAAATAAGGAAAAATAAAATAAATCAAGCTCCTTTTGGTAGCATTTACTGGGCCTGTGGACCACTTAAGTAGCAATGAGAAAGGTTCACAAGTTGATGAGCTCAGAGAAAGAAAAATAATCTCTCTGATATTTGAACAAACACATTGAATAGCTATGTATACAGGACTATTTCCTGCATGTTCACCTTACGCCTGACAGGACAAAAAAGTAAACAAATCATAGAAAAATCAAGGTTGTGGTAGGGTAATAACTGAAAGCTTTAAGAGTATATCTGGTGATAATAGTATTATAGATTAAATAGGCAGAGAAGAGAGGGCCTAGAGAGTGCCTCTTTGGAGTAGGAGATGTTTGCTGTCAGGTCCTCCCAGATGACATGGCATCTGTGATGATAAGTTCATAATGACACTTACGAGAAAAGCAATCCATACTGGGGCACTGAGGCTGTGGACAAAAGCCATCTTGTCATGTTCCAGAACCAGCAATCAAACCATTATGTACACAGTGACATGGTGAGACAGGTGGCAGAAACTAGATTAAAAAGAGCCTTGGGAGCCATCCAGATGTGAACCCTGAAATCTACAATAACAAATGACTTGATGAAATATTTGCATTGGTACAATAGTAATAGGAATGTTATAGGAGTAACCAACTACTTTCTGATTGGCTCAAAGGCCCATTATGACATGACTTGGTGGGAAGAAGGAGAAGAAGAGGAAGGAGATAAAGAAGAGGAGGAAGAAGACTTGAAGTTGGGGGAGAAGAAGCAGGAGGAACCAAGGAGTTGAGGCAAATGAGGTGAATATGATCAAAATACATTGTGTAAAAATCTCAAATAATTATTTCTATAAAAAGAAACTTTAGATTTGACTCTGAGTTATATAGTAAGGCACAGGATGGTGTTGAGAATAGTCACATGACTGGCTTATATTTTAACAAGGTCATGATGACTGCTATGTTAAGAATATAATGAGGATACTGGGCAGTGGTGGTACATGCCTTTAATCCCAGCACATGGGAGGTAAAAGCAAACAGATCTTTGAGACCAGTCTGGTCTATGGAGCAAGTTCCAGAACAGCCAGCGCTACTGGAAACTCTGTCTCTAAAAACCAAAAGCCAAAAGCCAAACTAAATATATTGAGGGCTAAAAGCTGAGCATCATAGTAGACACCTTTAATGCCAGCACTCGATAGGCAGAGGCAGGTGTATCTTCATGACTTCAAGGCCAGCCTGATATATACAGTGAGTTTTAGGACGGCCAAGACTATATAGAGAGACCCTATCTCAAAAATAAATAAATAAATAAGAATAGGCTAGTGAGATGACTTAGTGAGTAAAAGTACGTTTCACACAATACTCACAAGCTTCATGACCTGAGCTCAATCCTAGGTACCCCACAGTGAAAGGAGAGAACTGACTCCTGAACAACATCCTCTGACCTCTACACATGTACTGTTGTTCCCACACACAAAAAAAAAACTAATTCATTCATTAAATAAATAAAGTTGTATATTGTGCTTGCTTTGGCAGCATATACAAAATATGAATGAAATAGAAAAGATTACCATATCCTCTGTGCAAGAATGAGATAAAAATTTGTGAAGTGTTCCACGAGTTCCACGATTATTTTAAAAAAGAATAGGTTGCCCTCCCCTCATCTACTGGCCAGCCACAGCCTGCCAGCAGCAGTGGTCAGGTCTACCCCGGACCCTCTGTGCTCCCCTTTCTCTGTACAACCCACACCCCAGTTCCCGGCCTATGCCATTCCCTGGGGCCCACACCAATCTGAGACACCAGAGATTAGCACAGATCAGGGAGTAGAGGAAACACCAGAAAACTGCATCCATCTGGGACCCCAAGCTCTACCTACAACCCCAGGAACCTATAACCATCAGAGACCACCAGGCCTGCTAATAACTAACAGTCAACCAAATGGCTAGAGGTCAACGCAAAAACACCAGCAGCAAAACCCACAGCCATATGACACTAGTATCACACCAAAAGCACAAGAAAAACAATCTTAAGTCTGAGGTTATGAAAATTATAGAGGCCTTAAAAGAAGAAAATAAATCCCTTAAATAAACACAGGAAAATAAAATCAAACTCATGAAGGAACTGAACAAATCCTTTAAAGAAACACAAGAAAATGCAACCAAACAGAGGAAGGAAATGAATAAAACTGTCCAGGACCTAAAAATTGAAATAGTAGCAATAAAGAAAACACAATCCAAGGCAATACTGGAGATGGAAAACCTAGGGAAGAGAACATGAACTACAGACACAACCATCAATAACATAATATTAGAGATGGAAAAGAGAATCTTGGGTGTAGAAGATACAATTGAAGAAATCGATACATCAGTCAAAGAAAATGTCAAATGTAAAAAGTTCCTGATGCAAAACATCCAAGAAATTTGGGACAATATGAAAAGACCAAACCTAGAAATAGAAGAAGAGGACTCTAAACTCCAAGGCCCAGAAAATATTTTCAACAAACTCGTAGAAGAAATCTTCCCAACCTAATGAAAGAGATGTCTATAAACATACAAGAAGCCTACAAAACACCAAATAGATAGGACCAGAAAAGAAAATCCTCCCATCACATAATCAAAACACTAAATGTACAGAAGAAAGAAAGAAATTAAAAGGTGCATGGGGAAAAGGCCAAGGCACATATAAAGGCAAACCTTTCAAAATTACACCTGACTTCTTAACAGAGACTATGAAAGCCAGGAGGGCCTAGACAGATGTCATTCAGACACTAAGAGAGCACAGATGTCAACCCAGACTACTATATCCAACAAAACTTTCAAGTACCATAAATAGAGAAAAAATATATTACATGACAAACCCAAATTTAAACAGTACCTAGCCACAAATCCATCCCTCCAGAAGATACTTGAAGGAAAACTCCAACCCAAAGAGGCTAACTACACCCAGGAAAATGCAAGAAACAAATAACCACACAGCCACAAAACCAAAAGAAAGGAAGCAGGTACACACACTCTACAAACAACAACATCAAAATAACAGTAACAACAACTGGTCATTATTTTTCTCAACATGAATAGCCTCAACTCCCCAGTAAAAAGACACTGGCTAACAGAATGGATTCATAAACAAGACCCACCATTCTGTTGCATAGAAGAAACATACCTCAGCAATAATGACAAAAATTACCTCAGAATAAAGGGCTGGAAAAGGTTTTCCAAGCAAAGGGAGATAAGAAACAAGCTGGAGTACCCATTCTAATATCTAATAAAATAGACTTTCAACCAAAATTAATCAAAAGAGATGGGGAAGGGCGCTTCATACTCAATCAAAGGAAAAATCAACCAAGAGGATGTCTTAATTCTGAACATATATGCCCCAAATGCAAGGACAACCACATTTGTAAAAGAAACATTACTAAAGCTTAAGTCACATATTGAACCCCACACATTAATAGTAGGAGACTTCAACACACCTCTCTCACCAATGGACAAATCATTAAGATATACACTAGGAGGCAGGGCAAGATGGCAGCGCCGGGAGGACTCTCATTCTGAGAAGCAGCAGCAAGATCAGCACAGTGACCAGCAATCAGAACTCGCAGCCATAAAACACAGTCATTGTGTTTCCCAGGTGAGAGGATACCCCACGATGGGGGATTCAATCAGCTTTTAACTCACCTGGCTAAACCGAGGAAGAGCTCCCGGTTCCACCAGACGCTTGGCTGCCGGCTCCAGTCCCAGCCCCAGCCCAGAGCCACAAGCCAGTGTCTCTGGTCACGGTCCCAGACTGAACCGTGTGCACCACACTATCAGAGACTGAAATTTTTAGTCGAAAGATAACCCCACGGTGCAGGAAACGACTGGGACCGGCCTTAGGTCACCCAGACATCCCCTGGAAAAGACTAGGGTTCCACAGGCACCCCAGGAGCCAGCCTGGAGCCAAAGCCAGGGATCCAGGCACCAGCACAGAGCCCTGCCTGCGTGCCTGATTCACCGCCTGAGATAGAACTGTGGATACCAGGGCACCAGCGAATGAATTTTACTGTCCAGTGCAAACACACAGGGAGGGAAACGGCTGGTCTGATCTCAGAGCACTCAGCCGACACCCCCAGCCCAAAAAGGTCTCGGGAAAATTACCCAGTTTAGACAGACACCCAGGCTCCCAAAGGCCGAAAAGGCAGACACAGGCAGTTTCTGCAGCCAACCAGCTGACGGAGACTGAGCAGTGCACACCAGGGCAAAAAAAGAGAATGGGAATCCCTGTCTCCAGAGAATCCACAGGGAAGGAAGGAAACTGTACTGACTTAAATCACCCAATCCTTCCCTGGAAAAACTCTAGGAGACTGGTGGGGCCAAGCCGCCATCTGTGGTGGGGCCAAGCCGCCACTCACCTGTGCTCCAGACACAGGCACAAACAGTTGCTGCGTGCCAGATGTCCACCTGGGTCACAGCAGCTAATCATTAAATTGACAACAAGAAATGCAGAAACAGGGCAGCTGTCCTCAGGACTTCCCTGGGTGAGAGGAGAACCCTCTCAACTAACAAAGACCACAGTTACCACTCAGGTCTATATACCTGAGGTGAGCAGCAGCAACTCCTGAAAAAACGCCAGCCATCCAGGGACTATACCCAAAAAGCTGAGAAGACATCCTTCAGAAAAAAACAGCTTTCTGCAAAGGGGATTCTCTCCACCACAGGATCCCCAGGAACCACCAGAAAATAACCCCAAACACCTAAAATAGCACAATGGGTAGAGGCTGGCATAAAAGCTCAAGCAACAAAAGACAGAGCAATATGGCATCTCCAGAACCCAGTTACCCAGGGGCAAGTAGCCCTGGACACCCCACCATAACTGAAATCCAAGAAGATGACCTAACAAGTATGCTCATGAAGATGATAACAGAGGAAACAAATAAGATACGTAAAGACATAGAGGAAGATAAACTCAAACAGAATATTGCCATCCGTAAAGAAATAGAGGAAGCTGCAGCCAAACAGTTTATGGCTTTTAGAAAGGAAATGCTTAAAGCACTGAATGAAATAAAAGAAACAGAGTTGAAGGAACTAAAAGAAAAACAGGAAAGTACAATCAGACAGGTGAAGGAAGTAAACAAAACAACTCAAGACCTGAAGATAGAATTGGAAAAATTAAAGAAAACACAAATGGAGGAAATAATGGAGAGGAAGAACCTAGGGAAGAAAACAGGAACTACAGAGGTTAGCATAACCAACAGACTACAAGAGATGGAAGAAAGAATCTCAGGTGTAGAAGATACAATGGAAGAAATCGATGTATCTGTCAAAGAAAATGTTAAATCCAAAAAATTCCTGACACAGACGGTCCAAAAAATCCAAGACAATCTGAAAAGACAAAACCTAAGAATATTAAGTATAGAGGAAAAAGAAGACTCCCTTCTCCAAGGCCCAGAAAATACTTTCAACAAAATCATTGAAGAAAATTTACCCAAGCTAAAGGAGAGGCCAATTAGAATACATGAGGCCTACAGAACACCCAACAAATTTGACCAGAAATGAAAATCCTCCCGCCACATAATAATCAAAACAGTAAGTATACAGAACAAAGAAATAATACTAAAAGCTGCAAGGGAAAAAGGCCAAGTAACATATAATGGCAAACCCATTAGAATCACACCTGACTTTTCAACAAAGACTATGAAAGCCAGAAGGGCCTGGACAGATATCATGCAGACCCTAAGAGAACACAGATGTCAGCCTAGGCTACTATACCCCGCAAAACTCTCAGTCTTCATAGATGGAGAAAACAAGATATTCAATAACAAAAACAAATTTCAACAATACCTACAAACAAATCCAGCATTACAGAAGACACTGGAAGGGAAAATACAACCCCAAAAAATTAGCTTCTTTCAAGAAAACACAGGAAATAATTAACCTTACTACAGTAAAATAAAAAGCAACCAAGCACACAACCTGATGACCACAGCCAACATCAAAAATCAAGGGATCTAACAGCCACTGGTCATTAATCTCTCTCAACATCAATGGACTCAACTCTCCAATAAAAAGACACAGATTAACAGAATGGATACATAAACAAAACCCAGCAATCTGTTGCATACAAGAAACACACCTAAGACACAAAGATAGACATTACCTGAGGGTAAAGGGTTGGAAGACGACTTTCCAAGCAAACAGACCCAAGAAACAAGCAGGAATAGCCATTCTAATATCTGATAAAATAGACTTTCAACCAAAATTAATAAAAAGAGATGGGGAAGGACACTTCATACTCATCAAAGGAAAATTCCACCAGGAAGACATCACAATCCTGAACATCTATGCCCCAAATACAAGAGCACCCACATTTGTTAAAGAAACATTGATAAAATTTAAACCACATATAGATCCCCACACATTAATAGTGGGAGACTTCAACACCCCACTCACAACAAAGGACAGGTCAACAAAACAGAAATTAAACAAAGAAACAATGTCTCTTACAGAGGTCATGAATCAAATGGACCTAACAGACACTTACAGAACTTTACACCCAAACACAAAAGAATATACCTTCTTCTCAACACCTCATGAAACCTTCTCCAAAATAGATCATATAGTTGGTCACAAAGCAAGCCTCAACTGATACAAGAAGATTGAAATAATCCCTTGTATCTTGTCTGATCACCATGGAATAAAGCTGGACCTCAACAATAACAGAAATAACAAAAAGCCTACACACACATGGAAACTGAACAACTTGTTACTAAATGACAGCTGGGTCAGGGAAGAAATAAAGAAAGAAATTAAAGTCTTTCTAGAAATCAATGAAAATGAAGACACAACATACCCGAACTTGTGGGAAACAATGAAAGCAGTGCTAAGAGGAAAGTTCATAGCACTAAGTGCCTTCAAGAAGAAATTCGAGACAGCTCATTCAAGCAACTTAATGGCTCACTTAAAAACCCTAGAAAAAGAAGAAGCAGACACACCAAGAAGGAGTAGACGGCTGGAAATAATCAAACTCAGGGCTGAAATCAATCAATTAGAAACAAATAAAACAATTCAAAGAATCAATGAAACCAAGAGCTGGATCTTTGAGAAAATCAACAAGATCGACAAACCCTTAGCAAAGCTAATTAAAAGTCAGAGAGACACCACCCAAATCAACAAAATCAGAAATGAAAAGGGGGATATAACTACAGACACTGAGGAAATCCAAACAATCATTAGGACTTACTTCAAAAGTCTATATGTCACAAAATTTGAAAATCTAAATGAAATGGACAATTTTCTTGATCGATTTGACTTACCAAAGTTGAATCAGGACCAGGTAAATCAACTAAATAGTCCTATATCCCCCAAAGAAATAGAAGCGGTCATCAAAAGTCTCCCATCCAAAAAAAGCCCAGGACCAGATGGCTTCAGCGCAGAATTCTACCAGACATTCAAAGAAGAGCTAACACCAATTCTCTTCAAATTATTCCACAAAATAGAAACAATAGGAACATTACCAAACTCATTCTATGAAGCCACAGTCATCTTGGTACCTAAACCTCACAAAGACTCAACAAAGAAAGAGAATTTCAAGCCAATCTCCCTTATGAACATTGATGCAAAAATACTTAACAAAATATTTGCAAACCGAATCCAAGAACACATCAAAGATATTATCCACTATGACCAAGTAGGCTTCATCCCAGGTATGCATGGGTGGTTCAATATACAGAAATCCATCAATGTGATCCACCATATTAACAAACTGAAAGAAAACAACCACATGATAATCTCCCTAGATGCTGAAAAAGCATTTGACAAAATCCAACATCCATTCATGTTTAAAGTATTGGAGAGATCAGGGATACAAGGCACATATCTAAACATAGTAAAGGCGATATACAGCAAGCCTATAGCCAACATCAAACTGAACGGAGAGAAACTTAAAGCAATCCCACTAAAATCAGAGACAAGACAAGGCTGCCCACTCTCTCCATATCTCTTCAATATAGTGCTGGAAGTCCTTGCTAGAGCAATAAGACAGTTGAAGGAGATCAAGGGGATACAGATTGGAAAAGAAGAAGTCAAATTATCACTATTTGCAGATGATATGGTAGTATACGTGAGTGACCCCAAAAACTCTACCAGGGAACTCCTACAGCTGATAAACACCTTCAGCAAAGTGGCCGGATACAAAACTAACTCAAAAAAAATCAGTAGCCCTCCTGTATACAAAAGACAAAAGGGCTGAGAAAGAAATTAGGGAAACAACACCCTTCACAATAGCCACAATGACATAAAGTACCTTGGTGTAACCCTAACCAAGGAAGTCAAAGACTTGTATGAAAAAAATTTCAAGTCTCTGAAGAAAGAATTAGAAGAAGATATGAGAAGATGGAAAGATCTCCCATGCTCATGGCTTGGCAGGATTAACATAGTAAAAATGGCCATCTTACCAAAAGCAATCTACAGATTCAATGCAATGCCCATCAAATTGCCAACACAATTCTTTACAGACCTGGAAAGAAAAATTATCACCTTCATATGGAATAACAAGAAACCCAGAATTGCTAAAACAATTCTCTACAAAAAAAGATCTTCTGGAGGTATCTCCATCCCTGATCTCAAGCTGTACTATAGAGCAACAGTTATAAAAAACTGCATGGTACTGGCATAGAAACAGAATGGTGGATCAATGGAACCGAACAGAGGACCCAGAAATAAACCCACACGCTTATGGACACCTGATCTTTGACAAAGACGCCAAAACCATACAATGGAAAAAAGATAGCATCTTCAACAAATGGTGCTGGTCTAACTGGATGTCTACATGTAGAAAAATGAAAATAGATCCATACTTGTCACCCTGCACAAAACTGAAGTCCAAGTGGATCAAAGACCTCAACATAAAACCAGACACATTAAAGCGGCTAGAAAAAAAGTGGGAAATACCCTAGAACTCATTGGTACAGGAGAGAACTTCCTGAACAGAACACCAACAGCACAGGCTCTGAGAGCAACAATCAATAAATGGGACCTCATGAAACTGAAAAGCTTCTGTAAAGCAAAGCGACTGCCTACAGATTGGGAAAGAATCTTCACCAACCCTTTATCTGACAGAGGACTCATATCAAGTATATATAAAGAACTAAAGAAGCTGAAAAGCAGCAAACCAAGTAATCCACTTAAAAAATGGGGAACAGAGCTAAACAGAGAACTCTCTGTAGAGGAATATCGAATGACAGAGAAGAATTTAAAAAATGCTCAACCTCATTAGCCATTAAGGAAATGCAAATCAAAACAACCCTGAGATTTCACCATGGCCAAGATCAAAAACTCAAGTAACAACACATGCTGGAGAGGTTGTGGAGAAAGAGGAACCCTTCTGCACTGCTGGTGGGAATGTAAACTTGTACAACCACTCTGGAAATCAATCTGGCGCTTTCTCAGACAACTAGGAATAGTGCTTCCTCAAGATCCAGCCATACTGCTCCTAGGCATATATCCAAAAGAGGCTCAAGTACACAAAAAGGACATTTGCTCAACCATGTTTGTAGCTGCTTTATTTGTAATAGTCAGAAGCTAGAAACAACCCAGATGCTCCTCAACTGAAGAATGGATGCAGAAATTGTGATACATCTATACAATGGAGTATTACTCAGCAATGAAAAATAAGGAAATCATGAAATTTGTAGGTAAATGGTGGGACCTGGAAAGGATCATCCTGAGTGAGTTGTCCCAGAAGCAAAAAGACACACACGGTATATACTCACTCATATAAACATACAACATAGGATAAACCCACTAAAATCGGTACATCTAAACAAACTAAGCAAAAGAGAAGACCCTAACTAAAATGCTCAATCCCTATCCTGAACGGCAAAGAGGATGGACATCAGAAGAAGAAGAAAACAGGAAACAACCTACGAACCTGCAACAGAGGGCCTCTGAAAGCCAGAAGAAGAAAACAGGAAACAACCTAGGAACCTGCCACAGAGGGCATCTGAAAGCCTCTGCCCTGCAGACTATCAAAACAGATGCTGAGCCTGATGGCCAACTGTTGGGCAGAGTGAATGGAATTTTATGTAAGAAGTGGGAAATAGTAAGAGCTGGAGAGGACAGGAACTCCACAAGGAGAGCAACAGAACAAGAAAATTTGAACACAGGGAACTTCCCAAAGACTCATACTCCAACAAAGGACTATTCATGGAGATAACCTAGAACCCCTGTACAGATGTAGCCCATGGCAGTTTAGTGTCCAAGTGGCTTACATATTGATGGGAAGAGGGACTGCCTCTGACATAAACTGATTGGCCTGCTCTTTGATCCCCTTCCCCTGAGGGGGGAGCAGCCTTACCAGGCCACAGAAGAAGACAATGCAGCCATTCCTGATGTGATCTGATAGACTAAGGTCAGAAGGAAGGAGAGGAGGACCTCCCCTATCAGTGGACGTGGGGAGGAGCATGCATGCAGAAAGGGGAGGTATGGTGGGGTCGGGAGGGGAGGAGGGAGGGGCTTATGGGGGGATACAAAATGAATAAAGTGTAATTAATAATAATGAAAAAAAAGAAAAAAAAGATGTACACTATACAGAAATAATGAAACTGACATTATGAGTCAATTGGACCTAACAGATATCTACAGAACATTGCATCCAAACACAAAAGAATGTATCTTTTTCTCAGCACTTCATGGAACCTTCTCCAAAACTGACCACATACTTGACACAAAGCAAGCCTCAATGAATACAAGAAAATTGAAATAACAACTTGTATTCTATCAGACCACCATGGATTAAAGGTAGATTTCAACACCAACAGAAACAATAGAATGCCTACAAACTCATGGAAACTGAACAACTCTCTACTTAATGACCACTGGGTCAGGGAGAAAATAAAGAAATTAAAGACTATAATTCAATGGAAATTAAGGTACAACCTACTCAAATTTATGGGACACAATGAAAGCAGTGCTAAGAGGAATGTTCATAGCACTAAGTGCCTTCATTAAAGAAAGTGGAGAGAGCTCATACTAGCAATTTAATGGCTCACCTAAAAGCTCTAGAAAAGTAGGAAGCAAACACACCCAAGAGGAATCAATGGCAGGAAATAATCAAACTCAGGGCTGAAATTAATAACCTAGACACAAAGAGAAAAATGTAGAGAATTGACAAAACCAAGAAAGACCTGTTTTTTTTTTGAGAAATTCAACAAGATAGACACTTAGTCAAACTAACTAAAAGACAGAGAGAGAATATCCAAACTAATAAAATCAGAAATGAAAAGGGGTATATAACAACAGACATCAAGGAAATCCAAATAATCATTAGATTGTTCTTTAAAAACTGTAAGCCACAAAATTAGAAAATCTAAATGAAATGGATGGTTTTCTTGATATATATCATTTACCAAAGTTAAATCAAAATCAGGTTAACAATTCAAGGCACATACCTAAACACAATAAAGGCAATATACAGCAAGCCAATAGCCAACATCAAGTTAAGTAGAAACTTAACAGCATTCCTGCTAAAATCAGGAACAAGACAAGGCTGTCCACTCTCACCATATCTATTCAATATAGTACTTGAAGTTCTACCTAGACCAATAGGAAAATAAAGAGGATACAAATTGGAAGAGAAGAAGTCAAAGTATAGCTATTCACAGATAATATGATAGAATTGCTACGGCTGATAAACACCTTCAGCAAAGTGTCTAGATACAAAATTAACTCAAAAAAATCAATAGTCCTCCTTTATACAAACAACAAAAGGGCTAAGAAAGAAATTAGGGAAACAACACCCTTCAGAATAGCAACAAACAATATAAAATATCTTAGTGTAACTATAACCAAGCAAGTAAAAGACCTGTATGACAAGAACTTCAAGTCTTTGAAGAAAAAAATTAAAGATTTTAGAAGATGAAAAAATCTTCCATGCTCACGGAGCAGTGGAATCAACAGTAAAATTGAACATCCTGCCAAAAGCCATCTACAGATTCAATGCAGTTTTCATCAAAATTCCAATTCTTTACAGACCTGTAAAGAGCAACCATTAACTTCATATGGAAAAATGAAAGGCCCAGGATAGCCAAAACAATTATGGTGGTATCAACATCCCTGATTTCAAGCTATAATACAGAGTAATAGCAATAAAAAGTGAATGGTATTGACATAGAAACAGACAAGTTGATCAATGTAGCCAAACTAAAGACCCAGAAATAAACCCACTACTCCTACGGGCACTTGATTTTCAACAAAGGAGCCAATACCATACAATGAGAGGAGGGGGAATACATCTTCAACAAATTGTGCTTGTCTAACTGGATGTCTGCTTGTAAAAAAATGCAAATAGACCTTTATTTATCACCCTGCACAAAACACCAGTCCAAGTGGATCGAAGACCTTGACATAAAGCCAGAGACTCTAAACCTATTAGAAGACAAAGTGGGTAAGCGTCTGGAACTCACTGGCACAGGAGACAGCTTCCTGAACAAAACACAAACAGCACAGGCTCTGAGACCAACAATTAATAAATGACATCTCATAAAACTGAGAAGCTTCTGTAAGTCAAAGGACAAAATGCAGCCCACGGATTGGGAAAAGATCTTTATCAATCCTACATCAGACAAAGGGCTAATATCCAAACTATACTAAGAACTTACAAAAGTAAACATCAACAAATCAAATAATTCAATTTAAAGATGGCTGGAAAGCTAAACCAAGAATTCACAACAGAGGTATCTTGAATGATTGAGAAGCACTTAAAGAAATGTTCAATTCTTAGCCATCAGAGAAATGCAAATCAAAACAATTCTAAGATTCTATCTTACACTAGTCAGAATGGCTAAGATCAAAAACTCAAGTGACAGCATGTGTTGGTGAGGATGTGGAAAAGGGGAAACACTCCTTCATTGCTGGTTGGAGTGTAAACTTGAACAAACTCTCTGGAAATCAATCTGGAGGTTTCTCAGACAATTGGGAATAGCTCTACCTCAAGACCCAACTACATCACTCCTGGGTTATATACCCAAAAGATGCTCCACCATAAAACAAGGATATTTGCTCAACTATGTTCATAGCTGCTTTATTCATTATAGCCAGAAACTGGAAACAAACTAGATGTCCCTCAACTGAAGAATGGGTGCAGAAATTGTGGTACATTTACATAATGGTATAATACTCAGCTATTAAAAACAAAGAAATCTTAAATTTTGCAGGCAAATGAATGGAACTAGAAAAGATAATCCTGAGTGAGGTAGCCCAGGCCCAGAAGAACACACATAGTATGTACACTTATAAGTGGATATTAGACCTGTAGTACAGGATAACAGTACTACAATCCACAGACCTGAAGAAGCTAAGTAGCAAGTAACAAGAAGGGTGCAAGGGAGGGTGCTAGAATGTCACTCCGAAGGGGAAATAGAATAGACAGAAGATGTGGATGAAGAGAAGAAAATGGGCAGGAGATGGAATGGAAAGAAAACAAGGGTGAGGCTCAGATGTGGGGAGAACAGAGGTGGGAGGTAAGAGGGCTGGGAACAAGAAGGGAAACTAAGGGGGAACATCTCTTTGTCAAGCTGGAGGCCTGCAACAGAGTTGGCTCCTGGGAAGATATGGGTGTGACTCTAGGTGAGACACCTAATGAAGGTGAAGAAGCGTGAAGACTGAATGACTAGTCAGCATGACTAGTGGAAGGAGGACCACTATGACCATCTTTATTCAAATACAATGTCACTTCTAACAGTAAAAGCAGTGTCCTCTTCTCCCCTGTGTAATCCTTCCCTGGACCCAGGATGGTCATCTAGATATCCTCCTCTCCATGCTCCACTCCATCTGTCAAGTGAATCTCAAGAAAAGACATGGCTTTCTACTCTAAGGAGTTGCTGAGATCGTTACTCTACAGTACACTAGACCCTTTCAACTGATATCCTCTCAGGCCCCTAATAAATGTGACCATGTCATACTCTCCCATAGAGTTTTAAGGCTATGTTGGAGTGTGTTCCTGAAGTAAATATGGCTACCCTTACCATTCCACTAATAGGCTTATTTCCTAGACTTCCACTTTGGTGGCAATGTATAAAGCTCAACATTGATATTAGTCACATCCTAGGAATACCATGATTACTGACAAAAACAAGTTCTTAAAGACTGTTTTGTCCCCTTGCCCAAAGTAAGCTTCTGAATGACTCATTTAACAGACTTGTAACAAAGCATTACATTACCTTTTTTATTTTTATTTTTTGCATCCTTTGCATCTGTGCTGGCTTACATCTGTGGTAGTCAGCAATGAAGCCAAAGGTAATGATCCTGAGGGAGTTATTAGAAACTAGCATTTGTGGATAGCATAACAGATAACGCAGCACCATGAGCCATAAGACATTCAGTAACATCTAGAAAATGTAGAATCAATACACAACACTGATTTTACACAAGTCATGCAAAACCACAGCAAAGTAACTACAGCTTTGCCATCTCTGTCTTGTAATAGGAAATAAGAAATTAGAAGTATCACTTTTAGTAATAAAGAACCTAAAGAGATCTGAATAGGAAGAAAAAGACAGGTCATAGACGCCATTGAGAATCTTTTTACTGACAGTAATAAGTAAATATATAATAAATTATCTAATCATTATGTTATATGTTCATAAATAAATAAATATAGCTCAAATGTGCCTATTAATTTTGTGGCACATCTATTTGAAGTTTTTTAACTACATTTTGCATCTCTGTGGAGGTATCCATATAGAGGTCAGAGGTCAACTTGATAGAGTAGGTTATTTCCTTCCACTGTGCGGCTCTTGGGAAACAAGCTCAAGTAATCATCTTTGCAGCAAGCATCTTTACCCGCCATCTCACTGGCTCTATGGTTCTTTGTTGTTGTTGAGATAAGCTCTTGCTCTGTACCTGGCTGGCTTGGAACTCTCTATGTAGACCAGGTTGGCCTCAGACTTCTTTCTCCCAGGTTCCGGACTACAAACACGTACCATCATGCCAGGCTCTATGTACATCTTTTAGCCAAACTCTTATGTTGACAGGCCTTTATGTAGAACACACCTTCACATGCATGCACAGCAGCACATGCACACACACACACACGCACACGTACACGCACACGCACACACACACACACACAGTGTCCCTGAGTACTTAAGCTATATAAGAGAGTATGGGAACTCTAGCAAAAGTTGAGGTAGTTTTCAGGTGGAGCTGGACAGTTCATCATTACGGGGGGGGGGGGGGGCACAGGCAGGACATGATAATTGCTTTCAAGTTTTTCAGTTAAATAAGTAGCAGCAGAGTGGGGACCAGGATGAGATGAGGGAGGGGACTACAGTCTGAATAGAAAGTAAATAAATTGTAAAAAAAAAAAAAAAAAAAATTAAGAGGGGGAGGGGCAAGATGGCGGAGCCAGGAGGACTCTCAGTCTGAGCAGCAGCAGCAGGATGAGCACAGTGACCAGTAATCAGAACTCGCAGCCATAAAACACAGTCATTGTGTTACCCAGGTGAGAGGATACCCCACGATGGGGGATTCAATCAGCTTTTAACTCACCTGGCTAAACCGCGGAAGACCTCCAGGTTCCGCCAGACGCTTGGCTGGCGGCCCAGAGCCTCAAGCCAGTGTCTCTGGTCACGGTCCCAGACTGAACCGTGTGCACCACACTATCAGAGACTGGAATCTTCAGTCAAGAGATAACCCCAGGGTACAGGAAACGACTGGGACCGGCCTTAGGTCACCCAGACATCCCCTGGAAAAGACTCTGGGTCCACGGGCACCCCAGGAGCCAGCCCGGAGCCAGAGCCGGGGACCCAGGTTCCTACACTGAGCTCTGCCTGCCTGCGCTCTTGACTCGCCGCCTGAGATAGAACTGTGGGCACCAGGGCACCAGCGAATGAGTTTCACTGTCCAGTGCAAACACACAGGGAGGGAAACGGCTGGTCTGATCTCAGAGCACTCAGCCGACACCCCCACCCCAAAAAGGTCTCGGGAAAATTACCCAGTTTAGAGAGACACCCAGGCTCCCAAAGGCCGAAAAGGCAGACACAGGCAGTTTCTGCGCACCAGACAGCTGGCAGAGACTGAGCCGCCATCACACAGCTGTGCTCCAGTCACAGGCAGTTTCTGCGGCCAGCCACCGCGGAAACTGAGCAGTGTGCGCCAGGGCAAAAAAAGACACTGAGAGTCCGTGTCTCCAGAGAATCCACAGGGAAGGAAGGAAACTGTCCTGACCTAAATCACCCAATCCTTCCCTAGAAAAAGTCTAGCAGACTAGTGGGGCCAAGGCGCCAGCACTCAGCTGTGCTCCAGACACAGGCACAAACAGTTGATGCACGCCTGATGTCCAACTGGGTCACAGCAGCTGATCATTAAATTTACAACAAGAAACCCAGAAACAGGGCAGCTGCCCTCAGGACTTCCCTGGGTGAGAGGAGAACCCTCTCAACTAACAAAGACCACAGTTACCACTCAGGTCTATATACCTGAGGTGAGCAACTCCTGAAAAAATGCCAGCCATCCAGGGACTATACCCAAAAAGCTGAGAAGACATCCTTCAGAAAAAAACAGCTTTCTGCAAAGAGGATTCTCTCCACCACAGGATCCCCAGGAACCACCAGAAAATAACCCCAAACACCTAAGATAGCACAATGGGTAGAGGCTGGCATAAAAGCTCAAGCAACAAAAGACAGAGCAGTATGGCATCTCCAGAACCCAGTTACCCAGGGGCAAGTAGCCCTGGACACCCCACCATAACTGAAATCCAAGAAGATGACCTAACAAGTATGCTCATGAAGATGATAACAGAGGAAACAAATAAGATACGTAAAGACATAGAGGAAGATAAACTCAAAGAGAATATAGCCATCTGTAAAGAAATAGAGGAAGCTGCAGCCAAACAGTTTATGGCTTTTAGAAAAGAAATGCTTAAAGCACTGAATGAAATAAAAGAAACAGAGTTGAAGGAACTAAAAGAAAAACAGGAAAGTACAATCAGACAGGTGAAGGAAGTAAACAAAACAACTCAAGACCTGAAGATAGAATTGGAAAAATTAAAGAAAACACAAATGGAGGAAATAATGGAGAGGAAGAACCTAGGGAAGAAAACAGGAACTACAGAGGTTAGCATAACCAACAGACTACAAGAGATGGAAGAAAGAATCTCAGGTGTAGAAGATACAATGGAAGAAATCGATGTATCTGTCAAAGAAAATGTTAAATCCAAAAAATTCCTGACACAGATGGTCCAAGAAATCCAAGACAATCTGAAAAGACAAAACCTAAGAATATTAAGTATAGAGGAAAAAGAAGACTCCCTTCTCCAAGGCCCAGAAAATATTTTCAACAAAATCATTGAAGAAAATTTACCCAAGCTAAAGGAGAGGCCAATTAGAATACATGAGGCCTACAGAACACCCAACAAATTTGACCAGAAAAGAAAATCCTCCCGCCACATAATAATCAAAACAGTAAGTATACAGAACAAAGAAATAATACTAAAAGCTGCAAGGGAAAAAGGCCAAGTAACATATAATAGCAAACCCATTAGAATCACACCTGACTTTTCAACAGAGACTATGAAAGCCAGAAGGGCCTGGACAGATATCATGCAGACCCTAAGAGAACACAGATGTCAGCCTAGGCTACTATACCCCGCAAAACTCTCAGTCTTCATAGATGGAGAAAACAAGATATTCAATAACAAAAACAAATTTCAACAATACCTACAAACAAATCCAGCATTACAGAAGACACTGGAAGGGAAAATACAACCCAAGAAAGCTAGCTACATTCAAGAAAACACAGGAAATAAATAAGCTCACTTCAGTAAAACAAAAAGCAACCAAGCACACAACCTGATGACCACAGCCAACATCAAAATCAAGAGATCTCACAGCCACTGGTCATTAATCTCTCTCAATATCAATGGACTTAATTCTCTAATAAAAAGACACAGACTAACAGAATGGATGCATAAACAAAACTCAGCAATCTGTTGCATACAAGAAACACACCTAAGACACAAAGACAGACATAAACTGAGGGTAAAGGGTTGGAAGACAACTTTCCAAGCAAACGGACCCAAGAAGCAAGCAGGAGTAGCCATTCTAATATCTGATAAAATAGACTTTCAACCAAAATTAATAAAAAGAGATGGGGAAGGACACTTCATACTCATCAAGGGAAAATTCCACCAGGAAGACATTACAATCCTGAACATCTATGCCCCAAATACAAGAGCACCCACATTTGTTAAAGAAACATTGATAAAATTTAAACCACATATAGATCCCCACACATTAATAGTGGGAGACTTCAACACCCCACTCACAACAAAGGACAGGTCAACAAAACAGAAATTAAACAAAGAAACAATGTCTCTTACAGAGGTCATGAATCAAATGGACCTAACAGACACTTACAGATCTTTACACCCAAACACAAAAGAATTTACCTTCTTCTCAGCACCTCATGGAACCTTCTCCAAAATAGAGCATATAGTTGGTCACAAAGCAAGCCTCAACAGATACAAGAAGATTGAAATAATCCCTTGTATTTTGTCTGATCACCATGGAATAAAGCTGGACCTCAACAATAACAGAAATAACAAAAAGCCTATACACACATGGAAACTGAACAACTTGTTACTAAATGACAGCTGGGTCAGGGAAGAAATAAAGAAAGAAATTAAAGTCTTTCTAGAAATCAATGAAAATGAAGACACAACATACCCGAACTTGTGGGAAACAATGAAAGCAGTGCTAAGAGGAAAGTTCATAGCACTAAGTGCCTTCAAGAAGAAATTCGAGACAGCTCATTCAAGCAACTTAATGGCTCACTTAAAAACCCTAGAAAAAGAAGAAGCAGACACACCAAGAAGGAGTAGACGGCTGGAAATAATCAAACTCAGGGCTGAAATCAATCCATTAGAAACAAATAAAACAATTCAAAGAATCAATGAAACCAAGAGCTGGATCTTTGAGAAAATCAACAAGTCGACAAACCCTTAGCCAAGCTAACTAAAAGTCAGAGAGACACCACCCAAATCAACAAAATCAGAAATGAAAAGGGGGATATAACTACAGACACTGAGGAAATCCAAACAATCATTAGAACTTACTTCAAAAGTCTATATGCCACAAAATTTGAAAATCTAAATGAAATGGACAATTTTCTTGATCGATTTGACTTACCAAAGCTGAATCAGGACCAGGTAAATCAACTAAATAGTCCTATATCCCCCAAAGAAATAGAAGCGGTCATCAAAAGTCTCCCATCCAAAAAAAGCCCAGGACCAGATGGCTTCAGCGCAGATTTCTACCAGACCTTCAAAGAAGAGCTAACACCAATTCTCTTCAAACTATTCCACAAAATAGAAACAGAAGGAATATTACCAAATTCATTCTATGAAGCCACAGTCACCTTGGTACCTAAACCTCACAAAGACTCAACAAAGAAAGAGAATTTCAGGCCAATCTCCCTTATGAACATTGATGCAAAAATACTTAATAAAATACTTGCAAACTGAATCCAAGAACACATCAAAGATATTATCCACTATGACCAAGTAGGCTTCATCCCAGGTATGCATGGGTGGTTCAATATACGGAAATCCATCAATTTGATCCACCATATTAACAAACTGAAAGAAAACAACCACATGATAATCTCCCTAGATGCTGAAAAAGCATTTGACAAAATCCAAGATCCATTCATGTTCAAAGTATTGGAGAGATCAGGGATACAAGGCACATATCTAAACATAGTAAAGGCAATATACAGCAAGCCTATAGCCAACATCAAACTGAACGGAGAGAAACTTAAAGCAATCCCACTGAAATCAGGGACAAGACAAGGCTGCCCACTCTCTCCATATCTCTTCAACATAGTGCTGGAAGTCCTTGCTAGAGCAATAAGACAGTTGAAGGAGATCAAGGGGATACAAATTGGAAAGGAAGAAGTCAAATTATCACTATTTGCAGATGATATGGTAGTATACGTGAGTGACCCCAAAAACTCTACCAGGGAACTCCTACAGCTGATAAACACCTTCAGCAAAGTGGCCGGATACAAAACTAACTCAAAAAAATCAGTAGCCCTCCTGTATACAAAAGACAAAAGGGCTGAGAAAGAAATTAGGGAAACAACACCCTTCACAATAGCCACAAATGACATAAAGTACCTCGGAGTAACCCTAACCAAAGAAGTCAAAGACTTGTATGAGAAAAATTTCAAATCTCTGAAAAAAGAATTAGAAGATATGAGAAGATGGAAAGATCTCCCATGCTTATAGCTTGGCAGGATTAACATAGTAAAAATGGTCATCTTACCAAAAGCAATCTACAGATTCAATGCAATGCCCATCAAATTACCAACACAATTCTTTACAGACCTGGAAAGAAAAATTCTCAACTTCATATGGAATAACAAGAAACCCAGAATTGCTAAAACAATCCTCTACAATAAAAGATCTTCCGGAGGTATCTCCATCCCTGATCTTAAGTTGTACTATAGAGCAACAGTTTTAAAAACTGCATGGTACTGGCATAGAAACAGAATGGTGGATCAATGGAACCGAACAGAGGACCCAGAAATAAACCCACACACTTATAGACACCTGATCTTTGACAAAGACGCCAAAACCATACAATGGAAAAAAGATAGCATCTTCAACAAATGGTGCTGGTCTAACTGGATGTCTACATGTAGAAAAATGAAAATAGATCCATACTTGTCACCCTGCACAAAACTGAAGTCCAAGTGGATCAAAGACCTCAACATAAAACCAGACACATTAAATCGGCTTGAAAAAAAAGTGGGAAATACCCTAGAACTCATTGGTACAGGGGAAAACTTCCTAAACAGAACACCAACAGCACAGGCTCTAAGAGCAACAATCAATAAATGGGACCTCATGAAACTGAAAAGCTTCTGTAAAGCAAAGGACACCGTCATCAAAACAAAGCGACCGCCTACAGATTGGGAAAGAATCTTCACCAACCCTTTATCTGACAGAGGACTCATATCCAGTATATATAAAGAACTAAAGAAGCTGAAAAGCAGCAAACCAAGTAATCCACTTAAAAAATGGGGAACAGAGCTAAACAGAGAATTCTCTGTAGAGGAATACCGAATGGCAGAGAAGCACTTAAAGAAATGCTCAACCTCACTAGCCATTAGGGAAATGCAAATCAAAACAACCCTGAGATTTCACCTTACACCCATCAGAATGGCCAAGATCAAAAACTCAAGTGACAACACATGCTGGAGAGGTTGTGGAGAAAGGGGAACCCTTCTGCACTGCTGGTGGGAATGTAAACTGGTACAACCACTCTGGAAATCAATCTGGTGCTTTATCAGACAACTAGGAATAGCGCTTCCTCAAGATCCAGCCATACCACTACTGGGCATATATCCAAAAGAGGCTCAAGTACACAAGAAGGACATTTGCTCAACCATGTTTGTAGCAGCTTTATTTGTAATAGCCAGAAGTTGGAAACAACCCAGATGCCCCTCAACTGAAGAATGGATGCAGAAATTGTGGTACATCTACACAATGGAATATTACTCAGCAATGAAAAATAAGGAAGTCATGAAATTTGCAGTTAAATGGTGGGATCTGGAAAGGATCATCCTGAGTGAGTTGTCCCAGAAGCAAAAAGACACACATGGTATATACTCACTCATATAGACATACAACATAGGACAAACCCACTAAAACCTGTGCATCTAAAGAAACTAAGCAAGAGAGAGGACCCTAACTAAAATGTCCAATCCCCATCCGGAAAGGCAAAGAGGATGGACATCAGAAGAAGAAGAAAACAGGAAACAACCTAGGAACCTACCACAGAGGGCCTCTGAAAGCCTCTGCCCTTCAGACTATCAAAGCAGATGCTGAGCCTGATGGGCAACTGTTGGGCAGAGTGAATGGAATTTTAGGTAAGAACTGGGAAATAGTAAGAGCTGGAGAGGACAGGGTCTCCACAAGGAGAGCAACAGAACAAGAAAATTTGAACACAGGGAACTTCCCAGAGACTCATACTCCAACCAAGGTCTATTCATGGAGATAACCCAGAACCCCTGCACAGATGTAGCCCAGGGCAGTTCAGAGTCTAATTGGGTTACATAGTAATATGAAGAGGGACTGCCTCTGACATAATCTGATTGGCCTGCTCTTTGATCACCTCCCCCTGGGGGGGAGCAGCCTTACCAGGCCATAGTAGAGGACAATGCAGCCACTTTTGATGTGAACTGATAGACTAAGATCAGAAAGGAGAGGAGAACCTCCCCTATCAGTAGACTTGGGGAGTGGCATGCATGCAGAGGGAGGAGGGAGGGTGGGATTGGGAGGGGAGGAGGGAGGGGCTTATGGGGTGATGCAGAATGAATAAAGTGTAATTGATGAAAAATTTTAAATAAAAAAAGGGAAAAAATAATTTAAGAACCTTAAATGACTTTCAAAAGTGGAGGAAAACAATGAGTTAGTCAATTGGCATGGAGTACGTCTCACCCCTGGGGGCAATGGTCTCCTGAACCTACTCAGACCTCGGACACCACCACTGCTAGTTCTAGAACTGATGCAGGATGTTCCAACGAGGGGGTTAAGGCTTCTCATAATATTTCCTATAAGCCCACACCTGTTTGTTTATATCCCCCATTTTTATTCATTATTAGCCAGATAGAGCCAAGTAATTGTGGTGATGATAATTGCTTTTTTGCCCAATGCTGGAATGCTAGTGAATTCAGGTATGCCCTGGTTACTCGCATGCCTCACTGGGTGCCTGTGCCCATTGATGCCCCTCACGCTATGACTCTCTTCAGACAGAAAAGGGATCTTGGAACTACAGCCACCATTGTTACTGCCATCTCATTGGCGGCTGTTGGAGCTACCACCGCGGCATTAGCCATGAGTCATACTGTGCAGACTGCTCAGACCCTGAATAATCATTTAACCAATGTAGCTCATGCCTTAGTTGTACAAAAAGGAATTAATGCTCAACTAAAAGGAGGCTTGATGGTGTTCAATCAGAGGATTGACCTCGTGCAGGAGCAAATTGATACCCTATGGCAAATCGCTCAACTTGGCTGTCAATGAAAATATGCTGGACTTTGAGTCACTAGCATATAACATGAGAATTTTTCCTGTGCTGCAAATCTGTCTAAACAATTGTCGAGCTACATTTTAGGTAATTGGACTGGAGAATTCGATACTACGATGGAGCAACTGAGAGTGGCCATTGTCACAGTAAATTCTACCAGAGTGGACGCAGGACTAGCCACAGGATTATCATCATGGATTGCTGCAGCCATGAAACATCTGAAGGAATGGGTGGGCATGGGAGCATTAGCAGGCCTTCTGGTGTTGGTCTCCTTGGTTTGCCTGTGGTATATATGCAAGATTAGAGTCTCACAACAGTGTGATGCAGCCATGATCATTCAGGCCTTTACAGCCATTGAAGCAGGACATTCTCCCCAAGCATGGTTGGATACCATAAAAAGCTAAAATGATACGCTCAGGATGCAAGGCTAAGCACTGCACTCAGGGTCAGCCGCTTTCGACCCAGAGAAGAGCATGTCTGATTGCATGCCGGTTGATGCCCCAGGTCCCGCCTCTGAGAAAAAGGTATTGGACGGGTCTGATGCTCTTTGGGTGGATGACACCTAAATGAACATCAGTACAAAGTCCCAATTTATTTCTAATTTCAGAGATCAGACCTCTACTCCTGCCTGATGCGTCTAAAACAAAAAGGGAGAACTGTAGAGAGCTGCAGAATGCTATGCCTTAAAGATGGAGCTGGTTTCCGCCTTCCACCTTCCCGTTGGTGAGTGCTCTCTGTCACGAACAATTCCACATTTGGCTAAGGCTGAGGATCTGGCTTGCTTCCATGTATGTGGACCTATCTGCATTGCCCACGTGGAACGCTGGGGTTGGCTACCCAGAGGCTATTTAAGCTGTGGGCTGGCTTTCCCCAGGGTCAGATGATTGTTCAAGGTTCCTGAATAAACTGCATTGAAAAAATAAAAATAAAAATAAAAAATAAAATAAAATATTGTTTTAAAACAAGGAAAAAAATTAAATATAATATAATATAAAAATATAGAATAAAAATAATTTTAAAAAGAAAGGGACTAAAATAAACATCAGTATATGAGTTAATTAAATAAAAGATTTTCTGAGATTTAAAAAAATAAAAGAGATAAGCAACAGCAAGCAGTGAGTAAGGATTGTGGGAAAGGTTTAAGAAGAGCAAGAACAATGTGAAATTCCAAATCAGAAGAATGAGATTTCAAACAGACAAGAAAAATAAAAGAATGTGAGCCCCAAAAAGACCCACTTAAGGTTAGTAAGCATTCATTTAAAGGACTTCCAGCCAACATGATTGTAAAAGTTTTTCTCCAGCCATGCCTAGTCAGACAAATACAAAATCATAAGAATCAGCAATTTCAAAGGGAGTATTTTGAAGGGAAACCAACAAGAAACCTAAGATCCACTGCATATGCAGATGAGTGGTAGAATTTAGAATGTGGACTCTGAGTAAAATAAGGAGATGAAGACGTGGGGATGGTACACTGTACGTGTTGGTGGTGCTGAAGATGTTTGTCACTGAGGCAGAAGAAGGCTGCAAAGAGAGACTTTGAGAGTGTGATGAGGCATACTTATTAGCAATGGTATGTCAGAGGATGGAAAACAGGGTCATTGGAAGCCTTAACAAAGGCAATGGTGACAGAGCATCAGTGATGTGGCTAAAATGTCTTCTTAACTCATGCCTTACAGAACACAAGACCCTTTAATAATTGATGGGTAGAGGGAGCAGAATCAAAAAGATAAAAGAAATAATAGGGACTATAATATGATTGGGTTTCAAAGATGTTTGAGAAGGGAAGTTATAAAGAATGATCTAAAAGTGGCAATAAAGAATAAACAGAACACAACGCCCAACTATTGGTCTCCATGGTATGGAGGGTGTAAAAGAACGAGGACACTGGATGAAAGGATGGCAAGAGGAGGAGGGGCAGTTGCTAGAACAAAAAGATTAAGAAGAAAGTCAGAGAAAAGGCTAGAGATACACAGTCATCTATTGGTCATGAGTCCCAGAGAGGACAATATAAGATACATGAGAATTGAAGGTGTGAACGGTAGGGACATTATGTCAGATAAGATGATGTGCAGAGCCACATGACCTTAGAATCCTGAGGAATGAAGACAAACCCAAAGATGGAGGTAGAGTGGCTGCAGGATGCTTCCTTCTGAGAGTGTTAAGGCAGGGGGATTTCACTGTTACAAAGGGAGTATTAATGGAAATCACAGAGTTCTTGGGACCCTTCTCTACTACAACAGAAATGAAGGTGGGGGAGGACCTGATTACCTGTGTTTCCTGATCTCTTCGCTGTTCACTGGGTTAGAAATTATACACAGTTTCAATTATGGGGGGGGGTGCTCTTTGGATTCTAAACATTCTAACATAAAAGCATATCCTCTTTATGATAAGATTTTTCCCTAATCCCAGAAACTTCCAATTTCTTCAGCAACTACATGACTTTGAATTAATCATTTTTAAAATGTAGACAATTAAGGAAGGAAGATCATCCTGAGTGAGCTATCCCAGAAGCAGAAAGACACACGTGGTATATACTCACTCATACAGACATATAATATAGGATAAACCTACTACAATGTGTACACCTAAAGAAACTAATTAAGAGAGAGGACTCTTGCTAAAATGCTCAATCCCTATCCAGAAAGGCAAAGAGGATGGACATCAGAAGAAGGAGAAAACAGGGAACAAGCCAGGAGCCTGCCACAGAGGGCCTCTGAAAGGCTCTGCCCTGCAGACTATCAAAGCAGATGCTGAGACTTATGGCCAACCTTTGGACACAGTGCAGGGAATCTTCTGAATGAAGTGGGAAATAGTAGGATATGGAGAGGACAGGAACTCCACAAGGAGAGCAACAGAACCAAAAAATGTGAGCACAGGGGTCTTTCCTGAGACTGATACTCTAACCAAGGGCCATCAATCAATTTAACCTAGGACCCCTGCACACGTGTAGCCCATGGCAGTTCAGTGTCCAAGTGGGCTCCATAGTAATGGGAACAGAGACTGTCTCTGACATGAACTGATTGGCCTGCTCTTTAATCACCTCCCCCTGAGGCGGGAGCAGCCTTACCAGGCCAGAGAGGAAGACAGTGCTGCCACTCCTGATGAGACCTAATAGACTAGGATCAGAAGAAAGGAAAAGAAGACTTTCCCTATCAGTGGACTTGGGGAGGGGCATGCATGCAGAAAGGGGAGAAAGGAAAGGATTGGAAGGGGAGGAGGGAGGGAACTACAGGGGGGACACAAAGTGAATAAAGTGTAATTAATAAAGAATTTTTAAAAAGAAAAAAATAAAATCTAAAAAAAATGTAGACATTGTTTCTATCTGTTTATAAAGGTGTGAAAGAATGTTAAAGTACATGCTATGTGACAACCATAGGAAAGTATCCTATCACTCACATAAGAGAAGCTTTCATATGTGTAAATCTGTACTCTAGAATCATCACCAAGAAATTTAAAACCGAGTCTCTCCATAGAGTTGCTGACAGTTACTCTGAGGAACAAAGGTGTTCTACTTACTTGCTATGTTTGAAAAGTTGGATTCAAGACAGTGTGATCCAGCACAAAATCAGAAGAGGCAACTATTACAGTTAAATCAACCTCAGAAAGGAGTCTATAGCAAGTCACCTAAGTATCTACGCTCAAGTTCTAGCAAAGATTAGCTATCGTTTGTGAAAAGCCAGCAAAAGTTTACCTAAATTTTCCTCACAGCATTATCAGGCAGACTGTAACTAATGTCAGGAGAAGCTAATGTCAGCTCCAGCCCTTTAAACCAGACAGAACATGCTCTTCTGTGCAAACGACAAGAAGGCGCATTATGTTGTCTTTCCCCTCGTAAATTTGTTCCCACCAAGAAACCTCAGCAGCACTCCCATAAAGTCCATTCCTTTATAACTAACAGGCTATTCTACTCTCCAGACTGCAAGAAAGACTTCAAAATGTGTCATTTGGAGTAAAATGTTTCCTGAAGAAGAAATTTGAATGACTGCTTGGAGCATTAAAAGCTTGCATTTATCCAGGGAACAGGAACTTCTTTTGAAGTTTCTTTTCCCTGGAATAGTCAATCTTATTGCTACACTGAAAGAAAGAGAAAGGAGGGAAGGAAGGGGGGAGGAAGAAAGGAAGGAAGAAAGAAAGGAAAGAAAGAGTCTAGCTTTCAGCCAGCCCTTTATTTACTAGTCTTCCTGTCCATTTAGCAACAAGTGGTGAGCCCCCTACCTATTAGACCAGCCATCTACAACCTAGCAACAGTCTCATGCTGGATACCATCTTTAGAAGACCAACCCTACTTTTCTCCAGTTCTTTACTGACCCAAAGCCTGTTAACCTAGACCCCTGGTCCATTCTGTTTTGGCTTTTTGTCTTATTTGGAAGAACTCTGTTCTCAACCATGAGATTATTTTCAATATTTTGTCTTTTGTGTTCTGTAAAACTCACAGGCTAATGTAACTTATCAACAGGAAGATAACTGTGGCAAGACTATATGCCCATCTGCCTAATGAGATTTGGACACTCAACTTTACCAGCATGCTGTTTTACCCTCACAGCAAGATGCCCAGAAGATCTTTCCGTGCTATCTTCCTGTTCTCTTATTCAGTAAAATCTTAAAGAACCAGAACATGGACCCCAATGGCTTTCTCAGAAGACATCAAAAAGGCATTTCCATCCTGAGCTTTAAATGCTTCTGTTGCTCAGCATGGAGGCACTCTCCTAGATGTTTCCTCTTGGAAAACATTTACCACATTCTGGATGTTTATATTTAATATAGTTGTGATTGGTTTGTTATGCCTCTTCCTTGCCCAGTTGACTCTCCAATCCATAACCTAACCAAGTCATGTCTTAGTGGCCCTCATCCTTACTCTGCCCATGATAAATCAGTATTCAACTAGCAGTTGCTTTTCGGAATTTTATCTTTCAAGTTTCCTGGCCTTTAATGAATTATAATTGAATGGCTCTTTATTCCTGAGTAAAAAATAATCACCATATGTTAGCCTCTATGTAAATTACACATTCATGGGCCATATACAGACAGGGTATCTAGCTAGGCTAGATTCACCTGGGTCAGGTCTGATTCTCACAACTGTTAGCCTTCTCCTAGGACCAGAGGGCTATGTCAGACATGTTCTCCTCATAATAGTAGCAGAGTACCACCTCTAAAACAAAGTTCAGCAATGATACACTTTTACATTTTTTTCTACCTCTTTCTGTTGACCAAAGAAAATTAATTACATAGCCCAACCCAAAGTAAAGAACAAGAAAATACACTTCTTTTCTCTCTTCCAAGTGAACTAGAGAGTCACATAGCAAATGCATGGATGCCAAGCTAACATTTTCCATTGTTCCGTTTGGGCACTATTACAAACTATACTGCTGACATTTTTAGTAGCATAGCTAATGCTTATCAGATTTATAAGTCCTTCAGGATAACCAATTGAACCTGACTTACAAAAACTACCAGAATGAAGACATAGCCCATTGAAAAAATAACTTAATCCATGCTCAACCCCATAACATGATCAAGATGATTATAGGAACCCTAAAAACAATCAATGTCATTTAAACTCTAGTGACTAAATAATAACTATGGATACTACATAAGTCTATTTTCTATATTCTAGTCTAGGCACTTTATTTTTAAAAGAAGTTTATTTAGCTCAGAGCTTTAGAAGTTTAGGCTAGTGAAATCCTCACCATGAATAGAATCCAAAATGGAAGAACCATGTATAGGAGAGAAAGACAGAGACAAGGGAAAGAGAGATTACACAGCAAGACAGAACATAAGAGAGATTCAAGTACCAGCCACATTCTATCAACTTGCTCTCATAAAAAAACTCACTCTCCACAAAATTAGCATTAATCCCACCAGGGCAGCATTCTCAATGACCTAGTTACTTATTCTCAATATAAGCAGCTAAGGACCTATGATGAGTCAAAACAGGAGGGAGGTTCCATGCTGCTTCTACTGATGCTTCCTGCTATTTTGAAGTGTGAGGATCAGAACCAGCAATGAACTTAAATTTTATGATAAATAAATGAATATTTGGCCAAACAGGAATAAGAAATGGAACAGAAAATGAGATCCACTTTAAGGAATTTGCTGTCAGTGTCTACAAAAATCACATTCAAAGGGCAGCAATTGGAGGGGGTCATTTGAAAACCCATTGTCTCATCACTTAAACAAGAAAGATACTGTATAGACACTCTCATCTAGAGTGGTGCTGCCAGGAGAGTAACCCAAAATCCTTAATTTGAAAAGCAATCAATGTCATCCCCCAGTACTAGCAAATTGGAGGTACTGGGTCCCAAATGGTGCTAACACTTGGTTTGCTGCCTGGGATCTTTTTTTTTTCCTAGTGCTGATTTTTTTTATTTTTTATTTATATTTTTATCAATCACAGTTTATTCACTTTGTATCCCCCCCGTAGCTCCCTCTCTCCTCCCCTTCCAATCGCATCCTTCCTCCCCCTTCTCTACCCATGCCCCTCCCCAAGTCCACTGATAGGGGAGGTCTTCCTCTCCTTCCTTCTCATCCTAGTCTATCAGGTCTCATCAGGAGTGGCTGCATTGTCCTCCTCTGTGGCCTGGTAAAGCTTCCCCCCCCTCAGTGGGAAGTAATCAAAGAGCAGGCTAATCAGTTCATATCAGAAGCAGTCCCTGTTCCCATTACTATGGAACCCACTTGGACACTGAACTGCCATGGACTACATCTGTGCAGGGGTTCTAGGTTATCTCCATGAATGGTCCTTGTTTGGAGTATTAGTCTCAGAAAAGACCCCTGTGCCCAGATTTTTTTTAATATCTCTTTCTCCCTCCTGTGTACTCCTTCTTAATGGATGATGTTGTGCCTCTATCTATTTGCTTCTTGCTACCAATTAATTCGAATTATGTCTCTTGAATTGGTGGCTGTTTACACTCTTTGTAGATTATGATCAAGCATTTATTTAGTATGAGATCTGACTATAAAATAGAGTGGATGTTTTAACACAACATAACTTGAGTTTATAAGTGAATGTTTTCTTTTCAAAGTAGTCACTTTTTCCTAAATTTGTATGTCCATAACAATGTAGAAGATTATAATCCCAACTGTTCCACCAAGTGAAAACCAGGGTGAAGCTCATTCTTTCAAGGTCATCTTTAAGACCCAAATCTGAGGTATTCCCCTTCCTAGGGTCTTCTGGTATTTCTTCTTTTCAATCCTGTAGTGTATAATCCTGGCAGGTTGTGTTTTCCAAGATGAATACAACAGCATTTCCTTCTACATACTGTTCTTCAATAATTTTGAAGCTTCTTCCATTAAGACAGGGATGATTCAATAGCTGATTTTCATTGTCATCTTGTCAGGATTTAGAATCACCATGGAAACACATTTGTGGATGTGTCTCTGAAGATTTCTCCAGAAAATTTAATTGATCTGGGAAGCTTCATTCTGAATGTAGTGAACACTGTCCCATGAGTTGGAATCTCAGAGTGAATTAAAAATAAATAAATAAGCTGATTACCAGCATTCATCTCTCCCTATTTCATAACTCCAGGTGAACTGTAAGAAGCTTCCATATTCTTCTGCTACCATGAGTCAAAATAAACCTTACCTTCTTCAGGTTGTTGTTTTTGAATATTTTGTCATTGCCATGAGAAAAGTAACCAGTACAGTACATCACTTCAAGATGTAAGGGTACTTAGAGCCTGTGCTGTTGGTGTTCTGTTCAGGAAGTTATCTCCTGTACCAATGAGTTCTAGGGTATTCCCCACTTTTTTTTTCTAGCCGATTTAATGTGTCTGGTTTTATGTTGAGGTCTCTGATCCACTCGAACTTCAGTTTTGTGCAGGGTGATAAGTATGGATCTATTTTCATTTTTCTACATGTAGACATCCAGTTGGACAAGCACCATTTGTTGAAGATGCTATCTTTTTTCCATTGTATGGTTTTGGCGTCTTTGTCAAAGATCAGGTGTCCATAAGTGTGTGGGTTTATTTCTGGGTCCTCTGTTTGGTTCCATTGATCCACCATTCTGTTTCTATGCCAGTACCATGCAGTTTTTAAAACTGTTGCTCTATAGTACAACTTAAAACAACCCTAATATTTCACCTTACACCCATCAGAATAGCCAAGATCAAAAACTCAAGTGACAACACATGCTGGAGAGGTTGTGGAGAAAGGGGAACCCTTCTCCACTGCTGGTGGGAATGTAAACTTGTACAACCACTCTGGAAATCAATCTGGCGCTTTCTCAGACAACTAGGAATAGCGCTTCCCCAAGATCCAGCCATACCACTCCTAGGAATATATCCAAAAGAGACTCAAGTACACAAAAAGAACATTTTCTCAACCATGTTTGTAGCAGCTTTATTTGTAATAGCCAGAAGCTGGAAACAGACCAGATACCCCTCAACTGAAGAATGGATGCAGAAACTGTCGTACATCTATACAATGGAGTATTACTCAGCAATGAAAAATAAGGAAATCATGAAATTTGCAGGTAAATGGTGGGACCTGGAAAGGATCATCCTGAGTGAGTTGTCCCAGAAGCAAAAAGACACACACGATATATACTCACTCATATAGACATACAACATAGGACAAACCCACTAAAACCTGTGCATCTAAAGAAACTAAGCAAAAGAGAGGACCCTAACTAACTAACTAAAATGTTCAATCCCCATCCTGAAAGGCAAAGAGGATGGACATCAGAAGAAGAAGAAAACAGGAAACAACCTAGGAACCTTCTACAGAGGGCTTCTGGAAGCCAGAAGAAGAAAACAGGAAATAAACTAGGAACCTACCACAGAGGGCCTCTGAAAGCCTCTGCCCTACAGACTATCAAAGCAGATGCTGAGCCTGATGGTCAACTGTTGGGCAGAGTGAATGGAATTTTATGTAAGAAGTGGGAAATAGTAAGAGCTGGAGAGGACAGGGTCTCCACAAGGAGAGCAACAAAACAAGAAAATTTGAACACAGGGAACTTCCCAGAGACTCATACTCTAACCAAGGACTATTCATGGAGATAACCTAGAACCCCTGCACAGATGTAGCCCATGGCAGTTCAGTGTCCAAGTGGGTTACATAGTAATGGGGAGAGGAACTGCCTCTGACATAATCTGATTGGCCTGCTCTTTGATCACCTCCCCCTGGGGGGGGAGCAGCCTTACCAGGCCACAGTAGAGGACAATGCAGCCACTTTTGATGTGAATTGATGGACTAAGATCAGAAAGGAGAGGAGGACCTCCCCTATCAGTGGACTTGGGGAGTGGCATGCATGCAGAAAGGGAAGGTAGGGTGAGATCAGGAGGGGAGGAGGGAGGGACTTATGGGGGGATGCAGAATGAATAAAGTGTAATTAATAAAAAAAAGCATCAAAAAAAATGTAAGGGTAGACACAGCCATTCTGAAGAAACAACCTATAGAATATGGGGGAAATTCTTTCATCTACCCATCAAGCAAAAGATTAGTATCTAGGGTATTGTCGGTCTGGAGCCCAGGGTCAGCTTCTTCCCTTTGAGGTGTCCAGGCACCGATATAACTCTATTAGTGTTACCATCCTTCGAGCAACACAGATTTCCCAATGATACAGCTCTCTTTATTGAAGGGAATAAGGGCTATATAAACCTTGGGGAAATGGGTATGGGTTTCTGGTGAGTGAACATTATTAGATGGGTCTGAGGTGCTCTTCATTTGCATGGAGAGGAATTCCAGGTACTGGGCTACATGACTACCTCACTAATTGCAAGGGTGAGGGTTGCAGAACTACAAATGAAGGCAAAGAACAGGGAGGGAGTGATCCTTACTTCTGCCAGGCTTAAGACTGAGATTTTCAGGGTTTGGACATGCCTCGACCTTGCTCCAGCTCAATGCTGGTTTCCCAAGTGGCACTGTCCATGTACCCACAGGGTATATATATATATATATATATATATATATATATATATATATATATATCATGAAATTTGCAGACAAATTAATGGAAGTAAAAAAGATTATCCTGAATGAGGTAACTCAGAACCAGAAAGACACACATTGTATATACTCACTTATAAGCAGATATTAGCCATATAATACAGGAAAACCACACTAAAATCCACAGACCTAGAGAAGCTAAATAACAAGGAGAATCCTAGGGAGGATGCTTAATTCTCATTCAGAAGGGCAAATAGAATAGACACCAGAAGTGGCTGAAGAAAGGGAACAGGACTAGAGCCTACCATGGATGTCCTCTGAAAAACTCCACTCAACAGAGGATCTAAGCAGATGCTGAGACTCACAGCCAAACTATGGACAGAGCACAGGGAGTTTTGTGAAAGAGTGGGAGGATAGAAGGACCCAGAGGGGACAGGAGCTCCACAAGGAGACCAACAAAGCCAACAAATCTTGCCTCAGGGGGCCCTGCAGAGACTGATGCACCAACCAATGACCATGCATGAAGAGGACCCAAACCCCCTGCTCAGATGTAGCCAATAGGCAGCTCATTCTCTATGTAGGGAGCAGGGGCTGTCTCTGACATGGACTCTGTTGCCTGTTCTTTGATCCCCTTGGCCAAGCAGGCTTGCTGGGCCACAGAGAAAGAGGATGCAGGCAATCCTAATGAGACTTGATAAGCTAGGGTCAGATGGTAAGGGAGGAGGACTAAGATCCAGAAAACAAGTAGCAGCAAACTCTGGCAACAATGTCCAATAAGAGGAGCTTGGTGCAAACTAGTACAGCCACTGTGAGAATCAGTATAGACATACCTCAACAACTAAAACTAGAACTACCAGATGAGCCAGCCGGGTAAATATCTCCAAAAGACTAAATCAAAAAATCAAAGAGGGGGCTGGAGAGATGGCTCAGTGTTTAGGACCACTGCTTACTCTCCCAGAACATCAGGTTTGATCACCAGCACCCACATGGTTAACAACTGTCTGTAACTCCAATTTCAGGGAATCTGATACCCTCTTAAGACTTCTGCAGGCGCCAGGATGCAAGCATACGTATGAACAAAACACTCATACACATAAAACAAATTTTTAAAATTCAAAAATATTATAAATAAACACATATTATGTGTTTATATGTGTGGGGGCCGTCACAAAACCAAGCAAGAGGATCATGAGAGGACGATGTCTTAAGGAAGAGAAGAAAAAGAATGATAAGCCTTGGTATAGTGGTAGAACACCACTAAGTTGTAATGAGAGAAAAGTAATTGAGGTTAGGAGTCAGCAAACTGCTACTTGACGCAGACCATACCTGCCGTGTGGGGGGTGTGTGTGTGTGTGTGTGTGTGCGTGCTCACGCTAGCATGCTGGATGGAACCCAACACTTGGTGTATGCTAGGTAAGCACTCTGCCCGTGCACCACATTCTCAGCCGTTTTGTTCTCTGTTCAAGAATGGTCTCTGCATTAAGTGGCTGAAGGTAAAAATCAAGAGTAATATTTTGTGATATATAAATTCTGTGAAATTCAGATTTAACATGGGTAGCTAACATCTTACTCAAACACAGGCGCAGTCATCTACTTAGGGGCTGTTTATAGTGGCGTTGCTCTCACGTGACACTGGTAGAGTGAATAGTTGTGATACAGATTGAGTGGTGTGTGTTCACTCTCCACGCAGACGTTTTCTAACCCGTCTCTTTAAAATAAACTTGTGAGCGGGGCATAATGGCACACACCTTTAATCTCAGCCCTTGGAGGATCTCAGGTGGATCTCCGGGAGTTCAAGGCTAGCCTGGTCTACATGATGAGAAGAAAAGGAGAGGGAAATTTAAAAATAAAAACAAAATTTTAAAAGCAGAAGGAACTATCTAGGGAAGAAAAGGGACTGGCAGTGGGGGTGCAGTGGAGGAGAGGAATGAAGGAGAATAATTATAATGACGAATATTTATGAAAATGTCATAATGAAACACGTTACTTTGTATAACAACATTAAAATACTTTTTTTTAAGAAAATGTGTATGTTCTCACTCAAGTTTAGATAGGCTGATGACCATAAAAGAATAGATGTCAGGTGGGTTTCATACTTAAGTTGTAAATGGTGTTATCATTCTCTCTGCTTCTCTTAGGAAATCACTCCTCAAACCGGACCACGAAGCCCAAATAACCAAGAGGGCCACTGTGCAGGTGACCTGACTGACATGTCCATAGCAGTTAGTGGTTGGCTGGTAGGTGAGGTGGTTGGTTGGTGATATATTAAGGGGACTTTTTTTAATGTTGTTGGAAACTAGAGAAAGAGAAATCTGTCATGCAGAAGCAGAAAGATTAGCAATGTTGTCCTTTGCAGAAACATAGCAAACAGGAACTGTGTCTAATGAACTAGGGACTCTGAGTCAGATTTCCCATCAGAATACTTAAACAGCACCTGACTTCTTCTTGATTCCTGTAATAAACTGTAAGAAAGGAGGTCAGTTAAAGAACGGAATCTTATAGAAGCTAGAACTTATGTGTCCACAAGTAAAGTCATTTCTCATTCCCAACCTCTTCCACAGTAAACAATTATCAAATTATAAAATGATCTCAGGCCAAGTATTAAACTCAGGTGTGGGAACTAAGAGCCTTTACTAAAATGTCAATGAGTCTTCCAAACAAACAAAGGCCTTGTAATGATGTAAAGGGCATACTTAGCTTCTCTGAACTTTAAGGACACTGCTGTATGGGAACCTTATAGGGAGCCCAAAGTAGAGTTGCCAAGAGTTTTGTGGGCATGTGTTTTCTTCTAGAAGTTTTAGTTTATAAATAAACACACAGGAAACATAGAGCTTTTCTTCACAGAAGGGAGCCCACGTGGATACCAACCAAACATGGCGCATCAAGTGACAAGAGGACCAAGCACATCTGACAGAGGCCAGAGAAGGGAACCCAGCTACGGGGAAGGGATCCAAAGGCAGGCAACAGACTCAGAGACAACCCCCACTTTAAGTTTTAGGGGGCACACATAAACAACAATCAGCAATAACCTTGAACAATTGTAGGCACTAAACTATTCAGTTTAAGCATTAAACTATTATGGTCACTAAACTGTTCAGTACCAAACACCCACAGCTTCTTACCGAAGGGTAACTCAGAAAGTAATTAAAAAAGCCAAAAGTAAACTGCCAGACTATATCAAAGAAGTGACAATAATATGCAGCTCTGTTTCAAACTGCTGTGGACCAGTGGCAACCACATGCTTCCTGATTTTTCTCTCTTAAAAAAAAATATGTATGTATTGTCTATGTTTAGATGTACTCAGGTCTTCAGATCTGGCCACAAATGTCTTTACCCACTGAGCCAATCTCACTGCCCAACCTTCTCCCTTTTTAATGAAGTGTCGTTGCTGTTGCCACTAGACGGAAGGAAAGGGGCAGATAACTTATTTTTAGGTGACTGACTTTCAGAGAAAGTGCACTGAAAAACTACATGAAAAGCATTTTATCCTCACTGGACCTAATCTGAATGATGAAGTCCTGGATTGATGGCTGATGCTACAATTGGAACTGACTAGGGAATCCTAAAGAAGGAGAGTGCATGAGTTTTGCAAGTTGTAAAAATGAGAGTTATCATAGTAGATGGATAGACTGAGGCAGATGACATTTCCCAAGCCTGCTATTCTTACCTTTTGACACTCTTCTCTTTGAGAAGTAGGTTATGTCTTCTCTGTGGATGAGCAATAAATGTGAGTCTTAGAACTGGCAAAAATAGCTTTGCTCACAGGTCAGTGCCTAGCCCAACTGTCAGAAAGGCTTTTTCTGGCAGCTGATAGGAGCAGATGCAGAGACCCACAGCCCAACTGCCCAGTCCCTCCCCTTGGAACTCAGGGAATCCCATGGAAAAGAAAGAGGAAGAATTATTGGAGTCAGAGAAGTTACGAACACCTGTAAACATGCCCACTTAACCAGCTAAACAGGGCTCACATGGGCTCACCGAGACTGATGTGGCCAGCACACAGCTTGCATGGGTCTGCACCAGATCTTCTGCAAATGTGTTACAGTTGTAAGCTTGTGGGACTCCTAACAGCGGGAGTGTCTCTGACTCTTTAGCCTGTTCTTGGGAGCCTTTTTCTCCTACTGGGTTGCCTCATCTAGCCCTGATATGATGGTTTGTGCCTACTCTTATTGTAACTTGTTCTGCTTTATTTGGTTGCTATTCCTGGAGACCTGTGCTTTTCTGAAGGGAAACAGAGACGGAGTGGATCTTGTGGAGGGGGCAGTGTAAGAGTGGAGGGACATACTGTAGAAGAGAATTTTTTAAAAATTAAAAAAAAAAAAGGACTGGCAGAAATAATCCCGAGTAACTTTCAGCATATGTGACTAAGTTATAAAAGACTATCTACAGCTTTTACCTGGTTCTTAGTAGGAGACTGGCTCTCCAACCCAAACATCCTACAGTGAAGAAACTCAGCCACATGCAGAAGCCACATGTGGGTGATGAGTTACTGGTCCCAGTTGAGGTCCCAGCTGACCAGATATCATCCATCATCAGACATGCAATAAGTCAGCTCGCTACACACAGTTGTTGAGTCACCTCATCCTTCATTCTGCCCTACTCAAACCCACTCATCCAAGTGAAGAGGTAAACTACTTTTCTTAGAATCATGGTGGATTCATAATCCACCCCAATGTACACTGACCTAAACTAATAGTTGTTTTGTCTTACTAAGATTGAGGTAGATTATTTTACAATCAGAAAAACTGAGCAATTATGAAACAAGTGAAAAAGACAGCAATCAGGCCACAGACTGAAATAAGCCCAGAAATCAGTCCCACTTTCATCCTTTACCAGCTTCATGACTTTAGGCACATCCCTCAAATAGTTATGACTGCTTTGTGTGTTGTTTTGAGGAATTAATGAGGCAACATTATAGAGTACAATTCAAAGCTTGTGATTCATAGGAGTGTAAACACTACTAGTTTCTATCCACTGTTATTATTTTTTCAGCTATGCCTTTATCACTGCAGTTACCATGGGAAATTATATGTATGTGCTTGTCTCTTCCATTAATCCAGAGGGGGCTTGGTATCAGAAACTATATATTGTACATCCATATAGCTTATTGTCTAGTGCAGTTATTTAGTTCATTATTTTAAATCTTAGATAAGGACTAGAGTGAGATCTCAGCAGTTAAGAGCTCTGACTGCCCTTGCAGGACAGTTTAGTTCCCAATGCCTACATCCAGCATCTTATAACTACCTATAACCAAGCTCCAATGGGGGTTTTATGGCCTCTTCTGGCCTGCATGGGAACTGCACTCACGTAGTACACACACATACACATAAACACAGACATACATAATTTAAAATGAAAAAAGAAGACAGAGACCTGCCAAGCACCATTTCACACAGTGTAGGCCTGACAAGACACCCATAGACCTGACCCAGGCATGGGCTGGGCTATTGACACATAGGGCCTGGCCTACCACACAAAACCTTATGTAGGGAGGGGGAAATGTCCACAGACACCCCCCTCCGCCCTGCTGCTGCCACGCCACACTAATGGGCTGTAAACACCTAGAGTCCCGCTAGCCACCATGCCATGCAGAATGGAGAGAAGAGGTCACCCAAAGTCTTGCCAATTATGTGGCTCACCTGCACTGAGAGTCACTAGGGGTCGTTTGAGCACTATGAAGGGCGATGGAACTAGAGACACGAGGATGGAGAGGAATAGCCCATTGTGAATAGCCAGCCCTGCCACTTAAGGCCCTGGTCAAGTTCCAACCCATCTTGCCACTAAAGGCCATGTCTAGGTCCATGGCTATGCAGCAGCACTGTTTGGTGTCAATGTTCACAGTGGCACATATTACCACTAGAATACCTACTCTATGCAGCCACCAGGGACTATGTGGATATCCAGAGCCAAGCAGAACTGATCCTGCCCCTCACTGGTTTCTTTGCTCTGGAGAAATGCCCCACCTCTCACTGGTGGCAGCACTTGGATAGTGGGCCCTGCACCTTGCCTGGAAAGCACAACAGAGCTGGCCCTTGTGGTAGGGTGCAGGTGAGCCACCCCAAGGGAGAGGTTACAGGAGTGCTGTCCTCCTTTCCCCCTCACCCCTCACCAGCTGCAGTAGTCTGGAGAACTAGCCATGAGGTCATGAGTGGGAGAGCTGTGCCTGCCCTCACTGGCTGCAGTACTCATGAAAGTGGGCCCTGAACATCGCCTGAGCAGCACAGTAAAGCATGCCCTCGTGGCAGGGGTGGCCCTGAAGGCATGAGTGTAGGAGAACTGGCCATACCACTTGTCTGCCCCAGGGTGGCATGGGAGCAGAGGTGATGTTCTCCCTCTCCTCTCCCTTCACCACCACCAGCAGTCAGGAAAGATAGCTCCAGGGTCATGAAAGCAGGAGAGCTGGCCCTGCTCATCACCAGCTGCAGCACTAGGAAAAGTGGGCCCTGGACCTCACCTGGGCAGCACAATATAGCTGGCCTAGTATCAGGTGCACAGCTAAGCTGGCCCCACGGGCATGAAAGTGGGAGAGTTGGTCCTGCCACTTGTCTACCTTAAGGCGTCCTGGGTGCTGGGTAAAGTGGTATATGCTCTCCTCTTTCTGGCCCTTCACCATTTGAGGCAGTCAGGGAAGCTGACCCCTGGAGTCATGAGAGCTGGTGAGCTGGTCCTGCCCCTCACAGGCCACTACACTCAGAGAGTCTGTTTTAAGGCATCTGGTACACATTCTGTAAGGCTGTTAAATCCCTTAGAAACCGTCAAAATCTTCCTCTCAGCCCCAGTGCTCTCCAGTCCATAATACCTAAATTCTTTCTAGTACTCAAGTCTACCACCATCTTCCTGCAAAACTGGTCAAGAGTTTGCATGCTAGTACTTCTCTTTCCCAAGTTTGGGGTGACACATGGAGAAGAGCCCCTACCAACTCTGGCTGTAGACTCAAAAGCTGCGAGGCATAATAAAAGGCAGTTCAAACCCTGACCCTCCTGCTGTCACAGGGATAACTGTCTGAGCACTTCCTTAATCAGTTTTCTTCCCAGTTTATCCAGGATCTCCAGACAGTAGCCCAAACCATACTCACTCTTCAAGAACAAACCGACTTGCTGGCTGTGCTGGTACTTCAAAACCAACAGAAACTAGATATTCTTACAGTGGAAAAGGGTGGCCTTTGCCTCTTCTTCCAAGAGAAATGCTGCTTTTATGTCAACTAACCAGGTACCATAAAAAAACAAAATCCAACAGCTTCAAAAAGACCTCTAAAAACTTACTTTTAAAGGACTACCAACCACTAGCCACAGAGCCTGAGGCTCAGGACTACCGAATATGCCCTGATAGTGAGGATCAATAGAACCCTGAAGATGACAATACCCCAGACAGCAGGAAGTAGTCTAGAGAGCACAACATCCTTATCCTGCCCTCACCATCATCTTCTTCTAGTTCTTCCTCTTTTATAATAAACAAAAAAGAGGAATATGAGCAATCGGGCATCTCCACCACCTGACCCAGGGACACAGTGATAACAAGATTCATCATTGCTAGTTACCAAGATGCAGCACATTCCTACTGTCGCCAAAAATCACGTTCTCCTCCTGCTCGTGTACTACATCCTCCTTTCTTTGCTCTCTTCTTCCCTCCATCCTCGCCAGAGTCGGCCTCTGTACGTGCCCTCCCCAATAAACCTCCCATGTGGGAAAAAAAAACTACAAAAACAACACACTGCTCTTTATGGGACTTATAGAAATTCTTCTAAAATAAGAGTTATAGCACTGTTTCTAACAGTATCAGGTCACACGCACAAAGGAAAAGAGAAACACTTTCCGGGTAATATGACTGAGTATATCTTTACTTTCTAAGTATTCCTTCTAACTATGAGGCCAGGCCACAAGGCAGGCACTGTATAATCTAGAACAGCAGCTGAGCAGAAAGGTGTAAGGCTCTAAGGAAAGAACTTGTTGGAAAGAACTCTAAGGAAAGGCTCCCAATAACTTGTTGGTTTGTTTTGTAGTCAAAGAACTCGCATCCCATAAATGGTAAATCCTTCAGGAGAATATCAGAAATATATCAAAAAGAGTTCTATGTGGGAGAGTAAAGAAAAAGATTCCAGACAATTGAAGCAAAGCTTGTTTTTAATCCCACACTGTTTCTAGCTTGAGAACTATTTGTACAAGAGAAAGCCTAAATATTTTTTCAGTAGTTTGAAGAAAAACATGATTATCTATAAAAAGGCAGGATTTCAAGTTTCCAAGAAACTAATCCCTCCTCTCAAAAGCATTTTTAACAATAAAACTTCTGTTCATAAAATATTAGCCTCTGGATAATTTTGAAAAGCTAGAAATAATTTTTAAATATAATTTAATCATTATTTATTGACTCACTTGCTAAACATTTAAGGAGTAGATGCTGGACACAGCAGAACACAAACTGTTGGGAATGAAAAGCATCCATTCAGTAGTCAGATAGTCCAACTGGGAGACAAATGCAGCAGGAATTGCTAAACATCACAGGAAGAAAAAGATGTGGTAAAGGATCATGCAACAGGAGGATTCACTCTAGATCATTTAAGAGTGTGTCTGGAAGTCTCCAAAAGCAATGTCCAAAATAAGGAGGTGTCCTGGTTTTCAAGGACTACCATAACAAATCACCACATCTTGGTAGTGTGACACAACAGACATTTCTTCTATGGTGGAAGGTTGGAGGTCCAAAACAAAGGTATCAGCAAGACCACTTTCTTTCTCATAGAAAGCTTCTTGCTTCTTCCTAGCTTCCAATTCTCAGTGTTTCATATTTGTAATCACATCATCACTCCAGTCTCTTCCTTTGATGTCACATGGTGTTCACAATGTGATTCTCATGACCTTCCCAAAAGGACACTAGTCATAATGGGTTAATGAATCACCATATTCCAGGATAATCATGGCTCAATTAATTATATATGCAATGATATTACTTCCAAAAAAAGGTCACATTCTGAAATTCTAGGCATCAAAACTTGAATATACCTTTTTAGGAACCAATATAACTCATTAAAGATGATGAGGCAGGATTAGGAAGATGGTCCAGTGGATAATAAAAGGCTTTGATTTTTTTCCTGAGCTCAATCCCAAATTCATATAAAGTTGGGAGGAAAAAAAAAAACAAGTCCACAAGGTAGTCCTCCGACCTCTATCCATGTGTGTTGACACCACACACACACACACACACACACACACACACACACAGAATGATGATGGTGGTGAAGATGATGATGATGACTGTGATGATGTTAGAGGACAGGAGGAAAGGCCTGCCAAAGGCTCTGTGGCAAGTGCACAGCATATCTGAGGGTAACTGTCCTCTCCTCCTTGGTCTCTCTCCTCCTTGACTTAATCTTACTGTTCTGATCTTATGTCATGACAGTTATTCAGAAAACCATGATGATAGTGACCTTGATCAGAATGAGAGAGAGTGCCATAACACTTACATTTTCCTGCTTATGTTTCTGTAATCCTCCTGGGTCTATCCTCGTGGGTGGAACACAGAGATTTGTCTGGACACTATTGCTCTGACTAGCCACAACTGAAACAAAATTTAAAATAGTTTGCCCTTCACTCCTTCACATCCTGGGGGAAACGTGTGTGTAGTTTGAAGTCTCAGAATAAATTACTGAACCAAGCCTCATTTTAAAAAAATTAAAGATAAACAAAAAAGACAAACACCTTGATAGTCTCTTTCATTATACAACAAACCTCTCTCCCAGGAGGCAGCACTCCAATGAGGCTCTGCCCTTTGTTTTAAGGGTAGCTCACTTCCTGATGCTGTGGTCATTTGTTTCCTTGAATCATAACCAATTGTGAGACCACAAACAAAGATGCAAAGCCTGATTACAAAATTCCTATAAGCCCTTCTTCCTATGACACTGAAGATTGCAACAGATCCCAAAGGGTGGGGAGACTCCACAGTTCAAGCTGGGCTGACTGAACAGTGCCAGGATGTCAAAGAAACTGTGCACCATCCCTGAGGGCCTGGATCCAGTTTGGGATGGTTGTTCTGGAAAGAGGAAAGGGTGAGGGTGTGTGTGTTGTTGCTGTCCAGAAAACAGTTTACTTTGGAACAGGTTCTTCTAGGAAACTTCATGGGACCCTGTGAACATTGAGTCTCTGCAGGCATTCTGGAATACAATACAAGTTGCTTGAAACCCAGCAAGTAAAACATCTGTCTCCCATTCACAAGTTTTACTTGACTTCTGGGAGCCTGGACATCTATGCAGCACTAGGGTGTGTTGTTAATAGAAGGTTCAAAACTAAATCCTCCCTGATTATGTCACCTTAGTTGTACTTCAAAGCACTAAGAGCAAGCCTGGCTAATGCAATATGGAGGGGAAATGATCACATTTATTTTCCCTCAGGCCTCTCCTATTTTGTGTATATCTTTTCTGGGAAAGAGAAAAACAAAACAAAACAAAATCTTCCAGATCCTTACATTATAAACAAGGAAAGTCCCTGGAACTGTCCATCACCATTAAGAAGCCAGTAAAAAATACCCAGCAGTTAAGCAGTTAAGCGACACATGCATCCAAGAAGAGCAGCTGGAAGCAGGAGTGATCTCACTGCGGCCCCCTTAGCAGTTACACTTGACTAGGGGAGATGTGCTTGAGACCCAGCTTCAAGTGGGCATGTACCCTCTGTTCTTGAACTTTATAAGGCTACTGAAAGGGTTGAATTAAATTGGGGGAACACTGAACATGCAAAGGACCATGGCTACTGAAGGTCTGATTACTGATGCCTTATCTCTGGGCATCTTTCTGAAGCCTCTGGCCGCTAGCCTGTGCTCCTTCAAGTAGCCTTGCCTCCAAGAAAGCACACACCACCTTGTCCAGTCACTCTCCCTTATCATCAGGTACACTCAACCTCTGCAACCTCTGTCTTAGTCACTTTTCCTGCTGTTATGAAAATACAGGGGAAAAGGCTTGTTTTGTTGCCAGGACACAGTCCATCATGGTGGAAAGGTGTGGCAGCAGGAGCTTGAGGCAGCTGGTCACACCAGAGCCACAGTCAGGAGGCAGAGGGAGATGAAGGCCAGTGCTCAGCTCGCTACAGTCCAAGATCCTTACCCAGAAAACAGTCTCACCCACAGTGAGGATGTGCCTGCTCCCGTTAATTAACCTAATCAACAGAATGCCTCGCAGACACTCTCAGCGCTAACCTTAATCTACAAAGTCTCTCAGAGGTAAGCCCAGAGGCTTGTCGTCTAGATGATTCCAGATTCTGTCAAGCTGACAATCAGAACAGCCTGTCACAGCAGCATAGTTCAGTCCAGTGGCTGTCAACCCTAACTAAACATAATTAATGTAGTAATTTTTTTTGTATTATCAATGCCAAGGCCCCAGACCAAACGCTTTCATTCAATTGGTCTGGGTAATCAGTGATTTAAGAGCTTGAAAAGCACCTGTGTTGATTCTAACTGGCAGCCAGAAGTCTTTTCTAAGCTTAGAGGCTCATGACCTGAAACCAAAGAATAGCCATAATGAACACTGAGCCCTGTGTACTAAGCATAATGACAGGTGTTTATACAACACTGTCCTCCAATATAAGGACCTTTACAAAACCCCTTGCATCAATGGCTGGTAAATGTGGAGAAACACTGAGAAATTTGGCTTTAACAGGAAAAGGGGGAAAGGTAGAGAAACTGGTTGGGGGGGGAGCATCTTAAGACTCCTAAGTCAGCACAGCTGGAGCCCTCTTTCCTATAGATCAAACATATGGGTGATTCTGAAGTGTATTAAAATTGTAGTTTTAATTTCATTTCATGTTGCCTTCCATGTGGCAGTCTTATCTCACTCTCATGATTCATAAACCAAAAAACAAAAAAAAAACAAAAAAAAAGTATAAATGATGAAATTTAGGGGAAAGAGGCCTGGGAACTTCCAAATCTCTTCTAGTTAAGGGATACACTCTTTTCCCTTCCTCCCTAAAATTCACAGTAGTATTTACTATGGAAATGCAGGATTCTTGGCAACAGTGGCAAAGGCTGCTGTTCTAAGGAGGAAGGAACACAATTTTCTCGAACAATGTCATATAATTCTTACCATGATGTTTAAAGTGAGAATTTCAATAGTATTCTAAAAATAACATTTATGCCAGTTTCTGATTACAGAAGTAGTATTTTGATAGGCAATGAACATGATCCCACTGCTTCCTGCTCAACTCTCTGAAGCCAAGAATTACAAAGGCTTTCTTCTTATTTCAAATGGGAAGATGGAAAAGCTATAGGAGAAAAAAACATTAATAAAACCTGTTACTTGGTACAATTGGTGCATGCTGATGAAATGGCCTTTTTGCTGTTGTGCACAGGAATGAGTTTGAACTGTACAAATGTTACTACTATTTTCTAAGGTCAATAAGAACTCCTGAGGAGACTCCTATCCCAGCTGCATGAGAATATAGGCATGCAGTGCTTTAACTATCTCCTACTGTTGACCTTTGAGATTTTTTACTCTTTTCAGTTATGCTAACTAGCATAGTGATGGACATCTTTGATTATGGACCTTGACTTGCACAACAGATCATTCCCTCTGCATAAGTAACAAAAAGCATCAACAGCACAGCTCTGCATAGCATATTTTAATGAAATACCCCTTCTCAGCCTCCCCCAACCTCTAGCTATCTCACATTCATGTATTATTTGTGACCTTTCTTTGTTGGTGCCGTTAGCAACTTCTGGCCATGCCTCTATGCTTCTGTCCTATTTGGTTTTCAATCGTTCTTCTGAGGATTCTATTTTCATCCAGTTGTGTCAGTGTCCTGGCCGGCTACCTAATCAGAGCAGCACTCCCTCGCTGATGCAGTCTCTTAGCCTCTTGAATCCTATTAGAATGCTTTAGAAGCCCTTCCCCAGGATCTTTGAGGACATGACTTTGCTCTTTCCTACTTTCTACTCTTCGAATACCCCTGTGCTTTCAAAGTATGTACTAAAATGAGAAGAAAAACAGCCTTCCTTATACAAGCCTGCACTTTATATCCTTTTCCATGGGAAATCCCCTATGCTGAGAGAGTACCGGCTTTGCTTAATCTTTTAGATCAGAGGTTCGTAGGGAAATGTGGCTGGAATTTGCACTCATTAGCATCCAAGTTGTAGTCAAACACCTCTCTATATTCTGTGCTTAAGCAGAAGAGGCCCAGAAAACTATACCAACTGTCTTCCAATTAAAGGAATTAGATGTTCAATTAAAGGAAACCATGTTTTAATGTCTAGAAACACAAAGTCTCAAGCACATCCAAGTGTCTTTCTCTTAGCAATTTCACAATTGGGCACCTATGATTGAAGATAGTTCCCTTGAGGATGTATGTTTCAGGTTCTTGGAAAGTCCTGTCGGGCTGCCACCACTTTCCACTGCAGCTTCTCCAAGCCTTCTACTTTCCTTTAGCCCAGGGATTGCCCAGTGCTGCAGCCACAGACACAATTTTGCCAGGAAGACTCCATGAAGCCTTTCTGTCAGGCAGTGAGCGGAGACAGTTGTAGAAACAAAGTTTCTCCACTGTGCCATTCACCCTGTGTAAAGAGTTTGTCCTACCCCACAACCTACCTTTCCAACCCCTTTACTCTCATTTTCTTATTTATTTTCATTTTTAAGTATTCAGAAGATAGGTATTAGTCTCTTTCTACTCAGTGGTATTCAGGACATAGTCATTCCTCAAGGAAGATAATAATCCAGAAACAAAGAAAACCAAAAAAATTGCTTCACTGTGTGATAAATATGCCAATATGCAGAGCCAGTGTTGTGAGAATTCAGACGTGTAATAAGTTACAGGAACAACCAACAGTGAAGAAGAAAGTTTAATGTCATGTTTTCATAAGTCACATTCATGGTAGATGGCCTACAGAAAGGTCCAGAAGTCAAATGGAAGTAGTAAACTAGTTCATGAGATTGAGTATAAAGAAGGTAAGCAGTTAAGCCAAAAAATGATTTGTCTTTCATGCCACACAATCGTGTTTAAGGTTGAAGTTGGCTGTTTTCATTCCTGGTATCTCAGAGTAATGATGGCACCAAACTATCCTTAAACTTGCCACAATTCTGATAAAGATTTCATTCCAAGACTTCTCTGAAAATCTACAGTTCCCCAGCCCAGCAGACACGTTGGCTATGAGAAAGGCAATGAGCAGTTGCCAATTGCCATAGTTGGTTCCCAGGATGATAATGCCAACACCAAGATTCCTAAAGCTGATGGCCCCAGTGTGGATAACATACAATAGCAAGTAACTAGTGAATGTTGTGCGAATAAACACATTAATAGACAGATGGACAGAGGGATGGTTGCCTACGAAGTTCGAAAGGTTTAAAAAAACATTCCTACCACTTCACATTCATTCCACTTCTCATCCTTCCCATCCTTTCTGCATCTTCACCCTCCTAGCTTTCTTCCCGTCCGACTCTTCAGTGGCTAGTGGCATAGAATTACCATTTCATCCAACTGTCCCTCGTACTTCTGTGATTTTACCAAAAACCTGCATCCTAGGACACATTTCCTCCCAGCGGCAGCCCCAGAAAACTAAAATGATTTGTCATCCTTCTGGTGAGCAGCTTCCACTGAGAATGAGGAATTCTGAAGATAGTCAGAATTTGGTGAGTTCAGTGGCAGGAAATCATTCCAGGGTAGAAGAGCCAAAGCCTCACAAAAATTCTCATAAGTTAGCAGGGTGCAGTGGCACACACCTGTAGTCCCAGAACCCAAGGAGGCAGAGGCAGGCAGATCTCTGTGAATTCGAGGCCAGCCTGGTCTACAGCCAAGGCTACACAGAGAAACCCAATCTCAAAAAAAAAAAAATCTCCTAAGTTTGGCAGATAAACAAGGCAGAAGAGAGCATTCTAAGAAGGAACAGAGTAAGCAAAGGTCTGGGAGGAGAGGTCCAGGAGTGAGATGGAGGGGTTTCCAGTTGTAAGGACATGTTTTGCAGGACTGAAAGGCAGATAGATACAATCCATGAGCATCTGGAGGTCAAAACTGCCAAAAAGAAACCCTTTTGCTGCCAGTTCTAGTGAGCTGTATGTGCTCTTACTCTCTGCTCTGAATAATCGAGAATTTCCAGATCTTCCCACTTGTTCCTAAGGGAGGGTGTGGTCTGGAGCCCTTCTTACCATTTGTTCTCACCTACTGTTACTGTGAATAAGTAAGATATTCAAAATGACTAAACACTAAACTACAGGCTACTCCCTGCAGCAAAATACTAGGTTGTTTTTTTGGTTTTGGTTTTAAGTTTTTTTATCTACTACTTACCAGTAAACATCTGACTCAAAGTATGTCTTCTCCCAGAAGACTCTGGCACTCAGCTGATAAAACACCTGGTTTCCCTGTGGAAGCAGAAGCTCACCAGCATAACAACAGCCCAATAGTCCTATTCACACATGGATTCTTGACCAAGGCACTTTCCTGTGCAGGCAACAACAGGTATTCACTCACTGTGGCTTCCTTTCTTACTCTGACAACCAAGACACTTATACTAGAGTTCTTTTGTGTTAATCACCTCTCCTGAAGTAACTACGTGTCATCTCCTCTGTGCCGATCACTCTAGCTTCACACGAAGACTTTGGTTCATTACCTACAAAGACTTACCCCCTCTTAATTCTTAAAAGAGCCACTGTTTTGTTCAGGTGTCACACATTCAAGTATCTCAGGAGTCATCCACTCCAGCAGCTAGCAGCATTCCAACTAAAGATCAAGCATCACGCCTTTTCATCCACTCCAGCAGCTAGCAGCATTCCAACTAAAGATCAAGTATCGCGCCTTTTCATCCACTCCAGCAGCTAGCAGCATTCCAACTAAAGATAAAGTATCACGCCTTTGGAATGTTAGTTATTTTTCTATTGCTGTGATAAAACACCATGACCAAGAAAACTTCAGAAGGATTTGTTTGGCTTATGGTTCCAGAGGGCTGAGTCCATTACCATCATGGCAGGGAAGCATGGCAGCAACCAGGCATGGGAACTGAAGCAGCAAGCTAAACACTCACATCTTTTTTTTTATTAAATTTTTATTTTTTTATATTAGTTACAGTTTATTTACTTTGTATCCCTGCTGTATCCCCCCTTCCTCATTCCCTCCCAATCCCACTCTCCCTCCCTCATCTCCTCCCTGCCCCTCTCTAAATCAACTTATAGGGGAGGTCCTCCTCCCCCTCCATCTGACCCTAGCTTATCAGGTCTCTTCAGGACTGGCTGTAATGTCCTCCTCTATGGCCTAGCAAGGCTGCTCCTCCCATGGGGGGTGGGGGTGGGGGTCCAAAGAGCCCGTGACTGAGTTCATATCAAAAACAGCCCCACTAGTGATGGCCAATGAGATGCAAGATGTCTAAAGGTATCTCTCTCTGAACATGATCATTGAAAAACTGTGTGTTGTCCTTTATACTCAACTCTGCCTGGTATTACTGTGGCCATCTTGCTGCCAGTCTAAAAATGTGTCAAATACTGAGACTAGCAGAGGAGAAGATGAAAAAGCAACAAGTAGAACATAAGGCCAATGCTTTTATCCTGAAATAGACTACCCCTAATATACTTAACTGAAGAGTGTGGGAAGCTTAAAAGTTCTAGACCTAATTCTTAGAACTAATTCCATTCAGCTAATTCATTTCTAATCAAAAAAAAAAAAAAAAATGGTTTCAATAGTGTGCCACAGCAAAAATAAATAAATAATGATGATGCTTTACTCTGATATTCTTAAACAATGCTCATTATCAGTATCAGTAAGATTCTCAAATTAAAAAAATATTTAAAGGGATTAATTGATAAAGGAAGTACAGAACTAGAAATGAGTAAAAGGGAAAAGCCTAAGAGTCTTTGTGAGTCCTTTTCTCCCCCATTATAAGCAGAATTCCTCATTTGAGATCTATTCCATAACTGAAAACCTAAGATGAAAACAAGAGCTGAATTGCACAGAAAAGATGGCATCAAACAGGATTTAACTAATGAGGGACAGGAATAGTATGTGTAGCTATTGTTTGCAGTTGGTCACATGATAGAATTATAGAAACAAAGAAACTGAACAAAATTATTATAAATGCTGACCATACCACTATTCGTTAACTGTAGATACTGTTTTAGTTACTTGTTGTTGGACAAAATACCTGATGAAAAGCCCTGTAAAGTGGGGGAAGGTTTGTGCTGGCTCACAGTCTGAGGAGATATAGTCCACTACTACAGAGAAGGCATTTGGCAGGAGAAGAGGCGGCACCTACAGTCAGGAAGCAGAGAGAAATGAATGGTGCTGCACAGCTTGCTTCCCCATGTCCCTTTATTCAGCTTGGGACCCCATTCCATTATATAGGAGTAGCAACATTCAAGGTGGGTCTTCCTTCCTTAACTAAACCTCTTTGAGAAAATCCCTCAGTCACACATCAATAAGTTTCCCCTCAATCATTCCAAATCCAGTCAAGTTGATAATAAAGATTGACCATCACAAATGTTAAGGAGTAGGACTATAAGATGTCTTTGAGTGCAAAATGATAATCTCATGATTGACAAGACAATTCTTCAAGCTGCTTTTTCAATGTGGTTAAGGATTGCCTGAATCATCTGCACCCAACTGTCCAGGGCCTCTTTGAAGATAGTTGGCCAAGGGGAGAAAGAAAAGTTCTTGAACATTTCTGAGCTGTGCTTTCTTTGCTTGTAATTATAGATGATATATAATTCAAAGGTCTGTGAAGACAAAGAGAAAATGTGGTGCATATCTCCATTTTAAATCCTATTTCCTTTCTTTTTCTCTTCCTGACATGAATGAAAGGACCATTATTTCCTTAGAATGTATGTGAAGTCTGTCTTCTGGTGAATAGTTAGCACCCTAAGGATCAAAGCCTATTTTGTTCTCTTTGTCTGCTGGACTTCAAACAGCTGAAGATTCAGCTCAAGTCCCACCAACTCCTTAGAGACCAGCGTTCACCAAAGATGTGCACTTAGTCTAAGAAACTATTCATCACATGATTATTATTTCAGTATGGGTATTTAGCCTGCTTATTTTTCTCTATATAATATGCATGTAATGACCACAAAGGCAAACGCGAGCATCAGATCCCCTGGAGCTGGAGTTACAGATTGTGGTGATAGAAATCAAGTGAATGCTAGAAACCAAACCCCAGTCTTCTGGATGATCATCCAGTGCTCTTACCCACTGAGCTGTCTAGACTCTAACATCCTGATTCTTCATTTTTATTTTTGGTTTGGTTTGGTTTTTGGTTCTAGGTTTTTGGTTTTCTGAGACAGGATTTCTCTGTGTAGCCTTGGCTGTCCTAGACTCAATTTATAGACCACGCTGGCCTCGAATTCACAGAGATCAATCTGCCTCTGCCTCCCTGAGTGCTCGGATTAAAGGTGTGTACCACCACGCCTAGCTTACATCCTGATTTTTAACAGGTATTGGAATGGAAAACTCCTTCCTCTGACAAACACACACACACAAGCTCTTATACAGCATACTCTTGTATAGCATGTTAATATATAAGCATGCTCTTATATATTAGCAAGCTCTTACATAATACATGTAAACAATGGAAGGGAAGAAAAGCAAACAACTCAAAGTAGTTAGAGGAACACTGAATAGCAAGTGAAGTGACAGAAGACAGTGATGAGGAAGCAGGCATTCTCAATCACAAGGGGACTGACATCTTCTGCACAGAGCTTAGGACTGCAGCCTAGAACTGAGAAAGATCCAGTCAAAAGTTTTAAGCAGGTGCATGCGCAGACAGAATTCTCCATCCACATGAAGTTATAAGTGACCATGTGTCTTATTTGAGCCATCTGAATATGAATAAAAGGGACCTGGGTCACCTCCCTAACTACATTTAAGAACAAGTGAGAGCTCTGCCACGTCATATTAACTAGGTGTGACTTAATTTCCTACTAAAGATGATGACATTTCTCTAGCAGCAGCTTCACTCAACGGTTGAGCCCTCCATGCCTTTTATATGACTCTTGAGAGTGAGAAAAAATATTTGTCTTATTTCAGGGGAAGGTTCTCTCTTCCCCCATTGTCAATCATCTCTCAGCTATAATTTAATAATCAAAATCCACTGCCCTTAGGACAGTGATGGGCAAATGAAAACTGGGTGCATTCGATCCTTATTTTCATTCTGAAAACTTGATCTTTGTATCTACCACATTTCAGCTTCTTGCACAATTCATTGCAACACATCATGATACATCAGGAACTATGTAGGAGCTAATAAAATGCCAGTTGCTGCCATGAGCAATTAGGAATAGTCTTGGTGACATGTGAAAAATCAAGGTATCAGATGTTAGCTACAACCTTCAAAGACCTTCTGACTCAGTAAAGTACTTCCCTTATGCTTGAATTCTATCCCCAGTACCCATGCCACTCATCTTATAACCCATCTCTGGGACAGGCAGAAAGAGGAAGTTCCCAGGGGCTTTCTGGAAAACCAGTCTAGCCAAAATGGTGATGGTAGGATTGCTCATGCTCTGGAGAATGGCCCTATACTCATGAACAGACAGACAACACTAAATGGATTCCATGAGTTATAAGAAAGAAAGAAAGGAAGGAAGGAAGGAAGGAAGGAAGGAAGAAAGGAAGGAAGGAAGGAAGGAAGGAAGGAAGGGAAAAAAGAAAGAGAGAGAAAGAAAAGAAAGAAAGAGAGAGAGAGAGAGAAAGATGAAGACATGAAGAGGGGAGTGTAGGAGGAGCTGAGGGAGTAAAGGTAGATCTGCCCTAAATACCTTGTATTCATGTGTGAAATTACCAAAGACTATATAATAAAAATATTGTTTTAAATTAATCAGGACATCTGGATCCAGAAATTTAAGATCATCAAACACGTCCTAGAATTTAAAAGACTAGAGATCCATTGTACATGAAGGCAGTATTACATGAAGGCAGTATTCCAGAAGAAAATCAAGTCTATTTTTCCAAAGATATGAAGAACAATAGAGAACAACTGACACTGAGCTCTGGCATCTGCATCTGCACGGACAAGCACACCAACACACATGTGCATACATGCACACACTATGTGTATACTATCATTCACACAAACATGGAAATAGTAGATGGCTCCTGAGAAATGATACCAGAGGTATCTGGCTTTCCCAGCATGCGCACACCTACACAGAAGAATGAGAATAAAAGTAAGAATGAAAAAAAAGGGAAAGAAAGAGATGATGAAGAAAAGAATAAGAACTTTCCTTGCTCAGTTCTGGTGAGAAACTCAAAGCTATCTATGAACCTATCCAGCAGTTTTTTTCAGTCTGGCCCTTGCCCAGAAGTTTCTTTATCTCTTTAGAATCTTGCCTTCCTCCCAGGTACCCTTAGGACTCCCCTAAATTGCCCATAGATATAAAGAGTTCTTAATACAATGCCTTAATTTCCTTGGGTTGCTGTAGTAAATTGCCATGGGCTGGATATTAGTAGATATGGGTGTTTATTCTAGCCAGGCAGCAGCGGTGGCAGCGCTGGCGCACACCTTTGATCCCAGCACCCAGGAGGCAGAGGCAGTCAGGTCTCTGAGTTTGAGGCCAGCCTGCTCTACAGAATGAGTTCCCGAACAGCCAGGGCTACACAGAGGAACCCTGCCTCAAAAAAAACAAAAACAAAAATACAAACAAAAGTAGGCTTACTCTATCACAGCTCTAAAGGGTAGAAGTAAGAAAGCAATGTGACTACGAAGGCTCCAAGAAAGGATTTTTTCTTGTCCCTTTCAGCTTCTGATGTTGCCAGTGAGGTCTGGCATTCCTTGGCTTGTAGCTTCATCACTTCAGTTTCCATTTTCATCTTCATTTAAATAGCTGGCTTTCCTTTCTCTATGTGTGAATGTCTACCCGGATAAAATACCAGTCTCTGAGATCAGAGTCCTTTCTAATCCAAGATAGTCTCATCCACAAATGCCTTGGTAAAGTCACATTCTCAGAAGGCATTTCATATCACTTTTGAAGACACAATTCAACCCATAGTCATTCACAAATGGTGAGTGTAGTATATCTGAAAACTAACTCCTAAATAGAATTATAGATGTGTGTGGTGTTTTGCCTCCCTGGCCTTCTCTGTGAAGCTGGATCGATATCCTATCTTCTTGAAAGGTTTGCAGATACTTGAAGCAACTTTCCTTTCCCACTCCTCTTTCCATCACTCCTGCCTTTCTTTCATTTTTTTCCTCTTTTTCCTTCTCTTATTCCTTCCCTCCAACAAATACTAATGACTGTTTACAGTGTGGTGGCCCCCTGTCACAGCTATGAAGGATAGAAAAGTAAAGCAGACTGAGAATGTAGTTCAGTCAGTAGAGTGCTTTGCCTGGCATGCACAAAACACTGGGTTCCATGCCCAGCACTGCATAATATTGCATATGCCTATAATTTCTGCACTGGTAAGGTGGAGACAAGATTGGAAATTCAAGGTTATCCCTGGCTACCCAGTGAGCTCAAGGCCAGCCTGGGATGTGTGAGACCTTGTCTCAAAACCAAACAAATAAATATAAATAAACTAATAAAGTAAGAATCCCACATTCAAAATTTAGACTCAAACACAAAGATACATAAAAATTACAATATAAAGCACAAGAAGGTAAATACCAGGAACAGCCACAGGGACAGTGGCAACAAACAGAAAGAATGCGTCAATTTCTGCTGAGAAGAATCAAACAAGATATTTGAGCTCAGCTTTTTAAAAAAAAAAAAAAAGTAGGAGTTGGATTTTCAGAGCTATTTTCAGGGAGATTTCTCAGTTGTGCTATGAGAAAACGCAGGGGAAGATGAATTCACATAGGTGTGCATTTCCTTTTACTACCAACACATCTGAGAAAGTTTAACAGCAAAAGAGCACTCAACCTCCAACAGCAGTCATTGCCTGTTTTTTGTTTGGTTTGGTTTGGTTTGGTCTGGTTTGGTTTGGTTTGGTTTGGTTTGGTCTGGTCTGGTCTGGTGTGGTCTGGTCTGGTCTGGTCTGGTTGGTTTGGTTTGGTTTGGTTTGGTTTGGTTTGGTTTGGTTTGGTTTGGTTTGGTTTTTGAAACAGGGTTTCTCTGTATAGCCTAGGCTGTCCTGTACTCACTTTGTAGACTTGGCTGGCCTCGAACTCACAGCCATCTGCCTGCCTCTGCTTCCTCAAGTACTGGGATCACAGCCGTGTGCCACCACTCCCAGCTTAGCTTTTCTCTTAATGTGCTTTTTGTTTTTTGTATCTTTGAATTTTTTTCTTTAATGGTCATGTATTATTTTTAATGAGAAAAAAATTATTCTATTTAAATTGCTTAATTAAATACTTCACCTCCAAATTATTGTCACATAAAAGGAGGCAGCTAATCTTCTGAGATAAAGAATTCTTACTCAGCCCGTCTGTATTGTGACAGCAAGGAGGAGACATCAGCCATGAATGGTCCCCGGTTCTGTTCTGGCTTCCTGAAGATCTGCAGCTTGATTTTTTTTTTTCCTTTAGGTAGGCATGACCTGCCCTCTGCTGGCGACTCAAAGTCACCAAAGACAAGGATTTGCCTTTCTTGTCTCCCAAGACAAAATGATAAAATGGCAATAAACAAATAAATAAATAAATAAAATAAAGGAAAATCACCCTCTGATATTAAGAGCATTAGTTATGTTCCTGTGACCCACTTTCACCCTCTTTCTGCACATCCATATCAGAGGGAAAAGTCCACATATTCACTGCCCTCCTACAGTACAGCTGGTCCTCACCTAGATAGTAAGTACAGCTTGGGCTCACTGTATGCAGGGCAGATTTTGTTTAGTTTGTAAGGTGCAGGGGAGCAGGGGTGAGTGACAGCAGGGAGCCTGAGTCAAGGAAGGGGTTTTCAATCAGAAAGTCATCAGTTCGGTCTCCAGCTTAAGTGCTTGCTTACATTAAGACTAAATTCTCAACCTCAACACTCCTGGTTGGTTGTGAGGATATCCTATGTGTGCAGGATACGTCCCTGGCTTCTACCTGCCAGGACCCAGTACCCCTCCTTTCCTCAGTGATGGCAACCAAACGTACCTCTGGGCATTGCCAAATACTCCTCTACCATGAGGGGTGTGTGTGTGCGTGCGTGTGTGTGTGTGTACATGGAGGATGAAAGAGTGCATCCTATTTCTTCCTCTAACACTCTCCATTTGTTTCTCTGACACAGGGTCTCACCCTGAACTTTGGGCTCAAGTTTCCTTAGCTAGCTCCATTGATCCTCCTATCTCTACTTACCTCAGAATTAGAGTTATAGGTGTGCATGGGATACTTGGATCATTACCTGGATTCTGGGATCCCAGCTTCCATCTTCATGACTGCACAGCAAGTACTCTTTAAAACTGAACCACCAGGGCTGGAGATATGGCTCAGCAGTTCAGAGCACTGAATGCTCTGAGAGAGGACCAAGTTTAAATTCCCAGCACCCACTTGGCAGCTCACAACTGTCTGTAACTCCAAGATCTGAAACCCTCACCCATGTGCACATGCAGGCAAAATACCAATGCACATAAAATTAAAAACAGTAATAACTGAACCACCTGTACAACCAGAGAGCTACGTCTTCAGGCCCTTCTTCAGTGGCAGTGGCAGTGGCATCAGTGGGTGGTGTTGCTTGGGACTCAGATTGCCTTGGGATTCAGAAAGCACAACTGTGTCCCTGATGTTATATAATGCACCCTGTTCCCTGTGTCCCAAGCTGACTTCATAGTTACCATGCAGGCAATGATGTTGTTGAATTTCTCATAATTGTGCCTCCATCTTCTAAGTACTGGGATTCAGACATGCCTATACTGTTTATGTGGTATCAGGGATGGATCTCAGGCTGCCTGCATCGTAACCAAGCTCTCTCCCAGCTAAGCCACATCACCAGCCTTGTGTTGTTTGGGGGTTTTGTTTGTTCATGTTTGTCTGAAATACAATCTCGCTGTGTAACCAGGGCTGTCCATAAACTTACCATTTCCCTGCCTTGACTTCCTCGGTACTAGGATTACATGTGTGTGTGGCACCACATACAGCTTAACCCAGCCATTATTGATTAACATCAGTCTTCTGGTGTGCAAATATACAAGGATGGCAAGAACAAAGAGCTCCCCTTGTCACCAGGTCAAGTGAGACTTGGTTTCATCAAGTGCCACAATTTGACATCAAACTCATATTTGGTGCTGGTGGCATGGCTCATCAGGTCAAGGTCTAACCACTTGAATTTGTTCCCTGGAACCTACAGGGTAGAAGGAAAGAGCTCCTGTAAGTTGTCCACCCACCTCCACACATGTACATAAACTCTCTCTCTCTCTCTCTCTCACACACACACACACACACACATACACACACACAAATAAATAAATAAATAACAAAATATTAACTTGTATCTTTCAAGATTGTTGTTTGTGAAGTTAAGCGAAACTTATGATGCAGCCATCATGTATAAGGCAGTGTGCTGAGAGCCTTCATAAGGAACAAGGAAGGAGACCCCTGAGAATGAGGAGCAAGATAATCTGCAGAACTTAAATGAATCATAAGTTTGAAATGAGGCATGTCAGGGAAGAACAGCTCCTCAACCTTTTATTCCCATTTTTTATCATTTTAATTTATTTTTTTATTTATTACAATTTACTCACTTTGTATCAATCCTGCCCTCCCTCCCTCTTCTTCTCCCATGTCCCTCCCCTAGTCCACGGATAGGGGAGGTCCTACTCCCCTTCCATCTGACACTAGCCTATCAGGTCTCATCAGGACTTGCTGCATTATCTTCCTCTGTGGTTCTCCTCTCTGTCACCTTTTTTTGTTTGTTTGTTTTTGTTTTTTCATTTGCTGTTTGGGGTCAGGAACAGGTGTGGTGATACACACCTGTAATTCCAGCCTTCAGGAGAGTGGGGCAGGCCAACCTCTGAGACTGAGGCCAACCTGGTCTTTGCACAATGAGTTCAGGCCAACCTGGGCTACATTATGAGACACAGTCTTGAAACTTTCTTTTCCCTAGATGTCCTCTAATCCCGAATTTGAGAGGCTGAGGTGGAAAGACCTTGAGCTCATGGGAAGCCACTGCTCTGTAATAAAAAACTGTACAGAAAAACAAGTTGTTTTAAAACCTTGATCTATGGTGACTGAGGTTGTTTACTCTGCATCTGTACTAAGATTGTTTGGTTTTTCTCTGCACCAATATTGAGATGTTTGGTCCAAGGATGCTCTCCAGACTGTATTGGGTTTATTACATAACTACATGGACACTGTTTAAACTTTCTGAAACTCATCACCTCCAGCTCCAAGGTCTTTTTGGACAGTGGACTATAGATGAGTATGCTGAAATTAACAGAAAAATGAGCAATACAACAGGCAATTTTTCACAGTAGGTGGGTGCTCATGTCTCATTTGCATCCCACACCATGCAAAATTGCTTCTGAGGTAAGTGGGGAAAGATGGATGTGTGGCCTGCAGATGGAGCCTGTGGGTTTTGCTAGCATTCTCATCCGGAGATCAGTCACTATTTACATCCACTGCCCTGAGACAGAAGTCAAACCTCATTGCAGAAGCAGCCAGGTCCCTCTATCCTCACTACTCAAAACAGAGCCCTGCCACAAATGATGCTTCCCTCCAGTCCCTGCTAGCAGGGACCGACTTCAGTCTAGCCCGTGCATGCTGCACTCAGTATCTTTCTTCTTCCCCCTTCATCTCAGAAGGCTGGGGCCAAGACCAGCACCTCTAACCTCAGTCCTGCTCCTCTCCAAGTGCACACATGAGGTAATTTTGAACATCCAGTATGTGGTTAGACATCATGCTTGCTACTGTAGTCTTTCTTTCTACTGCATTTTGGGGAAGAAAAAGGCAGAGATATATAACCTTTTTTTGTGTCATTACTTCAAAGCCAGTAGGATACAAGGAAGTTTCAAGGTATCATCTGAAAGACACCATGAAGGGGATGGGGCTGGCATGCACAAGAGCTTAGACAGATCCCAGCTCTGGAAACTAAACACAAACACTTCATAATATAAAACATACTTTTAACATGTCATAAAAATGTATTTAATTATTCTATAATTAACAGTTGTGAATATTTTCTTCTCTATTATATGACTAAGTCAGCAAGCCCTACAGCTTTTTGCACAGTGTGTCTTCACAAACGGCGTGGGTTAACGCAGTTTCTGTTACTAAGAAACTAAGTGAGAATCTAAGTCCACAAACGCTCATCCACTGTTACATCTCTTGATGCTCCTGTGCCCCACCGAATACTCTTTAAAGCATTTGTGTGCTAACTGCAGGTGCTTAATGAACGTTTGTGTTAGGATTTCCTGCCCTTCTTACTGGGCTCTTCCTGATCCCTTGAGACAGCCATAAGGGTTACTTAAATAGAAATCAAACTTTACAACTTTCTGAGGGTGTTCATGCACATTAAAGCGCCATTTTAAAATTAAATCAAATTAATACAAAATGCACTTTGACCACACCTTTTACACTGAATGGAGTTAAGACACTGCTTTACCTTCCCTTCCTTTAAAGGCAGGAATTGGCAAGAGGTAAAAACGTTAAAAAGTATTGAAAGGAATCCAGAAGCCTGCTGTGGTGATATATGCCTGTAGTCACATCTCTTGAGGGAGTGGGAATGCAAGATTCTGAGTTCCAGACTAGGAAGGACTACAAAAGACACACACACACACACACACACACGTGATAAGAAAGAAAGAGAGAGAGGGAAAGAAACAAACAAAGAAAAAGAAAGGAAAAGAAAGAAAGAAAGAAAGAAAGAAAGAAAGAAAGAAAGAAAGAAAGAAAGAAAGAAAGAAAGAAAGGGAGAGAGGAAAGGAGGGAGGGAGGGAGGAAGGGAGGGAGGGAGGGAGGGAGGGAGGGAGGGAGGGAGGAAAGGAAGGAAGGAAGGAAGGAAGGAAGGAAGGAAGGATTGTGGTGGGTTTTATAAAATAAAAACAAAAGAAACAATCAATACAAACAAGGCAAACAGTGACTCCAAAATTACGCTGTGCAAGGACATTTTGGTTCAATTTCCCTGTGGAAAAATCCGCAAGAAAGCGATTGGCCACCAGGGGGTACTGTACCAAAGTCCAATGGAAACAACTGCTGGTGCCACCGTGCAGTTTCGCTGGAGACCTGTCTTTCCTAGACTGGTCTCAAAGCCCCTAGGCGTCAACTCTACGTGAACGACCACGTTCCATGGGAAAGTACTGCATGAAGACTTTGTGGAGGGACAACAGTTCTTAGAAACAGAATCACGCGGGATCGATGACGTCTGAGCCTGCAAAGGTCTGGGCTACAGTCTGATACAGTCCGATACCCTCACGTCAGTGGAGCCTCTCCTATCCTTGCATCTGTTAGTGACTATAACTTAATTTACATTTTATATTTCCCTATGTACACTGATAAACAAATCAGAACTATTAGGACATGTGAGGCTGTTACTTTCTATTTTGCAGTTAATAATTAACACTTTAAGAACATTTTTAGCACTTGGAAACACCAGGTTCCATCCTTTTAGTTAACCATCTGGGATTCCAGTAAATTGTTTGACTTGTGTAAGCCTTGCTTACTTTCACTCAGAAGCTCTGAAATATTGCTTGACAGATGCAGGGCTGGTCACCTGAGCATGAAGAAAATAGAGGCAGCACTTGAGTCCCCGTGGCGAGGAAGAACGCATGAGCTGCGTAGAGAACTGCCTGCCAATCCATCAGCCACCTGTCCCCGCAGGCCCCCAGCCTCAGAAAGAAGCTTGGCCTAGAACAGACAAGTTTGTGTTTTACGTTTACGTGAGCTTTTGAAACAGAAAGGGAACATTTTCCAGTGTCTTGGTTGTAAAGAAATGAAAAGCGGTTCTATTCCCCCACCCCTGCCCCCGCCGCCAATTCTCTATCTTCCCCAGGTCTCTAGAAGCAAGTCCCTCATCAACCACAGATGAATAAATGTTCCATCGAAGGGTGTCTACACAAAGCAAATCTCAGAGTCACAGTGGACTCAGCTGTGTGAATGAGAAGCCAAACAGTGGATCAAATGAGATGTTAATTTCTTTTTTTTAAGATTTATTTATTATGCATTGTATGGTTGTAAGCCACCGTGTAGTTGCTGGGAGTTGAACTCAGGACCTCTGGAAGAGCAGCCAGTGCTCTCAACCTCTGATCAGGCCACCTCTCCAGCCCGAGATGTTAATTTCTGTTGGGAAACAAAAGTTAAGTTGCACACAGCCTGTCCCAGCATGGTTGTTCAGCAAGGAGCTCCTCACATCTGCCATCCTTAGCAAGTTGTCACAAAGTAGCCAAGAACCTTCCACCATCAGGTTCCTGCTGTCCACAGTAAAAGAAGGAAAGAGCTTCATTGAGTGAGAAATAAAATTATTATTTATATTTCAATGGGTTAAACTATGTAAATGACCTTGATGGAAGCCTAGTAAGTGTATTAAACTATATGCCCCTCCCTTAAAACCACACTGGATCGATAATAAAAGCAAAGGAAAGTCTTTGGAAATTGAGTAAGCTACTAGCTGCATGTCATAGGAGGGAGAAAATAGGTTGGAAATGGAGGACCTCCTGTTAGTCAGTAGAAGACACACTAATGAGTCTCTGTGTCAATAACTTTTGAATCACTGTGACAAAATACCTGGCAGAAACTATCTAAAGGTGAACTTTTGGTTCATGGTTTGGGGGATTTCAGTCCATCAGAGAAGGGAAAGCATGGTGCAGCTGCCAGTTAGAGTGTGGGGTAGAACTGTTCCTATCCAAAAAGAGAAGGCAGCAGAGAAGGGTCCTGGAGCCACGGATGAGAAGTGACCACATCTGCCACCTAGGTCCCACTTCCCAAAATTCCACAGCCTCCTAAAATAGCATCAACAGCTAGTAAACAATGGTTCGAAATACGAGCCTGTAGCAGATGCTCTACAGCCAAACCATAAGAACAAGAAAACCCTCACCAAAAGCAAGAACGCCGCTAGAAACCCAGCACCACTGCGGCGCTTCGAATGAGACCGGCCCCAAAGGCGCACGCGTTTGAATGCCTGACCCCCAGATGGTGGCACTGCTTGGGAAGGACTCGAAGGCGCAGCCTTGCCGGAAGAGGTGTGTCACTGGGGTGGGCTTTGCGGTTTGAAAAGACTCTCTGCCTCAAGTTTGTAAGCTCTCAACTACTGCTTTGGCACCATGCCCGCCTGCTGCCATGCAGGCCATGACGACCAGGGATTCTACCCTCTGGAGCCATAAGCCACAATGGTTTGGTTTGGCTTATAAGTTGCCTTGGTCATGGTCTCTTTTCAAAGCAGTAGAGAAGTAACTAGGACTCCTGTAGAATTCAGTTAGAAGTGTTCTGCTCATGAGGGATACAGCAGTTCTCGCAGACACCTGCACAGGCGAACAGCCAGCAACTGAGTCTGCAGCCTCTGCCTCTCCCGGAGCCTGATTCCTAACCCAGGCCACACTGACTCTTCTTTGTTCCCTTCCATCTTTAAATCTCCTCCGGCCCTGAGAATCCTGGGTGTTTCCTCATTCCACATCCCTAACCCATTCACCAGAATCTGCCCATTCTGAGGTCTGGGATTGTGAAATTTGAAGCTTTGGAGGGAGCCTGGGACCTGCTGGACTTAACACAACTCAAGACTCCAATGTTCATCCTTTATCATCCTGTGTTTCTCTAAGTCAAATACCATGATCACTGAGTGGGGAACAGTATACAAGGAAGCATCAGGATTTTTTTTTCTAATTAAGCCAGGTATGGTGTAGCTCATGCCTGTAATCCTAGTGCTTAACATGCTGAGGCAGCAGGATTGCTGAGTTTGAGATCAGCCTGTGCTACCCAAAGCATTCCAGACCAACCTGTATAAGACCCTGCCTCAAAAAGAAAAAAAAAAAAATCTGTTTTAAAATTTTATCCTTTCAGGAAGATCAGACAAGTCGATGACATCCTCTGCAATACAAGGAGTTTAAAGCTAGAATGGTATACAGGACACTCTGTTTCTAAATCAAAAACTAAATGACTAAATAGAGTGAGTGTATCAGTGTGTCTGCCCAGGGAATGTGGAGCTCCACCAGCCTTCAGTGAATGTTATCTAGTGCTCTTTGACATTTTGGTTTCATAGATTCTTCTCTTTGACAAAAGTGTTTAAACATTGAGTCATGCCAGCCATGCTGTGGAAATCTTGTGTCCATGGAATTTTTTAATGCAAACTTTAAAACATTAAAGATAGCATCTTCTTCCCCTGGTTACAGGTACAGTTCAGCCTTTTTATAGGTCCTCTCTCAGGCTCTAAAGAAACTTCAAATCCCTTAGTGTTTTGCTCTTTCCCCTGTGTTAGTTTCTTAAAACTGTAAAGACAGAGTTAACACAAAAGAGTTGGCTTAGAACAATGAAAATATATTCCCTCACAGTGTTGTGTTAAGTCCAGCAGGTCCCAGGCTCCCTCCAAAGCTTCAAATGAAAAAGCCTTTCATTTCTTCTGTGGGCCTCTAGTGGTCCCCGGCATTCGTTGGCTTGTAACAGAAGAATCTCCATCTGGGTAGCCAACAGCTACTTCCCTGTGTCTTCCCATCATCCTCCCTTCCTGGATGTCTAAGACCAAATTTCTCTTGTCTTGTAAGGACAAGAGTCAAATTGAACTAAATGACTCTTTTCAGTGTGGCTTCATTTAAAGTAACTATATCTACAAAGACTTCTGTCAGTCATTCTGAGGTACTGGGCCTGGAATGTCAACATATCTCTCATGGGCCACAATCCAACCCATCACATCTGCAAATCTCTGTGGTGCTCCTAATATATCCATAATGTCCACCGGAGCCTCTTTGTATTTCTTTCCAGATGTATCAGTTGATGGAGCAAGCAAGACTCAGGGAGCAAAAGTATCCACGTGCAGATGCTTCTCTCACACGATTCACAGCACTCTGTAGATGGAATGTTATGGAACATGCAATCGGCTTGCTGGTCATGTTTGTTTCTCTGCACATCTGTGAACTGCAGTAGGGACCACATCATGTTCCACAATGAAGGGCAGAAGTGGACTAGAACTTGATGTATGCACTGAATGAGGAAAGATAAAAACAAAGAAGGAAAGGAGATGGTGAAATAATATGTATGTGTGATTACTAGTCCTCCTGTGAATGGAATAAAGGCCTCTGGATTCTTGACACATTGATCCCAATGCTAGCCTCTCTGACACAGACCCCATTTTTGCTTCTGTTAGGGCTCCATTCTGAACTGACACTAGCCACTGGCTGCAGTTTCTAAGTGCTGTGAACTTCCTTCACCACTATACTAACTCTGTGGTATTACAGCCTTCGCCATCTTTCTCTTAAAGGTTGGACATATGGATGTCAACCCACCTCCGGATAACAGCCAGCTCAGATTAATGCCCACAGAGATAAAAGTAGCCAAGACTAACCCAGGATTCACTGTGCACCAAGTGTTTTCTGATTTCCTTATATCTCACAATAGCTGAGGATCTTAGAAACCATCATTATCTCTACATGGCAGATGGGAAAACTGAAGTCTGGATGTTAAATAAATTGACCAAGAGCATAAGGCTACTAAAAATGGGGTGTATGAGTTTCATTTCTGTTACTGTTGCTCTGTAAAACAATAACCTAAGGAATAAGATTCCTCACTAGGATCTTTAGAAAATTATGGTTTTTAATATGAATTATCCCCCACAAAAGACCCATAGGTTGAAATCTTAGTCCCCAATTGGCAGATGCTATCACTGAATGATTGAATCAGGTTTCCCTGATAGGAAGTAGGTCAGGCCTAGCTGGAAGTAGGGTGATGTGTCTTTGAGATGTATAACCTGTCCTGGCTCCTGCCTGTTGTTCCCTTTGCCCCAGTGAGATGAGCACCTTTCCTCCACCATGGCCTTCTGCACTGCTTCTGCTGCAGGCCTAAAAGCAACTAAATCAGCTGACCACAGCCTAAAACTCTAAATGCAAACAGTAAAATTAAGTTTTCCTTTTTTTCTTTTTTACCAGTACTGTTAATAGCAATGGAAAAAAACTAACAGCCCATTTGTCTTTTGTATACAGGAGGGCTACTGACTTTTTTGAGTTAATTTTGTATCCAGCCACTTTGATGAAGGTGTTTGTCAGCTGTAGGAGTTCCCTGGTAGAATTTTTGGGGTCACTCAGGTGTACTATCATATCATCTGCAAATAGTGATACTTTGACTTCTTTCTTTCTGAACTGAATTCCTTTGATCTCCTTTAATTGTCTTATTGCTCTAGGACTTCAAGAACTATGTTGAAGAGATATGGAGAGAGTGGGCAGCCTTGCCTTGTCCCTGATTTCAGTGGGATTGATTTAAGTTTTTCTCCATTTTAGTTTGATGTTAGCTATAGGCTTGCTGTATATTGCCTTTGCTATGTTAAGGTATGTGCCTTCTATCCCTGATCTCTCCAGGACTTCAAATATAAATGAATGTTGTATTTTACCAAATTCTTTTTAAGTATCTAAGGAGATTATCGTGAGGGTTTTTTTCCTTTCAATTTGTTTATATGGTGGATTACATTGATGGATTTCCATATACTGAACCACCCCTGCATACCTGAGATGAAACCTACTTAGTCAAGTGGATGATAGCTTTGATGTGCTCTTGGATTCGGTTTGCAAGTATTTTGTTGAATATTTTTGCATCACTGTTCCTAAGGGAGATTGGCCTGAAATTCTCTTTCTTTGTTGGGTCTTTGTGTGGTTTAGGTATCAAAGTGACTGTGGCTTCGTAGAATGAGTTTGGTATTATTCCTTCTATTTCTAGTTTGTGGAATAGTTTGAAAAAAAATTGGAGTTAGCTCTTCTGTGAAGGTTTGGTAGAATTCTGCACTGAAACCATCTAGCCCTGGGCTGCTTTTTTTTTTTTTTTTTTAATGGGAGACTTTTGATAACAGCTTCTATTTCCTTAGGGGATATAGGAATATTTAATTGATTTACCTGGTCTTGATTCAGCTTTGGTAAGTGGAGTCAATCAAGAAAAACTGTCCATTTCATTTACATTTTCAAATTTTGTGGCAAATTGGCTTTTGAAGTAAGACCTAGTGATTGTTTGGATTTCCTCAGAGTCCGTTGTTATGCCCTCCTTTCCATTTCTGATTTTGTTGATTTGGATAGTGTCTCTCTGCCTTTTAGTTAGTTTGGCTAAGGGTTTGTCTATCTTGTTGATTTTCTCAAGTAACCACTTTGGAAATCAATCTGGCACTTTCTCGGACAATTAGGAATAGTGCTACCTCAAGATCCAGCTATATATATTCTAGGCATATAGCCAAAATATGCTCAAGTATACAACAAGGACATTTGCTCAACCATGTTTGTATCAGCTTTATTTGTAATAGCCAGAAGCTGGAAACAACCCAGATGTCCCTCAGTTGAGGAATGGGTACAGAAATTGTGGTACATTTACACAAAGGAATACTACTCGGCAATTAAAAAACAAAGAAATCATGAAATTTGCAGGCAAATGGTGGGAACTAGAGAAGATCATCCTGAGTGAGGTATCCCAGAAGCAGAAAAACACACATGGTATATATTCATTTATAAGTGGATATTAGACATATAATATAGGATAAACATACTAAAATCTGTACACCTAAAGAAACTAATCAAGAAAGAGGATCCTGGGTAAGATGATCAATCTTCATTCAGAAAGGCAAATGGGACAGACATGGAAAGAGAGAGAAAAGAGGGATCAAGACAGGAGCCTACCACAGAGGGCCTCTGAAAGACTCTACCCAGCAGATGCTGAGACTAATAGCCAAACTTTGGGTAGAGTGCGGGGAGCCTTATGAAAGAAGGGGAAGATAGAAAGACCTGGTGGGGACAGGAGTTCCACAAGGAGAGCAACTGAACCAAAAAATCTGGGCGCAGGGGTCTTTTCTGAGGCTGATACTCCAACCAAGGACCATTCATGGAGATAACCTAGAATCCCTGAACAGATGTAATCTATCGCATCTCAGTGTCCAATAAGGTTCCCTAGTAATGGGAACAGGGACTGTCTCTGACATAAACTCCGTGGCTGGCTCTTTGATCACCTTCCCCTGAGGGGGGAGCAGCCTTACCAGGCCACAGAGGAAGACAATGCAGCCAGTCCTGATGAGACCTGATAGGCTAGGATCAGATGGAAAGGAGAAGGACCTCCCCTATCAGTGGACTGGAGGAGGGGCAGAGGAGAAGAGGGAGTAAGGGTGGGGATGGGAGAGGATGAAGGATGGGGCTACAGCTGGGAAAGATAGATAGATAGATAGATAGATAGATAGATAGATAGATAGATAGAGAAATGAACTAACAAAGGATTCTTGACACAAACAATTTTGAAAATAAATTTGCATGATTTTAAATACATATTGTTAAATACCTACTCTGTTATCAAAACTATGTTGTCAGGGAGTTTGGAAGTCCTATCATTTCCCTGAACCACTTTATGGATTCCTGAAATGTTATTTAACCAAAAAGTATTGACTAGCAGCCTTCCATGTGCCAAGCATCTGGGGCACTTGTGGGGATAATGGAGGAAACAATTAGCCATATTGTAGTGGATATCCAAATAGCCAGCGCTTGTTTTGTGCCAGACTCTGAAAACTCTAACCAAAAGCAACTGAAGACAGGAAAGAATTTTTTAAGCAAGTTACAGTCTATCACTGAAGGAACTCAAGGCAGGAATCTGAAGTGAAAACCCAGAATGAGCGCTGTTTTTGCTTAGCTAGCTTTCTTGAACAGCCCAGGAATATGCATGCCTGGGGATGGCACTCCCACTAACCATCACAGCCCCACAGCCCCAGAGCCCACTCTGATTGAAGCAGCTCTTCAACTACAGTCTCAGCTTACTACAGAAACCATTCAGGGCACCCCTTGCCAGCCTGACAGACACATCACTGTTAAACTATTGTATTCCGTTTTGGCTTGTCCTTAAGATCTTGTACCATAGTATAAAATGTAGTACAGCTTCAAAATTACAACAGCCTTTAAAAATTCTAAGCTCTAAAAGTTCAATGTCTATTTTAAAACTCTAAAGTCTCTTCTTTACAGGCTCCTATAATATTAAAAAAATGAGTAATTTGACAACACAAAAGTACTAAAACATGGAAACCAGCCATTGCCACAAATCAGGGCTCTTCTGTTTGACAGAGAAAAGTTTGTCAAACACTTAACACCCTAGTACCACAAAAAGAAGATTCTATAGAGTATTAAGAAATGGCATTATTCTCAGGAGGCAGAGGCAGGCATAGCTCTGTGAGTTCAAGGCCAGCCTGTTCTACAAAGAGAGTTCCAGGACAGCCAAGGCTGTTAAACAGAGGAACTCTGTCTCGAAAAACAAGAAAGAAAAAAGATAGAAAGAGAGAGAGAAAGAAAGAAAGAAAGAAAGAAAGAAAGAAAGAGGGAGGGAGGGAGGGAGGGAGGGAGGGAGGGAGGGAGGGAGGGCAGAAAGAAGGAAATGTCCTTATGAAGTTCCTGAAATGAGCCTCTAACATAGGTGGCACATTTGTTGGTATATTCAAGGTACTATTCTAAGACAAAGCAAAACCACAACAGGCAAAATGCATATGCTTTACCTTCCTAGGGTTTAGATTCTATCAATGATGATATTAACAAAATATTTAAAAAGCAATTCACATACTAAGATAAGTAAAAACACTTAGAATGGAGAAACATAATTCAGAGGAGGGGTACAAGGCAGTACCACCAGGATAGGGAGCGTTTCTGACAATTTAAAAGAGAGTGGCCAAGGAAGACCTCACCTAGTAGAAACCTTAAGAATATGAAAGAACAAATCATTCAGACAACTTGGGGCAAAGGTTGGGGGTCTGGAGAAAGAAAAGCTAGAAAGGACAATGTGCTGGAGTAGGGGCACCCATAGTTTATATCAGAAGTGGGGTAGAAATGGAATAATGTAGAGAAGTGGCAGCATGTGAGCTTAGGGAAGTAAAGGAGGAAAGAACAGATAGGACCTTATAGGTTGTCATATTGACTGAAGCCATGCAGGATCTCAGGTAAAAGACTGAGAAATATATTTAAAAATATAACAAGATAAAACACCATGACCGAAAGCAACTTGGGAAAGAAAGGGTTTATTTCAGCTTACAACTCCTGTGTCACACTCCAACACCAAGAGAAGTAAGGGCAGGAACTCAAGGTAGGAACTGAAGCAGAGGCCATGGAGGAATGCTGCTTACTGGATTGCTCCTTCTAGTCTGCTCAGCCTACTTTTTTTTTAACATCCAGGACCAGTAGTTCAGGTGTGGCACTGTCCAGGTGATCCAGGCCCCGTAAATGAATCATCAATCAAATAAATCCACCACGAGCTTGCCCACAGCCCAACCTGGTTACAGACATTTTCTCAGCTGAGTTCCCTCTCCCCAGATCACCCTAGTTGTGTCAAGTTGACATAAAAACAGTCAGCACACCAAGACTGGGGACCTTTTTTAAGATTTTTTTTTCTAGAAACTTGAGTGGCTGGAAATTCCAGGAGCACAACACCAGCATCTACTTGGCACACAGAGGACCTTCCCACAGCATCACAGCATGGCAGAGAGCACCGCATGGCAAGACTGGCAATGCCCCAGCTCAAGTCCCTTCCTCTTCTTGTACAGTAACTTGTGCCACTTGAGCTCTAGCCTCAGAACCTTATCAAATCCTATTTTTTTCCCAAGCCCCACTTACGAACAGCATTAGCATACGGATTTTGTGACTAAGTTTCTAACACACAAAATGGAGTATAGGGACCACCTTCAAACCATAGCAATTGACATGATTCATTCTTGTTTTCCCAACATCTCTTGGGCTTGAGCAGAGAACAGACTGAAGCAGAGCCCCCTGAGGATAACTTAAAAGGCTGCTGTCCCCGGGGAATAGAAGCCATCCCTCCCAACAGACTTCGCCTCCAAAGGGTCAGGCACTTGTACTGTGTCCCATCTACTCTGGCAATGTCATCTGGTCACGAGTATACTTTAATCCCTACTCTGAAGATGGGGGAGAGGGTAGGCAAAAAAAAATAAAAAGAAGAAGAAGAAGAGAGAAGAGAAAATGAGAGTGAACACGAGGGTTAGTTGCCTAGTAAATAGGAAAAAATAAATAAAACTGTAATCTGTGTTTCTGGCAGGGAAATTGAGTGAACCCAAGTCACTTTAAGATGAAAAGAGCTAACATTAGTTAATTAAGAGTAACACTGCAACCAGGTGTGGTGGTGCACACCTGTAATCCCAGCACTCGGGAGGCAAAGGCACGGGTATCTCTGCGAGTTCAAGGCCAGCCTGGTCTACAAAGCAATTCTGGGGCAGCCAAGGCCACATAGAGAAACCTGTCTCAGAAAAAGCAGGGGGGGGGGGCTGCAGTGCTGTGTGCTGGGATAATTAGCTTCGAGGGGACAGGGCGGGGCCTGCCCTGTGATATTATTGCATTTCCTCAAATGACTTTCACAAGCAATTGCACACGAGTAGAAACCCTCAGTCACCAGGCACAATAGCCTCATTTTAGATTTTTATAACTTATCACTGACATAAAATGGCATGCTCCGAAAACATCACAATCAATTCAGATTATTAAGGAAGAAAAATGGCATGCACTGTTGTCCTGATACAAAATGGATGTACCATCATGTGTCCTTCACTGGGTATCATGACCATGAACTGCCAGTATCTTTGGACACCTACCAGATACACAGAGTAGAAACTGTGACATTTACGTCGTACTGCACTGTCCGATGTAGAAGAAGGAAGAATTTTTTTCTTGAAGTGTACTAAGAAAAGCCAATGCCTGCTGCTTAGGGGACAAAGCTTTCCAGCAGGCACTAATCTTTTTTCTCTGCCCCTGTCTTGGGTGAGCTGAGACAAAAACCAATTACCCTCCAAGATCAAGATCTTCAAATGTCCCAAGAATTGTTTTAACTAGGTTTTAGAATTGTGGGCTGCCTTCCTACCAGTAGCCAAATTTCTACTGTATCCAAATTTAAAACATCACCAAGTAAGAGAAAATTGCTGAACTCTTTTTCTTAAACTATGTTCTATTTACAGCCATTACGGTCATTTTTGGGTGACCCTCAAACATAATTTTTAATGGAATGCCCCATGGCTCATTTGAAACTATTTTCTTCACCGTCTCTATTGACCTCCATTCCTTTATCTCATTCTCTTGGAAGCCTGAAACTCAATTCCATAAATACAATAAAAATTAAAACTGACCCCATTTGGAATGAGGTCCTGTTGTTGAACACACTCTTTGATTATACCATGACTTAGACATTCCTGGTCAGCTCTATAATATTACTAGGGTTCAGGTGTGATTAGATTTCAAGCTCTTCGCATTACAGTGGCTACAGTGAGCCTCTCAAGCTGCACCAGTCCCTCCCAAGAATCTGCTGATCACTGCTCTGGCCCTGCTGCTCTCTGGGGTGGGCTCAGCACCTGCCCCGGTCCTTGCTACATGCAGTAACCAAGAATGATTCTGCTTCCACCCTGAGAGCCACCTGGTCTGAGTTCTCAGAAGCCAGCCTCTGCAGAAATGTGGTCTCCGGCTCAATGTGAGATCTTCACTGTTGGAAGAAAGGAAAGGAGAACACTTCAAGACAAAAAGCACAGGGATAGAGCATTTCAAAGGGACTCTAGTCAATGAGGAAATGACAGCAACAACTGACAAATGAGATGATGCAATTAAAAGCTTCCACACAACAGAGCAGAGGGGCATCTGCCACTTAAATGAGGACCAGAGTTTGTATTCCCAGAACCGACATAAAAGACAGATGTGGTCATGTGTCTCTGTAATCCCAGTACTCCTACAGTGAGTTGGAAGGCAGAGACACAAGTCCCCAGGCAGACCCTCTAGATTAGCTCCAAGGTGGCCCAACACACACAAAATCATAAACTTACTTGTGAGTTCTTGTGTGGTAATTTTTAGTAACTTGATTGTGCTGTTCATAAGCATAAATCTTGCACATTGCAATGTAATGCCAAAATGTCAAAAGGATGGGCATCAGGTGACTATTGGCATCATTTCCTCAGTGACCAAAGTTCCTTTCAAAAAAACCTTCACTATGTCTCCATCTTTTACCCCTAACAGGTTCAGGGTTTGAATTTTACATTAGGGAGGAAGCCACAGAGGATGGCTTCTGAAGCGGTGATCTGGAGAGTCCTCAGAGCAGGAAGAAGAGTCAGACCTTGACAGTTCCTTGCAGCATCAAGTGAGCAGGGCCCAGGCCAGGCGCTGAGATGAGGCAGGACAATCCCTCCTAGAGACAAGGCTGGCTGGAAGCAGCATAAGAGGACTAATGAGAGGAGGGAGACATAACAGAGCGGACGTAAGGAGAATATGGGAAGACTACTCAACATGCTTGTATGAATATACTTGTATGAAAATGTCCTTATTTTAACATAGTGCATCCGGGACTATGCTACATGTACAATAGATAAACATAATGAAAACTTTAAATCTTTAACAAAAAATGATCATTAGTCTTGACAAATATGTTAGTGATAGTCATAATAAAGATAGTGATAATCCTTCCACATATGTCTATTCATTAATTCAAGTCACTGGATTCAGTGCCTACTAGGAGCAAGGCATTCTGTCAAATACAAGCGTCAATGCTTTACACACAGCTCCATCTCCTGTTGCTCTTACAGATGTGTCCTAACATATACTGTTTTTAGGAAGCCCACAGTTCCAACCCTCCCTCATTTCACTTAGTGGTGACCTATCCTGACTCAACTTTCTACATAACCCTCCCACCTGCCCTGTCCTCAGCCTCCCACCTGCCCTGTCCTCAGCCTCCCACCTGCCCTGCCCTTCTCACCCGTCCATCTCCTTCAGCAGGATAGCATCTCTTCCTTGCTGGTGGATCTTTTTCAACTACACTTTAATTCTGTTTTAGATTTACTTATTATTTTGTGTCAATGAATGTTTTTGCTGCACGCGTGCATGTGTAACATATGTATGCCTAGGATTCATGGACTTCAGAAGAAAGCATTGGATCCTCTGGAACTGAGGTTGTAGATGGTTATGCTACCATATGGGAACTAACAACTGAGCCCAAATCCTCTGCAAGAGCAGTAAGTGCTCTTAACCACTAAGCATCTCTACAGCCCCTACGACAGTATTTTTTCATGCTTGATCCTGAACTCAGACTAAATGACGTACTCCCTAAATCTTTCTCTAATATCTGTGCCCATGGCCAAGCTCCTAGAAAGAGAAATCTTCCCGTTTTGTCACTGTATATGGCTTAAAACAATTGAGAACAAGCATTCCCTGCAGGCAAGCAGGTCTCCAAAGTGAAGACAATTGAAAGGTCTCCTCTACTCATGCCCAGTTCCTTCTCAAATTCGCTCCTCAGTAGAGGTAAAGTGCTAAGGAAAATGCCATCCTCCTGGAAATTAGAGGGTTGAGGGGAACATTTCCTCTAATACTCACATGTTTTCAGGAGCAAGAGCTATGAATAACATACAGTGGGGCCTAAGACAGGTAGCAGAGACTGGAGAGATGGCTCAGTGGGCAAAGTGCTTGCCACGCAGCATGAGGTCCGAGTTTGGATCTGCAGCATGCTCATAAAACCCAGTCATGGTGGCGCATGTGGGTAACACCAGCACCAGTCGGCGAGAAAGAAACCACCACAGCAGATCCCAGACCTCACTGCATGTTCCACGTTTAGTTGGGGTCTCTGTATGGAAAGTTGTGGTGTCTTTGGAAACTCAGTTATGTTATGTAAACATGTTTTTGCTTTAATCCCAGGTGTGAGATTTGGGGCTGATTCAGACTGTCCACAACTGATAGTTGCCTCATGCAGGGGTGTGGTCTTTGCCAGCTGGTGTTAGTTGAATTCTGAGGACTCTGAGGAATGTAAATATGAGAGACCAGAGGGAAAATGTGTGGAGGCTTGGAGGATACAGACAGAGGACTGCTTGCTGTGTTTGCTGGTTTGGTGGTTACCTGGACTGCTAGATGTCCTGACGACTAAGATTAGTATTGCCCCTAAAACAACCAGATGACCCTACCCAGACAAAAGAAGTAAAGAGTTCTAAGTCCCCTTTCCCTTCTAACCTTCTTTCTCTCCTACCTAGGGTTGGGGGTTGGAAGGGAGAGGCTTTAAGGAACCCCACATAAAGCAGAGTTTTAAAAACTAATGCCTACAGGACTAAAAGAACACTGGTAAAGCCTAATAGAGAAAAGCACCAAAGTTGACCTCTGGCCCCACAAAGAGAAAAATATATACACACAGGAAGAAAAGAAGGAAGAGAAGAAGGGAGGAAGGAAGAGAGAGTACACACACAAGTGCAAGGGAGCAGGGTTGGGGTGGGCTGTCTTGAATGAAATGTTCAAAGAAGCCTGAGAAGAAGCCTTTGTGCAAGTCAGTGAATCTGAAGGACATTCCAGGCTGAAGGAGAAATAAATAGGACTGAAAAGTGAATTAATTGGGTGGGACTGTGATTTAAAAGGGTCACTGAGGCTGGAGCCATTATTGAGTAATGCTCTCACAAAAGATGCCCACACCATAGTTCCTAAAGACTAAAAATGTTACCTTAACAGCAACAGGAACATTGCAGGTATGTTTAAATTTAGGATCATGACATGGAGTAATTATCCTAAATTATCTCTCTGGACCTAATGGAATAACATGTGTCCTTACAAGTTGGAAGCAGGACAGTTGTAGATAGAGGGCCAAGGTGCTACCTTGTTGGCTTTGAAGAGGAAAGATGGATTCTTGAGCCAAAAACTATAGGTGGCCTTCGAAAACTAGAAATGGCAACTGGAGCCTCCATAAGGTACACAGCCCTTACCTTGTCCTTAGCACTTCTGACCTAGAAGACTACACAGGAGGAGCATTGCTAAAGTCTGTAATAATTCATTACAGCAGCAACACAAAACTAATACAAGCCAAGTGAATGAGAGGAGAGTGAGAAAGATCAAGTTCAAGAGTTTGTTAAGGACCTGCTCAAGCCTTGTAGGTCATGAGTCAAGAGTTTGAGTTCCTGCTGAGAGTTCTGGGAAGCCTTGGAAGTTGGTTTTAGGAGATAAGCAATAGTTTTTACAGTGTACTTCAGACAGATTATTCTGGCTACCATGCACAAGAGACCAGGCAGGAAGCTGCTGACATAGAAAATCATGGTGAAAAGCTTTGTGGCTGTCCTTTAGAGAGCAAACAATGATAATACTTTTGGTAAATTACCCATGAACTTTAAAGAACAATGAACTGAAAAGGATGCTAAGATCTTTAAGCAGACACAAAACTAAAAACAGTAGATAACAGTCCTTCTAACAAACGAGGAAGGCCTTGCTGGTGAGAAAATAAATCTCTCAGTATTTATTGTGCTATGCCTCTTAGACTCTCAAGCGAAATGGTAATTTAAAATATGGATGTTTAAGTTTGGTGAGGAGAGGAGAAATTTACATTAGCAATTAAAATTTGGATTTCATGGCTCCATAGCCCTGAGCTGAAAGAAAATACTGATCAGAAATGTAGATGGAGGAGAAGGATTGAGTTCTGGAACGTTCTTCCCTTTTAATAGGCTGCTGATGGAGGAGGCATCCACAATGGAAATGAAAAAATTAGTGATCAGTGAAGAAAGAAAGAAAATTGAAAGGTGAGTGTTTCAAACTCTAAAGGGAAAGAAGTGTTTCCAGGTAGAAACAGTCCACCAAGGGACTCTACACACCAAAGGAGTTGTTTGCAGCCGCTGATTCAGTCATCAAGTCTAAGGAGTAACAAAGAGCTGAGTCAGTCTCACAAACTTAACAAGCGAAAGGCTGCATAACAAATTCTAGCCTGAGAACTGGGCACAAGGCAGGAGAGATGGCTCAGCAGATAGGAAGGGCACTTGAGGACAGCACTGATGATCTGAGTTCAATCCCTGAAACTCCCGTGGTAGAAGAGAACCTACTCCTGCAAGCTGTCCTCTAACCTCCACACACATTCCTACACACAGAAATACATACATAATGTGAAAATAAAATCTGTATAATATATAAATATTTAAACGCATACACAAACAATAAAATAGAACAAGTGTAAACTTTTTAAAATTACTGAGTTCAGGCAGTGTGGTGTAAGTAAATGACTTATTGTTTGCATGGCCACTTGGTTGTTGCATTTATGCTAATGTATATTATGAAGCTCACCATTTTGTTGGATACTGCCTTCCCTCTGCCAACTTCTTCAGTTTTTGATGTATCATCACTTTTGGCATTTGCATCACTCTTTTCTTTAACTAAAATGTAATTACACAAGTCTCCCCTTCCTTTTCCTTCCCCAACTCCTCCCATTCCCTTTCCCACTTCCTCTCAAATTCATGGCCATGTGAGTGTGGGGTAGGTGTGTATGAGTGTGCGTGAGTGTGGATGTGGGTGGTTTTTCAAGACAAGGTTTTTCTGTATGGCCTGGCTGTCCTGGAACTCCAGAAAACCATTAAACCAGGCTGACCTCAGGTCAGAGTCAGAGACCCACCTACCTCTGCTGGAATTAAAGACATGCGCCACCACCACCTGGCCATCTCTTTTTCTTTTATTATTACCATATCACATATATATCACATACATATTTATGTGATATATATATATAAATATATTATATAACTATATAAATATATATGTAACTAAATATATAACTAAAACCTGCTGGGTTTGTTTGGTGTTGCTTGTGTGTATATAATAAAACTAATACCTAAACTTTTTTTGGCAAATGAGTTTTATGCTCAGCATATTTTTTAACTCTATTCTCTAATTCCTCATAGTGCTGAGGCGGTGGCTCCATGTAGAGCTCTTGCATAGCAACTGTAAGACCCTAGGATCCATCCCTAGGAATACCCTTTCCCCAATAAGAGGAGTTAGTCTTCAGATTATATGTTTTCAGCCATTCTGTGAGATTAGATTCTAGAGTTAGAAAGTTATATCCCAGTCCCCAAAAAAAAAAGTCACAGCAAAACCTAATATGCATATGAGGGAGAGAAAAATAAGGGGGAAGGGAGAGAGAAGGGAAGAAGTTAATGGTGCTGCATGCTTGATGGGGATTTGATCCAGGCTATTCATTATCTTTGTGAGGAATATCACAAAATTATCATTAGTGACATTCACTTCTGTCACTTGACTAAGGCTGTGTGTCTACCAGGATTCCTCACCACATAGCTACAGTTCTCTCCCCAGAACTTTATATGCACTTTGCCAAGAGCCACTCCGAGAGTGAGTAGGAATTCTTTGCCTCAGCAGCTGTTCAGTTTCTTTATGTTCTTATTTATAACCTATTGGTTCAAAGTTCTATTTTACTTAGGGGTTGGGGGCAGAGGTTGGGGATTGTCTTGATTTTTTTGTTGTGTTTTGTTTTGATTTGTTTGTTCATTTGTTGGCTTATTTGAGAGAGAGTCTCATGTATTCCAGTATGGTCTCCAACTCATTTTATAGCAAATGATGTCCTTGAATTTCTGATTCTCCTGCCTCCAACGAACAAGTTCCAGATTAAAAAGGAGGGACACCATGGCCAGTTATGTAGTGCTCAGAGTCAAACCCCAGCTTCAGGCAGGGCTGGAAAGATGATTGGAACCACTTGCTGCTCTTCCAGAGGACCCTCAGGCACAAGGCTCACAACCAGCTGCAACTCCAGAGGGTGTGATACTTCTGTCGTTTGTAAGCACCTGCGCCCATGTGCACATACCACCTGCAGATACACAACTGCAAACCTCATGCATGATAGACAAGCACCAACTGAGCTATAGCACCAGCCTTTCTATTTTAGTCAATGAATTTCAGCACATTACCCTTAGGGGGCCTTACATATGCATCCTTTTAATTTGTCAGAGGTTCATTTAGCTCAATGCTTTCACCTATTGTCTACAAGGCCCTGGGTTCTATCTCTGGCAGCAAAAGAAGAGGAACAAGAGGAGGAGAACAAGGAGGAAGAAGAAAAGAGTGGGAGAAAGGTATCAGACTCATCCTGCACTTTTTTCTCTAGCCCTAAAACCAGCCACTTGCCTAGTGGTTCCTGGATCTATTTAGTAAAGGATTTTTTGGTTTTTTAGATCTTACCTACTTTTTGTGGAACTGGGGATCAAAATCTCAAACCTTTACCAAAGTAATCTTTAGGCCTATAATCCCAGAAACTGGAGGTAGAGGAAGAAGGATCAGGAGTTCAAAGTCATCTTTGGCTATATTATAGGTTCAGGACAGTCTGTTTCAAAAAATAAAACAAAAAAGTAAAACAGTGTGTGTTTGTCTCTGTGTATCTGTGTATGTGTCTGTGTGTGTTATATCTGCAACTGTCCACAGTTTATGCAGAGCTCAGAAATCACACTCAAGCTCTGTGCATGCTGAGGAATCACTCTGCCAACTGAGATACAACTGAGATACAAAATAATATATATATATATTATTTTCTGAAGAAAAAAAAGCAATAGTAGCCCACATTTGTACTCTCAACACTTGGGAGGCAGAAGCTGAAGAGTAATCACAAGCTCAGGCCAGCCTGATATTAATAGAAAGTATCCCAGAAACAGAAAGACACACACGGTATATACTCACTTATAAGTGGGTACTAGACCTAAAAGATAAGATAAACATACTAAAATCTGTACACCTAAAGAAGATAAAGAAAGAGGACCCGGGGTAAGATGATCAATCCTCATTTAGAAAGACAAATGGGATGGATATGGGAAGCAGGAGAAAACAAGAAACAGGACAGGAGCCTACCATAGAGAGCTTCTGAAAGATTGTACCTAGCAGTGTATCAAAGCAGATGTCGAGACTCATAACCAAACCTTGAGCAGAGTGCAGGGAATCATATGAAAGAAGGGGGAGTTAGTATGACCTGGAGAGGACAGAAGCTCCACAAGGACCAAATATATCAGGGCTCAGGGGTCTTTTATGAGACGGTTTCTCCAACCAAGGACCATGTATGGATATAACCTGCTCAGACTTAGCCCATGACAGCTCAGTATTCAAATGGGTTCCCTAGTAAGGGGAACAGGAACTATTTCTGACATGAACTCAGTGGCTGGCTCTTTGACCACCCTCCTCCCCCGAGGGAGGAGCATCCTTGCTAGGCCACAGAGGAGGACATTGCAGCCAGTCCTGAAGAGACCTGATAAGCTAGGGTCAGATGGAAGGGGAGAAGGACCTCCCCTATCAGTGGACTTAGAAAGGGGCAGGGAGGAGATGAGGGAGGGAGGGTAAGATTGGGAGGGAATAAGGGAGGGGGCTATGGCTGGAATACAAAGTAAATAACCTGTGATTAGTTTAAAAAAATAAAAATAATAAAAAAAGAAACTTCTAGGCCAACCAGAGCTACACAGCAAGACCCTATCTCATAAACAACAGCAAAAAGAAAAATGGTGAAGGGAGAGGAAAGAAGAAAAAAAAAAAAACAATGAATGGACAATAAATTATAATTTCTATTCAGCTTATTGGATAACTTATTTTAAGTCCAATAGTTAGGATAAATGCCTAGATCATAGGAGTAGCATACACTAATAGAGCCAATTTGTCAAATGTTTGGGAGAACTTCTTGAATTTGCCATATGTAAAGATAATAGCAATGATCACAAAATGAAATGGGTATATCTTATAAACCAGCAAATCAAAATCAATTCCTTAAAAGTTTGCAGCATGCTGGGAAATACTGAAAGAGGGCAAAACTCCATCCAGATGCATAGAATATTTATGCTGTAAGCCCCACCTGCCCAGGAGTCAGGTGACTTCCTGGAAGGCTGGGAATTGTAGTTACAGTAAAATGACAAAGGCCATAGGAAAGTATGTGGCCAATAGGTTTGTCATTATAAGCCCCTGCCAATACCTGGCTTGAGGCCATTCTCAGGTGGGAAACTCTGGGGAATGGTACTGACCAAAGTCCATCTCTTGGTTCAGCATTTAATATTTAATAAAGCTTGCTTTAAATTTGACCCAAAATGGTGGAGTTGGGTTTTCTGGTGAATTGCAGGATCACTATATGGAGGCCCCAGTCAGATAACTCTACCCTAAATTTGTTCTTGACCCCAAGATATTCACGAGGTAAGCTTCCCAGGAAAGTGAGCATCTTGAGATGGCTGTCCCAGCTGCCCCAAGGTGCTGGGAAATGCTTTCCACTCTGCAGACTCCCAAGGTGAACGGTTACACTTGAAGGAAACAGCAAGCTTTTTTTTTTTTTTTTAATTAAGGAAGCTTCCACCTGGTAAGTCACTTGGTTCTGGGAAAGAAAATGGCGTTACAATACTGGAAAACCCTTTTGTCTAGGCCAATATGTAGATGTCCCACAGCCCATCAGTTATTTTTGAGTCATCAGTTGTTTTCTGACCTGCTGTGAAGCCCTGGAGATGCTCTGGTGACATTGGGAGGCCAAGACATCAGCATGGCTCAGCACCTTGGCTCCTGGAAACCATCCAGAGTAGTCCATAAATTTGTGAGCCAAAGCTAAGGCTTTGGATAAGCCCAACATAGATTTGGGGAGCCAGGAAAGACTCAGAATGGCCCTGCCTCTGACGGGTTCCTAGCATCTGGGTTGTACAAGAAGAAATTGCTAAATGTTACTGTTTTGTTTGGTTTTCTATCTTTTTTTTTTTCAGTTAACAAAGTTTATTAATTTTTTCAAGTTTTAAATCTGTAGAAATAACTTCTAGTAGACTCAAATTTGAGTTTCTAACTCTTTCTGAGTACTTGGGAATTCCCAATTTTGTTTATTGAAATTTGTTTATTTTTTCTTTTTTGCCTTTTCTCCCTTTTTTTAAATTTTATTTTTCTTATTTGTTACATTTTGTTAACTCTGTATCCCAGCTGTATCCCGCTCCCTCATTCCCTCCCAATCCCGCCCTCCCTCCCTCATCTCCACCGTGCCCCTTTCCAAGTCCACTGATAGGGGAGGACCTCCTCCCCTTTCATCTGACCCTGTTTTATCAGGTATCTTCAGGGCTGGCTGCAAAGTCCTCCTCTGTGGCCTAACAGGACTGCTCCTCCCCTGGGGGGGGGTAGGGAGGTCAAAGAGCCTGCCCTTGAGATCTTGTCTTGTGTTTAGTCTATCTCTTTGTGTTCTGACTTGGGGCTGTATCACACAGCTGCAGACACAGCTCCAGGCACAGCCCACCTTCCGCCTACATCCTAGAACACACAGTACGTAACAGGCCTTTGGGGGCATGGGATTCGATGGGCCACGCTTGGAGCTGGATGGCAGCCTTGTAAAGCCCAGGGCCCTGTTAGGAACCTGGCAGGCAGATTCCTGCTTCCACTGTCTCCCTACACCCACGACATCTCTGTGAAGCTGCAACTCCATCTTAGGGTGGATATGCCTGTAAGTTTTGCTGTCTATTTTGTACATACGAATATACATGGCCATTGCATGCTTGTCTCTAGGACTGGTCTTGAATGCATAAATAAGTGCTGTTTCGTTCTCCTGCCAGCCATCTGGACTCAGAATTTACCTCTGGGCTTTCTGATCACTGGATCTAATAGAACAGGGATTCAAATGTCTTTTAGATATGCATAATAGTAAAATTATTTTATGCTGTTCTACTTCATTGCTGGCTCTTTAATTGGGTTATGATTCACTCTTTTTCAGAACCAGGCATGCTTTTAAAGTTTATGTCAAATAAATAAATTAATTTAAAATTTTTAAAAATAATAAAAATTAAAGTCTATGTCCAGGGTCAAAAACTAAAAAGATTATTGGCTTAAAAATATGTCTCTCCTCACCTAAGGTCTATTCAGGCTAAAATAATTATTTTTAAAAGTTAAACCTAACAAGGATGGAACATAAAGGCCTCATCTTAAGGTATTAAATTAGCATAAACTGTTAGATAATTTTAAAATGCAAGCTACAGGGTCTCTTATTTAAAAAGGGAAACAGGTTCGCCGCACTCACGGGCTTCATATTAAAGGATAAACAGGTTTCAGATGTAACTTTCCACTAAAAAAAAAAGAAAACAAAAATAAACATGTTTTACAATGACTGCTCTTAAGAATAATTAGTCATGTCTCCTGTAAATGAGCTTAAAATTTTTGTTCTGAAATATAAAACGGTTTGCGGATATAAAAACTTAAAACTTGCAGCCACTCCTGATGAGATCTGATAGACTAGGATCAGATGGAAGGGGAGGAGGACCCCCTTATCAGTGGACTGGGAGAGGGGTATGGGGTAGGAAAGAGGGAGGGAGAGTGGGATTGGGAGGGGAAGAGGGAGGGAGCTACAGGGGGGATACAAAGTGAATAAACTAATTAATAAAAATAAAAATAAATTTTAAAAAACTTTATTTTCCCTTCTTTGCTGTTATAGCTGAGATTTCAGAGATTTGGGACTTGATGGAGAACTGATTTTTTACTACTCAGACACAAACTCAGGATTTTGAATTTTCTTTGGTTGTTTTCTAAATATAGACTTAAAAGTGCCTTTCATCATGTTAACACATCTCTGTCCAATCTTTAACCTGGCTCTCTGGACAGAGAAAAAAAAAAGTTCATAGTTTTTAACCTAAAATTATAGTTTTGCTAAGACTCAAAGGCATGTGTCTACTCCAGCTGTCTTGCAGGTACATATTAACTGGTGGTTGGTTGGTTGGTTGGTTGGTTGGTTGGTTGGTTGGTTGGTTTTACAATGAGGATTTTAATCCAATAGTAATACTAACATATCCCCTTTTGTAAACTAAAAATTTATGTGTGATTCAGGGAACCAAAGAAGTCATGAGACTTGGATCCACCTGCCACAGGTCAAATGGACTCTAGATAAGTACACTTGCCTGTTTCTGAAAATGGGATTTTCCCTGGTCTTGGGATTCATCACCTCCCAACAATTACTGGAAATTTTAACTTCTGTCCCTAGTCTAATTTCTTTCAACAGATTTTCACTTGGCTGACAGACTCCATCCAGGGATCACCTGAGGAATGCAAATTACTAACCTCTGGACTTCCTGAAAGGTGATATAAATCAGTCTAGCAGATGTGATTCTTATCTTTCAGCTGACTCAGCTAATCAGATGCTTCTGATAAATGCCTTTGACCTGCCTTTCAGCCTTTCTGGGCCCTAATAACAACTCCCTAATGTCAGCTGGAAATAATTGCAAAAGAGAACACATCATCCACGTCCATTTGTCCCACCTAACAAGCTGAAATGCTAAGTCAAAAGGAAACTCCCTGGCAATAAGAGACAAACAGCTACCTATAATGCCAAGTGACATACCAGGAAAAAAAAAAAAAAGGGCCCAGATTTGTCAACTGATACATTCAGAATCTCTGTGAGTTCAAGGCTAGCCAACCTGGTCTATAAAGTGAATCCAGGACAGCCAAGGCTACATGGAGAAGCCCTGTCTCAAAGAACGAAAGAAAGAAATTATTATTTCCTTTTTTTGTTTGGTTGGTTTTGGTTTTGGTTTGTGTTTTGTTTTTTTTTAAGACAGGGCTTTCTGTGTAGTATTGTAGACCAGACTGGCCTCGAACTGATGGATATGCAATTGAGGTTGGTGGAGAGGTGATGCCCAAAATTAACTTGTAAGCCCCACTTGTCAGATAACCAGGTGACTTCCTGGAAGGCTGGGAACTGTGGTTCTTGGGAGAGTGTGGCAGCCTTTAGTGTGGGCTTATAAGCAACGTGTTGCTCAAGGTCATTCTCAGGTGGAAAATTCCAGGGAATTGTCCTGACCAAAGCCCATCTCTTGTTCAGCATTTAATGTTTAATACATTTAAATTTGGCCCAAAATGGAGTTGGTTTTTCTAGAAAATTGCAGGACAATGGGAGTCTGTGCAGTCATAAAATGCAAATGCTTCTGGGGAGAACTCATCACAGCCAGACCATAGGAACATGAGTCTGAAAAAAAAATAACAGGCAAACATCAGTTCAGAAATTGAGCAAAAGTAGAACAAATGAAAAGCAAATGTCCCCAAATGCAATAAAGGAGTGCCCAGGTGTTTCTGCAGCTTTCTGGTGCCTTCAAACACAAAATAACTTTTGTTTGTTTTGGTTTCATTTTGTCATTTTGTTTTTTGAGACAATGCTCATTGTGTTGCCCTGGATTGCTTAGAACCCTCTCTGTAGGCCAAGCTGGGCTGGAATTCACAGAGATTCCCTGCTCTCTAACTCCTGGGTGATTGGATTAGAGGCATGCACCACCCTGGATAGTTTTTGTGGTTATGATTGTGGTTGTTGTGTGTCTGTTTTCCATTGCCAACATTTCTAGGAAGAAGTGAGCCTAGCAAAGAATCAGCTGTAGCTGCTGGCATGAGCGTTAAAACCCACCCAGGCAGCTGAACCTCTGAGAAGTCAGGGTGCTGAGGTTAGGAAGGCTCAGTGCTATTCCTTCCTGCGACTGGTTTACAGGTTGGCTGCATTGCAAACCCATTCCTTTCTCTCAATGCTGGCGCCATCTGGTGGATGAAATGGGCAAGGACAACAGCAAGTGCAGCGCTATTAGGAAATGCAAATCCAAAGTTACTAAAATACACTAACTACATTTTGAGAACTCAAAAGCCACATGTTGCTAGTGGCTACAATTCCATAAAGTACAGCTTGTAGGTGTACTTTCTATATCAATTTTATTTTAGCTTTTTATACCTTTTTCTCTCTTCTTCATCCTAATCCCTTCCAACACCAGGTAAGAGAAAGTTAGTGGAGAGAGGGAACAGAGTTCTCTTTGGCTATTTCTTGATGTTTAGGGTCATTGGGTTTCTTGGGGCAAGTCCAATCTTTGTTTCGGATACCTCTGATTTCTTCTTGTCAAACTGCAGCGGGGAGCAGCAGCGGGAGCAGAGAAGGGGACACTGCAGTATGAGAGAAGAACAACTAAAAAGAACAACGGAACCAAATTTTTATTTTTTGAAAACAAACTTTAAAGAAAGGAAAAAAAAGTTGACACAGGTAAGGTGGTGCATGCCTCTAATGCCAGCACTCTGGAGGCAGAGGCAGGAGAATATTTGTGAATTTGAGGACAGCATGGTCTACAAAGTGAGTGCAAGACAGCCAGGGATTTTACACAGAGAAATCCTGTCTTGGAAAAACATAAATAAATAAATAGGGGCAGCAACATGGCTTAGCTGGCAAAGTCACTTGTATAAGCCTATTGACCTATTCGCTCTTCAGAACCCAGATAATGACGGAAGGTGTTTGAACCAACTCTACCAAGTTGATTCTATTCTCTACATGCTTACCATGACACTCACCTAAAACAAGTTACACATAATTACTACAAAATAGTAAACCTCAAGAAGGTAGAACATATTCGTGTCATTCTTTTTCCAGTGTCCCCTCGTTCACATGTGCTTGACTCACAATATAAAACCGTTTTCATCCCCAAACTTCCTCTTACTTCCATTTACCAGCAGCCCATTGATTGGTAAGAAGCAAAACACTGGCCGTGCAACTGCTAACTTTTTAGTTAAGGGGATGAGTTTTGAAAATATATGTCCCTATGGGAACTGAATAAAATTGCTATTCAGAAGTTTCTAATGGGCAGAGATACACATTCTAGTACTTATAGGAAGAAAGAAAACTTTAACAGTCTCCACAACTGAGTTGGTTTGAACTGACTAAGCTAAGGATGCCAGAGAGGGAAAGACTAGTCTCCCTCCTCACTCCAAACCTGCTGGTCTTAGCAACTTCTTAGTGATAGTAGACAAAGCCTAGGCTATTTTTAGAGAGTAATTGTTATAACATAGTTAAGAAACACACACACCAAAAAAAAAAAAAAAAATCAGTCAAGGATTAGGAAAGAAGTTGGTAGGAACCCTGGGATTCAGGGCACTGGCGGAGCACTGACCAGAGGCGTAGGTGACCTGTGTAAAAAACACTAAGCAGAGGGCTGCCTCTTCTCTTCCCATTATTTTCCCATCTATACCATGTAGCTTTCCTATACCATACTCCACTCTAATCCCTGCCCAATACCATCTACAACGCTGGTGAGGCCTAGTGCAAAATAAAAACATAGTCCTTCATTCAAATGCTATATTGAAAAGTACGGGATAGTTAAAGGCAATATTAAACCAAGCTAAGGTACCCAGTATTGCACAAGCCTGCAACCAGGCCTGCTTTATGCCGGCATCCCCACATGTGAGACACATCCCCACCATGTGAGAGATGGTGTCTCATCTCTCACATAGCTACCTATGTCTCCAAATAACACTTGTCCCTACCCTTGCCCTTACCCAGTGAAGCTATTTAGGATCACAAAATCCCACATCGAAGGGCCCTAGACAACCAGCCACTTTATTTTGTATACCCAGAAACTAGGAGGTTAGTTGAGAAACAACCAGCAGGACATGCAGGGTTTATCAAGTTCAGAGTGCTGCCCGCCAGTCCACCAGCCTAGACTGCATGAAAGAAGGAAGACAACAAGGAAGGGGCAGAGGGGGAGGAGAGCAGAAGCCCAGGCCACTACAAAGTTATTAAACTATAGACCCATAAGACAATAGTATTCTTTAAAATATTAAAATGGGGTGTGGATGCAGCACAGCAGCTTCCAAAAGCACAAAGGATGCTCAGCTGATAGAGGCACTTGCTGCCATGGTGACCTGAGTCCACGAAGTAGAACCCCATGGTGGAAAGAGAGAACCAACTTGCAGAAGACATCCTCTGACTCCACACCCGTGCCCACACTCAGACAAAATGAATAAAATATCTAAATGCTTCTAAATGATACTTTAAAGGCGGTTTTGATGGCTAATTGAGTTAAAATCATTTTCTCTCTGTTATGCTTTGATGTATTTTTCACTCTGTAATATGCAACATGTGTTATAAACATATATAAGACAAAGCTTAATATTTACACCTTTGGTCAATGTGATAGGAATCTAGGATTCTATCCCCAGGAAATAATATAAACCATGATTTCATCTGGTGTTCCAATATTATTTACAGTAGCAGAGAGGGGGAAAGAGGGAGAGAGAAAAGGAGAGAGAAGGAGAGACAGACTGACTGAGGCAGTCAGAGAAAGACAGAGAACTTAGGCTTAGGACCATTTCCTGGATCCTTCTTGAATGAGCGCATAAATTTCTAACTACAATATAGAAATTATGCACTGGGTGGCAGCAGGGAGCCAAGCAAGTGGTTCTCTTGAAGGCGGTTCTCTTGAACCTTAGAGCCCAAAGCTAGGGAATGTTCACTGAGGATCTTTTTTCACAATGATTTCGAAACATTACCAAAACCAACAACAAAACTTGTTTTCAGACAGGGTTTCTCTGTGTGGAGTCTTGGCTCTCCTGAACTTGCTTTTGGAGACCAGGCTGAGATCCACCTGCCTCTGCCTCCCAAGTGCTAAGATTAAAGGCATGTGTCCCCACTGCCTGGCTAACAACAAAACCTTTTAACACCAATGTCTATTAGGCATTTAGCCTTCAAAGAGGCTCATTGGGTAAAAGTGCCTGACGTACTGTTAAGTCCAAAATCACCACTGGAGACCACCACTCACATATGCAACTGGCATATGTGTTTTGTTGTTTGTTTTGTTTTGTTTTTCTCAAAAACCTGCATACCATTCTAAAGGATGTAGACAAAGGTGCACAGGCCTTTATATAGGAAACTAGGCAAGTTCAAGCAAGGGTTAGGAAATGTAAAACCTCATTGATGGGTGCCGGGAAGTTACAAACTTGATTCCTAATTGCTTTGCATCCAGCTGATCGGTGGGCTGCATTCCTGTGCCATGAATGTTTGTTTAACTACAGGATGAGATAAGGCTGCCTAGCACAAATGCCCCATCCTGGGATACGATATTTTCCCATTCTTGTGGTTATTTCCAGCCTATTTCTTGGGTGGCGGACTTTATGGTCTTGATCCTAGAATTGATGACTTGTGCCTACTTCCTGGAACTGATGACTTCTTTTAAAGTCAGGCCTGGTAATAAAATGGAGAGTTTATGTCGTCCTTCCAGTACAAGCCTGACCTCATATGTTCAGTTCCTGGAACCAACAATCAAAGACCATCGTCTCCTGGAAGTTATCCTCTAACTTTTCAGCAAATGCTCAGTGACCCTTGGGCTCATGCATGTATACACACACACAAGCGTGCACACACAGGCACACACACACACACACACACACACCAGCAAACTTAAAGGAAATAGATTATTTTTAAAGCTAACAAATGAACAAAGACCTATTAGTTTGTGTTATCGAAAGAACCAACATCAGTGAAAAACAGAACCAGTTGGCTAGAGAGTAAATAGACCAATGATAGATAGATGACAGATAGATAGATAGATAGGCAGGCAAACATACATAGCAGATGGATTTGGTAAAGAACTGATTCATATAACTATAAAAGCTTGAAGTCCCATGATCCACAGAGATTCCACAGTTCATAGCCTGAGAACCAGGAGAGCTGTTAATATAACTACAAGTGTGAAGACAAGAGAAGCTAAGTGTCCTGACTCAAAGACAGTGGATAAAAGTCAGAGCCTCCTGCCCCAGCCTGCTTGTTCTACTGCCTCAAATGTGCATCTCAACAGGCATGCCCTTATGCCACACATGTGATGATTCGGAACCAGTGGCCCAGTCAAATGCACACATAAAATTGAGCATCTTGACATGGCAAAGCCTGTGTGCAGGGACAGAGAGCAGAGTCAACACACTAAACCCTGTTACTAAAAAAGATCTGTATTAACTAAGAAGATTCAGTACATGCTATTTTTAGTGGGGGGAAAGGCAGATTACAAAGCACTAACATGGAAAGGTAATTGTTAGTATTTAGACAGCCTGCTTCTGGGTTGCCTAGCAACCTCTGATGGCATCATGTGTCACCCGCCAGGTAGCCACACCTGGCAGGCATGGTCAAGTTTCTTCTTAAAAAGATCAACCTGCCACTTTGTCGCTGTCTTGCCATCTTGCCATCTTACTTTCTCGCTCTCCTGTTCTCTCCCCTTTCTCTGTCAGGATACCCCTTCCCTTCATGTCTCACTCTCTCCTCTCTCTCTCTCTCTTCTTCTCCATCTGATAAACCTCTTTCATATAAAATCTGTTGTGCACATCATCATTTCATTGATCCTAACAATAACTTTTTATTTTGAGACAGGGTTTTCCTGTGTAGCCTTGGCTGTCTTAGACTCGCTTTGTAGACCAGGCTGGCCTCAAACTCACAGATATGCCTGTTTCTGCTTCTCTGGGTGCTGGGATTACAGGGATGTGCCACCATGCTGGGCTGGTAATTTATTTTTTAATAACTTAAGATATTTTTATATAGTAAAGGTACAGGGGACTGGTTATAATAGCTCACACCTTTAATCCCAGCACTCAGATGGCAGAAAGAGGGGGGCCTCTGTGAGGTCTAGGACAGCAAGGGTTACCTAGTGAGTCTAAAACTAAATAAATAATAATGCTACCTCACCATGCTATTGTGAAGATTTCATGGAGTCTCCAGGTAAAGACCCAAGAACAGTGTCTGACATATAATACAGTAAGATCTTGGTAGCTTTTAGCTACCACAATTATGTAATCTCATTGCTTTGGGTGTGTGTAGGGGGGTTGTTCGTTGGTTTGGTTTTTGGGGGATTTGATTTTTCAAGGCAGGGTTTCTCTTTGTAGCCCTGGCTGTCCTGAACTCATTTCATAGACCAGGCTAGGAAGATCACAGAGATCTGCCTGCCTTAGCCTCCCAAGTGCTAGGATTAAAGGTACATGCCACCACACCCACCCTCTCACTGCTTTTTAAAAATAACATATATATGTGTGTGTATGTATGTATGTATATGCATGTGTGTATATGTATGTGTGTGTATGTACATGGCGTAAGAACCTTCCTCCAGGGGAAAACATATATGTAAATGTTTTGAGATCTGGCTAGTGTGCTTGTGCACAGTTCTGTAATCATTTTGGAGGGAATTCTGGTGGCCATGCTGCACATTCAGTTGCTGTGAACAGGTTCGGAACAGTGACTTACATATGTTTCCAAGAAAAAAAAAAATAGAGCCTGGAAAGTGTGTGCCGAGTTGCAACCCCATCACCCATGTTAAAAGCACATGCAGTTAGAAGCACACCTCTGCAGCCCAACACTGGAGCTGTGCACACAGTGAGTTCCCTAGATAGAGCTCCCTGCAGTCAATGACATGCCCTGCCTCAAAAAACCAAAATAAATTAAAAAAAAAAAAATAGAAGTCTATAGTATGCCTCATAATTTTCCTTTTTCACATTTTCCTGATTTCCTTAACCCTCAGCAGAGTTTATTTGAATAAGTCTTTGTGCCAGAGCCCCACCCCTCCTCCACCCCGCCCCCAGCCCGGGACACTAGTGCTGGTTTCACCCTCACCCTAGGTATTCCCCTTCCCTGTCCTCTAAAAATAGGACTGAACAGGATCCTCCCATCCCACTACTTCCTTTCTTCTGATCACAAACATTCCACGCCACTGTCCTGAGAACAAGGAAGGCCCCTGATTAGCCTGCTCTAGCCTCAGCATGGCTCCACCCCTTTGCCACCATTTCCCTTTTTGCTCCCTTGAGATTTAAAAAAAAAAAGTCACTCCACCCACCCTGTTCTCCCCTTCCTTTTTCATTGTCTCTATGTCTCATGAGCCTTGCTTTCCCATTTAGCAAGTTCCTCCAGAAACCAAGAATCGTGTTTCGAAACCCCCACCTGCCAAGAGAAGGAGAAGCAAACTCAGCTCGTCCACCTCTGAGGTTTGCGGTGTTGGCTCCCGCTCCTCTTCACCCCAGCCCCACTCAATTGCTGCAATAAACTTGGCATGGGTGTTATCTCAGTTTTTTAAACCTAAACACTTGGCACCCAGTGCTAAGAACAAACAAACGGTATTCAAAAGGAGGCCACTACATCTGAACTTTTGGAAGTGAAACCTGGAATAGTGCATGGTGAGGAGTCAGAACTGAGTCAGAACCGTCCCACTGAGAAATTACCACAGCACTGCCTCTGACTTAGGGCAGTTTTTGCTTTGGCTGAATGCCGAAAGGGATCTACAGCAACTGCTATGACAGGTGTATTTTTCCTTGGTCACCACAAGAAAGAGCCACTAAACTGAATTTCTATCAGCACATCTTGCAGATAAGATACTGGCAGCATTTAGTAACAGATGTAATAGATAGAAAATGTAACTTCTGGTTTTCCTAAAACGCCTTAGAAATTTAGATTAGCCAGGTACGGTGGCACCCGCCAGTAGTCCCAGCCCTCCAGAGACAGAGGCAGGGAGATTTCTGAGTTCAAGGCCAGCCTGACCTGCAAATCGAATCCAGGACAGCCAGGGATACACAAAGAAACCCTTTGGGTTTCTTGGGGGAAAAGGAAAAAAAGAGAGAGAGGAAGGAAGGAAGGAGGGAGGGAAAGTGGGAGGAAGGAAGGAAAGAAGGAAAATTGATATTACGTTGACAAAAAAATAATCACATGTATACAGAGTGGGTGGGAGCTTTTAACCTCAGCACTCCAGAGGCAAAGGCAGAGGCAGGCAGAGACAGGCAGATTTTTACTGCCTGTTCAAGGGGAACCTGGTCAACATATTGAGCTTCAAGGCAGCCTGAGCTACATAAAAAAGAAATGTCTTTTTCTCTCAAAAGAAAAAAAAAATAACAATGATTTATTGTTTATTTGAGGGGTAAAAGGTCAGAGGACAATAGGTAAGAGTAGACTTTCTCCTTCGACCATGCAAGTCCAGGGTTTGACTCAGCACGTGCCTTTATCTGCTGAGCCATCAGACAGGCCTCTGATTTGATAATCTTTTTAATAGGCCTTATATTGCTTTATGTTTAACTCACAGAATTTCTTCCAGAAAAAAAAAAAAAGAACATGAAGCTCATTAGCATTAGCTAAGCACCAGCAGCATAAGAAGAACAAGGTTTTGCCACAGACAGTTAAACAAATTTGTCATCTACTTAGAAAAACACAGAAATAGCTGGGCATGGTGGCACATGCCTGTGATCCCAGCATTCAGGAAGGCAGAGGCAGGCAGATCAGATGGCTGTGAGTTCCAGGCCTGTTCTATAAAAGGAGTCCAGGACAGCTAGGGCAACACAGAGTAACCCTGTCTCAAAAAAATAAAAAACAAACAAAAAACCCACAGAAATAAAAAATCAGGGCTGGAGACATGCATGGCTCAGGGATTAAGAACACTGGCTGCTCTTCCAGAGGTCCCAGGTTTGATTCCTAGCACTGACGTGGGGCCTTACAACTTTCTGTAACTTCAGTCCCAGGGGATCCAATGCCCCCTTTGGCCTTTGTGGACACTGCACAGACATATAATATATAAGCAAGCAAAACACCCATACATATATGATTTTAAAAATGAAGGAAAAAAAAGAAAATGAAATAAAAATCACTCATAGATAGTATATGCCTGTAATCCCAGCACCCAGGGAGGCAGAGGTAGGTGTATCTCTGTGAGTTCAAAGCCAGCTGTTAGGATATATTTTTAAAGGATACACACAACAGATCTAATATAAAAAAGTTTTATTCAGGGGAAGGGAGGAGAAAGGGAGTTAGGGCCTGAGAGAGCCATGAGGGCAGAAAGGAGAGAGAGAGAGGCACACAGTGGCGGGGGAGGGGGAGGCAGGAGAGAAACCAAGGCAGAGAGCATGCAAGAACAGAGAAAGAGGGCTGGGGAGAGGGCACACAGGAAAGGGGAGAAACCAAATCAGACAGAGCAAAAGAGAGGATGGGAGGAGCAGATGGCTTATATATGTAACACCTGGCCCATAGGACACAGGTGGTAACATAGGACATTGTCAGGACCCTAAAAGGCCACTAAGGGCAGGCCAGTTGAATTACCTTCACAACATAACATCAGCCTGGTCTACAAAGCGAGTCCAGGATAACCAAGGCTACACAGAGAAAGCCTGTCTCGAAAAAAAAAAAGTCATTCACAGAAAAGTTGGAAGTAACTTATAAACAAGCATAATATTAATGTTCTATGATTATTTTTCCATAAGCCCTTTAGATTTGCGTGGCCAAATAAAATATAGGATCCCCTACTGATATCTGAAGTTCATTAAAAAAAAAAAAAAAAAAAAAAAAAAAAAAAACTTTTAGGCTAAGATTGGCCTTTGTTTTTTAAAAACGTTTTCATTCCATGCCTGAAATTCAAGTTTAACTGGGCATCCATTATTATTATTTGATAAATAACTAAGCCAGGGGAGTTGTTCAGACAAGCTCCATGGAGAATGTAGGCTTTAAGCCTACTGTTGAGGAGAGCTTGAGATGGAAACAAAACATTCCACATGTAGGAAGTTCATGTCCTTGACACTGAAATGGAGCTGAGCAACTAATTCCTGGTTGGGATGGCAACCAAGCAGGGCTTAGCCACATCCCTAGATGGATGAGAACTGCAAACCACACTTCAAGAGTCTCTTGTTCTGTTTGCTTTTTCTCTTTTGTGAGCAATCTATAGCTGGATTTCTTTCTATGGGATTTTGAAAAACAAAGGATAATGTTGCTGTTAATCACAGTGATATCATTTTTACTGGGTTCTTTTGATAAAACAAGAGCAGTTTTCAGTTGTGTGGGCACAGAAGCATTTCTCTTTACAAGTTATACACATGTACATCAACATTAGTGTTGCATGGGTACTCATCGTAACAGCCAATAATTAAAGTGATTTTGAACAAGGCATGTGTTTTTAGTTCCAAAATAAGGCAGAGAGGCAGGAAAACCACAAGAAAAATCGTAAGTCCAAGATCAGCCTGGGCTACAAGGTGAAAGAGAGCCTATCTCATTAGGGAAACTTTTCTGAGATTTAGTGTGTGTACATGTGTGGGCACATGTGTGTTTGTGTGTGTGTGTGTGTGTGTGTGTGTGTCTGTGTGTGTGTGTGTGTCTCTCTGTGTGTGTACATCCGCAGTAACTTCCAATAACAGTGTTCTGAAATCAGCTGATACTTGGGGGTGCTTTTTGATTTAGGATCAGCAGGATTTGAGAGTGAACCCTGAAGTCTTCACACAACTGAAGGAGCAAGCCTAAGAATAAAGAGCACTCCTGTCAGTGCTGGGAAGGTGCCAAGAAACTAAGTGAAGCGGGATAAAGAAATAAAACCCCAGCCACGCATTGTGGCACACCTTTAATCCCAGCAGAGACCAGCAAATCTCTACCAGTTTGAGGTCAGCCTAGTCTACATAGTAAGTTCCAGGATAGCCAAAGCTACAAGAGAAACTTTGTTTTGAAAAAAAATCAAAACAAAATTAAAGTAAATAGAATCCTTGTTTCTTTGCTTTCAAATTTCTATTTTCCATTTCTATTTTCCATTTCACCCCTGTTTTTAGGCCTCTATCACAAATATAAAGGCAAAACCAAGATTGAACATATATACAAGAGCTAGTTATTGTATCTCCAACCACAAAAAGACTGGCAATAACCAAAATTTCTAGAAGTGAGGGCTAGATTGAATGAATATAAGCATCCATCTAATAGAGGATGCCATGGCCAATCAAAGGAAAGGGAAGAGCTGAAGACAGCATTGGTTGGTAGAGTGCGTGTTCAGCCTGGCTTCAACCTCCAGCATGGTAAACAAAAAAGAGAACAAAGTGGGAGACAAGAATCTGTTAATCAAGGGACCTAGGAAGTGTGTACTTCCTAGAGTACACACTTTAGAGTACATAAGAACCAAAAATATAAATATATTTGCTCATATTTAATCAATAATCATATTTTAAACAACAAAAAGCTAACCTTTAAGCAAAAACTTTTAAAATTCCTTTTATATGAGGGAGGACAGAACAGGGCATAGAGAAAAGGGACAAAAACAAAACTTCTATAAATGTGCTTTGTTTGTCTAGATTTAACTTTGAGATCATGTAGGTATTTAAATAATTTATAATTAAATTATAAGAAACTAATATTGCAAAATGGAAAAATAAATGGAGATAAATTAGCATAATGTGTAGCCAACAGGGGACAAGATAATCCAAGTGACTTTGTAATGCCAGCTTCACGGGACCCTCAGAGACCACCAGGAGACGACTCAATGCAATAGCAAGAGAGCTTTATTATGAGAGCAATCAAACTCACTGACACAGCAGTAGAGAAATGGGACCCTGAGCCCTGAGTGAGCAGGGTTTTTAGAGGGAAAGTCTGTGAGCTGGGGGTTTCCATGGCAGCAAGCAGGGGGGCCCATGTTTTTAATGCAGCAAATAGGGGGGGCATATGCCTTGACATTACAAGATTAGGTAAAAGTTAGAGGGGCGAGGTGACCTTTTCTGAATCACAATTACCCAAGGCATATGACTCTCTGAGGCACAATGGCCTAAGACATATGATCACAATGGGTAAAGCATGTAATCACAATGGCTATTTTTCTAAACTATATCTGAAACACTGGGAAGGATTTTCCCAACCGATTCTCATTGATTATTGCCAGAGAGTTTGTCCCTATTTTCTATGAAGCATTTATTCTGTTATATTTCCTGGAGGCTGTTGCTAGGAGAGTTAATTTTGTTTTCTGCCAAGTACACATTCTGTGATATTTCCCTGGTACCTGAATTCAGCTCCCAGTCAATATGGCTCTTTATTTCAAAATGGAGTTATTTATACTCAGGCTAACTACACCCAGGCTAACTTAAACTCTTCAACTTAAATATTTGGTAATTCAGGGCTGAAGAGATGAGCCTGGGTTAAAGCCTCAGTTCACAAGCAAAGGCGTAGTAATATAAACAGGCATCATGGTTCACACTGTAATCCCAGGAATCAAGGAGTCTGAATAGAAGGATTGCTTCAAGCATAACCACAGCCTAGGATACACAGTGAAAACTCTCTCAAAAAAAAAAAAGTAATAAAATAAAACCAATAATTTGGTACTTCTGGTAGAACCCTGTAAAGGTAAGAACTATAAAAAATTAATAAGGGGCTGGAGAGATGGCTCAGTGGTTAAGAGCACTGTCTGCTCTTATGAAGGACCAGGTTTCAATTCCCAGCTCTCATGTGGCAGCTCACAACTGTCTCTAACACCAATTCATTCTAAGTGGTCTGATACCTTCACACTAATGCACATAAAATAAAATTAAATAAATTATTTTTAAAAATTAATAAAGAGCCTTTAAAGTTTTATGTTTATGCTGCTGATATCTATATGATTCTAAGGATCACAATGAACAAAGCAAGTGAGTAATTGTGTGAAATTGTCTCTCACTCAGGGCCACTGAGTTGCAACATTCTTGGCATAGGAAGAAGAAAATAATCAATTCAGACTTCAGTAGAAGTCCTATGGTCATTCATTTTAATATGAAGTATCAACAGGAATAAAAGCTCATTGTATCTTTTAAACAAAAACAGAAGCTTTCCTAGACTCATCCAATGAAAAGTACTGGAAACAATTCAACAAAAGTAGCAATGAACACTCTTATGTAAACTTGAAGTACCATTTCCACTAAAAGAATCAGGATACCTTAAAGAAAACTAACTCCAGGATTGGAGACATACAAGAGGAGCTTGGACCTCTTGTCATCCAGGCAACAAAGAAACTGTCAAAGATTATAGAGTCATAGCCAAAGGAATCCTACTGCTGGGATGCCTGTAGATCACACTTATTGCAGGACTCGTCAGAGCATCCAGGAGAGGGACTCCGCCTAGCTGCACACCAACAGATGAGTGGATGAAGAAACTGTGCTGCATGTATACAGTGGAGTACTATTCAGGCACAAAGAACAAAATTTGCGGGAAAATGAAGACAATAACATTAGGTAAAATAAGACTCAGAAAGGCAAATGCCATGTGTTTTTCCTCATGTGCAGAATCAGGATATTAAAAATATAGAAGAATATACATGAATGGGGAGGGGTGGTTTGGTGTAAGTGAAGATTAGTGAGAGAAAGTAATGGGGTAATGAGTATGAGCAAAGCACATGATGTGCATGTGTGACGATGTCTGATAAAAGCTATTTGTAGTCTACAGAAAGTATAAAAAAAAAGACTATACAGTCATGTCCAAAGGATCCAAAACCAACTTGAAGATCTTGATAGTAGAGGATAGGACAATTGGAGCTTTAGGATGAAGATGGCAATGAACAGAGACATATCAATATGCTTCCATTGTGGGCTTGTAAAGGCAGTAAGTGTAACTTCATCCATTACTTCTAGAGGACTCTATCAATAATTACAATATAAAGACATTAGATGATTCAAACAAGTTAAACTTATCTTTTCTTTTCTTTTTTTTTTTTTTTTTTTTTTTTTTTTACAGCATCTTCCTACATAACCATGGCTGTCCTGGAACTCCCTATGTAGACCAGGCTGGTCTCAAACTCATGATAGACCTGCCTCTGCCTCCCAGGTGCCAAGAGTATAACCTATTACTTTTTTGAACCAGGAAACAAGCTTCTAGAGTAGGTACTATTATCACCTCCATATAGCAAGAAGGAAACTGAACCTCCAAGAAATCAATTAGCATTTAGGAGGTCACATAGCCGTAGAAAGGCTCAGCTCCACTGTTACTAAACAATATCCTATGGGCTAGCTTTCTGGATACCACACAATGGTGCCACATGTCCAGATTTGTCTAAAATAAGAATGGAAGCTGTCCTTGGGGACAGATGGCATCTAAGTTTTAGATATTTAAGTTTTCACCTCTCCAAAATACATTTCAAAGTGGGAGAAACAAGAGCGTGTCCAAGCCTTGGCAAGGAAATATATCACTGTATCTACTCATAGTTAAAAACAACCTATTTAGACCAACACATGACCAAAAAAGAAAAAGGAATACTGAGCCTTTTAAGAAATGAAAACGTAGGCATAGTGCTTGTAGACAGGCAAAAAGACATATGGTCCTTAAGGGAATATGAATTTGAATAGGAAAATTTGAACAATAGAGAACAGAGTGCCTCTTAGATTCATGAGTATGAAGTTTGGCCCAGTTCCAGTAGCTGTCAAAGGATGTTAGCAGAGACCCAGCTGGCCTACCAGGAAGACCATCTGGAAGCAACGGAAGTGTCCGCTTCACATTGGTCAGTCTGACATGAGCCTTGAGGTGTTTGTAGCTATGGAACTAGCAGATAAGTTTAGTAAGGAGCAAAGTCAATCCCAAATCATAAGGACTCCCAAGGAATTAAAATACCAGATTGAGATATCAAAGGTGACTTTTCAGAAACAATTAACCCAGCTGAGAATAATTTATTACCAAGTTTTTAAAAAATGGCCTGAAGTTTATCCCTGGCCCAACTAAGGTCAATACTACCTTTTCCCTGAATGTAGTTCAGCAAAGCTATCGTTATCAGTCTGCTGCTACGTGGAGTCCCAGACACTAACTCTGACATGAAATATAGCTTTGAGGCTGAAACTGTTATCTCCCTGAACATTCTGCTGTAGCAGAAAATTACTTTTTAATGTAGTAGAAACCAGACTAATTTAATTCCTCACTCTTCCATGAAACAGAAAAATATTTGCAAGGATTCTAAAGACATCAGAGATAAAATACTTAACGGTTTTAAAAAGTATTTTTTAAAAATCTGATTTGATTCTTAGAGAAAGGGGATATAGTGGTTTGAATGAGAATGCCCCATGTGTTTATGTTTGAATACTTAGTCCCCACTTGGTAACTGTTTGGGAAGGTGTGCTCTTGGGCTAGAGAAATGGCTCAGCAGTTAAGAGCACTGGCTGCTCTTCCAGAGGTCCTGAGTTCAATTCCCAGCAACCACACGGTAGTTCACAATCATTTATAATGTGATCTGATGCCCTCTTCTGGCATGCAGGTATACATGCAGATAGAGTATTCATATACATAAAATAAACAAAATATTTTTAAAAAAGGTGTGTTCTTATTGGAAGAGTTGTGCCACTGGGAACAGGCTTTGAGGTTTCAAAAGACTCATGCCATTCCCAGTGTGCCCTCTCTGCCTCCTGCTTGCAGATCAAGATGTGCCTTTGCTTCTGTGTTGTGGGTAATAATATTTACTATTGATATATCTTTTAGTTAATCATCGGTTATTTCTACATTTGCTGTATACCCAAATCACCACACAGAGGCTGGGATTTATTTACTTAACCTAGAGCACAATGCAGTGCAAGAGTTATGCCATCCTAAACCTCCAAACAGGCATAGTTTTCTCCCATTCAGATTCTGCCCATTATACCTGCTTTTAGTCACATATTAGATCTGGTCCCATCTCTCCACGTGGTTCCAAGGCCTCTCCTCCCGATACTCCGCTCCTACTCCCTTGCTTCCTTTCTCTCCCTCCCAGTCCAGGATGTCCCACCCTATCCTCTCCATTGCTCAGCACTGGGCCTGGTTGTTTAATTGACAATATAGAGAACAAATGGTCGCATGTTTACACAAACTTGAGACAGGTAATACTGAGAATAAGCATCACAATGCAATGTCCGGATTGAAACCAAATAGTGGGGTAGAGAAAGTGGCATTTGAATGAACAAGGGTGAGTTGTGTACATTCCAAAAGAACATTATACCATCACTGCTGTCTTGGACTCTAACCCTCTAAACCAGGAAACACAATTTAAATGCTTTCTTTGATAAGTTGCTTTGGTCATGGTGTTTGTCATGACAAGAGAAAACTAAGATTGGTGATGAATGAAACTGAACATTAGAAAACCAGAGCTTTTTGCTTTTTTAGCCATATGTGTTCTGGCTCTAAAGCTTATCACATGATCTTAAAAGGTTAAAAGAAAAACTTTTTAAGTATAGGGTAGAAAAGGCAGAATTGGGGCTGGAGAGATGCCTCAGAGGTTAAGAACACTTGCTGCTCTTCCAAAGGTCCTGAGTTCAATTCCCAGCAACCGCATGGTGGCTCAGAACCATCTATAGTAAGATCTGGTATACAGGCAGAATGTTGTATAAATAATAAATAAATCTTTAAAAAAAAAAAGGCAGAATTGAAAAAAAAAAAAAGATCATCCTGAGTGAGGTATCCCAGAAACAAAAAGACACACATGGTATATACTCACTACTCACTTATAAGTGGATATTAGGCATATAATATAGAAAAACATTAAAATATGTACACCTAAAGAAGCTAAGCAAGGAGAAGGACCAAGGGTAAGATGATAAATCCTCACTCAGAAAGGCAAACGGGACTGTCATCAGAAGAGGGAGAAAACAGGGAACTGGACAGAAGCTTACCACAGACGGCCTCTCAAAGACTCTATCCAGCAGATTCTCAAAGCAGATGCTGAGACTCATAGCCAAACTTTGGGCAGAGTGCAGGGAATCTTATGAAAGAAGGGGAGACAGAAAGACCTGGAGGGAATAGGAGCTCCAAAAGGAGAACAAAAGAACCAAAAAGTCTGGGCACAGGGGTCTTTTCTGAGACTGATATACTCCAACCAAGGACCATGCATGGAGATAACCTAGAACCCCTGCACAGATGTAGCCCATGGCAGCTCATTCTCCAAGTGTGTTGCCTAGTAAAGGGAACAGGGAATGTCTTTGACATGAACTCAGTGGCTGGCTCGTTGATCACCTCCCCCTGATTGGGGAGGAGCCTTACCAGGCCACAGAGTTGGACAGTGCAACCAGTCCTGATGAGACCTGATAAGCTAGGGTCAGGTGGAATGGGAAGAGTCCCTATCAGTGGATCTGGAGAGGGGAATGAGATGTGATGAGGAAGGGAGGGTGGGATTGGGAGAGAATGTGGAAGGGGGCTACAGCTGGGACACAACCTAGAACCTAGAACCTCAATTTTTTTTTCTGTTTGGTCAATTTTCTGTTGTGATTTCATCAAATAAACTGTTTACGCCTTTTGAAAAAAAAAAGGCAGAATTGATAATTGCCTAGTGCCAAGTCATGGTAAAAAAAAAAATCATTGAGCTTTAGGAAGTAAATTCTCCATCTTTTCATAATGGCTGAATGGAGTTTGTTGTGAGAATTCATCTTCTAGAACTATCAAAGAAGCTACACACATGAATTCCCATCACTGTGGCTGCCTAAGCAATATCTGAACAAGGACAGCACCAACAGCCAAGTTAACATGGAAAAGGGTGATCTCATGAGCCTCGGCCCTACACAAAGGTGACTAAGGAATGCTAACATGAGAAAGTCTTTCCCTGGAAAGAATACACCATCTGGTTTCCCAAAACCAAGGGCTCAGCCAGGAAGGCATAGATAAGAGTAACATTTACAGACGGAGCAGGTTGTATTTACACAGTAAAGAATATTTACATGTGTATGTATGGAACAATAATTAAAGAAATAGAGGCCATGAGTTTGGAAGAAAGAAAGGTGGATTTACATGAAGATGTTGGAGGAAGAAGGAAGGGAAAGGGAGAAAACAATATAATTATGGAAAAGGAACTTTTATTCACCTGGCTCAATTGTTGTCTTGGAGGCTTACTGCCTTTGTCTGCTAACATAGGCCTAGAATGTTTTCAGCCTCTGAGACTTATTGCTTAATAAACTTACCCTTTCTTGTCTTATTGAGCTCTGACCTAGCTGGTTCAATTCAGCTATTCTGGCTCAGACGCCTCTGCTAGCTGACAATCTGGCTTCTCTCTCAGTCCCTAAATTGCTCTGCTTGACCTCAAACTAACTCCAGCAATCTGCTCTAATCTCCTGACTCCTTCTCTGGCTCATTTGGTTTTCACCTGAGTTCTCTCTCTCTCTCTCTCTCTCTCTCTCTCTCTCTCTCTCTCTCTCTCTCCCCACCCTGCCTCTCTATTACTGTCCCAGTAAAAATTACCTCCTCCCTCCTGCATTGCCCATTAATTAGTTTCCTTTTCCTCTCTCTTCTCAAGAGAGTTGCGTGTATCCTAGTCTGTCAAATCTTTCTCTGAGTCATCATTTCTGCCATTCAATTAAATACCACTCAATTAAACATCACTTTCAAACATGGTGCTTTCTTCTATTCTACAAACCAACTTTACCTACATTGTTTGGGATTAAAGGCACCACTACACCTGAACCTAAACTTTTTTTTTTTTTTAACCTGAAGCTTGCCTTTGTTTTTACTTTTGTTTGTCTGGTTTATTTATTTATTATGTACACCTGCACACCAGAAGAGGGCACCAGATCTCATTATAGAAGCTTGTGAGCCACCATGTGGTTGCTGGGAATTGAGCTCAGGACCTCTGGAAGAGCAGCCAGTGCTCTTAACCTCTGAGCCATCTCTCCAGCCAAGGTTTATGGATTTTTTTTTTCAAAACAGTGTTTTTCTGTGTGTCCTTGGCTATCCTGAGCTGGCTTTGAAGACCAAGCTCAAACTCACAGAGCTCTGCCTGCCTCTGCCTCCCTCATGCTCGGATTACAGGCGCGCACCACCATGCCCAGTTTAAAGGTGTGTTTGTAGTCCAGCCAAATCACACAGACCTAGAAGGATGTGATCTCTTGTCAAGAGCAGCCATGTTCTTAATTTAAGTTTCCTTTACATAATTTTACTTTAATTTCAAAAAATAAAATAAATATTTAAAAAATAATAATAATGATATCCAAAGACATTTAGAAAAAAATAGCATAGAAAGTGAGGAGCTATGCAGTAATACAATTAGGAAGTAAATTTTTTTCTAGCTATTCTATATTCGCAATTTTTATCTACTCAATGGAATGTGCAACAGTAGTAATAATTGATGTTGAATTCATTCTTTAAAAAAGAAAGGAAAGAAGAAATAAAATATAACTGTAAATCAAGTCCACAGATTATATTAATGTAGACACTGGCACCCTTATTTCTAGTTTTTAAAGGTAGTTCTTTACTGTCCCTTTTTATAACTTTCTTCTCTACTGTAGGTCAAAGCAATATATTATTACTACATATATATTACTATATAGTAATGTGTTACTCATATATATTAATCTACAAGCTAGTGTATGATATGCCAACCACTGCTAAATACTAGCAATGCAAATTTCATAAGACAAATATGGTCCCTGCCTACATGGATGTTTGAAGAAACAATGAACTAGATAAAGTGAGAAAGATATTAGATACTAATGTGGGCTGGAAAGATGACTCAGCAGTTAAGAACACTGAATGCTGTTTCAGAGGACCCAGGATCAATTCCCAGCACTCACATGGCAGCTCATAACTGTCTGTAACTACCTCCACATACATACATGCAGGCAAAACACCAATTGACATAAAAAAGTAATAAGTAAAGTTTTTTTTTTTTTTTTAATTGGCATGAACACAATTATCCTAACTCTTAAGGCCTTGGGGCCAGTGAGCTAATGTAAAATGTGGAGCCTAAATTTGAATGTTCACTTAAGAAGAAATCTCAGAGATACTCAGTGATATTAGGATATATATGTAGTCCCTCAGATTCCCCAACCTTCTTTGTAATTATTCACATGATTAGGCTGAGAAATGGATCCCTTCTAGGAAGAAGAATTCGCTAAAGGTTTATATTTTCATATAATTTATCTATTTATTATTTTATGTACATTTGATGTATGGCCTGCATGTATGTCTGCGTGAAGATGTTGGATCCTCTGGAACCAGAGTTACAGACAGTTGTGAGCTGCCATGTGGTTGCTGGGAATTGAACCCAGGTCTTCTGGAAGAGCAGATAATGCAGTCTGTGAGGTTTAAGTTGGCACACCTGAGCTCTGAATGTAGCTCTTGAGGAAATGTGATACTGGAACATATGTATGTTAGAAACAGAAGATACACTTAAGGAGTTTGACTTTTAGGTCCATGGGCTATTAGGCCCCTGGTAGTTGGGGAGGGGAGTCCCAAAACCAGGGCAGGAATCCCACCCTCAGGAATAGGCAGGCTGGGAAACAGGCTGTTGATTGGCAGTATATACCTGGAGCCTGACCCATGAATTCAGTGAATCTCCTGAACTTACAAGAATCTTTTTAAGTTTACAAAAAGAGACAAATTGGATTACAAGGGACTTGAAAAATTGCGTCTTTTTAGTTGGATACACTAAAAACCTAAGCACAACTGGGACTCTCTTAAGAAAGGTAAAGAAGATACTAAATATGAGGAAAGCAAGAAACAGAACCTGCTCACTCCTCTAGTCCTCAGAGCAGTCTAGAGTTTCCAGGGTTGAAAAGCACATAGACTCTCAGAATGAAAACAGGGCTGTATTATCAGTGGCTCAGTTCAATTGCTAGCCTTAGAAGAAAGGACTTCTAGTCTTAGTTCACAAGCCTGCCTCTAGGTTGCCTAGCAACCTGATGTCATCACCTGTCTTTGCCAGGTGTGTGCTTCAGCTGCACACCCATCATCACTGCATGCTCTCTCTGCCTCGGGTTTTCTCTCTCCCTCCCTGTGTCTGGGGAGTGCCCTCCCCCATCCCTCTCTCTCTCTGTCTCTTCTCTCTCTCTTCTCTTGCATTCTCTGCTTGTCCCTCTGTCTGTCTCCCTCCCCACTTTGCTCTCCCACACTGTCTCTCTCATGGCTCACTCAGACTACTCTCTCCCCTGTCCTTTCTGCAATAAACTTCCTTGTACCGCAGCTGTTGCACCCTACACGGATGAAGTAGTAATATTTGAATATTTGACTATAAGATGGAAGAAAATAACATGGCTGCAGAACTGAAGTCAACAGCAAAAGGCTCTCCTATTACCATATGTCTATAATCCTAGCTACTGAAGATGTTGAGGAGGAGACTGCCAGAACTACAGAATAAGTTCACTGCCAGCATGGACAACATTTAAAAAAACAAAAACCTGGATATAGTTAGGAAGTGGAGTGCTTCTCTAATATGGAGAAGGTCCTCAGTTCAACCCCCAGCACCTGAAGAAAGAGAAAGCAGAGGAGGAGGAAAAGGGGGAAAAGGAAATAAAACCAATGACAGTCCAGCTAGACCACAAAGGACAATAATAGAACCAAAGTGAAGAACTGAAGAATTCAATAAGTTCTACTGACACACTATAAAGATTTCTATCTTCCTAAATCCAACTGTGTGTGTGTGTGTGTGTGTGTGTGTGTGTGTGTGTGTGTGTGTGTGTTGAAAAGAAATCTCTCCAGTCCCAGGTTTGTTATTTTGTAATAAATCAAGGAAAAGTCCTTTCAGTTTTACTATTTTGTCTTGTTTTTTGTTACATTCATACATGTTACATTCTTGTATATGAAGATAGGGATGGGACTCAGTTCTCTTCCTTGGTCCATCAGGTCATCAGGTTTGCCAGCATATATCTTTACCTATTGAGACATCTCACCAAGTCTACTGTTTTATTTTGTTTTGGAAGATTTTTTGTTTTGTTTTGTCTTGACACAGGGTTCATTTGTGTAACCTTGGCTGTTTTAGATTCTGCTTTGTAGACCAGGCTGGCCTTGAACTCACAGAGATCCATGTGCCTCCCTAGGATTAAATGCATGTGCCACCTCGCCCCACCTTTTGGAGGGTTGTTGTTTAATCTTTCTCAGAATTTCTATTGCTGCCATGAGACACCATAACCAAAAACAAGATGGGGAAGAAAAGGTTTATTTGGCTTAGACTTTTAGATTGCTGTTCTTCACTGAAGGAAGTCAGGACAGGAACTCAAACGGGGCAGGAATCTGGAAGCAGGAGCTGATGTAGAGGCCATAAAGAGGCATACTTTCACTTCTCAGCCTGCTTTCTTATAGAGCCCAGGACTTCCAGCCCAGAGATGGCACCATTCACAATAGGCTGGACCCACCCCTATTAATCACTAATTAGGAAAATACTCTACAGGTTTGCCTACAGCCTAATCTTATGGAAACATTTTTGCAATTGAAGTTTTCTCCTCTCAGATGACAATAGATTGTGACAAGTTGACATAAATCTAGCCAGCACATTGTTGCTTTTTGTTTTGCTTTGTTTTGTTTTGTTTTGTTTTGAGAACAGGGTCTCATGTAGTCCAGGCTTGCCTTAAATTCCTGATCCACACTTGTCTTCATCTCTCAGGTGGTAGAATTTCAGGTATGTGCCACCAGAGAAGACAGCTTCAATTTAATTTATATTATAGTGGATAATCATTATATCCTTCCTAAACAATAGTTCCAGAGGCTCTCAATAATATTGACAAGTAAAACAGGGTCATGACACCATAGAGTTTGAGAATCATTAATGTGGTTCAAAATCCAACAGGGGGGTTTAACTCAGTTCAACTAAGACGGAAAATCTTGGATAGGTGATTGTACAACACTATTAGGCTTCAGAATACCAATTAGGATGATGAAATAGCCAAACCAAAATGTTGATTCGTTTATATTTAGTAATATTCCCATAAAAATCAAGAAAATTTTCAGCTGTTTACACTTTAAGGTGTTTGAAGCATTAAGAGACTATTGACATATTATGAAAACTGACATAAAGCTATTGTCATAGTTAGATTTTTGCTTCTGCAATTAAATGCATGACCACAAGCAACTTAGGAAGGGAAGGGTTTGTTTGGTTTACATGCCCCAGTCACAGTCTACCATGAAAGGAAGTCAGGGCAGGAACCAAACCAAAGGCCACTGGGAAATGCTGTTTACTATCTGGTTCCCCAGGGCTTGCTCAATGTTCTTTTTCATAGAACCCAGGACCACCATAGTCTGGACCCTCCTATATCAATATTAACCAAGAAAATTCCCACACAGACTTGCCTACAGGCCAATTTGATGGTGATATTTTCTCAATTGAATCCTTCTTCCTAGGGGAACCTATCTTGTGTCAAGTTAGCAAAAGAACCAACCAGCAGAGTTCTGATTTATTGAACTGTCCCATTATTTGTAGCCCAGGCTGCCTTGGAACTGACTATTTAACCCAGACTGCCCTTGAACTCATGACAGTCCTCTTGCTATTTGGCCTCTCAAATGCTAGGATTGCATGTATGAACCACCATGCTTGGCTTTGGGTTATTTTAGTTTTTATTTTAAAACATGTAACACAATTGATTATATTATTAAGTAGTATTGAAATGCTTAATATATGATACTTTTAGAAATAATTTAAATAAAGGGCTACATATAGAAACAAGGCTCTTGCTAATAATAATTATGATGATGATGAAAGAATTTAGAATTAGATTAAAAGAGTTCCTTAAATGCTTAGATAGTCCCTGCATTTATATTGCTTGAGGTAATCAGGTATAAAGTATTTTATCTATTCCAGATGCACTTTCTTTCTTTGTTTTTGTTTATCTTTGGTTTTTTTGAGACCAAAGACAGCCTTGGCTGTCCTGGACTCATTAGACTGGGCTCAAAGAAATCTGCCTGCCTGTGTCTTCCTGAGTACTAGGATTGAGGTATGCACTACCATGCCTGGCTTCCAGATGCACTTTTTTCCTCTTACTTATTAACAAATCTACAACCTTCATCTAGTTGGGGTGGTTTGACTAAAAATAGCCCTCATAGGCCCATAGGGAGTGGCACTATTAGGATATGTGGCCTTGTTGAAGTAGGTGTAGTCTTGCTGGAGGAAGTGTGTCATGGTGGGGGCAGGCTTTGAGGCCTCAAAAGCTCAAGCCAGTTTTCTTCCAGCTGTAATCCAGATGTAGAACTCTCAGCTCCTTCTCCAACACCATGTCTGCTTGCATGCCGCCAAAATCCTTGACATGATGATAATGGACTAAAGCTCTGAAACTGTAAGCCAGGCCCAACTAAATGTTTTCCTTAAGAGTTGCCACAGTCATGGTGTCTCTTCACAGCAATAGAAACACAAACTAAGACAGTTATATTACACACACACACACACACACACACTAGTAAGATAGCATTGGCTATGGGTTTCCCTTGAGATAACATATAAAACAACAGTGCGCCTTAAAATTTATCACACCTTAGATTTGACACTATGCTTTTGAACTTGTAAAAGCAGTAAGATGTCTAAGAAAACTCAAACTACTTACACATGTTGAAAAAATAAATGGAATATTGATTTTTTTAGAACATAAGCATCAGCAAGTTTTCTTAATTTTTACAAGAGTCCCAATAAGAACTGTGAGTATGAATTAGAAGCATAATAAAAAAATTTCAGTTCATGATCCTCATAAGGTAGACAGCATTTCCAGGCACAACAGTGCCCTCATATACAAAATTAAAGACTCTCAGAAGGTGATGTGCAGACTGAGGGCAACCATTTCCATTGACAGCTCCTCTTAGTACCTACTGCGTTAAATAATAATAATATCATTGGCTCCAGTGAGATGCTTCAGCAGGTAAAGGTGGTAGCTTCACAAACTTGACCTAAGTTCATTGCCTGAAACTCATGGTGAAAGGAAAGAACCAGTCCTGAAAGCTGTCCTCTGATCCCTACACATATGTCATAGCACATACACACTTGCACACAATACAGATGCACACATACATTATACATACAGATATAATATGCACACACCAATAATAATTTAATTACATTGTTGCCTGGATACATCTGAAAAAGTTTTGGTGAGAAATTTACATTTCTTGGTGCTGAGTTTTGAAATTAACTGATAGATACATCGTGGTTAGCTTTATAGAAATTCAATTTTACTTTCCCAAACAAAAATATCATCTATTTAAAAAATCTGTCTAGGGCTGGTGAGGTGGGTCATCAGGTAAAGACATGTGCCACAAGCCTGATGACTTGAGTTTGATCCCCAGGGCCCACATGGTACCAGAACCAATACCTACAACTTGTCCTCTGACCTACACCTTAGCACACATACATTGGCACATTAGATATCACTCTCTGCCAGTAAAATAATAAACACTAAACACGCATGTAAGAACATCTTGCATACGAGCCCCTCACCTGCCTGGGTTAATGAGTGACCCACCATACAGGGGTCAAGCTTGACCCACCCCACCTCCACCCCATCTGCTTTCACATTCAATAAGGAATCAGACTGTGGTTCTTTCACACAGTCCTGGCTCTGGATTTCCATCTTCATACCCACCACCACATAGCCCAGTCTTTCTTCTTTCCTATCAAAGCCCTTCTAAACATGAAAACATTTAAAAGCCCAAACCCCAGCTGTGCAGGGCATCTCCTTCTTAATATAGACAATTAATTTGACTTAAAAGGAAGATCCCTGCAGCTCACTGGCCAGTTACTCTTAACAAATCAACGAGTTCCAGATTCTGTGAGAGACCCTGTCTCAAAAAAAAAAATAAAAAATAAAAATAAATAAGTGGAAAGTAATTACAAAAGACACCTGACATCAAGCTCTTCTCTACGTGCAAATATGTGAATGCGTGCTTACACACACACAGAGACACAGACATACATATACCCAGACACAATACACACAGAGACATACACATGCACACAGAGAGACACACATACACATACAGGCACAAACACACACACAGAAACATACACACAGACATACAGACATACAGACATACACACAAGAATTCTGCAAATCTTTGACAGTGCCTAATCTCAGATTTCCTGCTGTAATGTCTATTTAGGTCTCCTAAATCCTTATACACACCTTAGGTTTAAACACAGATTAAGGCAGACCACCCAATTGCTCAGCCTCTCCAGCCAGGGACAGGATTGCCCAAAGGAGATTTCAGCGGTCACCTGTTTGTTCTGGCTTCTTTTCAGTTCCACTCTTCTCTCTATTTAAAGGTCTGAGGAGTTAGATTTGAGCCAAAGGAATAGCTAAGAGGTGATACAGCTAAGCCCTAAAGTAGCTTTAAATAGAGCAAGACTGCAAAAGGCAAAGCTTCCCTGAAACACTAGCTCATGCCAGAGTTCTTTCTTGACGTCACTCAAACACTCCAGATTTACCAGAGTCTAAGGCTGGAGCATAGTCCAGGCGAAAAAAAGGTAGGATTATGCTATTAGAAAGTATGGGAAAATATCATTTGTTATATCAGAAAAAAATACATTTTGCAAAATAAATAAGAGATGACATGATTGAGTGTTTTACGTTATGATAGGATCTACTCACTTCACATAAACGGTTCTTCACATGGTAATTCCTAGACAGTTAGAAAATAAGACCAGGTAGCTCTTAAGAAAGGATTTTAAAGATTGGAAAACAGGAACAGCAGGGTGGCTTCCTGGATAGAGGTGCTTGCCACAGTCCTGATGATCTGAGTCCAGTTCCAGGGACCCCACACACTAGGAGGGATCTGACTCCTGCAAGTTGTTATCCCTCTCTCTCTCTCTCTCTCTCTCTCTCTCTCTCTCTCTTTCTCTCTCCCTCCCTCCCTCTCTCCCTCTCTCTCTCTCTTTCCCCTACACACACACACACACACACACACACACACACACACACACAAGCACACACTAACAAATAAACAAATGCAATTTAAAAATTAAATGGAAAACAGGGTTAACTGGCAAGTGCAAAGCCACCCAAAGGTATTTAGATTTTAAAACATATTTTATAACAGTAAAATACAGCTGCAGGCAGACCTGGCAAACTGGTAACCCTATCTCTCAGATTAGGTCAAGAAACTACACATCAAATATTTGGAAAAAATTCTCTCCCTTTCCCAACCATGTGGTTTCAGTTTAGATAGCATGGGTTGGCTCTGAGCTATGTGAGATAAGGGAATGCATTCCTAGCAGTCTTTCCCACCTATGGCTTTTCCTCTTCCTCTCTCTATTGTTTGCACTCGTGTGTGTGTGTGTGTGTGTGTGTGTGTGTGTGTGTGTGTGTGTGTGTTGCCAGGTTATAAACCATCACATTGTGTTCTATAATTACCAGTCTCCTGTTAGTCTTTACTCTGTTTTATAATAGACTTAGGTTCACTGTTAGTTCTTCCACCTCTCCTAAAAGTTTTGGTTTTCATTTGTTTCTTTGACTAGATTTCAACTCGAAGGTTGGTGTTTGGGTTTTTAGTTTTTTGGAAAGTGGCTTTCATGTTCTTTGTATGTGTTTCTATAAAAAACATTGAGTACTGTGTTCCTTGTGTTTTCATGTTTGGATACACCTTCCAAGGGCAAAAAGCATACACCACCATACCTGCATGATTTTTTTTTAACTTCAGTTACAACACTGCATGGATATAATATAGAGAAGTATGAACCTTAACTGTGATTTCTTGTACTAAAGAAAGAACAAAGTAAACTTTTCATGAACATGGTAAAAAAGGGGGGGGGGAGTTGTTTTAAGAGGGGAAATGAGGGCTGGAGAGATGGCTCAGTGGTTAAGAGCAGTGGCTGCTCTTCCAGTAGTCCTGAGTTCAATTCCCAGCAACCATAAGGTAGCTTCCAACCATCCATAAAAGGATATTATGCCCTCTTCTGGCATAATATGCAGCAGAGCACATATACGTAAAATAAATAAATGATATTTTAAAAAAGAGAGGAAATGACTTTTAAAATAACAAAAGCATACTCACTTTGGTGGGGGTCGGGCGATTTCTTGAGTGTTCTCTGGTATGGAGTAACTCTGTGACACCAGTGTTCTAGAAAGCCCAGGGCCAGATGAGGCTCCAGTACAACAGGTTGAAGTGAATGGGGGGTTGCAGAGCCAAGGGAGCTAACAGAACCCATAAGAGAGTCTGTGCAGGTCTAATAACTAATCCAGACGCGGCAAAGCCAGCACCCTCACAGTGAGAACGGAATTTGTAACATAGAGAAAATACTTATAGAATCAATAGTGATAAGACGGTCAGAAGTTCAAGGCCAGCTTATGCTACTTGAGACCCTGTTTCAAAAAATAGAAAACAAAAATTCATGAAATCTTAAAAGGAAAAATTTTAAGTTCTAGACCATAGTGACTTGGACTATTATAATAATGAATATTGCTTTTAATCCAGGCATTCTTAGGTAAAAAGGAGTCAGAATGGAACCAGCCTTAGATAAAAAATATATATGCTATGCCTTTCTGGTATCCTGCCACCACATCCTTCTTTTGAGCAACACAACACAGAGACCCTGACCTCCCTAGCTAGGCATCCTCAAAATGGGCCCTGGCCATTCTGTTGCTTGTCAAGCTTATCACATTATAGTGGCCTGATATGCAGACTCTGATAGTCAACTCTCTCCTGTTTGTAGTTTAGCAACCAATTCACCAGATAGGTCAGTTACAGGGGGGTACGAGACAAATAAGACTAGAGATACAATTCTACTCACTTGGGAAATATAGGAAACACATTTTAGAGAAAATGTGTTGTTTGTTGTTGTCATTGCTTAACCTAAAGGGATGCTTTCAGGGGTAGAAAATTCAGGGCATTAAAGCCCCAAGGAAGCTGTGGCATCCTATACTTATCAGAGATAGCTCAGGACACAGAGACCACTAAACCAAATATAACAAGGCTGAGTTTGATTTAAGAGGCCCCTGAAAGAAGCTGGAACAGATCACTACTTAGTCCTGCTTGCTCATCAAACACCAAAAGTCACTATGGCTCTAATATTGCAGATGGGCCCTACCCCGACCCCAACTCTGTTCTCTCCCTTCCTGTTACTCCCACAGCCTAGTACCACATGACTTCTTCCTACTGATCTGGGATCCAGAAGATGTGATCAACATTTTCTGGAGGCCACTTGGACCCTACCTGGGGCATGGTACTCTTCCATTCCTGGCACTTCACTTGTTCACAGGCTTTTTTTTTTTTTTTTCCTCTCCCAGGCAGAGGTATCAGTACCTAACAGCACTTATCAGGACACTGGAAAATGTGCTTTCTCCAAGAGCAGCCGGGCATTGCCAATGACTAACAACAGACTCTTCTCTGTGCACCAAACCAAGCTACAGACACTGTCCACATCGTAGGGTCCACATCCACAAGCCAAGTGGTTGTTGTTGTTGTTTCATCTTAATTGCTTAACCTAAAGGGATATTTTCAATAGTACACAATTCAGGACATTAAAGCCCCAAGGATGCTGTGGCATCCTATATTTATCAGAGATATCTCAGGACACAGAGACTGCTAATAGAAACAAAATCTGTATCTGCACTGAACATGAACAGACTTTCTTGTCATTGTCCCTTTTTTAAAGATTTATTTATTTATTATGTATACAGTGTTCTGCCTGCATGCCAGCAGAGGGCACCAGTTCTCATAGATATTTGTGAGCCACCATGTTGTTGCTAGGAATCAAACTCAGGACCTCAGCAAGATCAGCCAGTGCTCTTGAACTCTGAGACATCTCTCCAGCCCCTTGTCATTGTCTCTTAACAGAACAATAAAATACATATCATATTTTATATTTATATCTTATTAAATATCATAATCAACAGGTGATTTACAGTATACAAGAGGATATGCATAGGTTATATGCAAATGCTGCATTTTATATAAGGACTTTAAGCATCATTGGATTTTGTTATACAATGAAGTCCCAGAACTAATCCCCCACAAATCTATGCTTTCTACAGATCAACAGACTATCTTCCTAGAAAGTACTAAAGTAATTATACTACATTGTTAGCTGAAAGCTAGACTAAGCAGAGACATTTAGCTTGTTCAGTAATGCTGATTCTACCATTGGATGTAGCCCATGGTAGCTAAGTATCCAAGTGGGCTCCCTAGTAAGGGGAACAGGGACTATTTCTAACATGAACTCAATGGCTGGCTCTTTGACACACACACCCCCCTTACCGAGGGAGGATCAACCTTGCTAGACCACAGAGGAGGACTTTGCAGCCAGGCCTGAAGATACCTGATAAGCTAGGTTCAGATGAAAAGGGAGGAGGTCCTCCCCTATCAGTGGACTTGGAAAGGGGTAGGGAGAAGATGAGAGAGGGATTGGGGGGGAAGGAGGGAGCAGGATACAGCTGGGATACAAAGTTAATAAACTGTAACTAATATTAAAAAAAATAAAAATTTAATTTAAAAAAAAGAAAAAACTTTCAAGATAAAGTTCAGGCAAAATTGCTGTTCAGAGCCAGGTACAGTGGCACACATCTGTCATCCCAGCACTCAGGGAGGCAGAGGCAGGCAGATCTCTGTGAGTACGAGGCATTTTAAGCTTCAGTTTTAAAGTAGGCTAAGAACATTTTCTCCAGACAGAGAATGAACATATTTTAAAAGTGTTTGATATAAACTGTGACTCTGGTGAATGTGAGGTCTTTCAGAAAATACTTTGCCACTAGATACTAATTTCTATTCATAAATAATTCTGTCAGGGACCTAGCTGGGTGTGGTAGCACATGCTACTCAGGAAGGCAGAAGCAGGTGGATCATTATGAGTTTGAGGCCAGCTTGTTCTACAAAGGAGTCCAGGACAGCCAAGGCTACACAGAAAAACCCTGTCTTAAAAAAAACAAAGAAAGAAAGAAAGAGAGGAGAGAGAAATTAAGTCCTTTCTTACAGAATTATAATAGCAAAGAAGTGGTCAGGAAAAGAGAAAAAATATTTTAAGCAAAGTATCTAGCCCAGGCTGACTTCAAACTCCTTCTGTAGCCAATGATAATCTTGAACTTCTGATCCTCTTGCATTTGCCTTTTAAGTGCTAGAATTACAAGTATGAGACACCACACAAAGTTTATACCAGTGCTAGGGAAGGAACCCAGAGCCTTGTGTATGCTAGGCAAGCATTCTACCAACTGCCTACTCCCCAGACCAGGAGAAATAATTTGCAAGTAAAGATCTCTAGCGCCTAGCAGGGCACTAGCCATACTTCTATTTCTGCATCACTGAACACACAAAAAAGGAAATGTTATCAGTAGAAGAGAAATGTGTACCTAATTCTCATACCTACCTTTTGACTACCAAAGTTGGATAGGAATGATAAGAAAATAACAACCCTGAACATCTCTGAGAAAGAAGTCACGTGTCTTCAGATAACTCTCAGGAAACACCTAGAAGAAGCTATGTGGAGTTTCACTTTCACAGATTCTAAAAGTCCTAAGAGTCATTTTTGTCTCAAAATGAAAATTGGTAACGATAACTAGTTTGGTTAAACTTCACCAGTTTTTACTAATGAAAAGTTATCAAGTCCTTTAATCATAGAACAGTAGCCATCCATGATTTTTTTTCTTCCTTATTATCACACTATTTATCACTCATTGTCACCCTTTCCCTTCATTCCTTCCACTATTAAATTTCAGGCCACAAAACAGCTTTACTTTTTGGTTTTTGTTTTGTTTTGTTTTGTTTTGTTTTGTTTTTTGAAACAGAGTTTCTCTGTGTAGCCTTGGCTGTCCTGGACTCACTTTTTAGACCAGGCTGGCTTCGACCTCACAGAAGTCCACCTGTCTCTACCTCCTGAATACTGGGATTAAAGGTGTAGGCCACCACTGCTTGGCTTCCACTTTACTTCTAATCATCATATCCATTAATTCCTTTCATCAACAAATATCTTTGGTAACAAGTACTTCAGTAAGGGCTGGCAGTACCACAAACAAGGCAAGGCCAGATAAGCAGGCCCACCAACTGTACATCATCTCTGTCACCACAAACTATAGAGTAATCCCAGATATTACCCTAGGTTATGAACTACACTATGTACCCACTATACTCATGATGCCTACCACCCAATTCACATGCTGAATCCCTTAGCCAGGTGTCATTATATTTGGATAAGCCTTTAAGGTAGTAGTTAAGATGGAATGGCATCAAAAAGGTAGGGCCCTGACTGCATAGGACTGATGTCTTTATAAGAACAGGGCTTGGTGGTGCATGTCTTTAATCTCGGCACATGGGAGGTAGTGGCAGGTGGGACTCTGAGTCAAGGCCAGCCTGGTTGAGTGATCTGGATAGGAACAGGAGGTCCACCACAAGAGCAACAGAACCAAAATATCTGGGCACAGGGGTCTTTTCAGAGACTGATACTCCAATCAAGAACCATCCATGGAGATAACCTAGAACCCCTGCACAGATGTAGCCCATGGCAGTTCAGTGTCCAAGTGGGTTCTATAGTAATTGCAACAGAAACTGATTGGCCTGCTCTTTGATCACCTCCCCCGGAGGGGGGAGCAGCTTAGTCATTTCGTTGCAAGTGGGTTTTTACATACTTCTCAGACATTTCACTGGAAGCGGGTTTTTAAGTGCTCTGGAGTCATTTCGTTGCAAGCGGGTTTTTTCATACTTCTCAGACATTTCAATGGAAGCGGGTTTTTTAAGTCCTCTTGAGTCATTTCGTTGCAAGCGGGTTTTTAAGTGCTCTGGAGTCATTTCGTTGCAAGCGGGTTTTTACATGCTCTAGAGTCATTTTGTTGAAAAACGAAATGACTTGAAAAACTAACTAACAAAAACAAAAATCAGGTCTAGTGAGAATGAGCAATTGGAACAGAGGATGGGAGTAGAAAAGAAGTGGGGACTGTCTGGAGATTTTATTTAGCTGTAGTAGAAGGATGATATTACTGTCTGGAACCCAAGTCTTGTGGGAACAAGAAATAGAAGGGCGAAACAGCTTGTGCCGTAGTCATACTGTAACAGTGAGGGTGACTTACTCAACATCAACTCATGACTTAGCAATAAGTCTCTGGAGTGCTGCTTCCCTGTGCATCTAACATACGTAAGCAGACAGGCTTCATCTGATACTGAAAGTTGACAATTCCCATGGCTCAAACTAGGTACACTTATGAAGCTCTAAACTAATGAGGTATTTCATATTATAGGTTTTACCTTTTTGTTCCCTAGAAAATGAAGTCCTGGCATGAAGTACGTGAAAAAGCTGCCCTTCCCATCGACAAAGTCCTCTCATTGGTGATGGAGACAGATTTGTATGGAAGCAAGTGGAGCGCTAGCATCCAGGATCAAAGCACAGACAAAATGAGTTTGTCCAGATTCAACCAGGTTTGCCGTGTACGCATATTCCATACTAGCCAGAAAGACAGACAGAGACATGGAAAGAAAGGAGAACAGAAAAGGAGGAGGAAGAGAAGAGAGGAGAGGCACACACTGAGTTACAGGGCTGAGTTACCCATCAGCAGTAGTACTCAGCTGTAGTTTTTGGGGTTTGAGGCAGTGTTTCTGTAACAGTCCTGGCTGTCCTGAAGCTCTCATGGTCAGCAGCTGTAGTATAAAGCCAAAGCTTAGTTCTCAGATTAAATTCTCAGTTCCTCTGTCAGCTTCTAGGCAACTGAGGTCACTAATTTACATAAACTTTTCACTTTTACTCAATGGAGGCAGCTGCTTCTTTCCTTCCCATTAAGACCCCAGAACAACTCCTTGGTTTTACAAAGGTCAGGTCTCCCATGAGGTCTAAGATGTTATTTTTTTCCTCTCTTCCAAAGGTGATTATTTACCGTCTATGTATAACAGTTTTTCCTTTTATCAGTAAGTTTTACAGCATTAGAAAACATCATAAAATTTAGCAGGAACCCTTGAAGGTACATAATGGTTAAGCTACAAATGGTAAAGGCTCACCTATTTTTTTCCTTTTTTAAATTTTTTAAATTTTTATTAATTACATTTTATTCATGTTGTATCCCCCCCCCCCCCGTGAACAACTCCCTCCTCCTCTCCCAATCCCACCCTCCCTTCCCCTTCTCTATGAATGCCTCTCTCCAAGGGGAGGTCTTCCTCTCCTTCCTTCTGATCTTAGTCTATCAGGTCTCATCAGGAGTGGCTGCATTGTCCTCCTCTGTGGCAATGGTAAGGCTGCTCCCCTCTCAGGGGGAGGTGATCAAAGAGCAGGCCAATCAGTTTCTGTCAGAGACAGTCCCTGTTGCAATTACTATAGAACCCACTTGGACACTGAACTGCCATGGGCTACATCTGTGCAGGGGTTCTAGGTTATCTCCATGGATGGTTCTTGGTTGGAGTATCAGTCTCTGAAAAGACCCCTGTGCCCAGATATTTTGGTTCTGTTGCTCTTGTGGTGGACCTCCTGTTCCTATCCAGATCTTACCATTTCCCACTTCTTTAATAAGATTCCCTGCATTCTGCCCAAAGGTTGGCCACAAGTCTTAGCATCTGCTTTGATACCCTATAGGGAAGAGACTTTCAGAGACCCTCTGTGGCAGGCTCTTATCCTGTTCCCCATTTTCCCCTTCTGATGTCCATGCTTTTAGCCTTTCTGAATGGGGATTGGGGCTCACCTATTTTAATACTCAATGGTTGCCTTATTCAACAAATAGTCTTTATGAAATAACTTTGAAACAAATAACACAAGTTATCCAGGAAGGCATTTTAAAATCAAATTATATTACTATGTGTGTAATTAAAAAAATAAACCTTAGAAGACATGTGAGGCAGCATATGTCATAATCCTAGCTACTTTGAAGGCTAAGCAGGGAAGACTTAGAGTTTGGGGGCAACCAGGGCTACATAGTGAAACTCTGTCTCTCTCTCACACACACACACACACAAAACACACTAAAAAACCTCCAAGTTCCAACTAGTGGTAGTGGTAGTAAAGGCATGGGATTATATGCCTTTAATCCTAGGAGAGGCGAATCTCTGTGAGTTCACGGCCAGCCTGGTCTACAGAGTGAGTTCCAGAGCAGCTGAGGTTACACAGAGGAAACTTGTATGGATGTTTGCCTGCATGTATGTATGTACACCATGTGTGCGCAGTGCCTGTGAGTGACCTGAAGAGGGCACTGGATCTCAAGGAACTGAATTGCCTTGTAGGTACTGGAATCTGAGTCTTCTGTAAGAGTAAGTGCTCTTAACCACTGTGCTATTGCTCCAGACCTGGCCTTGATTCTCAGTCCTGTCGACCAGGTCATTCAGGTGCTGAGATTATAGGAATGAGCCATATTACCATACCTAGGTCTACAGGACCTTAACAAAATACTGTTATTTTCTTTCTATCAGCTTCGCAACCATTTTTCACTATCCCCTCAGGTATTTTTACACATTTATTCTAAGGTCCATTATGAATTTTTAATTACACATATACTCTATATATTAGTATACATACTAGAATTGAGCTTTATACAATGAGGTTTAGAATCACCATGGAAACACACCTGTGGGTGTAGCTATGAGGGTGTTTCCAGAAGGGTTTAACTGATGAAAAACTCACCCTAATTATGGGTGACATCTTCCCATTTAGAAGCTGCAGTACCAGGCTGAATAAAAAGAAGAAAGTGATGCTGAGAAATGGTGTTCTTCTTCCTCTATTGTTTGCTGCCGTTGGATGTAATGTGATCAGCTGCTTCACATTCCTACCTGTGACTTTCTTGCCATGGTTGACAATACCCTCAAACTGTAAGAAAAAAAAAAAAAAAAACCCAAAACCAAAACCAAAAACCTTCCCTTCATTGAGTTTGCTTTTATCAGGTATTTTGTGATAGCACCAGGAAGAGACTAGGCAGTACAGTTTGTAATAATCTGTTCTGTTAACTAGAGCAAATCCACACATGCACTGAATACAAGAAATGACTACACAGCATACTGGAAAAGACATGTTACCAGAGGGTCAAGAGCAGCAGGAGGTCTGTATTCTAGTCTTAGGTCTGAGCTCAGTCCCCTTAACACCGGGGTAACCCTTAACGCTCTTCTCTATAAAATGACTGGCTTCAAGTGGTATTTCTTCAGGCTCTTTGAAACAAACAAACAAAAAAATAATAATAAAGAAAACTTGCAAAGTAAAAGAATTTAACTCATTTTAATATACTGCTGCTTAAGCAATACAGTGCCAAGAATTCTAACCTCAGGGGAATAAGGATGGGTATTTATGAAGATTTAGTTGCAAGCATATTCATGATAATTCTATTTGATGGCAACACAAAATCTAAATAGTCTGCCCAACAATAAGTATATAAGACACAGTAAAGAGTGCTAGAGTTGGTGCAGCAGTTAAGACATGGGCTGCTCTTACAAAGGACCCTGGTTGGGTTCCTACAGCCAGATAAGTGGTTCACAACCATCTGTAACTCCAGCCCCAGAGATCTGGTGCTCTCTTCTGGCCTCTGCAGGCCCTGCATGCACCGGGGGTACTTACATACGTGCAGGCAAAACAGAACTGGACTGCAGGTTGGTGGCTCTGCTGCAGTTGCCCTGAGGGTGAAGCTGAAATTCTGGTTGGGAATTCTGGGTCTTCTGGGCTAGGTTGCAAGGTTCTTGCTTAGGCTGGGGCTTTGCTGTTTGTCAAGTGACAGTGAGTAGAGCATGCTTGGCCAAAGGAATTAAGGTATGAAACAGCATGAAATACACATAAAATAAAACAAATCCTTTAAAAAAAAAAGACATTAGAGATGGGCAATGTAAGTTTTTGACAACCAGTTGACAACTGCTGGCTAAAAGAGAATCATTCCTTTTTGAGGTTGCTCTCACTGGTAGTTTTCCCACCTTCCACTGGATAGCCACACATCCATGCACACATGGAAAGCACTAGTGGGATATGTATGTGTGTATCATGACATATATATCATGCCATATATATGTATGACATGAAGTTGGGTGAGTACATGTTAACAGATGATGCAAGAGACGTTAGAGGGAAATATGCTGAGTGGATTGTGATCATATTACATATATTTATGAAATTCTCAAGAATATAGGTTTCAATTAAAAATTTGTTGCCATTAAAATTGATATCACGTATGCATATCTTGTGTATAAAACTATAAAATGTCTCTATAATAAATAATGGTATAGTGTTGAGAAATTTTGTTCTTAAAAATCATGGGTGTAAAAAAGCTTGGCTTGGAATAGCACTTTTGTAGGACCCAAGCTACAAGTTTTTGCTTGGTTTGGGAGAGGATTATATGAATAATGTCCCCTTCGGGTATATTTAGGAAAGTTATAGAACTTTAGATTGTAGAGCCTTGTTAAAAGAAGAAAGCTATTGGGTTGGGTTATGAGGGTTAGAATAATTCCAAGTGCAGTTTCTTCTCTATGCTTCTCGCTTGTGGTTGAAGATGTGATCTGTTTCCTGTCAATCAAAATGTGAGCCATCATTTTCCTGCTGCCATGCCTTCCTGGCCTTATAGACCCTAACCCTCTTGAACAGTTAGACAAAATAAATTCTTTCAAATTTGTCATAATCGGTCATAGTATTTTATGCCAATAAAAATTAAGTGTTTGGGGTTTTGTTTGTTTGAAATGGGGCTTGGCTATGGGGTCCAGACTAGCCCAGAATTCTGAATGTTCCTACCCCAGTCTCTTGACCACTGAAAAGCACAAGCATGTAATGCCACAGCCAGGAATGAGTGACTTTAAAAAAAATTGCTTGAATGGCTTCTTCTTTGAAGTAGTTGACAAGCCCTAAAACAAAATATATAAAGGGCATAACTTGAAGCTTTGGGAGACATATATACCTCTGAAACTATCATAATAAAGGACATAGTCACCTCTCTCAAGTTTTCTCCTATCTCTTTTTAACACCTTCCTTGTCCTACCCCATGTCCCTAAGTAACCACTGATTTGCTGTCACTGTAGATCAGTTTTCATTTTCTAATTATACCCAAATGGAATCATACACTATGTGCTTTTTGGCTGGCTTCTTTCTCTCAGCATTTGTTGATACAGTCATACCACGGTAGGAGTTAGAGTTCATTCCTTTTTATTTATGAGGGACAGTCCCTTGAACAGGTTACTCTCAGAAAAAGTACCCATTTCCAACCAGAACTTCTCATAAAGGATTTTGGGCACATTTTACATTTTATCTTTGTTATTCTCAAGGAATTAGGACTCTGTCTCCTTAGATCAGTTAATATTTCATCACATGCAGTTTTATTTTGCCTAGATTCTCTCAAAGTATTGCTTCATTTAAAGTTTAATCTAACCATTGTGCTGTTGCAATGAGGAAGCCGAAGTACAATTATATTCTTACAAGTTTTTGTTAACTGTCCTGAATGCTCACAGCTACACTGAATGCAAACCAGTAGCGTGGGACCCCACTTTTTTGTTTTTAAAATATAAATGCATGCTGAGATAAAGATACATTTCAGTGGGAGACTGCTTTCCTCTCCTGCTTAAGGCTCTGAGTTCAATCCCTAGCATAACCACAAAAAATAAAGTGCATGTACATGTAAGTACACAGAAAAGGAGAGAGGGAGATATGATAATAAGTATGACTCTGATTCCAAATACAAAAAAAAAAAAAGACAATACGATCTTACTAAATCACATTTATTTGCTAGACTATCAAAGGGACTAGCATGCCCACCTACAATTATTGTAATCATTTAATTCATAAACCCACAGGTGATAATCTATAATGATCAGTAGAACTTCTTAGGAAAACCATGATCCTTTGTGTCTGGAACCAACATACATAGGTGGGGTTATAAATCCTATTCCAAAAGTATGAACAGAATTTGTTAATTTTTATAGTTCATGTAGATCCCATTCTAAAGTTCTGGTCTTTATAATTTAGTCCTTAATTATTAGTCTACATAAAGCTTAGCAAGAGTAGTTTATTACTTACAAACCTCTGTTCCACCCATTAATCAAAATACTCATTACAACACTGAAGTAGGTCAAAATACATTAATAGGCTTTTAGTTTCTATTTACTTCAGTTGCTTATATGCTAATTATCATTTAACGATAGACACTGTTTCCTTATAGCAAAATCAAAATATAAACACTAATGTAGTCCCTAAGCATTTTTATAATTAAGAACTGAAGAAGCACCTCATTTATTTATTTTTGGTGCTGGTAATCGATGCCAGAGCCTGGCATATGCTCAGCAAGCATGCTCTATTGCTGAGTGACATTCCCCAGCCCACCTAGTTTCCTTCTAAAGCTACGTTCGACTGTTGGGCAACACATCCATTCAAAGATTGCAACTCTTTTTGGGTTGTATAAAAGCTTAAAATAATACGCCACAAGGAAGCTTCCTTAAATACAACCTAATGTGCTTCCTCTCAATATTCCCTATTAAGGCTACAAATTAGCAGGAAAATAATAGTGCCGCCCACGGGCTTGCCGAAAGGCGACTTTTTAATTCTGGAGCCTGACAACAGACAGCAGGAGTGAATGAGCAAACAGACGCAAACGTTGGCAAATGTTAATATGCCAGTCGGCCCCGTAGAAATCATTGTGGACTGTGCACGCGCCCGCGGCCTCAGACGCCACGGAGTCCCCTCATGGAAGCATCCACCTGACCCGTGACCTCGGGAGAAAACGCCGGCCCACTGCAGCAGCGCTGCAGGACAGAGCCGAAAGCTGCTCCTCAGGCTCTGACCGTCTCGGCCCCGCGCACCCAGGGCGCCCGGTCCGCAGGACTTCCGCAGCCAGGCTTCCACCTCCCGCTCCCCACGCTCCCGGGCGCCACGCGCCACCAGCGGCACGCAGCGCAAGCGGACCCCCGCCGCCCGAGCCCGCCGGGCCCGCCTCCGCGCCCATGCCCCGCCCCCGCGCCCATGCCCCGCCCCCCGCGCCCACGTGACCCGGGCCGGCCTCCGCGCGCGGCGTGGATCGCGGCCGGAGCCGCCATTGTTCCGCCGGGGGAGGACGGCGGGGCCTGGTGCTGGCGCCCCGACGCCGCTTAGCGGCCGCCTCTGGAGACACTGTGCCCCTGCCGCCCCGCGTCCTCCTGGCGGCGGCGGCGTGAGGCCGGCTGCGGGGACTGGGAGCCCTCGGCCCTCCCCGCGGCGGCGGAGGCTGCCTGTCTCCCGCCCCGGCGTGCGGGGTGGCCGCGATGCGCTCGGCCTGAGGCGCCGCGGCCCTCGTCGCCTCCTACGACTCCGCCGGCGGCGTCCGTGCGCCCCGGCGTCATCCCGCGAGTCTTTCTGACGGGAGGGAAGATGGCTGCACGGAGCTGGCAGGACGAGCTGGCCCAGCAGGCCGAGGAGGGCTCTGCCCGGCTGCGGGAGCTGCTCTCGGTCGGCTTGGGTTTCCTGCGCACCGAGCTGGGCCTCGACCTGGGACTGGAGCCCAAGCGGTACCCGGGCTGGGTGATCCTGGTGGGCACCGGCGCCCTCGGGCTGCTGCTGCTCTTCCTGCTGGGCTACGGCTGGGCCGCGGCTTGCGCCGGCGCCCGCAAGAAGCGGAGGAGCCCGCCCCGCAAGCGGGAGGAGGCGGCCGCGCCGGCCCCGGCCCCGGAGGACCCAGCCCAGCTGAAGAATCTCAGAAACGACGAGCAGAAGAAGAAGAACCGGAAGAAGCTGCCTGAAAAGCCCAAAGTGAGTAGCGGCGAGAAGCCCAGGACGAGAGAGTAGGGGAAAGTCGGGAACTGTAAGAACCTGTAGGAAAGTCGGGTTTCCTGCGTGGAAATTAACTCTAGGTGTAGGTATAAATAGAAGTGGCCAAGCTTACAGTCATCATCTGGGAAACCTTACCCCCCCAACGGCATGCCCTTCCTAGAGGCCTATTGAAGTAGGCTGCATGTGGAGGTTAATGGGACCTTACAGTGACGTTGGGAAGTTGTGGAAAGACTGCCTGGAAGAGAGATGTTTATCTCAATTCACTTTGAGACCTGAGACCGTCCCTAGTGTAGAATATACGGTGACCTAAAAACTCTGGCTTAATTAGAATTAAAGGTGTCCAGATCTAGACATACTTCCATCTTAGTTGGAAATGTTAAAGGGAAATGGTTGCCCTATCTTGGCCTGGTGAATGTGGTCATTGGGGGGCTGGCTATCTAATATTCCTTCGGGATATATGGCTCCCTGAGCAAAAGGTAAGGCGAGTTCAGCGAAGTACACTAGAGTATGGTGTAGAAGGTTTTTTTGTTTGTTTGTTTGTTTTGTTTTTTGTTTTTAAATAAAGTAAAAAGGAATGACAGGTTGGAATGTTGAAGCTTGAGAAAAGGTTTCAAGCCGAAGTTTGCACATGTGGAAATGCAAAAGGCATTTCTTTTTTTTTTTTTTTTTAAATCAGGCCTTAGTGTTTTACATCTGTATTCTGTTATCATTTCTCCGTGTTAATATTTTTATTTATATATATATAATTATGTATATATTTGTGCAATATGAATATTAGAGAGATCTTGTGCCATGCACACATGCAGAAGTCAGAGAAGAACTTGTTGGAGTGGGTTCTCTTCTTCCACCACGTGGATCTTGATGGTTGAACTCAATAGTCAGGCTTGATGGCAAGTGCCTTTACTCACTGAACTATTTTACTAGCCTGCTTTACATATTTTATGTAACATGAAAGATATGCAACATTAGAAATCTCTATTAGCCAGGTATGGGCGGTATGCACGTGCACTAGGGAGTTAGGGGCAGGCAGATCTCTGAGTTTGAGGCCAACCTGGTCTATATAGTGAGTTTAAGGATAACCAGGGCTACATAGAGAAATCCTGTCCCCAAAAGCAAATACTTCCTATTTTTATATCGTCTGAATGTGATTCTTCACCTTTTCAGAACAATTCATAAGCCAGTACCAGGTTCTTACTGTATATTTGATGGGTGGTGCAAGGTGACAACATAGGATTAAAGTCAATCATGGCAGCTATGTGGGAGACAGATTCATAAATGCCGTGTTAATGGACCCATAAGTGCAAAATAGAGGTGTGGATACAGTGTTGGTGTGATTTGGAGGGTGGAGACTAAATCCAGTTTGAGAAACTTAAGAATGTTATTTCAGGAGGCTAGGATTCTCATGTTCATTTTATTTCTTGTACTGTGCTGCATTTTTACTTAGGGGAGAAAACTAACAGGTTGAAAGCAAGAAAGGGAGTTGCTTTATGTCTTACTATGAAGGGGACAAGTAAAGACATCAGTGCCTTCCCCAGGGAGCTTTATGCCAGTTACAGAAGATGTCTGTACACAGTCCACTCTCCAGGTGTGCCCTGCTTCATGGGTTAAACCAACTAAGGACCGGAAATTTATTTTTAGTGGCTGGTGATGTTGCTAAGTTGGTAGAGTGCTCACTTGGCTTGCATAAATCCCTGGGTTTGATGATCAGCACTGCATAAACTGGGGTCTTGTCATGTGCCTATAGTTCCAACATAGGGGACAGGAGAATTAGATTTTCAGGGTCATCCCATACTACTTAAGAAGCTTGATGACATTCTGAGATACATGAGATCTCTGTCCCCCAAAACAATCGTTTTTAAAAACTGCAACTGTTCTGAATTAGGTACAGACCTTTTCCTTGTCATTATTCACTAACCTATACTGCATAACAAGTGCATATTTACTTAGGACTACGTAATTGATCTAAAACTGATTTCAAGTATATGGGAATATATGTAGGTGACATATCAATGTTTTGTTTTATTTTATAAGGTACTTGTCATCTGTACATTTTGGATTCTTGAGAGTTCCGGAATCCCTCTACAATGGATGCTGAGGGGCTTTACTCAAAACATTAACAATATAGCCCACTGTGGCCCCAGGGGAGACCAACCTAATCTGTTTGGCTAAATTTTTAGTGTGTCTAAATTGAAGATCTTAGTTAAAACACTGAAGTTAAATCCCTTCCTGGGTATTTTCAGTAGAGTCTGTTTAATGCGCCTTAAAATTTGTAGATTCCTGAGCAGTATATCTCAGACTTTTAAAGTTCAAACTTTTTAGAACTGTATCTGGAGAATTGCTTTCTTGTACCTGACTATTACCCAAGCTGAACTTGAACTCCCTGGCTCAAGTGGTCCTCTTAATTTCAGCCCTGAGTTTTTGACACTACAGGTGTGCACCACCACCTGGCTTTTTGAATTTGTATTCATAACAAGCTGATTAGTTTGAAAACCACTTCCTGGAATGGAGCCATAAAGTCTATACTAGAAGAACTTTTATTTTTTTGTTTGTTTGTATGTATGTTTTACATACAAAGCCCTGACTGTTTAGTTTTGGATGTCCTGGAGCTCACCATCTAGACCAGGTGGTTGGCTTCGAATTCACAGAGATCCACCTGCTTCTATCTCTGGAATGCTAGGATTAAAAGTATGTACCACTATGCCCAGCTGACATTTTTTTTTCTAAGCTAGTCAAGTAGCTCATGTTTGTGATTTCAGCACTGAGGCTGGAGAAGTACTGTGAAGTTAAGGCTAATCTGGGCTACATATTGAGGTTCAGACCATTTTGGACTATGGTGTGAAACAAAAAACTAAATAAAGACCTTTCTAGTCAGGCAGTGGTGGTGCACCTGTAACCCTAAGACTCAAGCAGAGGCAGGAGGATTTTGAATTTGAGGTCAGCCTCAGCTATACAGTAAGACTCTGCCCCCCCAAGTTTTTTTTAGTTGAGTCACTTATTCAGGTGGATTTAAACTATAGTTTCTTTGAGTGAACATTCTATATTGTAGGATATTTTGCCTACATATAAATTTTATTTCATTAGTTTTTTTTCCCCCTTAAGTCATGCAACCTCTATTTTCAAAATGTGTTATGTGTGTGGTATGTGTATCTGTTTGTATAAACCTGTACATATATGTACATGTTTGGGTGTAGAAGACAATATCAATGTTGGATGTCTTCCACAAATCTATCTCCTTTCTTTCTGTCTTAAACAGTTTATTATGTGTTTGAGTGTTTTGCCAGCACCACATGTGTGCCTCGTGTCCATTGAGGCAAAAGAGGGCATTGGATCCCTTGGAAGTAGAGTTACAGATGGTTGTGAGTACCATATGGGTACTGGGAATTGAACCTCTGGCAGAGCAGCAAGTGCTTCTTAAGCCCCCAACCCCCTTTTTTTTCTTAATAAATTAATGTTTTAATTTTTAAACATAATCCTTGACCTCCCCAACCATCCGGATCCTACCCCCACTCAACCCATCCAACTTTCATTTTCTACACTCTCAAAAACAAACAAAAAAATCAAGAGGTGTTAAAAAAAAAAAAAGATTCTGTTTTGTGCTGGCCAACTACTCCTGGGCATGGGATGTACCCTGGAAGGTAGTTGATAGACCTAATAACATTGGAGAAAACCCTTCTTTTCACTTTTTTGTTTTTTGATGCGTGGCAGGGTTGCTGTTGTTTGGGTTTGGGTTTGGGTTTGGGTTTTGGAGACAGGGTTTCTTGGGGTAGCTCTGGCCATCCTGAAACTCACTCTGTAGACCAGGCTGACCTCCATGCCTCCCAAGTATGGTGGCATGTGACACCCCTGCCACCAGCTCTTTGTCTTCTTTCTTCCAGTCTTTCCTTTCTTCCTTCCTTCTTTCCTTCCTCTCTCTTTCTCTTTCTTTTTTACCCCTTTGAGACATGGTTTCTCTGTGTAGCTTTGACTGTCCTGGAACTTGTTCTATAGACTAGGCAAGCCTCAAACTCAAGAGATCAGGCTGCCTCTACCAGCCTGGTCTACAAAGCAAGTCTAGAACAGCCAAAGCTACACAGAGAAACACTGTCTCAAAAACACACACACACACCAAAAAAAAAAAAAAATCTTTTATGTTTTTTCTGTGATGTCCCAGGGCAGTTCAAGTTTTAAATGGGTAAATATGTTCTTCATTTGATCTTTTATTCTGAGTAATGATTTAGGAGAATGTATGATCTTAGATGAATGGTCTTTAGCAGTTGTTGCTTTCAGTTTCATTTAGAAGCACATAAGCAGAATCAACTTCAAAAGAAAGTCATTTTGGTGGACAAGTTATTTATACATATTTGCTCTAGTGTAATTTTGAGTATCAGTGAATTTTAAAAGTTTTGTCTTCTATAACCTTGCTTGGCATTTAAAATAACAATATTAAATACATAATTCAGTAAGATGTTCCAGCAGAGTGCTTACACAACTTTTATTCTTTATACCAGGTGAATAAGCTGTGTCAGCCCACCTTTTTATTTTTGCAGGGGGAGATGACTGCCTTGCCTAACTTTACTTTTGTAAACTTCATCCTTTGACAGCCAGTAATTGCTCTAATGATAGTCTGTACCTTTTACATATCATAGGGGTTTTTTTTTCCTCCTATTTTAATAATACTGCCCTTCTTTATGACTTTTACTAGTTTTTGCTTACTTTGGTTTTTCATGACAAAGTTTCTCTGTGTAGCCCTGGCTTTCCTGGAACTCATTTTGTAGGACAGGCTACCCTCAAACTTGGAAATCTGCCTGCCTCTGCCTCCCAAGTGCTGAGATTAAAGGAGTGAGAACCAAACCCAGATTTTGCTTACACTTTTTTAAAAACAGTTTCCTAACTGGTTGTCCTGTTTCAGTGTCTTTGTTGCCAGCCTTTCTACTTATTCATCTTAGTTTAATCTTTTGAAGTTAATTGTGACCATGTGACTTTAATTTTCACATTTCTTCTGGTTTTCACATAACACTTGGTGATCTATGATATGCTAAAGCTTACCTTAGATTTCTGTCTTAGCACTACTTTGAAGACAATAGATAACTCTCTTCAATATATATATATATATTAAAAGACCCTTTCTCTTTACCAATCTTTTGTGAAGACCATTTCTTACTGTATAGCCCAGGTGCCTGCTTTGGCTTCTGTATGCTGGGTCACAAGTTTGCACCACTATGTCTAGCTTCTTTTATTTTAGCTATCCTTTAAACCTGAGCTCCTCGGCATAATGCAAGTCTAGGTTCCATTAAGTCCCTGTCAAAATATTTTTACCATTTAGTTCCTATATATCCTTGTTCATGTATATTATGTTTAAAGATGCTTTATTTAATATAGTTAATTCATTAACATTGAAATCATAGCCGTTGGTACTAGGATTTGTATCTGAATGAAGTTTGTAAAGTCCAATCACTTGTGAATGTTAGACAACACTTTATGGTTGGGGTCCATTTTAAACAGTAAAATCACTAACAAAAAGCACAAAAGTGCAAAATAAGTGGCTAAAAATAGAGCTGAAAGGGATTTTTGTTTCTCCTGAAGAGAACCGAAATATAAGTGAGAATATTACATTGACCTTGGCTAAGAATGTGTTGGGGCGAGCAACTCAATCTTTTATACAGGTTTTCATGCTCTCAGACTACATGACTGCAGAAGTACCTCAGATACTGATTCTGTGATTGTAGCTCTTGTGAGTGGGCAAGATTATTAGTACAGTAGTTACGAATACTTTGTCCTGTTGAATGAAGCCTGGTGTTTATTTTCAAGCATTAGCATCTCCAAAGCAGAACTCAAGTTCTTGCCCTCTCCTAGCCTTCTCTGTTTCTGTAAAATACAAGTCACCATCCATTTAGCTATTTAAACTAAGTCTTGCCAAACCATCCTTAAAATCTGGGCATTCTAATCTCTTACTTAAGGAGGTGATGGCAAGAGACTCAGAAGTTTGAGGCCAGTCTGCGCTGATATCTTGCCTGAAGAAAACAAACAAAAATCATCCAATCCCAGTATCTAATCCTTCGGCAACGGGCCATCAGTTTTATCTACAAAAAATTTACCGTTCAAAGACTGCAGCCTTTAAGCTCACCAACTACAGCAGTTGGCTGCTTCCAGTAATTTTTCAGTACCCTACTAAGGAATCTTTGGTTTGGGTTTTTGTTACTTGTGTGTTTTTATTTTTTAGATTATTTCTGTGTGTGTGTGTGTTGTTGGCATGTATGTCTTTGTACCACATGTATGTTTGATGCCCAGGGAGGTTAAAAAAAGGGGGGGGGGGGTCAGATTCCCTGGAATTGGAGTTATGGATGGTTGTGAACCACTGTGTGGATGCTGGGAATAGAACCCTGATCATCCTCTGCAAGAACAGTAAGTACTCATCAGTTCTCAACCTATAGGTTGCTACAGCACCCTTTGGGAGTTGAACAAACCTTTCACAGCGATTACCTAAGACCATTAGAAAACACTGATCCTTACATTATGATTCATAACATAGCAAATTTACAGTTATAAAATAGCAATAAATATAACTTTAGGGTTGGGAGTCACCACAACGAGGAACTGTATTAAAGGGTCACTGCATTAGGAAGGTTAAGAACCACTATCTTAACTGCTGAGCCATCTCTCCAGTCCTAGCCCTTGTTTTTTGAAAGTCTTTCTCACTTGGTAGCACAAGCTCTTCTCTCAGCATCAATGTGGTGTTGGGTCCTCTGACTCTTGAATGCTGCCATTGCAGGGATGTGCTCCCATGCTTAGCTAGTAAGGAGTCCTTTTGAAATAATCAATAGCCATCCTGCCTAAAATCAGCACTTCATAGTTTTGTACTCAGGATCAAAACCTCTTTCCATGGCCTATATGGCCCAGCACCTGCTTTTCTTTCAAAGCCAGTTGTTAGCTTTGTCTTATTTTCTACTTTAAACTACACTGGTGGTTTCTTGTTGTTTGCCTTAGTTCTTCACATTTTTTTTCCCTAGTTCATTGTCTTTACATGAATAAATGTTAGAGCTTCTAGCGCAGTCTTTCTCCATTATTATCAGTCCTTAGGTCTTTTTAAAATTTATTTTTTTATTTTATTACAAATTTATTTACTTTGTATCCCATTTGTAGATCTTATCTTTAAAAAATTCACCTTAGAGAGCCAGATTTCTGTAATCACAGCATTTGTGCAGTGGAGGCAGGATTAGTAATTTAAGGCTGGCCTTGGCTCCGTAGCAAGTTTAAAGCCAGTTGGGTTGACATGAATCAAAAATAAAGATCCCCTTAGAAAATCCTTTTCCAATCATAGTATTTGAAATTCCCTTCAGTATTCTGTCTTCAAACTGATTGTTTCCTCTGCCCTGGATTACCAGAATGTGTCCTACTCTTTTACTTTTCAAGGGTCTTTTCCTAGGTTAGACTAGCCTATTGGAATAGAGTGCAAGGCAGTGGCAAATCATGCCTTACATGAGAGGCTTTGTTGACCGATAGCTGATGAAGTGCCTAAAATAATACTTAAAATTTATTTAAGTATTTGTTATTGAGCTAAATAAATGTATCACTTAATATAATCCCGGCAGAACTGTGGTTGTTCTTGGTTTTATTTTATTTTGCTAGTTGTTTTGCTGGTACTATTGAAAATAAATTTGGATGGGGCTCAATTCAATACCAAGCACCCACTTGGCAGCTTACAACCGTCATAACTCCAGTTCCTGGGGATCTGATTCCCTCTTCTGGCCTTCAAAGACTTCTTTGTGGACACAGTGCACATATACTCAGACCAGCTTATAAATATTTACATAAATTTTTTAAATCTTAAATTTTATCATTTGACACATAAGTCTTTATTTATTTATTTTTGGTACATACTAAGGAGTGAACTCAAGTCTCCTGTATGCTACACAGAAGTGTTCTGCCAATAAGTTACAGCCTACTTTACCATAACAACTCCATTCCTCTACCTTTAATTATTAAAAGTTTAGTTATATAGGGCTGGAGAGGTGGTTCAACAGTTAAAAGAGGGCCAAGTTCACTTCCTAGCACACACATCAGGTGCCTCACATATGCCTCAAGCTCCGCAGGGATCCCATGCCTCAAGCCTCCATGCGTACCTCCACATGCTACATGCACCCATAGTCGTAAATGTATTAAAAGATAAAATCTTTCTAAGAAATAATGATGGATTAAGAAACTTTTAAGTGGTATATAAAAGATACTCCTGGTTTCACAGAAGAGCCTTGAGACGTACTCGAGATCATAGACCAGAGGAGTTTACAAGCAAAATGGTGTCCTAATTTCCAGTCTAAGAAGGTCATGTTGTTTTTATTTGGTTTTGGTTTTGGTTTTGGTGTTTGATTTTTCAAGACAGGAGTTTCTCAGTGTACTGGAACTTGCTCTGTAGACCAGGCTGGTGTCGATCTCACAGAGATCCACCTGCCTCTCTGCCTCCTGAGTACTGGTATCAAAGGCGTGTGCCACCACAACCCAGCCTAGATCATGTTGTTTTCACTGTACCTCTCTAATTTCCATGATATCTTCCAGGATATTAAATTGTATTTATAAATTAAGCCCAACATCCCTAGTTAAGTTACATCTTTATTACTTTACTTTTAGAAATTTTGAAAAAATAACTTTTTTAAAGGCTCCAGAATTTTGGCTCCATTTGTTTGGTTATGTGACAAGACTTTTTATCTTTTTGCTTCATATTGCCAGAGGCCTATCATAAAAAGACCATCAATATCTGTTCTTAGATAGCAAGAACAAATAAACCATTTGAACACTGTATTCTACTTTCACGTCTGTGTTCTTTAAGTGTATGAATGACTTGGAAGCTCACAGGGAATGAATTGACAACCAGAGAGCCTACATGGGACAGACGTAGGCCCTCTGCATATATGTCGCTTGGTCACCATTAAATGACTTGCAAATTGTATTATAGATCATATTTATACGATTATTCTGTTGGGTTTTTTTTGCATATTTTTTTTTATCAGTTACATTTTATTAACTCTGTATCCCAGCCATGTCCCGATCCCTCATTCCCTCCCAGTCCCTCCCTCCCTCCCTCATCTCCACCATGCCCCTTTCCAAGTCCACTGATAGGGGGGACCTCCTCCCTATTCATCTGATCCTGTTTTATCAGGTATCTTCAGGACTGGCTGCAAAGCCCTCCTCTGTGGCCTAACAGGACTGCTCCTCCCTTCGGGGGTGGGGAGACCAAAGAGCCAGTCATTGAGTTCCTGTTAGAAATAGTCCCTGTTCTCCTCACTTTGGGAAACCAATTGGTTACTGAGCTACCACAGGCTACATCTGAGTGGAGGTTCTAGGTTATATCCATACATGGTCCTTGGTTGAATGTCAGTCTCAGAAAAGACCCTGTGCCCAGATATATTTGGTCCTTGTGGAGCTCCTATCCTTTCCCCATCAGACTAACTCCCCTTCTTTCTTATGATTCCCTGTACTCTGCCAAAGGTTTGGTCATGAGTCTTTGCTTTGAAAACACTGCTAGTTAGAGTCTTTCAGATGCGCTCAGTAGACTCCTGTCATACGTTCAATGCACATCCCATCTGTCTTTCTAAATGAGGATTGATCATCTTACCCCATGTCCGCTCAATTGATTATCTTTTTTAGGTGTATAGATTTCATTATGTTTATCATATCTTATAGGTTTATATAAGTGAGTATATCCCATGTTTGTCTTTCTCCTTCTGGGATATTTCACTCAGAATGATCTTTTCTAGATCCCACCATTTGCCTGCAAATTTCATGATTTCCTCCTTTTTGATTGCTGAGTAGTATTCCATTGTATAAAAATACCACAATTTCTGTACCCATTCCACCGTTGATGGACATCTGGGTTGTTTCCAGGTTCTGGCTATTACAAATAGAGCTGCTATAAACATGGTTGAGCAAGTGTCCTTTTTGTGTATTCTGTTGGTTTTAAAAAGTTTTTTAAATTGGAGTTGAATTGTAAAATAAATAGGTAAATTACAGGCTGCAGTGTGTATATTTAATAAAGTACCCAACATTTGTTGGGGGGTGGTGAAGTAGAAGTCTGTGTTTTTAAATTCCTAAGAAATTATCTGGTATTTGTATCAGAATTATTCACAATTAAAAGTCATTCTTGTCCATTAATAAAAATCATTTATGTGAAGCTTTTGGTAGGTTCTGGGCACAGGACAAGTGCACAGAAATTACTTGTTATTATAATGACACATATATTCTATTCTCTTCTCAATTTTCATACTGTTTTGCCTTTTATCATTTTTATGATGTACACTAATAGATTTAGGACTCCTACATGTTCCATATAGCTTCAACCTAAGTACAAATTAAAAATCTATTGAAGTAGAAGCCGGTTTAGGGTGACACAATTTGAATTTTAGTCTTGGTCTCTCTGTTTGCCTTGATACACAAATGTATTTGTGTATGTGAGAGTGTATGTATGTACATATATGTGTGTGTTAGTATGTGAGTGTACGTTTATACACATGTATGGTTAACATGTGAATATCTTCTTTAAGTAGTCCACTTATTTTTTTACTGATTGTGGAGCTTATGAATGGGCTTGACCAAATGGCTAGTGAGCTCCGGAGATCTTTCTGTTCCACATGCCAAACTGCCAACCCTGCTGCCACAATGGGGGGATTACAAGCCCATACGCCTGGCTTTTATAGTAAGTGCTGGGGATCTGAGCTCACGTCCTCATGCTTCCACTTCAGGCACTCCACAAACTGAGCCATCTCCCATTTCTTTTTCTTTTTCAAAAAAAAAAAAAAAAAATATATATATATATATATATATATATATATATATATATATATATGTGCTCTGTCTGCATGTACATTTGCATGCCAGAAGAGGGCACCAGATCACATTATAGATGGTTGGGAGTCACCGTATGGTTGCCAGGAATTGAACTCAGGATCTCTGGAAGAGTAGACAGTGCTCTTAAGCTCTCTCCAGCAACCAAACCATTATTCTTAAGAAAGAGGAAATACTACTTTTTATTTTGGTATGTGCTATTGTGTATTTGAGTTCCTTTGCTAGGTCCTGTCCTTTTTGTTTTTGCTGTATTGTCACATGTTTGTTTTTGTTTTTGAAGAGAGTCTTACAGTGCAGCCTACACTGGCCTGGAACTTTGTTGCTATACTGCTGGCCTCAGTCCTGACTCTGCCTAAGACTTAACAGCTACCAACACATGCAGCTACTGTGCTCTCCTGTTTGTAAACTCCTTCAGAGCAGAGTTTGTGCTTTTCTTTGTTTCAAGGTTTTCAGGAGTCGACATGTTACTGCTTTGTTGTGTTTGCTTCTGGGTCTCAGTTGCATGAACACAGGTGAACGCCACATGATTTTTTTTTAGGGATGAGATTTTACTGTGGTTGGTCTGGAATTCCCTATGTAGACCAGGCTAGCCTTGGACTCAAGCTTTACCTACCTCTGCCTCCTTTGTGCTGGGATTAAAGGTGTGCACTGGGACAGTAATTTTTGTGTTTCAAAGAAAGTTAACATAAGAGTACTTCTTCTTGAAAAGCAAGCCGTATATTATTTTTAGCACTGGAAGGAATACGTTTATCTATTAGTTGTAACTTATTAACTTCCTGAAAATTTATGTCTGGAGCCTTAGGTCTGTTGAGTGCATGTCCAGGAAGTTGTTTTTTGGTTTTTGGTTTTTGTTTTTCTTTTTTCTAAGATTTCTTGATTATGTATACAATGTTCTGTCTGAATATACACCTGCATGCCAGAAGAGGGCACCAGATCTTATTATAGATGACTGTGAGCCACCAAGTGGTTCCTGGGAATTGAATTCAGGACCTCTGGAAGAACAGCCAGTGCTCTTAACCTCTGAGCCATCTCTCCAGCCCCGTCCAGGAAGTTTTGACCACCAGTTTTAATATTTATTGTGAGACTGCTAGTATTATAATGATATATAAATATTCAGATGCTTTAATATGAGATTAGGGAGGAAACTTTCTTGAACAGTTATGTTTTCATGTACTCCCATTTCATATAATTTAACAAGAGCCCTAGAAGACAGGAATAAAGTTTTATCGTACTTACAAATTATGAAGTTGAGGGTGAAACCAAGAAAAATGCATAAAAATCATAGTGATTAGGGACAAAATGGCCCAGTGGATAAAGGTGCTTGCTGCTAACCCAGTGAGCTTTGTTCAGTTCCTAAAACCTACATAGTAAAAGTAGAGAGCCAACTCCCAGAAGTTGTCCTCTTAATTTCCACATATACTCTTGAAAAAATATTTTTAAATCACAGGAGTTACCTATAGCTATTGCATCTTACCTCAGTTTGTGCATTTTCAAAACTCATGTTCCATTTCTGTTGCACTTGGTAATTAAATTTCCAGTTTCCAAGTAATTTCAAGTTTTGCTGTTCAAATTTTATAGCTAGGTATAAAATTTACATACCTAAGAAAATAGAGCTCATGTTAGAAGTCAATTCTTGAACCTTGTAAATGCTTACTTCAGGTACAGATTGCTTTGCAATCCTGTTAAATAAAAGCTACTCAAGTGAAATAGAAGTCTGCTGTTAACCATTGTAATTGTAACCAAAATTTTAAAAGGAAAGACTGTTAAGTTGCATAGAGAGTTGGAGCAGGCAAGGTATCGTGGCACATGGCCTTTAATCCCAGCACTCCAGAGGCTAGGGCCAATCTGTTCTATATAGCAAGAGCCAGCAAGAATTACACAGTGGGAGGGAGGGAGGGAGGGAGGGAGGGAGGGAGGGAGGGAGGGAGGAAGGAAGGAAGGAAGGAAGGAAGGAAGGAAGGAAGGAAGGAAGGAAGGAAAAGCTAACCACAGAAAAGAGAAGAGTTAAGTTTGGCTACAGAAAACAGTCTATATTTGGGTGTAGTGGCTTTTCCATATACGTTTAGCTTCTTTGGAGGCTAAAGGAAGAAGTTTGAAGCCAATTTGAACAGCTCATTGAGATTTCATTTCTAGCTGGGCATGATGGTATTCACATTTAATCCCAGCACTCTGGGAGGCCAAGGCAGGCCGATCTCTCTGTGAGTTTGAGACCAGTCTGGTCTACAAAAAAGAAAAAGATCAGACTGGCAGCACACACTTGAAAACCCTATACCTCAAAAGATGGGTGAGAAAGATAGTGAGTTTGAGGCCACCCTGGGCAACATATCAAGGTTTCACCTCAAACAAAGACAAGATTTAAAAGAAGAAGAACTAGCAAATGAGAATAGAAGAACCAGCTAGTTCTGAGTACCTGCTGTAGATGTTCATAAGTCTGCTTGCCTTCTGAGGTTTCTTACCTTGGCATGCACCTCCTATGGCATGCACTTACCCTGAGAGCAGTCAGAACAACACAAAAGAAAGAAAACCACATTAAGAGTGAGTAAACCTGCCTTTGGCTGTCCTATTTTAACAGGTTGATCCAGCAGATTAAATGTTGATTAATTAGACATTTATTCAACTACTAAGGCAGCGTTTGACTGCCACAAATCTTTGGAAAACGAACAAATTGGGTTTTAATATGTAAATGGTCTGTTGCCAGCCTTATTTGCCTAATATCTTTAAGGATTTGTTTTTATTCTATTATATGTGTATGAGTGGTTTGCTAGCATGCAAGCAAGTCCACCAGGTGTGTGTCTGGGGAGGACAGAAGAGAGTATGAGCTCTCTTGGTATTAGAGTTATTAATGGTTGTGAGTCACCATGTCGGTAATGGGAACTAGACTTTGGTTCTTTGCAACAGCAGCAAATGCTGTTAACTACTGAGCCATTTTTCCAACTCCTGTGTGATTGCTTTTAACAAGACATGTAAAGTCATATTAAAGGCACTTTTTTTAAAATTTAAAATAGTTTTTTTCATACAATATGATTTCCCTTCCCCAACTCCTCCCAGATTTCTCCTAGTTCCCTAGCCATCCAAATACATCCCCCCACGCACACATAATTTACAAAAACTTGAATAGAGCCAGTCATCTTATATGTATAGAAATAAAATCTCAAGATGGTGAGATTCTCTGATATTTCCCAGCTAATAATGGTGATCACAATGTAAATACACCTCAGAGCCCCTTGTAATTACCTCTGTTTCATTGTTTTAATTAGAAGAACTAATATCTGTGTGTGATCAGAAAAATTTGTGGTACATTATTTTGTTTATAAGTTCATTATAAGGAGGTGCTGGAGAGATGGCTTAGCAGTTAATAGCACTGGCTGCTCTTGGAATAGACCAGGGTTCAATTCCCAGTACCCACAAAGTGTCACACAGCTGCCTATAACTCCTGTTCCAGGGGATTTGATGTCCTCTTCTAACCTCCACAGGGGCACATGGCCAATAGACATACATGCAAGACAAAACATTCATACAATAAAAGTAAATAAAAATACAAAACTTAAAAACGATAAATTCATTATATATGTCTCACAGAATACTCTTACTAGTCCTTTGAGGTTTAGATGATATGGTAATTCAAAAGCAACCTTGTTAAATTGGGTCTGGAAAGAATTTGATTGTTGTATATTATTTCCCAGGTTTAAAACTTTGGTTTGATCAGTCAATCAGTTTAATAATAAGGTGTTTTCTTGTTACCTGTGCAGCCAAATGGACGAACTGTTGAAGTACCCGAGGATGAAGCTGTTAGAACTCCCCGAAGTATAACAGCAAAGCAGCCACCAGAGACAGATAAGAAAAATGAAAAGGTAAGCTTGGGAACATATGTATGCAAAGTTTTTAATAAAGAGAGTGACATAAAAATTGTGCTTTCATATTTGACAGGATTGTATAGCTTCCATTTAAGGAAACTGCAGAATCTAACATCATGTTGGATGGGTGGTGAGCGTTAAAAAAAAAGTTTAAAGAAGACTGTGTCACCAAATATTTTAAACATTAAAGTGGCATTAGTAAATGTTCATTATGCCAAAAGTAATTTGTGACTTGAATACCTTTTGTTTGAGTGAGGTTCTGACTTTATAGGTTACTTCTGATACAAATCTTAACATGATTCTATATAATAGAATTATGTTACTCATGATAATGTACTTTGTAATATAAAAAATGCTTAGCAGAATTGTCCAGTGGTGTTGTTTAAATAGCTTTCCCTTGTTAAGGAAACTGAATCATCTACCTTTTAAACAGTTGACTTTATTTAACAATAATTCTATGTTGAGATGATTATTTAAATGGTTTGGATAAGGGCTGGCCATGTGACTTAGCAAATAAAGGCATTTGTCACCAAGCCTGAAGACTTAAGTTCAGTCAATCCCCAGAACTCACCACCATAATAGGATAAATTGTCCTCTGACTTCCACAAGTGCTTGTACACAAGTGTGAGTATGTGTATTTACATGCTTGTGGAGACCAGAAGAAGACATTGGATATCCTTGGAGCTGGAGTTATAGAGGGTTGTGAGCTGCCCATTGTGTGCAACTAGGAATTGAACTTGGGTCGTTTGGAAAAGTAAAGATTGCTCTTAATCGCTGGGCTGTCTCCAGCCTGAAGAAGTTTGAGTTTTGTACCAAGTAATTATATTTTAGGTTATAATACTGGCTTTCTTTAAGTAAGCCTTATAGATAAAACTTGGTCTAGAAAGGAAAAATATATGTATACACATATGTTACATATGGAGAGTTAAAGTGAGCTTATGTGTGTAAAGCAGATTAAACTACTATAGTTTTCTAGTTTTTTTAATATATTTTAATGTCTCTGTTTTTAGAGCCTAGACTAGCTTCAAACTTATGATCCTCCTGCCTCTACCTTTATAATGCTGGGATTACAGGTGCATGCCACCACATGTAGTAATTTTCTAGATTTTTGTTTTGATATGGAGTCAATCAGTGCCTCGTTGATATTAGTTTCTGGTAGAGATGGTGTAGGGCAATTATATTAGACAGGTACTGTGCTAGATAATTATTGAAGGGTTAGAGAGATAATACTAGGTATTTTTGTTTGTTTGGTTGGTTTTGGTTTTCTTTGAGGCAGGGTTTCTTTATGTAGCTCTGGCTGTCCCTGGAACTCATTCTGTAGCCCAGGCTGGCCTCAAACTAAAAGATACACTTGGCTTTGTTTCCTAAGTGCTGGCTTTAAAGGTGTGTACCACTATTGCCTGACTATATTTTTACCCTCAGAAAGATTACAGTCTACTTAAGGAAAGGCAAACAGAGAAGCTATCTGGTAAGACAAACAGAAGCTGTCTGGTAAAATTAGGGTCTTTGGTGCTAGGTATTCAATGGAGAATGGAAATGTAAAGACTGACTTGCTAAACAGTGTGGCACATGCCTTTAATTCAGCACTCTGGAAGCAGAGGCAGATGGATCTCTGTGCCACCCTGGTATACATAGTGAGTTCCAGGCCAGCAAGGGCTACATAGTCAGACTCTGTCTTAAAAAGAAAGGAAAGAAAAAAAAAAAGATAAAATACTGACTTAATTAAGATGGATAGTATTTCAGTAACTGGAAGAGGGAAGCCAGTTTTGGAGGAAAAGAATCAAATAAGCATGGATGTTATTCAGATGAAACAAATGGACATAAAGTTTGGTAAGTGAATCCCTGAGAAAGGCACCCTAAGGACTCTTTGAATCCCTGAAAACAAAACTATTTGCATAGTAATTATACACTATTTGCCTTTTTCATTGTGTTGATATTTGCACTGATGGTGCCAGAACAGTGGGTGAAATTGCTGGATCTTTACCATTTACTCAAGGCAATAGCACTAAACTACTGCTGGTCTTTGATATTATTTATTTATTTGCTTGTTTTTCCCTCTGTGTAGCCTTGGCTGTCCTGGACACACTTTGTAGACTCGGCTGGTCTTGAACTCACAGAGATCCGCCTCCTTCTGCCTCTCTGAGTGCTGCTATCACAGGAGTGTGCCACTGCGGCCAAACGGCTGCTTTGTCTTACTGTTCTGTGCTCCATTTTGGAGAAAGAAAGTTTGCCAGTTTCAACTTAAGAGTGCTTTATCAAGGATGCAATAAAAAATGATTGTTAATTCTTACTCAGTATTTGTTACTACGTTGTGTGTGCGTGCGCGTGCATACGTGTAATCAGGATAATTTGCAGAAAGAAATCAGTTCTCTCATTCTGCCTTGTATGTTCTATGGATTGAACTCAGGTTGTCAGACTTGGAAGCAAGCACTTTTACCTGATGATCCATCTTGTCAGCCCTAAATTTTAAAGTTCATGGTTTTAACTATTCTGCATGGTGAAATGTGACTGTGTATAAAAGTATACTGCATACTTAGAACAGGTGTCTTAACACTTGTACGGTGAATCATAAGCTAAAGTAGCAACTTATCTCATATTCTGTTTTCCTTTGACATAATGATTGATAAACAGCATTGGCTTTTCAGACTTGGGTATCTGTCTGTATTTTCTCAAGAATAAACAAAATGAAACTGGGCATGGTGGTGCATGGCAGTGATCCTAGCACTTGGGAGGCAGATCACTGTGAGTTCAAGGACAGCCAAGGCTACACAGAGAAACCCTGTCTCGGGGGGAAAAAATTTATACCATCATGTCAAGAAAAATAAGATAGTGTTTACTGCAAATGATAAAAGGAGTTGTCAAATGAAAATTAGAAATTTGGAAGATTGAGATTTAATACAATGACGTTAACAACTTCTAGTACTTAAAAAAGTACTAGAATATGTACTTTTTAAAATATGAATTTTTTTAAAAAAGCTTGGAATGATGGGACATGCTTTTCAGGCCAGAATTAGGAGGTAGAATCAGGAGGATTAGAAATTAAAGGGTAGTTTCAACTGAGCTAAGTGACTAGTTCAGTTTGAGATCCTGCTATATGAAATGCAACTATGAGATCCTGTCTCAAAAGAAAGAAAATCTCTTAATATTTCATAAGATTTGTGTAACTTAGTGAACAAGTATTTTGTAGTTGGCCAATACAGAGTCATGTATAGGCCAGGCATCATAGTATAAACCTTTCATCTCAGCACTGAAGAGGCAGACAGATCTCTGTGAGTTCGAGGCCAGCTAGGGCTATATAGTGAGACACCCTGTCTTTAAAAAAATCATTCAGCCAGGCGTGGATCCCAGCACTCAAGGAGGCAGAGACAGGTGGATCTCTGAGTTCGAGGCCATCCTAGTCTACAAAGCTAGTTTAGGACAGCCAGGGCTACACAGAGAAACCCTGTCTTGAAGAAGAAAAAAAAGATCATTAAACATTCATTCAAAGTTAATTTTAATACAATGTGGCATGAATTTTTTTTTAAGATTTATGTGTAGGGTGTTTTGCTTGAGTGTATGTAAACGTGTGTGTGTGTGTGTATGTATGATCCTCTGAAACTTAGTTACAGAGTTTCTTCTCTAAAAACCCTTCATGCTTTCTCAGTGATCTTAGAAGACACTTCACAGTTGTTGTTTTAAAGTATATGTGTATATTTGTGTGCCTGTGTAGGTTTATGCACACTGTGTGTGAAGGTGTATGAGGAGGCCACACAAATCCTCAGAAGCTGGAGTTACAAATAAGTTGTGAATCACCAACATGGGTGCTAGGAACCAAACTTGCAAGAACAATAAGCCTCTTTCCATCTCCCACACTCCACGTCAGTTTTGAATCTGACGTAAAAGACTTGCTTGTGGAACTAGCCTGATTTCAACTTAACCTTTCTCAGCTCTAGTCATAGTGATTTGCTGTCTTTTTTTAAAAAATAATTTTTTAAAAGTACTAAACTGGTCATGATTGTGCACACCTTTAATCCTAGCACTCAGGAGGCAGAGGAGCTCCAGAACAGCTAGAGTTACACAGTAAGACTCTCTCTCAAAAAAACAAAACAAAAAACACAGCCACAGTCGAATTATATATTTTCCTCATTTCTAAAAGAAATCTTGTGTCTTTTAATAATTTGTTGTTACTGTTGTTGGTTTTTGTTTTTCAAGACAGAGTTTCTCTGTGTAGCCTTGGCTGTTCTAGGATTGCTTTGTAGACCAGGCTGGCCTCGAACTCACAGCAATCCACCTGCCTCTGCGTCCCAGAGTTCTAGGATTGCAGGTGTGCATCACTCCGCCCGGCTCCTTTAATAATCATTATTTCCTTTTTTTCTTCTAACCCTGGAAACACTAATCTGATGGTCAGAATTATTGGAAAAGGGAAATAATTCTCCCTTCTCCATTGGATTATATCTTTGTGTGGGCTAGGGGTATAACTCAGTAATAGATCATTTGCCTACCCTGGGTTTAAGCCCCGACACCATAAAGTAAAACTTACACAAGTGCACACACTTGTGAATGTCTCTGGAGTTTCTTCATGATCCACATTCAAAACAAATTACTGCCATAAGTTTCACACAGAAGTAGTTAAATTAGTTACACAAACAAACATTAAAGATATTTGAAATTCATATAATTCATATAATGCTGCTCTCACATTGTCATTTTGTTTTGAAAATACCGCTAAGTAGATATAGTTATGCTTATAGATAGTTGTGATTATTTTGAAATACAGTAGCATAACTAACTAGATAAATCCTTAGTGTCTAAGAGTGTCATCTGACCAAGAGGTTTGAGAATTCTCACCAAACAAAATAATTCCAAAACAGCATACATTGACACAAGCATCAGCTAGAACAATCTGTAGCGATACTGAATGTCTCCTATGTGCACAGAGTACTTATTTGTGTACCTTTGTGGTTTTCCTTGTGTGATGTATCTTAGAAATTATACTTTAAGTCAGAGATTTACAAGTTATAGTTGCTTTTCAAGTGTGTACACACTTTTAAGTATTTAAATGAGTTTACTTGGGCTCATAATTGAATGTTGGAACTACTTATTTCAGGTTTTGGGTAACTCCTAATTAGATTTTTAGAATTCTCCAAACTTGTCTCATATCCATTATGATTTCTTAAATTATTCATTATATTCTGTGTGTATATATAATGAATAAATGTCTCACATATATAAATCTTTACTGGCTTTCATTTTTTGAAACAAGGTCTTACTGTGTAGGCCTCTGTACTCTTATTTACTGTATAGACCAACAGCCTCAAGCTTATACAATTCTGCCTGCCTCTGCCTTGTATTAGATTTTGGCATAACTGATGTCCACTAACATCAGTATTCAGTTCAAAAATGGCATCTGGTTTTTTGAGACAGGGTTTTTCTGTGTGACAGAGTCTTGGCTGTCCTGGACTCAGTTTGTAGATCAGGCTGGCCTTGAAATCATGGAGATCCTCTCTCTCTCCCAAATTCTGGGATTAAAGGCATGTGCCACTATGCCCAGTTAAAGGCTGTTTTTTGAATTGACATACAGTATTTGTACTTGTTTATGGAGTTTAATAACCCAGTATACATAACGTGATTATGAAATTCGAGTAATCAACCACTTTTCCAGTATTTGTTTTGAAAATGTATAATTAATTGTTGTGGACTATAGTTAACATTAACCTGTGCTTAAAGAACATTAGAGCTTCTAATTCTGTGTGCCTGTCAGTCACCCTCTGTCATCTTTCCCTATACTTCATAGCCTGTAGTGAGCTCTATTCTACTTTATATTTTCATGTTACTAACTCTTAAAAGCTCACAGTTGAAACGCAGTATTTCATTTCCTTGAATATATATCTAACCAGAGTGCTGCTAGTTTATGTAGTAGGTCTATTTTCATTTTTGAGAACTCCCCGTAATGATTTTGGTACTATATCAGTCTACATTCCTACCAATAGTAGAGTTCTCTTTGTTTATAGCTTATCATCATAGGTGCTCATGCATGTGTGTGTGTAGGCATGTGTGTGCTACAGCATATGGATGTGTACGTCAGAGGACAGCTTTTGGAAGTGGATTCTCTCGTATCTTGTAGAGGCAGAGTTTGTCCTGTTTCTGCCCCCCTGCATGCTCCTGTCTCTACATTCTCGTTTTGCAAGAGTCATGGGATTAGAGGTGCATGCCACTATATATTACATGGGTTCTGCGGGTTCTGAATCAAATATTGTATCATTGGCCTTGCATTACAAGCGCTTTATCTGCTGAACCATCACACCAGCCCTTGTTTTCTTGGTAAGAGCCATTCTAACTGAGGTGAAATAATATCTCACTGTAGTTTTGAGTTGCATTTCCCTGATGATTGCGGTGTTGCTCATTTCTTCGTGTACTTACTGGCCATATGTCATCTTTTCAGAAATGTCTGTTTAGATCATTTCCATTTTTAAATCAAAGTATTTAGGATTTTTACTGTTAGGTTGTTTGGACAAGATTTAATAATCTGAGTCTATAGTGGAATATGACAGCAGCGAAATAGGGTTGGGAGTATAGTAACAAGAAAGGTAAACTTGTGCCGAAGGTTCCCCCTAGAAGTCTTCGCCATGGTAGAGAGTTCCTTAAAAGTGTAAGACAGTAACTGAGACCTTAGGGCACAGGCCTGTAATCATAGCTGCATGGGAGGCCTAAGCAGGAAAATCAGCAAGTTTACGGCTTGCCTGTGCTACACAGTGATTGAGGACCAGAGATACAATTCAGGGGCAGAGTGCTCACATAACATGATTTCACGCTACACAAAAGAAATTTTTCATATCAGTAAGATGACCGAGGTAAATAACTACGTATTGCAAGTTTATCTTAAAGCTTTACATGCATCTGGGCACAGTGGCACATGCCTGTAATCCCAGCACTCAGGGAGGCAGAGGCAGGTGGATCTCTGAGTTAGAGGCCAGTCTGGACTACAGAGCAAGTCCAGGACAGCCAAGGCTACACAGAGAAACCCTGTCTCAAAAAAGCTTTACATGCATATACAGTCTCATCTGAATGTACGTTTTTGGTTTAAAAACAAAACAAAACAAAAAATCTTGAGATACTGGTAAAGTTAAAGTATATTTAAATCTAGTCCAAGGTGATATTTACTGACAAATAAATCTTAGTATACTCATGAATATAATTTTATCCTTTTTTTTCCCCAGTTTCTATCCTTTAGGAGGGGGAGGGCTGGGAGAGAGGCGAGAGCGAGTGCATGAGAATGTATGTGTTTATCGCTCAGTGTAAGCTTAGAGGGGCATGGATAAGGGGTTATTTATTTATAGGAGTGTGGGCATCCAGGGACTGTACTGCTGAAGAAAATGTCTCTTCCTTCCCGTTAGAAACCATTAACTGTCTGAAATAAGTCAGAGAGGGGCAGAGCATTATAGGTACTTCACTCTGTGATGGAATGTTGACAAGCCCCATCTTACACAGGTCTTGTGAAAAAAAATACTGGGGTTAAAGAGTCTTATTGTGTCTGAAAAATACTTCCCCACTTCTGGCTCTCATATCCTTTCTGCCACCTCTTCTACAGTGTTCTCTGAGCCCTGGAGAAAGTGATACAGATGTTCATGTAGGGCTAAACATTTCAGTCCTTATTCTCAATATTTTGAACAATTTTGAGTCTCAGAAATAACCACTGCCCATTGCAAAAAGAAGCTTCTCTACCAAAGCTGACAGCAACCCTAATCTGCTACATAAACAAATATTTGGAAGGCATTTTGACAGGTACATCATGTTTATTTAACAAAAAAACTGTAGTAGCTTCCACCAAGGCATATGACCTTATCCTCACCACAGCCTTTTTAATTTAACAGTACCACGTGTGATTTCCCTCTGTAGAGCAGGCCTTTAGTCTAAATAGCAGTTGGTTACTCTCATACCAACCAGGCCACTATTGCACCAGTGGGCACAACTTGCCTGGCAGATCAGAATAGCATTCAATGTCCACAGCTGAGTGAGCAGAGTTGATGACACTTCTCCCCAGCAGAGTCTACATTTAGAACTGGGCCTTATTCCTAGTTTCACACTTAATAATAACACATGATCGTAGACATTTTCTGTAGTCTCCTTATGGCCTCAATTTCTATTTGTAAAGGAAGGGTGTGTACTATAATTTCTGGAGACATACTATCCATTATAGCAACCACTTGCTATATTGGATAGTGAATATTTAAAATGTAACTCATCTGAATTGAAATTAGGTATAGTATACACTATGTTTCAGACAAAGATTAGTCATGATTACAACATATCAAAGATTTAGATTACGCTCTTTCATACTGTCATTAATAATTCATCAAAATAGTCTTTAACAGACTGAGTTTGTTTCTACTCTGGACTGTAATAGATACTCAGTGTGCTCTTTCTTTTCTTTTGAATTGTAATGACAGAGACAGATAAGTAGTATAGTGAGAAAAGGGGGGTGGGGAATGACTGCTGATGGATTCAAGGTTTCTATGTACGGCTAAAGAAAATTATAATATTTTACAAGTACTTTGAATGTACTAAACCCACTGAATTTTTTTTTTGAAGTAGATATGAACAACCTGGTAAATATAATAAAGCAGCATACTAAACATGATACATAATAATGAAGTCATTCCAAAAAAAAAAAGAGCCAAATGCAGATGCAGATCAGTTATGAAGACAATAGCACAACTTGTAAAAGTGTTTTTAAAAAAAATATACTGTCATGTAAAAAAGTTTTTACTGAGTTTCAAAGTTCATACCATACAGCTGTCCTGCAAATCTCTATATGGTATTGGCACCTGGAACCATACAGATACCCTTATATATAAAATGTTACTGTATTTGTAATATCTATTATGTATATCCTCATACTTTTAATTGTGTCTAAATTATTTACAGTACTTAATAATACGTAAGTGCTATATAAATAGTTTTTGTACTGTGTTGTTCAGGGAATGCTGATGAGAAAACAATCTCCACAGAAGCATTTTATTCCCTCATTTTCAGTGTGAAGTTGGTTGAAACTGTAGATGGGAAACTCACAAGTATATAAAGTTATTTGCACGTTGTTTATAGATGCCGTCTATTCAGCTCCCTTTTCTTATTGTTTATTCATATTATAAATATCTTGTAGTTAAAATGCCACCTGTATCTTAAAGATGGTATACAGTAGTGAGTGAATAGCCAATCTCAATATATAACTAAATTAGTGACAACAGTATATATGTAACTTGCTCTTTAAGGCTGAGTGTGGTAGTGCACACATAGAATCCAAGTGTGCCTATAGTGTAATCCCAGCACTCCCTAAGGAAGAGGCAGGAGGGTTAGTAATTCAGGATTATCCTCTGCTGTGTTTGAGGTCAGCCTGGGGTAAAGGAGAGCTTATCTCTGTCTATACCTACCTACCTATTACAAGTTACTTACTTTGTATCCCAGCTATAGCCCCCTCCCAGCCCCACCTTCCTTCCCTCTTCTCCCTGGTGCCCCTTCTCTAGTGCACTGATAGAGGATGGCCTCCTCCCCTTCTATCTGACCCTAGTCTATCAGGTCTCATCAGGACTGCTGCATCTTCTTCTGTGGCCTGGCAAGGCTGCATTCCCCCCCCCCCGGGGGGGTGACCAAAGAGCTAGCCACTGAGTTCATGTCAAAACAGCACCTGCTCTCCTTACTAGGGAAACCACTTGGACACTGAGCAACCTATGGGCTGCTTATCTCAATTTAAAAAAACAAAAAAGCGCACCAAAACCCTACCATATTGTTAATGTTACTTCTTTTCTGGAGACACCTATCTTAATACGGAAATCATGTGGCATTTTGGTCAAGCTTTTGAAAGAGAATATAAAGTTAGCAGGCAGAAGTTGGAAGACTATCCCAGAATTTATGTATCTTATGTTGGTATTTTTGTCTTTATCAGATTGTAAAACATACAGTCTAAGGGATTTTTTCATTTTTTTTCCATGTTGCTTTGAAACTGATCAAATATTCCCCACTTTATGCAGTTGACTCATTGGTTTGTAGTACACAGGGTTTATTAGCAATGTACCTTATACAATCAAACCATTATTTGGTACATAATTTTCCTTCTGAAAATAGCAGTGGGTTTTAATTTTAATTGCTCCTAGAACAGTATATTACAGTATTATATTTATGCTATAATTTAGGACACATTATGTATAAAAGTATAGTGTGGTTTGGGGGCCAAGCAGACCTTGTTTTAACTTCATTTACTAATTTAATGTGACCCAATAAGGCCTGTTTAATATTTAATTAATATTTCTACCTTCATTTTCTCATATCTAAAATGGGGTAATAACCTTCTGTGAGTACTTTTAAAAAATAAACAAATTACTGTAATTAGCATAAAGTAACCACTCAATAAATGATAACCTCTCATTGCCACTTAATATGCTAAGTTTTTAATCAAACTTAAATTTTTTTAGTTGTCAGTTTCATACATTTCATTATGTATTTTACTGACTCCTACCTTTTCAAAAACATAACAAAATAATAAGTAATATTCTATTTTACTATTTCAGTCAAAGAAAAATAAGAAGAAGTCAAAGTCAGATGCTAAAGCAGTGCAAAACAGTTCACGCCATGATGGAAAGGAAGTTGATGAAGGTATTTGAGCAAGGGAAAGGCCTATAGAAAATATTTAAATTTTTTTAACTGAGGTGTGTGGTATGTAGTGCTTTTTAATTGCCATAAATTTTATCATAAAGATCTGTGACGTTGTTAAGAAACACTTTGGTTATCTAAAGTCATTTAAGCATCCAGTGGTGCTTACTTACCTTTAAATTTATGTTTGCTCAATATTTTGAGCAATATAGAGGCCATTCATCTTGTCTTTGTTTCCTAAAAATATGGTTTGGAGTTTCCCATTTTCTTAAATATACCATTACTAAAAGGCTGTGTGCAAAATTCTTGAATAAGCCATTTATTATCATCACACCCTAAACTCATGTATTAGTAGCAGCTATAACTCTCCTGTCACCTGTACCCAACAGGATAAAAAGAAAAGAGATGATTCTTTTCTATCGCTTTTTCTAAACCATAGTTGACAAATTTTATTAAAAAAACAAAACTAGAATAAAAATAGTTTTTTGCCTAAAATAACATGAGATTAGAATAAATTCTTAGGGTAAATTAATATAATCAGCACTCTTGGTTTTTAGCTTAATATCTAAACTTATTTTATCTGCCCATCCCATTTTTTCCCTCAAAACTACAACTTTTTTGCTTTCCCCTTACTGAATAACATTTTTTTCTCGGGCTATGTCAGGAGCCTGGGAAACTAAAATTAGTCACAGAGAGAAACGACAACAGCGTAGACGCGATAAAGTGCTGCCTGATTCTGGTTCATTGGATTCAACTATCCCTGGGATAGAAAATGCCATCACAGTTACCACCGAGCAACTTACAACTGCATCATTTCCTGTTGGTTCCAAGAAGAATAAAGGTATATTAGTGGAACATAAGAGTGGTACATCAAATCAAACTCCTTTAAGTCAGATGTACAAAATATTATGTCACAATCTATTTTGATCTGCTAACATTGTGCTGATATACCCTTCTTCATGAGAGTATTGCGAACCACATCCTGGTTTACCTCATAACAGCAGTGTTGTTAATATTGCCTAATGAATGGCTTATTAAATTAAAATTTGCCTTTCTGCCTTGAGTCACATTAGAAAATGTTGCTTCTTTTCCTGTGTGTGTTGCTTTGCCCCAGTCCTCTTACATCTCCATTTCTTACAGTAGATAAGACATTAATTAAATGGAATATTTATCATCATTCTGCATGTTGGGCACTTGCATTCCAAGATGAAACAAGCATGTTCTAGTTAGTGCAGGTTCTGTCTGTCCACCCAGTTTTTGGTTTTGTTTTTGACAATTCTGTAGGTATTGACAAAGCTAGACTAAACTTCAAAAGTGATGGAGCCAATGTCCTTCCTACCACAAATTCAGATGCACAATCTCTCCAATATTGATAGCTACTTCTTGGTAGCACTTTGCATTGCTAACATTTTATCCTGAAGACACTAGTCTGCAAAGTGATGTTGTTCAACTTGCTGCAAAGTATTAGTTTATTTATTTGTCTTTTGTTAGTGACCTCCCTGTTTCTGTCCCTCGGTTGTTAGCAGATCACCTCCTTAGCCATGTTGCTTTATTTTTTCCTGCTAACTTAACTGAAATTTGTTGTCGTAGTACAGCAATGAGTTTTCCTTACCCATTCTCTGTCATATATTATCGATGCTTTTAGTTTTTTGTTGTTGTTGTTGTTGTTGTGACTCTTTTTACTGAATTGGGCATGCCTTCCTTGCTTGCATCTTGTATTTCATGGATATTTTGTGTTAGTTTGGTTTGGTTTTGGTACATTGTGATAATTATGCTTATTTTGTGCCAGAAAATTGGAATTTTTAAGTTAAAACATCTATTCTCACTTTTTACCATATTTCCTATGTTATATATAATCCCAAATCTGGCAATGTTCTTCTTAAGTTGATAATGCTTGCTTCTGGGATTATTGAAAAGGCAGCTCATACTGAGATGAGGCAAAGTTGAATCCAATTTCAGAGCTCAATTTTTCAGTTCCTACCTAAAAAAAACCTTCAGACACATTACAGAATAACAGGCCCTGTTAATATTTGGGCAGTATTCTAGGATTTAGCATTTTAATTGACTAAAAATGTGGTACGAAGAGATCTAATTCCCTGTGGACATTTGAAATATGTTGTAAAATCACTTTTTTCAATGTCAAAACTGGCACTTGAAGGAGCAATTTATTATAGATAACAATTGTATGTTCCTCCTTATTTAATGTGCATAGTGGCCTGTTTAGTATTAAATAAATTTTATTTCTATTTCAACCCAGGTGATTCTCATCTAAATGTTCAAGTTAGCAACTTTAAGTCTGGAAAAGGAGATTCTACACTTCAGGGTGAGAGAAATTACATATAACTTAAGCTGAAGGCCTGATAGAAACTTGGATACATGTCTCTTTCCTTACATGAATGATGTTAAAGGAAAGAAGGGATTAAAGTTATTTTTAATTTCTAAATTAATATGATCATAATCCAGAGATTTTGAAAAATGGAAACAGAGGCTCATTTGTACTCTGGGTTTGATATGTTCTAGCTCCTCCCCCTCCTATATATCAAAACATTTAATAGTAATTTATGTGCAGTTTTGCTTCTTGCTTGCATCATTTAAGCCAAGAGAGAAGGATCTTTAATGGGCATGAATGTAATATGGGCATATTTGGGATAAAAGACTTTACTGTGCATCCTAAGAAAATGTAGTTCTTATCAATTTTAACTGCTTCCTTGATGATATGTTGTGATAAATGAATATGGTATAAGATTATTGGGTGCTTCACAAACAAAAATAACCTGATTCATTCATTTCTTATCAGTGAAGCAAAAGCAGAGCAGTATGCCATCTTAAAACCAGAAGTGTCACAGTAAAAAAAGCACCTTCTCATTTCAGGCTTGTTCTTAACACTATTTATTGCTTGCTTTATGCCCATGTATCTCAATTCTGGCTACATGTCTAGAAAGCTAAAACACACAGACACATGAGACCTGGATTCTGTCTTTGAGATCCTGACTTTTTCAGTTGGTCTGGGCTGATACCATAAAGTCTATTTAAATTTCTCATTTGGTTCTAATGTGCAGTCATTATACATAATCTATATAAAAGTGTATTTAAGGAAAGAATATGTAACTAAGGAGAAGTCTTCATTTTCATAGTGGGTGAGTATGCAGAAATTACCAGAATGTGTTTTCATTTTGTCAATTTGCCATTGAGAAGCTGACTGCTCTGCATGTTACATTTTAAACCTGCTGCTGACTTTAAAATTAAGAAGGAGTCTGTTAGGTATTGTGGTGCATGCTTGTAATCCCAGCACTATAGAGGCAGAGGTAGGAGAACATGAAACTAAAAGGGATCTGTAGTAACCTTGTCAGAACTGTATAGTTTACCTTTTTACACTCGAGCTACTTAAAGGACAATAAGAAAAAAGAATACTAAGCCAATCTGTCATAGAAATTTGAAAATGCCCAAGAAATCATGTATCTGTTCTTAATGTTTACTTTCTTTTCTTTAAGTTTCTTCAGGATTGAATGAAAATCTTACTGTCAATGGAGGAGGCTGGAATGAAAAGTCTGTAAAACTCTCCTCACAACTGAGTGCAGTTGAGGAGAAGTGGAACTCTGTTCCACCTGCTTCTGCAGGCAAGAGGAAGACAGAGCCATCTGCTTGGACTCAAGACACTGGTGATGCTAATGCAAATGGGAAAGACTGGGGAAGGAATTGGAGTGATCGTTCAATATTTTCTGGCATTGGTAAGAACTTCTAGAAAAAAATAATTCACTTAAAATCGGTAAGCTGATATGTCTTGAATTTTTCGGGAATGGTGAAGGAAAGCCATCAGTAGACATATTCCTAAGCTGGGCATGGTAGTGCGTGCCTGCAATCCCAGCACTTGGAAAGTGGAGGCTGGAGGATCAGGAAGTTATCTTCAGCTGCATAGTGAGTTAGAGAATAGTCTGGCCTACATGGGATATTGTCTTTAAAAAAAAAAAAAAAAAAAGAGGAAGATATAATAGTGCTGCCATGCACAAGTAATAATGATAATTAACTTATCTCAGATCCTTTGCATAGAATAAAGCAGGTGGAACTAATGTGACTAACATCATTTACTCATAGAGAGTACTTTCACATTCTCTATCACATTTGCTCATCAGTATGGCTAACTGATAGAATTATATGTTCTTAGTGATGTCATAAATGTAATATGTGAGTAGATGTGATAGATTTTAGCAGTTTTATTGAGTCTAAATACTAGATAGAAGTTTATAGCATCCATTTTATTTTTATCGTCTGTAAAATATCTGTTATAATTATTTTTTCCCAGGATTTTAATGGTAAAAAATAATAGTTGAGCAGTTTGTTTCTATTGGGAGGTATTGTGTTTTAAGCAACATGTGCTTATATATTATAGAAAATAAACCTTTATTATAAATATAGAAAACTGCAAATAGGTAAGAGAAAGCATATTATCACACTACCCAGTGACAGCTACAGTTTTTGTATTTATGGGTTTTTCTCCACTGTGTATACTTTTACTGAACTAAATATGCATTTTTATGTTCTTTTTTTTCCCCATCCCCAAATTCATAAAAAAAAGTTTTAGTTGCTTTATAAGCATGTTTACTTAATGGCCTTGTGTATTATAACAGTTTACTCATCTATTTCTGTATCATTGGAGACGGACTTTTTAAAAACTGTTGGGTAATGTTAACATTTAGTATATTTGTTTAGGATATAATATTGGGAATGACTTGGGTTACAGAGTGTTCATTGTATTGTCAGTTACTCTCATACTTTCATTTTTAGTGTAAATGCCCGATTATGGTATTTTTACTTACCAAGATTGAACATTTTTTATTCTTCTGATTTGATAAGCAAAAATGTATAAATTATTTTGGTTGACTTTTACATCACTGATGCAATTAGACATTTTCCATTAATTAATTGATCATTTCTATCTTTTATCAGTTAACTATGTTCTTTGCCATTTGCCTAATGGCCTTATGCTGTTTTGTTGGCTTTTTAAATTTGAATTAAAATTCCTCAGATAGTAAATAAGTTACTTTTTCTTTTCTTTTTGGGTTTTTGTTTTGTTTTGTTTTATCAAACTCTGTAGCCCTACCTAGCCTAGAGAACTGTGTTGACAAGGCTGGTTTGGAACTCCCAGACAGTGTGTCTCTGCCTTCGAAGTGTTGGAAATACAGTTGTGAGCCACCATGCCACACTTGGCCATGCCCGTTTTCTCTGTTGTACTTATGGCAGGTATTTTTGATTACTTAGCATAACTTGGTGAGCATTGGGTACTCGAAGTTCTTACTCTGTAAGAAAAAAAAAAAAAAACACAACCTCTTCCTTTGCCCTTAGCTTTCCGGCCTTTAGAGACTAATGCCCTCAACAAGCAAACTATGATTTATTCAGTCATACTGTTCCAAGTTGCTCCCATCTCCTAGAAATACCAAAATCTGTTAACAAAGATAATCCCTAAATCTGTACCATCATTTTCAACAGAGAAAGGAGAACAAATTGCCTTGCTAAAAAATCCTCTTATATTTAGTTTTTAAAAATGACCAGGTTTTATGCAGTAATGTTAGGAACACTGACCTTGTAATATATTTCTAGTTTACTTACAGAAGCTATGTAGTTTCATTATTAGAACATAGATTACATAGTGTTTGGTTAATATTAAAGGTAAAGTTAAGCAACCTGTTAGATAGGTGGGCTTCCCTAGCTGGATTTAAGATTTTGTTAAAATTGAAAGAGAACTGTGTTAAGTTGGTGATGGATCAAGGAAAGGCAAGTATGACTGATCATGAGGACATGTGTGTCCTCCTTAGAATACAGTCATATCAGGTAAAAAGACATCTTTAAAATGTATGCTAGGGAATTTCTTGTTGTGTCAACATCATGGCCTGTACTTACACTAAGAACCTGGGATGCCACTAGCTGAGAAAGCCTTATAGGGCCACATGTTTATGTGGCCTGCTATCGGTCAGAGTATCATTCTGTTTTCAGAGAAGTAACTTGGAAATGTTAAAAAAAAGATAGCATGATATAGTCAAATGAAGACAGACTACTTAAGACAGAGCTATTGGGAGCTTATGAACATTTAGTTATGTAGCCTGAATGAGTCTCATATTTAAGTAATTGTGAGAATTGTTTGTAATGAATGTTGGATACCAAGTTTGGAGCCTAGTCTAAAGTAATTCCTTAAATTATGATAAATAATGATTGTGTAGTAGAAAGAGTAACCTTTGAAATTGACTTTAGGTTCCTCTTATAGTTAGGTAGTTTTCTAAGTATTAGAAAATCATTTGCCTCTGTAAAATGGCCTAGCAGGGTTGCTATAAGGATTAGTTTATAGCAGTTTATAAGGGAGCCACCCACATAGTAGACACTCAGTAAATAATAGCTATTGCTATTTTATTGGTTTTTGTTTTTAAGATAATCTTTAAATATTGCTATCATAGTTTTAAATCTGTACATCTTTCAAGTTTCATTGCAAATTGAAGGTTGCAAGTGACGTTCTTTATTTTGCCAGCTGCTTGGTCTAGTGTGGCTAGGGGGATGAGTGCCTCTCAACAGAACTCTGCTTCTTTTGCATCTCTCACACTTAACTCTGCTGTCTCTGGTATGTGAAAACAGTCTTTCATTTAGTTAACCAAAGCATTTTTGTTTACTTTTAAGCACTTGTTATCTGAAAAATTGATTAGCATCAAATCAACATAATTAATATATGTAATAGCATAGGTCTTTAAGTTGTGCCAGTGACTTAGATTCTATGGTCTGCCATTGGCAATTTATTAGCATAAATACTCCTAGAAGGCCTTCCTTTTAGGTTAGGACAGCGGTTCTCAACCTTCCTAATGCTACGGCCCTTTAGTACAGTTCATCATGTTGTGGTGACCCCAACCATAAGATTACTTTTATTGCTACTTACTATAGCTGTAATTTTGCTATTGTTATGAATCATGATGTAAATATCTGTGTTTTCTGATGGTCTTAGGCAACCCCTGTAAGAGGGTCATTCAATCCCCAAAGAGATCGTGACCCACAGATTGAGAACCACTGGGTTAGGTGGTTCTTGTGGCTGAATTTGGCATTTCTATTCACGCTTACTTGTTTACAAGTTTATAAATATGCCTCTCAAATTATATGGACAACACATACACAATAACTTTTTTTAGTACCTATTGAGTCAGAGTACACACTATTATTGATAAACTGTCAATCCAGCATCACCTAAATGGAGGTAGGTCTTATCTTAACCAACAAAAGCTACATATGTTTATCAAATATTACATAAGTAGGCGTGCACTTTTGATTTATACTACTTTATTCACAACACTTCCTATGGACACTTCATTTACTAATGATGTTACTTTATGGTTTTTGGAACACTAGCCTAGAACAGGGCTAGCAGATTCTGTAAAAGTAAATAAGAAGGAGCTCAGGTTTTGTGGGCCATTCTGTCGCTGTTACAACTATCAACTCAGTTCTGCCAAAGTAACAAGAAAGCAAACAGAGATAATATACAGGCAAATGAGTGTATTGCCCTTAAAACACTATTCATTTGACTTTTTTTCAACCATTTAAAAATATGAAATTCTTCTTGGTTCATGTGCCAATTAAAATCTGTGGTTGGAGTTGCTTACAAGATACAGTTTGCTAACCCCCGGTCTCATCACCCATAAGTACAGGAGAGCACGTTAATTGCTTCTTTCATTTGATGATACAACACAGATTGATACAATCAGATAGAGCAGTAGGGGCTACTGAAGTAATTTGGTTATATTTATGCAACTAAGTGGCTAATATGCTAAATATTACCACATTCTTAGGGTAATCTATAAATTTAATAAATTCTATATTAAAATATATTGCTGTTTTTCGTATGTAATTAGATAGACAGTAATCATTAGTTAAATGAAATGCTAGCAGTCTCATCTATATAACCAGGTATAAATTAGTGAGGACAATGAAGGAAAGAAGTGATTGTTAGTCTTATACTAACCAAGGACCTATACCTCTTAAGCATTTTTTCCTGTCAATGGCTCTGAATCCAAGTGACTATCAAGAGTCACCTAAGGACTCTTAATACACAGAAATTCTGATTTGGAAGCTCTTGTGTGTATGTGTGTGTCTCTTTGTGCACCTGACAGAATGCTTTCATTTGCACTCTTAATTTGTAGCCATAGGGCAATGAGTTGACCTTACTTTCATGGACTATTATGCCCCAAAACTATATTCAGATTTTTGTACAAAGTTCTGGACATTGGGCCACCACTGCTTTCATCAAATTCCTAAGAATCCTTGTAACTCTCATCCTACCTTTTCCAACAGCCAAATTTAGGAAATAATATTCTGTTCTTTTAAATGCACCTGAACTTACCTCTCAGTTTCTAGCAATCTTGTCTCTGACTTTTCTCTCTCACCTCTCTGATTAATCCTGTTTCTTTAACTTTCTGTGGCCTAAAAGTTGAGCTAACTCAAACATTTTATAATCATTTTTCTGAGTTCTGTGGATATATACATACACTGAAGCATCTAGCAATAAGATTTTGTGTTTTACTACTTACCTTTAAGAAGAAAAATGGAACTTCTCTCAACATTTTGAAATTTGCAGATAATAAAAGTCAGGCTCTGATTGGTACAGGGTGGTGGTGGTGAATTAGATCTAATTATCATACTTAATTTAAAATTTCCCTCAGTTTTACTTTTCCTTTTAATTTAACTCTTTTGCTATGTCTAAATTTTCCTTTTAGGAGAAATAAAAAAAAAAAGAGTCCATGTGCAAACTATAGAACTATTGTTATGAAGCATCCTTAGGAAATTCCATTTTTAATTTTATTGCATTCGTTTTTCATTTAAGGGTCTACTGCTGAGCCAGTTTCTCAGTCTACCACTTCTGATTATCAGTGGGATGTTAGCCGTAATCAACCCTATATCGATGATGAATGGTCTGGGTTAAGTATGTCCTTTTAAATTTTTTCAGTTACTTTTCTCAGAATTTTCTTTCTAGCACCCTAAATTTATGTTTTCTGTCTTAATTGTAATCCTAATTTCTCCCCTTTAAAGGTCATACTAATATAATTTAACAACAGCTGTACTACTTGGAATTTGATTCTGACTGAATTTTAAGGAATTAAAACTAACTTTCCATAATGACTGAGGCAGTATTTTCACATAGTTGTTTTGTAGGACTAATTTTTAATTTTTTCTATTTAAATGAATAGTTCTGTTTCTCTGGTTTTAGGGTAAAAGAAGAAATAGAATCTGTAGCAGTAGCTTTGAATCATTTATGGTGTGTGCACATTTTTGTGCTAGTGAACAACCATTTTCATAGCCCAATTTCCAATAAAAGCATAAGTGTAAAAGAAAGAATTAAGCTGGGTGCCGTGGCACACATCTGTAATCCCAGCACTCAGGGAGGCAGAGGCAGGCAGATGGCTGTGAGTTTGAGACCAACCTGATCTATAGGGTGAGTTTCAGGACAGCCAAGGCTGTACAGTGAAAGCCCTGTTTTGAAAAACAAAAACAAAAAAGAAAAGAAAAAGTATGCTGCACATTGTGTCATTTTGCTAGGAGGGAGAGACAAGGCTGAGCTCTCTGAGTTCAAGGCTAGTCTGGTCTATATAGGATTTTCAATTAACAGGGTTGCATACGAGACACTGTCTCAAAAAAGTAAGAAAGAGAAAAAGAGTCTTAATATTGGAAAAGCTTACCACTTTCATTTAAGATTACAAACTTCTAAGGTTTTTTTTTCCTCCTAAAACTCCAAATTTCAGAATTTATCTTTTCCTCTGCATTTTTATGTCCCATTCTTTCCTACCTTGTATATATTCCATCATTTTGGTCTTTCTTTTAGAAAAGAAAGTACAGAGTTAATGTTTGTGTGTAAAAGTTTTTTTAATTAATTTTTAAAATTATTTTTGTTTTTGAGTTGAAACCCCCTAAAAGAAAAACTTGGTTACTCTTACATACTTTTTTACAGTATGTGGTTCTAACTAAATAACCCTGGTTAGCCTAGGACTCAGTGATCCATCTACCTAAGCTCTACTTCCCAGGTACTGGGATTAAAGGCATGCACCACAGTCCCCAGCTACTGCAGTTCTTTAGTGTTTAGTATAATATGTGATTTTAAAAAAATGATTTAGTAGTAATGGTGATAAAAGTAAACACAGACTATCTACCCAGGATAGTCTTCTGCATATCACTTAAAACAGTTGTATTAGTTGGATACTATTTTCCCCTCACACTTTTCAGATAAATTGAAGCAAACAGAAGTCTAACTTCTACAAACTATTTAAGTGGAAGAGGATGGGATTCAGACCTTGATAGTCTTGCTCCTTTTGTTTTCTCTAATTCCTGCTTGGTATAGTCACAATAATAATAGTAACCATGAAGGCAAACTTGTAACACAGTGATGGAAACAGAATCCTTAAAGATTAAGGGAGATGGGGTTAGAGAGGCCATGTCTGGAGATTAAGAAGAGAGGAGTCAAAGTGTGTGTGTGTGTGTGTGTGTGTGTGTGTGTGTGTGTGTGTGTGTGTGTGTGTGTGTGTTTGGGGGTGGAGTGTGTGCCTTTGATCCCAGCATTCGGAATGCAGAGGCAGGCAGATCACCTAGCTCAAGGCTAGCCTTGTTTACCAGCTAAGTTCCAGGACAGCTAGGACCACACAGAAAACCCTGTCTTGAAAAACAAACAACAAAAACCAGATTGTTTTATTTTGTTCTGTTATTTTGGTGTTTTTTTTTAGACATGGTCTTACTTTGTAGCCCAGCATCAAACTCCAAATTCTTGAGTTCTGAGATTATAGGTGTGTACCACTATGCCCAACTAATGGTACCTGCTTAGAAAGTTCAGTTTTAGTCCTGGGTTTAGAATAGAGTATATAGAACTGTAAAGTAGAACAAATAATCCATTTTGTCCACTTTGTGAATAGTTTTGAAAAAGCTTTATAAATTATAGTGAATCAGGGTGTATAAGAATGCAAAGGCATGGGTTTTAAAGACAAAATAGTCTATGCTGCTTAGGAAAAGTAATTACCTCTATACAGTGCAGAACTAGGAAGTGATTGCAGGAAAACCCCAGTAAAAGATCTGGCCTGCTAAGAGTTAAGACAACACTGAACCAGCAAGTACAGACTTTCATGCTGAACATTTTTTCCTTATCTGTATGGATTTTTTTAAATATGAAACCATCATTGGCTGCTAAAAACATAGTTTAAAAAAAGAAAGAAAAATTACATATAAAAGTGTGTTGGTAAGATTCTAGATTCTTAAAGCCAGGAATGTTCTGACACAATGGTTTAGCTTTACAACCTGAGTTTGAGCCCCAAAATCCACATGATATTAAAAAAAAAACCTATTCCTGATAGTTGTCCTCAACATTTCCACATACATACACATGCACACACACAAAATGAATGATTAAATAAACATTAATCTTATGGGGGGTCTAAAAAGATGTTCAGGGGCTAAAAGCGCCTGCTATTTATATAGGATGGCTCATAACTATCGTAACTCTAGTTTCAGGCGATCTGATACCTTCCTCTGGCCATGGCACACATCTTACATAACTGTAAGAAAACACACATACACATAAAATAAAAATACAGAAAAATGTGAGGTGGTGGTAGTGCACACCCTTAATCCCAGTACTCAGGAGACAGAGGGAGGTGATCTCAAAGTTCAAGGCCAACCTGGTCTATAGAGTAAATTCCAGGAAAGCCAGTGCTACACAAAACAAACAAACAACCCCCCCCATAAAAAAAAGTGTGTCTCTGTGTGTGTGTATTTTAGAAAGCTAGGTAATGGGAGTGAGTGAGTGTAATCCCAGTAGTTGGGTGGTAGAAGCACTTAGAAGAATCAAGAGGCTCAGGGGTTCAGGATCTTTTTTGACTTCAGTGAGTATCAAGTTCAAGGCCAACCTGAATGAGACCCTATTGTGAGAGAAATTCTATACATAATGTATATCAAGAATATCGTCTTTGACCCAGGCACAGTGGCACATACCTGTAGTCCTAGCACCAAAAAGAAAAAGAAAAGAATACCATCTTCCAAGTCTTCTACATCTACAGTGTGTGTCATCCTTAATGTGCTTTTTTTTGGTGTGCTCATTGAATTATTATACTCCTTAATTGTTACTTCTGAATTTATAGAATACATTACATAGTGTATTATGGTTCATTTTAATACCATCCTGCCACAAATTAGAATCAACAATCCCGTTCATTACAGCTCTTTCTAATTGAGGGGCAGTGCTTAGTACTTACTAGTCCACAGGGCACAGTGCTTCTGTAGTACCAGTCTGGTGCCATAAGCCTAGAATGTTTCTGGAGAGCTGCTGGTCTCTGATCTATGATAAAAGCTTAGAAACATGGATCACATGGAGTAGCAGCAGCAATGGGGCAGATTAACTTGGTGGCAAGATGGAAGGCCAACTGAGCAAAAGACTATTCAGTGGAGTATTGCTATTGTTTAAACACTAGAGAATGTCTGTCAAACATACCTGTGTTTTACTAAATCATTAAACTTACTGTTTATAGGAGTTCTGAGAAAAATAATTGATACAGGCAATGCTATATTTGAACCTAAAATATTATTCCACAAGAAGATTAAATGAAGCGATAAATTCCTTACCTGTATATTTTATTTCTATATTATATGTATGTATACATACATATACACAAATCTGTGTGTGTGTGTGTGCTTTTTAAAAGGGATTGACAAACTCATACAAAAATTTTGGGGTAGAGTGCTGGGCAGTGGTGGTAAGGGCCAGCACTCAGGAGGTAGAAGGAGGCGGATCTCTGAATTCTAGGCCAGCCTGGACTACAGAGTAAGTTCCCAGATAGCCAGGACTACATAGATAAACCTTGTCTTGAAGAAAAAAAAAATGGAGATAGGGAAATTTCCCTGTTTAATAAATAAATACAATTACACTGTGAAGCCAAGCAGTGGTAGAGCTTGTTTTTAATCCCAAAGGTTTCTGAATTTGAGTCCGGAGTCCAGCCTGCTCTACAGAGCAAGTTCCAGGACAGTCAGGGCTGTTGCACAGTCTTTGGGTGGGGTTGGGGATGGGTTTAGGGACAACACTGTGATTCATTTTCAAGAAAACTATGTTTTTGTTTTTGGTTTTGTTTTTAATTAAATTTTTATTTTTTTATATTAATTATAGTTTATTCACCTTGTATCCCAGCTGTAGCCCCCTCCCTCACTCTCTCCAAATCCCACCCTCCGTCCCTCATCCTCCCATTCCCCTCTTCAAGTCTACTGATAGGGGAGGTCCTCCTTCCTCTTCCCTCTGACCCTAGCTTAGCAGCTGTCATCAGAACTGGCTGCATTGGCAAGGCTGCTCCCGGCTGGGAGGGGGGAGGGTCAAAGAGCCTGCCACTGAGTTCATGTCAAGAGACAGTCCCTGTTCCCCCACCACTGTGTTTAAGAAGATTGTTAGGGTTGGGGATGTAGCTCATTCGTAGAGTGCAATAAAACTATGAATCTTGAGCATTAATCATTGGAAAATTCTCTGTGTAATAATTTTTGGATTTGAATAATTAAATTGATAGGTAGTTTTTATTTGATCCCAGTAAATTAAAAGATTAATCTCTACGCAATAAATAGAAAAAAATAACATGATTTTATGTAGTCAGCACAGATTTATGTTTCTGTTAATAGTTGTACAGAAATTGAACCAAAGAGTACAGTTTCTAAGACTTGAAAGCCATCTATGCCTTTGAAAAGTAATGCACTAAAAGTATTAAACTAGATTTTTATTTCTCCCCTATAGTATTCTTTAAGGAAACAGGTCATACGTTAGTATGCTGCATATTTAGTTGTCTAAACTCTTTGTACTTGACGGTTTCTTTTCTGGTAATCAGTCTAAGAGACAAGACTAACGGATATGTTTTCAGAGTTTTCATCAGATTTAAATCTCACATTGAAGCTCTGACATTTGAAAACCTCTAACAGTATTGGTAACAAATGTTATTGGTAAAGGACAAGCAGCTCCAAAACATCTACTGGGTCCATTTGTGCTTGTAAAGATGACTCTATGTTTCTATATTTAAGAAGTATCAAATATAGCAGAGCAATTACCTGTCATGAACAAGAATCTTGGGTTGAATTCCTACATTTAAAACAAAACCAAGCTGGGTGTAGTGACACATACCTTTAATCCCAGCACTCAGGGAGGCAGAGGCAGGCATATCTCTTTGAGTTCAAGGCCAGCCTGGTCTACAAGGTGAGTCCAGGACAGCCAAGGCTACACAGAGAAGAAACCCTATCTCCAAAACCAAAAAGTATATCTCACAGAGATTTCTCAGAATAGAAATCTATCAGTTTTAATTATATATGCCTAGAACAGGTTTTAAATGTCATCATTGTTAGTAAAAAAACAAGAGCTGCCATTTGTTGAGCGCTTACTGTATTGCTGGGAACTGCTGCTTTACATATATCATCCTGTCAGTACTACATGAAGTTGATATAGAGAGAGCCCCTTAAGATTAAAAAAAAAAAAAAAAACACCTCAGCCAGGGGTCTGGAGAGATGGCTCAGCAGTAAAGAGCACTAGCTGCCCTTCCAAAGGACCCAGGTTCAATTTCCAGCACCCACATGGCAGCTCACAGCTGTCTATAACTCTAGTTCTATAGGATCTGACATCTTCACACAGACATACATGCAGGCAAAATACTGGTGCACCAAAAAATCAATAAATCTTAGAAAGGCAAACAGATAGATAGAGATGGGGAATTAACCAGGCTTTTAATCCCTGTCAAGGCAGCCTGGTCTACATAGCAATTTTTCAGGACAGGCAAGGCTACATAGAGGCCCTGCCTCAAAAAAGCCAGACTTGGTGGTGCATACCTTTTATCCCAGCGCTTGGAGGCAGAGGCAGATAGATCCCTTAAGTTCTAGGATAGCCAGGGCTACAAAGAGAAACCCTGTCTTGAAAAGAAAAAGAAAAGAAAGGGGGAAAAACTAAGCAGTATTGTGTCACATTAAGTGATAAAGGGTTATTAATGAACATTTGACAATAAGGCCCATGTTCTTAACCTCTGCAAGTCGAACTCTGAAGTACTGACTGAATATCCATCTGCTCATAGTACATGATAAATTCTGAGATGAAAGAAAAGACTGTCTTTTTATACTTCACACTTGTAATCACTTGTTGTAACACTTTCCTGGCTATATAAGTTCTGCTTATTTTTGGACTCTTCTTATCATCTTGAGGCTTAGCCCAGCCCTACCCCTTTATTTTCACAGTCCCCTGTGGTAGAATGTGTCATTCTTTTCTTATGTGTACATATCTCCACTGAATAGACTACTAGCTACATGTAAAGAGTGGCTTCTTACACATGTCCTTTAGCTCTTGGACCTACCTAACTGATTTTATTACAATAGTTATAGCTTAATAAGGAACTTCCTCATGAGTAGATTAACTTTCAATCCTGAGAAGATATACTTAATATTAATGTGTATCTTCCTCACATAAATTTGGGAACATATTGTGCAGAAGATTTTGGTTTGTTTGTTTGTTCGTTCGTTTGTTTTTCTGTGAGCATTCTCCCAGATCATCTTTTGGTCTTCTCAAATGTATATTAAAGCTTTCGTGAAGATCCTTGAATATGTCTCCTATAAACAGAAAGTTGACCTGGGAAAATTAAAATAGCAAAGAAATAACAGTAAGCATAAAACAGGTAGATATGCCTTCATGATACTAAAATGTGTGTCCAAGTGATGTTTGGCATTACCCTGGGAACAGATTAGAAATTCCAGAAACAATGAAGTGCATATTAAAAAAATAAACAACAACAACTTAGCTTTGGTAGTAGTATCATTAAGAAGTGATGGGAAAGCATTGGACTTCTTTCGTTTAAGCAATGCTAGAAAAGACTTACCATTTGGAAGTGAAATGTAACCTCTGTTGTCTTAAACAAACAAAACTTCACTGTAAGTAGATACTGTATGAATGTATGTGGGAGTGGATGGTTTTCAGGGGCAGAGGGAAGAGTTAACTCTGGGAACCACTTAGCCAAAGAAAAGCAAAGGCATTTATGGCTCCCCTCTAGCATTGCCCAGTGATAGTTTCCTGAGTAAAATGGCAGTGCTCCAGAATAAAAGGCAGGAATTAGAATGCTAGAATAAAATTATTTTTAAGACTAGGCTGATCAAAGCCCTGCAGGCGACTCAGATACTTTTAGTCATCAGATAAGAGGCACTCAAATCACCTGAGATGTTAGGATGGTACAAATTAAGTATTAAAAGAGAAAAGAAGGAGGTAAATAGTCTATCATGATTTGGAGAATCTGAAAAATGTAATTGTTTAAAGTTTATAAGGGTAGAAGTGTATTTTGAGGTGACAGGAGGATATATAATTTTGGTACTATTATTTAAGTTTAACTCTGTAATGTAGAAAAATAAATCAGTTACAAAAAATATGGCTAGGTTAAAAATAGAGCAAAAAAGTGCAGATTAAGAAGGCTGACAAAAAGTAGTGACATTAATAACTAATAAGTATGTCTTACAGTGTGTCTAAAAATTCCACTTAACCTTGTGCCTTGCAACATTTGGACAAAGGCTACCACTTTTCTGCATTTTTCTAGTTCTTAAAATATTCTCAGGGGGAAAGAACAGTAAAATTATAGCTTAATTCCAAATAAATAATTTTAGTGTTTGCATTTTAGCTTCGGCAGAATGACAAATAATTAATTCACATTGTTAACTTTTAGATGGTTTGTCTTCTGCTGATCCCAGCTCAGACTGGAATGCACCAGCAGAGGAATGGGGGAACTGGGTAGATGAAGAAAGAGCTTCACTTCTGAAGTCCCAGGAACCAGTTTCTAATGATCAAAAGGTAAGTACAAGGAATTAAGTTGAGATTATTTGTTAAAGACAGTGAGGAGAATTCTAAGCCACAGAACCCTAGAGGACAGTTGAGTCTCAGGAACGACGTGGTTATTGACCAGCATAAGAAACAGAGTAGTTAGACCTAAAAATTATCACTGTACTACTTCTTTGTAATTTAAAGTATTCTCATTACAAATTTTGGAATTGGGTTGGAGGTATAGCTGTGTGGTAGAGCATATGCTTAGCATGTACAAAGCCCTGAGTTCAATCCTCAGCAGCAAAAAAGATTAAAAGAATGCTGGACTACAAACTGTATTTCAGAAAAATGTGAGTGGTTAAGAGATTAGTATTAGGGATTGGAGAGATAGCTCAAAAGTTAAGAACACTGGCTGCTCTTACAGATGAGTGCATTTGATTCCCAGCACCCACGTCACAACCATGTGTAATTCCAATCCCTAGTATCCAACTTCCTCAGGCACCAAATACAGCATCTAGTCCACAGACAAGCAAAACATTCATACACATAAAATAAATAATTTTCTTTAAAAAGAAGTACTAGCAAATAAAAGGTTCAGGGACAAAAAATAAGTAGATAGGATTGGAGGAGGAGCAGTAGATGACAGTGATACACAGTATGAGGAAGGATAGGAGGGAATGTTAATAGAGATTTTAGTGCAGAGGTGGTAGACTGGTTACAAAAGAACCATAGAATCTGACGCAGCCCTTTGTAAGGGCTGTTCAAGTAAGTATAGACATCATGCCGGGAATTGAACTTGGGACCTCTGGAAGAACAGCAAGTGTTCTTTACTCTGAGCCATCTCTCCAGCTCAGGTTTAAGATCTAGAGAGTGGTATGGATGTGTGTGCAGCTCAGCTGCTCAGAGGCAGATTCCTTGCCTTGTCTATCTGTAAAGCCCTAGATCCCTTAACACTGCAAAGAAAAGGAAAAAGGGATGAATTAAAGCTATAGTAAATGAAGTATGAATAGATGCTTTAAAATGCACTAAACAGTAAGCAAAAGCTGAATGATACTGTAAAATATTTCTATGAAATTTTATGTCTATAAATTTTGAGAAAATTGAATGTACACAAAAATTCAAGGTAATGGTCCTCTCTTGGGAGAATGGGGTCTAGACTTTGAGAGTTATTGATAATGTTGATTTGGGGCAGTTTTGTGACAACCTCATCCAATCCAAACTGTCCTTAAAGTCCTGATCCTCCTGTTTCTATCCAGTGAAGGTTTCTTATTTGTCTGTTTCAACTTTTGCAACCCAGTCCCAATCATCTCTCCACCCCCTCTTATCCTCCCTTCACCTTTGCAACGTCCCCCACAAAAAAAAAAAAAAAAAAAAAAAAAAAAAAAAAAAAAAACAAAGCACAGAAAACAACTTCTGATAACTGTGTAGTGTGTCCTTACACTATACTCCTCTGTCCACACATTGTTACTTGTAAGTGATTATTGTGATGAGATCTGGTTTAAGGCTTCTGCCACACCATCAATATTGAATTCTTACTGGGACCTCCTCCCAGTTATCCTGCTTTTGCCCTGTGTCATAGCGATCCTGTAGCTTTGACTTGGCAGGACCAGCCCATTCACGCATTCCAACAGTTCACAGATGGTGTAGATTTGGGGGGTGGGCCAACTCAAAGCCCTTGATCTGGGCCTGGGTAGTAGTTGAGCCCAGGGGCTCTCCCAAATTGGCACCACCAGGATGAGCTCTCCAGCACTGCCTGGCTAGCCCGCCCAGTGCTGGCACTGGCAGAAGGCAAGGTTGGCTCTCCCACTCTCATGTCCTAGGGGCCTGCTCACCCACTCCTTTGCCTCTAAAGCCAGCTCCCCTGTGCTGCCCAGTTAAGGCACAGGGCCCACTCTCCCAAGTGCTAAAGCTAAGGGCCTGGGCCAGCTCTTCAGGGCTGGCTCACTTGTACCTTTCACCATCAGGGCCAACTCCACTGTGTTGCTCAGGCAATGTGCAGGGTAAGCTGTCCTCTCATGATCTCAGAGCCAGTTCTCCCAACTGCCTCAGTGGAGAGGTTGCTCCAGAGAGTTTTTAAATAATGTAAGTTTTATTAAATTTTTGTTAGTTGCCTTATTGTTACTTGGATTTTGAAAGATAAAGACCAAACAGTGTCTGAAATTATTTCACAATTGTTCTGAGTAATATAAGCTTAACTAGGTGGTTTTACTTCAGTGTTTTGTTTTTAATATCAGGTTTCAGATGATGATAAAGAAAAAGGAGAGGGAGCTCTTCCAACTGGAAAATCTAAAAAGAAAAAAAAGAAAAAGAAGAAGCAAGGTGAAGACAACTCTCTTACACAGGTAAAGTACCTGAACAATGAGCATTCACTCTGATGTACTTACTGTGGGTGGTATAGAAAGATAATGTACAGGCACTAAAAATATGTAGAGATAGATGACAGCAGCTAAACCATCTATAAAAATTTTCGAGTGTTCTGCCTGACTGTGTGTATGTGTACCACATGTGTCCTAGTACCCGCAGAGGTCAGAAGAACCCATCAGAGCCCCTGCAACTGAAAGTGTAGATGATTGTGAACCAACACATGGATGGTGGTAATCAAACCCAGTTCTGCTACAAGAGCAGCAAGTGATCCTGGTCACTGGACCGTCTCTTCTGCCCACTCCAATGAGTTTTTAAAATATAAAAATTGGACTTTTGAAAATTTAGACATGGTAGAGAATTGTTGCATTATATTATTACAATAAAAATTGTATTGCCCTAAAAATATATCAAGCGTTTATACCTTTAAACCAAATTGCACATGTATTATGAAATGGTGAGGTAAGAAAGGCAGTACAAGATCACACATGAAAGAACAAATGCCGAGCTTTTGCAGATCTGCCTTTAGCTTCACTAGCGTGTGGATGGACTAGACCTAAGTCCACTTCCGCTTCCCTTTTCACCTTCCTTCTAATCCTCCTCTGCAGTGCTAATGTCCCCCAGGAACATCTTTTTCTATAGCCTGCTTCCAAAATCAGCCAGCACCACTTTTTTGCTCTCTCCATACTGCCAACTAACCATGGCTTTCCATATGCTTCAAAAGTAATCCACCAGAGTGGAGGCTGCCCTCAGCCATCTGTGGGCCTCTCAACTACTATGGAGTCAAGGATAATATAGATCCATAAGGCATCATTTTTTTCCACAAGCTACTTGATTGTTTAGTGCAAGGGTGACGGTGAAAACCAATATATTCTGGACTCCATGGTCTTAAGGAAAGCTGATCCATGTACTCTTTTGGATCTTTATGCCTTGAGTCCTGCCTGAACTCTATAACGTCTCTCTAATTTCTGACTTCCCAGAGGACCATTTCATCAAGAGGATAGGCAGTGTTTTGGGATTTGGCTCCTTTGGTGAAGTACCTGCTCTACAAGCACAAAGACCTGAGTCTGGATCTCCAGAACCCACAGGAAGAACTGGACAGAGTGTTATGTCCTGTAATCCCAGTCTCAGGAGGCAAGGGCAGTCAGATACTTCAGGCAGGTCCCTGAAGCTCATTGTCTAGCCAGTCTCACCAAATTGGTGAGCTTCAGGTTCAGTGAGAAATCCTATCTCAAAAAATTAAAAAGGTGGTGGTCCACACCTTTAATCCTAGTGCATGGGAGTTCAAGTCCAGGAAACCCCGCCTGGAGAAGAAAAAGAATAGAAAAAACAAAACTCAGTGCTGAACTTAAATTGACATCAGAATTTTGAGTTGCTATTCAAACCCGGTGTTGTATCACATTTCATAAAATAACAATGTTGGAAGGAAATTTTGTTATAACATTTGCTTGTATGTGTGTCCATGCATGCAGCATGCACTCCTGTGCCACAACATGTATGTGGAGGTCAGAGACTAACTTCTGGGGGTTCTCTCTACTATGTTCGTGCTGGGGATCAGATCCATGGCCTGGTAGCAGGTGTCTTTATCCAGTAAGCCCTCTCACTGCCCAGGAAGGAAAGTTTTGCAGTCATCTTGGGCAGTTTTTAGAGCAGTCACTAGAGTATGCCTTGACATTCAGTAAATTGTATGTCTTTTTTGTTTTGGTGTTTTTGGTTTGGTTTCAGTTTCGTTTTCTGAGACAGGTTCTGTGTGTAGCCTCAGCTGTCCTGGATTCATTTTGTAGACCAGGCTGGCCTCTGCCTCCCCCGAATACTGGTATTATAGGCACGCACAACCACACCAACAAATTCTGTGTTCTTTATATATGTAAGCATTATTTTGTTAAACTTTATAAATAGTGAACACTGGATACATTAAAACTTAGAACCATAGAAATTTCCTGTAGAAACTTTCACAGTTAAGGGAATAAAAACACAAGCTAAGAGATTTGTCCCTGGAATTACATGGATAAGTCATGTCTTGACTCTTTATAATATGTACATGTGAACACATTACTCCTTGAAGAAGTCACTGAATGAAATGCCTTTTTTTTTTTTTTCTTAAGGTTTGTTTCTATATCAGCCATGCTTCTTGTAAATTGAATGCTAAGTTTATTCTCTTTGAGTTGGCCTATTTGATTACAGTGATTATCGTTCTGGTATGTGTTTTAGTATATGTAATTTAAAGAGACAGGATTTGAAACAGGGTTTCACTCTGTAGCCCACGCTGGCCTTGAACTTGTAACAGTCCTCAAATAGCTTTCTTCTTCAGGACACAGAAGAACCAGAAAAGGACATTAGAGAAGAGCTTCCAGTGAATACCTCCAAATCCCGTCCAAAACAGGAGAAAGCTTTTTCCCTGAAGACCATGAGCACTAGTGATCCAGCTGAAGTACTCGTCAAAAATAGCCAGGTAATTTTTAAAGAATAATAAAGTTAGGCTAGAGAGATGGCTCAAAGGTTAAGAGCACTGGCTGCTCTTCTAAAGGTCCTGAGTTCAATTCCCAGCAACTACATGGTGGCTCACAACCATCTATAATGAGATCTGGTGCAGGTTACAGTGCAGGCAGACCACTATATATATAATAAATCTTTTTTAAGAAGAAGAATAAAGTTGTGTTGCTTTAATAATTGTACAATAATTCATATTTTATTGAAGTACTATGCTAAACATATGAGATTCAGTGACCACAAAGAAAATTTAAAGAGAAATGTAGAACAACTTAGGTGTGGTGGAGCACACCTTTAAGCCAGCACTTAGAAGGCATAAGAAGGTGGATTTCTTGAGTTTGAGGCCAGCATGATCTACGAAATGAGTTCCAAGACAGCTGGGACTACACAGAAAAAAAAGAAAAAAGAACCAGCCTAGTCTACAAAGTGAGTTGTAGGTCAGCCCTGTCTCCAAAAAAAAAAGCATAGGGCTTGGCACTACCTGCAGTTTCAAGCACCCACTGCTAGTCTCCAAACAGATCACTTCAGTGTTAAAGGGATCGCTGCACTATGCTTTCCCCTCCTAAACATCTAGGCATGGAAGATAGAAGACCTAAGAGAAAGAGCTTTTACCACTGCATTTACCCAAAGTACCCACCTTAATATGACCAGTTTCTCAAAATGTAACATTTGTTTCATTTTTTTGAGGCTTTGTTATGATTTTGCTTTGTTGTTTGAGACAAGGTTTCTTACAGCTCTGGCCAACCTCAAACTTATTGTCTAGCCACAGCTGGCATAAATTCCTGAACCTCCTGCCTCTACCATCCCACTGCTGGGATTTTACACCTGACAGTGACAAGTCTTTTAATCATGTACCTCCTCTGGAATTTTGATGTCAGAAGAGACTAGTTTATGAAAGTTCTAGGTCAGTGACATGAAATAAAAACATGATGATTTCTAATTGGGTAACATGCGTGTGATGGTTTGAATACCTCTCCCCAGAGGCCCATATATTTGAATGGTTTAGTCATGAGGGATTAAAACTCTTTGATAGGATTAGAAGGATTAAGAGGTGTGGCCTTGTTAGAGGAAGTGTGTAGTTAGAGATAGTCTTTGAGGTTTCCAGTGTCCATGCCAGATCCAGTCTCTGTGGATCAGGGTGTGGCTCTCAGCTACAAATCCAGCACCATGCTTGCCACGATGCTCCCACCATGATGAGTAACTCTGAAACTGTAAGCCAACCTCCAGTTAAATGCTTTCTTTTATTAAGAGTTGTTTTGGCTGTTGTATCTCTTCACAGCGATAGGATAGTTGCTAATACACTGAGCCTTATTAAAATATATCCAAGGGGGCTAGAAAGTTGGCTCAGTGGTTAAGAGGCCATGTAGCTCTTGCAGACCAGGGTTTGGTTCCCATTACCCACATGGTGGTTTACAACCATGTAACTACAGTTGGGTACCAAACAGATGGTATACGTAAATATTTGCAGGCAAAACACTTACACCATAAAATAAATTTTAAGGATTTAAATAAAGTACATTCTTTTTGAATTGCCTGATTTACATGTTCAAAAATTAATGTTTCTGTTTTTCAAAACAGGGTTTCTCTGTGTAGCTGTGGCTGTCCTTGGACTCACTCTGTAGACCAGCCAGCCTGGAACTCACAGAGATCCACCTGCCTCTGCCTCCCTGAGTGCTGGGATCACAGGCTTGCACTTGCGCACCCAGATCAAAAAGTATTTTTGAAGTTTATGTGCCACCTGCTGTTTGAGTAACTAAACACAACAGTGGACAAAACATAGCATTCTGTCTAATGAAACTTTTACAGTTAGCAGGCCAGCTCTAACAAAAGTGCTGCTAAGACAAGGAGCTCTAGTGGTGATGTTCTAAAATGGTAGTCAGACTTTCCACTTAGGTTTGATGCTGTGCTGTTCTATTCTGTTCCATTCCAAGACAGGGTTTCTCTGTGTAATCTTGGCTGTCCTGGACTCAATTTGTAGACCAGGCTGGCCTTGAACTCATAGTGACACCTGCCTCTGTCTTCTGGAGTACTAGTATAAAAGTGTTCACCACCACACCCGGCAGATTTGATGCTATTAAATACCTAAGTATTGTGAGGTAAAATATAATCTCAGTATACATAAAGGTGAGTATTACAGCAAAGAGTGGTTTGACATTCTAATGGGTTTTTTGTTTGTTTGTTTGTTTGTTTTTTGCTTGTGTGTTTGGTTTGGTTTGGTTTGGTTTCTCGAGACAGAGTTTCTCTGTGTAGCCTTGACTATCCTGGAACTCACTCTGTAGACCAGGCTAGCCTAGAACTCACAGATATCCCCCTACTCTGCCTTTTGATTGTTGGGATTAAAGATTTGTGCCACCACTGCCATGTTTATTGTTTTTATCTTTAATTATACTTAGAGATGTTGTAGATGATTTGTTTAGTTCTGTCACTGGAGGGCAGAAATGAGTTACAGTGCTACCCTATAACCTAATTAGAAGCCATTTTAATTTTGCATGCTACTAAATAGTCTCTGGATACTGCTGTAATGCTTAATGTGTTACATGAAATCTATACAAAATTCTGAGATAATTGTATTCCAAAATAGCCTATCAAGACTCTTCCACCTGCTGTATCTGCCGAGCCATCTGTTACCTTATCAAAAGGTGACTCTGATAAGAGCTCTTCCCAAGTGCCACCGATGTTACAAGACACAGACAAGCCCAAGTCAAATGCTAAGCAAAACAGTGTGCCTCCCTCACAGAGTAAGTGCTTTGTTTGCCCTCTTGCATTTTTTCTTACCTGCCTGCTGGAAGTGTGTGGTTCCTTGAAGTTTCTCAGACTTGAGTTGTAAGAACCAGGCTGCTAAAATCATATAATCTGTAAGCACTGAAGACAGTAAGAGCAAGCTTGGGTCATGCCTGCTCGCTTGACTCTTTGCCCTTTTTATTTGCACATGTTCCTGGGGCTCCCTGTTACTTTTATTCCTTCTCTTCACCAGCTATCAATCCAAGGGAGCCAGCTACATAATGGTGTTCCATCTCAGAGAGGCAGGAGGGAGGTTGCCAACACTTGAGTATCAGCTGTTACAGTTAATATTTTGGGTTAGAAAAGAACGGACGAAGATAATAGCTAACTTGAAAATATTTAAGGCTGGAAAACTTAAATTATAAAATTTGAACATTTAAAACCGGTTTGTTTTTTTTTTTTTTATAGTTGTTTTGTTTTGTCTTTTTTAGACAGGGTCTCTCTTTGTAGCCCTGGCTGTCCTAGAACTTGCTCTATTGATCTAACTGTCCTCAAACTCAAGAGATCTGTGTACCGCTGCCTCTCTAGTAGTGGGGTTAAAGGCCTGTGCTACCAAAGCCTGGCAGCATAGTTGTCATTTTTATATTATTGATGTGTATTTGACCATCCTCCTTACACTTTTCTCTCCTCACCACCCCTTTTCTTTTTCCTTTTAGCCAAGTCTGAAGCTAACTGGGAATCTCCAAAACAAATAAAAAAGAAGAAAAAAGCCAGGCGGGAAACGTGAATTATTTTTTTCCCTGAATTGGACATGTGTTTACAAACACTGTCTTGAAGAATATGCTGTTTATGCAATAATTTGTGAACATGTACAGAGTTTTATATAAATTTAAACCAATTTTTAAAACAAAACTGAACACAACCACCATAAAATGGAATCAAAGGAAAGTTAATTTATGAAATTAAGAGGTCAACAGAATACATACTGCAGTACTGGAAGACACTTGGGAGAGTCTTTTCAATTAAATGAGAATGATCTTAATTTAAGAATATTATCCTGGTTTTACAACAGTTCCCTGTTTACAACGGATTGTGCCCTGTCTCATCTGCAGCTGAGGAATAATGGATTCTGATTGGAGAAAAGGCTGCCTAGAAACCAGTAGGCAACTCCTTGGATCTTAATGCACAAACTTAGACCATTTGAATCTGTTTTGTGCTTAAATCAAAGTGCTTTGATCAAATGCATAATCTGCCATATCTTTACATATTTGTTGTAGCAATTTGTATTAAAAGAATCACAAGTGCAAATAAAAAGTCATTTATCATTTGTTTAACTAAACTGTCTTGGTTTAGTTTACAGTTCTTTAGAAGTTCTTAATTAAAACATTGAAATGCAATTGACAGACACTTATGGCTTACAAAGTTATTTTTGATAGTCTTACATTACTTGAATTATTCAAAGTAACAGTATATTTTAAATTAAGAAAGGTGAACTATATTATTTGTTTGATATGTTTAAGACTGAGACTAACAGATAATGCTCTTGTTCATTGATTTGAAAACTTTTCAGGCAAAATCCAACTTAATATTTCTTTCTTTCCCTATCAGTTTTTCCAGTGTCAAGTCTTAGTTGCTAGTAATTTTTTTACCTTAAAAATGAAGTAATTCATAACTTTTGAGAATATGATGGAAAATGGAAAAGTAGACCGCTTTAATTGACATTGTTGAGACCTCCAGTTATCAGGAATACATTTTTTTACTGCCTTAACCTGTAGTACGTAGAATATGCATCAATTTCTTGAAGGGGATTCATGTTTTTATAAGAATTTTCATGTAATTATTGCAATTGTGGTCAAAAAGGAACATTTTCTGCTTGAAACTGTGTTGATTTAAGTGATGTATGATCTGTCACCATTTTCAGGCACTGTGTGATCCCTAAGAAACTGGCAGGCCTCTCTGTAATTGTTAATAGTGCATGCTTGGCCATGTACACTGTAAATAGCCTTTACCAAGCGTGTTTGACAAGGACCATAATTAACATCACTTAGTGAATTGTGATTTTAAAAAAAAGCCATGATTTATTGATGTGAGTGGCTTGTTTTCGTGTGGCTCCAGGAATGAACCTGTTTAAAAGCTATAACCAATGGTACTGATCTATTCATTAAATACTGTCTTTATATTTGACTGTAGTTTAATAATATTGTCAACTATGAAAAGCTGCAAGATGTAAAATGGTTTTAGTTCTGTTGAAGACTGGCCTTATTACTGGACAGCTTTCCTCACATGCAATCAACAACTTTTCATTGGGTATTAACATCTGTTTCAGGAACATGGCAGTACGTTTACATGTCGTCAGAAGTTTTGTTTGATTGAATAAGATTTCTAAATTAATTGAGTTGTTTAAATAAATGCAGAAATAGATAGCATTGTTTTTATTTGCTTCACTGTTGGGTGAATAATAGCTGACGTGCCAGGAATAGAGCCTTCACATGGCTGCTGAGCTTCCTGTTCCCTCAGGGGGGCTGCCACACTGTGTCTCAAGGAAACTTTGATAGGGAGTCTGTAATTACAGAGTGTGCCAAAAGGTCAGTGCTCACAAGTTTAATTGAACTCTCTCAACTCTACCTCACCGTTCCTTTTTCTTATAATTCTTTGGGCTAGGTCGAACATGAAACTTTACTTCTCAGTTCAGTATCTCCCAATTCAGTCACTTCTTGTAGGAGGCAGCACCTATACCATGTAGCAAGAAACCATCTTTTTGAGAAGAAATGTGTCATGGGAGTGGGCAAGCACAGTCATACACTGGGTGGGTCAGTGTGTAGATAGCCTCTGTGCCTGCTTTCTCTCTTTATTTTTTTAGAAGGAGGCAGCTATATGAGTGAAAATTAAGCCAGTTCTCATAAAATTGTTCATTGCTCTTTGCCTCTTTACAGATCTTTATGTGGCAAGACAGTGGAGTTTTGTTTTTGTTTTTGTTTTTACTGAACAGAGTAACTGGTTTCTGTCATCAGCTCAGAAAACTCAGAAATCTAGGTAATGGTGATTAGGGAGTAGAGGTAAAGGCCTGCTGTTCTGTGCTGGCGGGTTAAGGGCCTCTGATGCCTCCTGCCTCTTTGAAATAGGTTCTGTGAATAGCCTTTCTGTTCTTGAACAGAGTGTGGGCATGTCAGAGTTCTCCAACTGCATTATCCCTGTCTATACCTTAAATTGAGAAATAAACAGTTGAGAGAGTCCAAAAAGAAAGTATTGAAATAAAATATCATTAATGTAATTTACCATGTTTAATTTGTGCATGCATTTTATTGAGGAGGGGAGGTTGGAATAATTTATCCAAATCTAATGGTATTATTTTGTAGGCTAATCCAGTTTGTATTTGAGTTAAAAAAAATCCCAGAGGGTAGTAATTAATTGCAGAGTTTAGTTTTTCTTAATTAAAAACAGTCCTCTTAATATAGTGTGAAATATCAAAATTTAGGATTTAGGTTTAAGGTATCTAATGGCTATCTTAAGGTTTTCCTGTAAACTCATTGCACAAACTGGAATTGGAATTGCTTTCAAAAGACTTGGGGAATGAAAATGTGTCATGTGTAAGATGCACTGAGTGTTGTAAATAAAACAGACCATTTTTGTTTTGTTTAAATTGTTTGTTAACATTCTGTGTGGGAAGGGACTTTGTCCTTTTATGTTGTTCTGTTTAAGATATTGAGCCTTTGGTTCATGAGATTTGTTTTTCCTTTCTATTAAAACCATTTCAGGCTTTGCCAACAAAGAATCACATATTTGAAGTTAAAGCATCTGAAAATGAACATTTGCAGCCAGACATGGTTATATTCTTCTTTACTCACAGTACTCAGGAGGCAGAGGCAGGTAAATCTGTATGAGGCTATTCTGGTCTACACAGTGATTTCCAGGACAGCCAGGGCTACAGAGTAAGACCCTAGAGGTGTGTGGTGTGTGTGTGTGTTGAGCGGGAGGGTCAGTGAGCATTCGTGATAGTGTCCTCCATGGGAAACAACCATAGGTCAGCTTAATAGGTGTGGCCTTTTAGGTTAAAGAAATTGAACTAGAATTTGGCATGTGGGTATATAGATTAGCTGTGTTCCCAAATAGTAGTGACTTAAGATACTTGTTTCTATTACATATAAAAATCTGGGGAGATGGTTCAGCCCTTAAAGTATGGCAGATAACTAACTCCCACATAAGAAATTAGGTGCAGTAGCGTAGGCTTGTAATCCCAGTACTGGGAAGGCAGAAGCATCCCTAAGTCTGCTTACTGGTAGCCAGTCTAGCCAAATTGTTGAGTTCCAGGTTCAGAGACCCTGCCTTTAAAAGGATATGAAGAGTCATCAAAGAGGACACCTGTTAGTCTCTGGCTTACACTATGCGTGTCTGCACAAACATGAATACACACACACAAAGGATCTGGCAAGTAGCCCGGACCAAGTGTGATAGTACAGCAGTGGGGGTCCTTCTGTGTTGCTTCCTAGTCGTTGAAGACGGCTGCTTTCACTACACACTTCCTGTCAGCACCTGGGCCACTTGGAAAAAGCATTTCCCAGAGAATGTTCATAGTTGCTTGGTCCCAACAGCGGGGGGGTGGCAGGAGTAGTTTTTATCCAAGGTTTTTGTTGACTAAATTCATATTTTCTGCTTCTGTAATGAACAGAATTAGGCAGAGGACACTGCTGCTAGTCTCAGTGTTTGCGTACCAAAGCATTTCTGAGGTCATTTAGCTTTTCCAGCTATGCAGAAATTTAAAACTTGTGGATGCTCTGATTTCTTTCTCTCAACAGGGCCTCACTATGTAGCTCTGGCTGTCTTAGAACTCACTATGTACCTATCCCATGCTAGCCTTTAACTCACTAGTGCTAGGAGTAAAGGCATGTACCTTTACTGGTCTGCACCACTACACCTGGCCCAATTTTCTACTTAGTAGTTTCTTCAAAAAAAAAAAAAAAAAAAAAAAGCCACTTTGTAACAGCTTCAGAGCTGGAGAGTTGGCTGATGGTGAGAGTGCTTGCTGCACAAGCATGAGGTCCTGACTCTCGGCACCTATGTAAAAAGCAGGGTGTGACCACATGCCTGCTTGTAACCCCAGCCCTGGTGTGGGGCTGGGGCAGAGACAGAATCGTGGGGCTTAGTGGTGGCAGCCTAGCTGCAGGTTCAGTGAGAGACCCTGTCTCAAAGGAGTTAGGTGGCAAGTGATGGAGCAGAATATTCAGTGTCCTGCTTTGGGCCTACACGTGTGTGCGTCCCACCACACCGAAGAGCTGGTTAAACTGAGACATGCTGAGACATTCTGTTGCCACGCTGCAAGTGTGGATTGTAAGTTGTAATAAATGCCCAGCCATGCAAAAGTCATTGAAAAGTAAACACTACTGCAGTTCTAGTCTTAAATACTTTTCTTACTCTAGCATCAAGACATGCTTTTTTTTATTTTTATCTCCCCCCAACCACACATAGGGTTTCTGTTACCGTGGCTATCCTGGACTTACTTTGTAGACCAGGTTGGCCTCAAACTCACAGAGATCCACCTTCCTCTGTCTCCCGAGTGCTGCATGTGCCACCATCGCCCAGCCACTTCCAGAAACTTTAAAACGTAATAAAAGATACATCTAAAACCACCACTGCTTAAATGAAACACCACCAGTGTGGGAACATCAAGCAGCAGTGAACCTGAAGTGAGCGTGACTATTCGGTAATGGATGAAAATGGGTACTCTAAAATGCCTACCTTGGAAGACATGACTAAGGATTCCAGGTAATGTGTACCCTGGTCTCAGCCTGTTCACAGTAGTCTCATAAGCCACCCTTGAGACATTGAGTGCATACCTCCTGGGAAAACTCCTGAGTATGCATAGCTACTGTGGCTGCATGTGAGTGATGCCGCCTGGAGGTCAGAGCACAACTATGTGAGAGCCAATAGGGAAACAGCAAGTGCCCCCTCCCCTCAATGAGGCTCTGACAAACAGCAAAGGGAGTTCATGGTATACAATAGCTAGTGTACTGCGGCTTAAGACTATTGGAATTACAAATGATTCTCTTCTAAACTGCTTTTAATATGTAGAAATAGATTGCTGTTGTAGCAATTCCTGTATCTAGTCAAAATTGAAACAAGCTAATAATGAAAATGTGAGAAAACCTGCCTAAACACTGGGCATCCTTGGTACTAGATGTTTCTGTTACTAGAATCAGATCAAGGCTGCATGAGGAGTTGATAGTAGAAAATCTCAAAAGATTTCATCACAAAGTTAAATTATAAGACAAGATTGTGATGTTAGGTTGAAGATATATTTAATAAAACTCAGTAGCAACTGGGCATGGTAGCACACTCCTTTAATCCCAGTAGAGGCAGGCAGATCTCTGACTTTGAGGTCAACATGGTCTGCATAGTTCTAGAACAGCAGGGATATGTAGAAAGACCCTGCTTAAATGACTATTCAATAGCCACACACCACAACCATCTACAAATTGAGTTCTGTGGGATCTGAAATCCTCTTATGGCCTCAATGAGTACCAGGCAAGTACATTGTATGTAGATATACACACAGGCAAAAATATGCATGCATATAAATATCTTGAATTATTATGGAAAACAAAGACTAGTTGAAAATCTAGTGGAGATGGCCCAGAGGTTAAGAGCACTGGGTGCTTTTCCAGAGAACCAGCAGCTCATTACATGAGGTACTGGTCCATAGTAAACCTGCTGTTCGCCCCATGCACAAGAATAAACTTAAGTAGAAAAGAGATCCTCTACATTTAAAAAAGGAAAAAGAAAGAAAAAAATACTAAAGGAAAATGTGGATCCAGGGAGATAGCTACCAAGCTTAACAGTCTGAAAGTGGTCCTTTGACCTCTACCTTGGAGCTGTGGTATGTACATACACACAAAGAAACGTATATAGAGGCCAGGTGTGGTGGTACACACCTGTAATCCCAGCACTCCAGAGGCAGGGGGACCTCTGAATTTGGAAGCCAGCCTGGTCTATTACAGAGAAACCCTGTCTTGACAAACAAAAAAAGTTGTGCATAGCTTTAAATAAAAAGTTTTATGTGTATGAGTGTTTGGCTACATATATGTCTGTCTACCACATGTATGCCTGGTACCCAAGGAGGTCAGGAGGGCATCAGATCCTCTGGAATTGGAGTTTCAATGATTATAAGCTGCCATGTGGGTGCTGGGAGCAGAACCCCGATCATTTACAGGAGCAAAATGTAAATTTCTGTATATTGTGGGCATAGGGAAATATGTCTATGGCCCAAAATCCAGTTGTAAGTTTTAAAAGACAGATGCAGTTTATCTTAAAAAAAAAAAAAAAAAAAAGTGACAGGCCCAAAAAATAAATAAACCACTGCAAACAATGTCAAAAGACAAATGACATCTTATGCTAATTACACAGATGGGAAAAAAAGAAAGTAGGGACCCTCTCTGGGACAGACTTTTCTAATGCAATGCTTGTCATTCCTGAAGTCAAAACAGTCCGTGTGATGAGCACAGGCCCTGGGTTCTCTCCACAATCATGGGAGTGGTGGGAAGTTGAGTTCACAAAAATCTCACACACGGGGCTGGAAAGATGGCTCAGAGGTTAAGAGTACTGGCTGTTCTTCTAAAGGACCCAGGTTCAATTCCCAGCACCTACATGGCAGCTCACAACTGTCTGTAACTCCAGCGATCTGACACCTTCACACAAATGTACATAAAATTAAATAAACTACTTTAAAAAAAATCGCATATACACCCAGGGAGCCCATGAACTCCTTGCTGGAGAATTGTCTCTCCTAAGCACTATATATATATATATATATATATATATATATATATATATATATATATAATAGAGAGTTGATATATATGTATATATAATGTGTGTGTACAATGATACCAAGACCAAAAGAAAAAAAAAAAAAAACAGGCAGCTTTAAGGGGCATAGTGTCACTGTGCTCTCTGTGTGCTCTCTGAGGCAGGAGACACTGAAACTACAATTGCTGCAAGGGAGAAAACCCCATGTATCATTCCAGACTCTAAACTCAGATATGCGGCATCCTTTCTCCCATCACTGGGCTTTCATATACACACAGAGCAACCAAAATCCACCTCAGACCCCAAGTAGGGGACGAGAGTGGTGGCCAGGCAGGTGAGACAGTTTACAGCTCTCTCAGAGGACTGGGGTTGGGTTCAAGGCAGGGAGGCCCACAGCTTGCTGTGGCTCCAGATGATCTTCAGGTGGCTGCTTCAGGACTTGCCACGAGAGGTGTTTTGAAATGCTTCCTGTAGCCCAGGCTGCTGCTGCTCACCAATTTCTCTCTCCCCCAACTCTCTCTCACACAAAATCTTTTTTTTAAGTCCCCAAGCGTCAAGTTACAGGTAACTAATTAAGAGGAACAGCAGGAGGAACGTGAGCCCCCCATCCAACCCATATCTGGGTTAAGAGGCTTAGCAAGAATCTGGGCTCAGTGGTTAGAGCGCATTTTGCTCTTGCAGAAGACCTGGATTCAGTTCTGAGCACCCAGGATAAGCTGCTCATAACCACCTGCAGCTCCAGCTCCAGAAGATCTGATATCTCTGGGATCCACAGGAACTTGAACTCGTGTGCACATACCCAAAACACACCCACACTTAAAAGTAAATCTTTTAAAATAAAACATTCAAAAAGTGAAACTGAAGACACCACAAGAGGGCACCTTGACCATCACCAGGCCATGAGTGCTGCTTTTCAAACGAGACTACAGGTGGCACATCCCCAGGTGGGTGTGCATTGGCAACAAGGGCAAAGTCCTGGAAGCCAGACTCCTTGCTTGGAGACTCTTTGCCATACTTCAGTTCTTTCCTGGTTTTCTCTCCTGAGCTGTTCTTTGTATCTTGATTTCTTTCTTACGGATCTTTGTTATTCTCTTGTTCTAATTTCTGACAACATCCCACACACACATTTGTGTTCTGCTTTCTTAGTTTCTCTCTCTGGTGACCAACCATAAAACTCACTCAAAATATAATACTTAATGTTTCTGTGTATGTGTATACCCAATATACTCAGAAGCTAGAAGAGGCCCAGATCTTCTGTAGCTGGAGTTATAGGCAGCTATGAGCTGCCCCAGACTTGGATCCTTGGAAGAGTAGCAAGCGCCTTTAACTAATGAGCCTCTCTCTTACCCTCTTTTTTTTTTTTAAAGATTTATTATTTATACAATGTTCTGCCTGCATGCACACCTGCACACAAGAAGGTTGCACCAGATCTCATTATAGATGGTTGTGACCACCATGTGGTTGCTGGGAATTGAACTCGGGACCTTTGGAAGAACAGTCAGTGTTCTTTAACCTCTGAGCCATAGTTTTTGTTTGTTTGTTTGTTGTTTTGGTTTGTTTTGTTGCTGTTTTTCGAGACAATGTTTCTCTGTTGCTTTGGCCGTCCTGGACTTGCTTTTGTAGACCAGGCTGCCTTCTTCTGCTTCCCTGAGTGCTAGGGTATATGCCACTGTGCCTGGCTTCCTCTGAGTCATTTTTCTAGCCCTATGAACATCTCTCTATTCCCCCCAAATATAATACTAGTTGCGTGTGGTGGCATGTGCCTGTAATTCCAACATTTGGGAGGTGGAGGCAAAAGGACAGTGTGTTCACAGTAATTCTTGAGATTGGGAGGATGGCTCAGTGGGTAAAGTGCTTGCTACACAGGCATGAGGACCTGAGTGCAACCCCCCAAGGCCATGTCAAAGCTGGCCACAGCAGCTTTGTGACTGTAACCCCAGCCTGGGGAGGAAAAGACAGGAGGGCCCCTGGGACTTGCTGGTCACCAATCTAAGCAAAACAGCAAGTGCCAGGTCAGTAAGTGTCTTAAAAACTAGGTGAAAGCAATAGAGAAAGAAGCCTATTGTGAACCTCTGTCCTCCATACATTCGCATCTGTGCATGCATGCACAACAACAGGTTAAAGGAATACTTTACTAAAATAAAATATTATGTTTAAGTCAGTTACTGTGTGTGTGTGTGTGTGTGTGTGTGCGCGCGCGCGCGCGCGCGTGAGCGCGCGTGTGTGCACTGTAGTATCTGCATGAGTGTGGAATGTGTTGGGGCACAGATGCTGGCATTGGTTGTTCTCAGTTACTCTATTGAGGCAAGGTTCCTCCATGAACCCAGAGCCCACTCATTTAGCCAGTTCAGCTTCCAGGGCTCCATCTCACATCCCACTGGGATTGCAAGAGGACTATATGCCCTGCTCAACCACCTTTAAAAAAAAAAAAAAAAAAAAAAAAAAAAAAAAAAAAAACAGGTATAGTGGCCCATAACTTTAATCCTAGCACTCAGGAGGCAGAAGTAGGCAAATCTCTGAGTTCCAGGCCAACCTTGTCTACAGAGAAAATTCCAGGACAGCCAGGACTAAACAGAGAAATCATGTCTCAGAAAACCAAAATATAAGTTAACTAATTTAATTTAAAAAAAAAATATTTGTTTACTATGCCACTTTTGTGGACCTGCCAGCTCTGCATAATGACATACTTACTAAAATTTGTGAGAGCTTAGGAAATATAGCTGGGCAGACTCTCTGCTAGCTCATACAAATTAACCTCAACTGTTCCTGGCCTATGTCCTGCCACATAACTCTTTACCTCCCACTCAGACCAGGCAGCTGTTCCTTCCACATCCATGTTCTGCCCAGCCTGATTCTTCCAAGGGAGCCCTCTCTTTATTCAAAAGTCCCACCTTTCCTTTCCTACCCAGATATTAGCCATTTTTTAAGATTTATTTTTATTTGTTATTTATACAGTATTCTGCCTGCATGTGTGCCTGCAGGCCAGAAGCAGGCACCAGATCTCAGAGATGGTTGTGAGCCACCTTGTGGTTGCTGGGAATTGAACTCAGGATCTTTGGAAGAACAGCCAGTACTCTTAACCCTGAGTCATCTCTCCAGCCCCCATCCGCTCTTTATTAAGCCAATTGGAGAGTAAGGTGTATGTTTACAAAATACTAAGACAGGTGATGATCCATAAAAATAACAATACCAAAATCCGGTCAGAACAACAAATACTCTCAACCACTGAGCCTACTCCCCAGCCTTCAGCCTTTTTTTTTTTTTCCTTCAGTTTTTCAAGACAAGGTTTCCCTGTGTAACAGAGCCCTGGCTGTTCTGGACTAACTTTGTAGACCAGGCTATCTCGGACTCTCGGACTCAAAGAGATCCTCCTGCCTTTGTATAAATATACTTGAAGATAAAAAATCTTAAATTGTGGCTGGGTGGTAGTGACGAATGCCTTTAATCCCAGCACTCAGGAGGCAGAGGCAGATGGATCTCTGAGTTCCAGGACAGCCAAAGCTACACAAAAAAATCCCCATATGGGGTTGGCGAGGGGGGGATCCTAGGTTGTGGAACTGGTGAGGTCGATGAATTTTTGTAAGTTTGATAAATTCACCAGATTACCCTCTGAAAGTTTATGTCACAAATAAGAATGCCTGCAATTGGGGATAGAGGGAGTTCCAGAACTGGATATATTAGTTACTTTTGATAAAACACCATGACCAAGGCAATTTAAGAAAAAGAATTTAGTTTGGTTTATAGTTTCAGAAAAAATAAAAAAAGCCCATCATGATGGGGAAGCATGGCAACAAGCTATCATATATTCAACCAATGTTAGGATCAAACAAATGAGACTGCCATTTTGTTCAGACTCAATTTTGATCATAAGGTGAAATTAAGTTCAAGTTCCCACGCTCTAGGGGAGCTCTCCATATGGCCAGCCAACTTCCTCCTTATTCTTCTTTTGTTCCTCAAAACATAATGATTGTTCCTATTCACAAAAGAACAAATGATTCTGATTGATGAAAAAAAATTCTAACTGTATCTTGGCAAAATGCTTGCTTGTGGATTTTGTGATTTTGCTGCTCAGTTACTAAGTTTGGGGACTCAATCAACTCCTGAGTGTGTGCTGTCCTCCCTACCCAGTCAGTTTCTGCTGTTTAATTCAAATAAGGATCTTGCTTTGCCTGGATTTTTGTGCCTGCTTGGGCTGTTTTGGATTTTCGGGTCCTAACATCATAAGCAGAAAGCAGGGAGAGTGAACTGTAAGTAGGGCACAGCCATAGGCTCACAAAGCCCACTCCTGGAAACACACTTTCCCCAGCAAGGCAGAAACATGTCAGGGACCACCAGAGGGAACTCGCCAACTTCAGAGACCACCTGAAGGAGCTCACCAACTTGCCTCAACTTGCCTGTTCCCTTACCTGCAGTAAACATACTGCTTGGAGATGTCAGGGACCACCTGTAGAAACTCATCAACCTGCCTCAACTTGCCCGTTCCCTTACCTGCGGTAAACATACTGCTTGGTAACAGCAGAGATGTGCTCACAGAACCGTGGCTTATCACAAGATGTTTCAGGCCCCTGGCCGAGAATTTGTAATTTTTCACCCACCCTACTTCCTCATCCTGAACCCTATATAAAAGCTGATTCTGCTCAGTAAAGTTGGTCCTTGACAAGCACCTGTTTGCTTGGACTCATTTCTTTCTCTCAGCTCATCTTTTCACAGGATCGGATTCTTTTCTATCCCCTGGAATAACAAGCTCTGCTGGCCGGAGCAGAAACATTGAAATCTGGAAACAGCACCACCAGCTGAGTGGCCCAGTGCCCAAGACTGCGAGGGTATTTCTCAGGCAAACCACCACTTTGGGCTTGTCTCCAAAAAAATAAAATAAAATAAATAAGTAGGGGCTGGAGAGACGGCTCAACAGTTGAGAGCTCTGGCTTCCCTCCTAGAGGACTCAGATCCCCAGTACCAACATGGCAATACTCAGCTGTCCAGTGCCAGGGGATCCAATGCCTTCTGGCCTCAATGGCCACCAGGCCATGTGGTACAGAAACACACATGCAGATAAAACTCATGAATTTTTTTTTTCAAGACAGGATTTCTCTGCATAGCTTTGGCTGTCCTGGAACTCTGTTGACCAGGCCAATTAATTAAATTCTTAAAAAATAATTTTCTTTTCAGTCTTTCTCAGTGGTTTTCTATTTCACTGTTATACATTCATTTTTTAAGTTTGAAAATTAATATAGTCTGTATCAACTTAGACGTGTTTTGAGCCAGATCCTGGCACCAAGGCACTTTGTTTTTCCCAAGGAGCTCACAGGCATCTTCTTCATTAGCTGGTATAGACTGGAGGTGAGGAGTGTTAAGTTGTAAACTCAGGACAAATGGCTGAGGTGCCTATTTACATAGCAAAGTGGACCAGGCTGCCAGGTGTACCAGCATCCCTCATCCTTACTTGTTACAGAGTATGGCCAGCATACCCACCCTCTACCCTGAACTCTCCAGCCCAGGGCCTTGGCTGTCCTTCTCGAAGAGGCCTTTTCTATATAATTTAGACATCTTGGTTACCCACACCTTTTTTTTGTAGTTGGCCTCCTGGCTAACTGTACTTGGCTCCCCTCTCTCTCCCCTCTCCGCACAGGGTTCAGAGTCATGACCAACAGGCATGTCTGCCTCAGGCTGTGTCTCCTTTACATCCATAATAAACTTCTCCTTCACCAGACCTAGGAACAGTCATGTTTCTTTGAAATTTTTTTTTTCATTCATCTGGTGCTGAAACCCAGGGGTGGCTTAAATGATCTCCCTCCCCAAGGAACTCCAGGCTGCTGATCTGACTCTCTTAAGGCATATAAGGATCACTTGTTTCTGCTGGCTTTTCCACCCACCATATTTGATTCTAGATTCTGCCTCTTCAGCCACTTCCTCCACCTTAGGTATTATCCATCTCTCCTCACCTACTCAGTAAGTATCCACTGACTATGCCCTTTGGGGCTCACCACATGGACAATTACACTTTAACTAAGACACTTGTGTTGAAGCTGGCTTTGAGACATAGCTGCAAGCATTTTTGTGTTCAGCATATTCAGCTTCCATTTTGTTTATAAGGTGAAATTAAGTTCAAAACTTTTAAACTTCTAACCTTGCTTCTTAGAAGTAGTTACTCATAGCTGACAGTAACAAACCCTGCCAAAGAGCCAAGTCAACCTACACTAACAGACCCTGCCAGAGGGTTGAGCTGATCTTACATATTACTATGACTCAATAGTGTCATAACTCATACTTAATTATCCACACACTTGGCTACACTCTGGTTGCACTCCTGTCATCTATACACTTGGTTATACTCAGTTGCACTCGGGTTGCACTTTGGAAGGTCCTCACTTACCTCACCCAGAACCAATCAGCTTAAAGGTTAGTTGATAATACTTTGTCTAGTTAGCCAAAAATGTAATATTGCTTTGTATAGCTAGCCACAATGTTTTACGGCCCTCCCCGTAATTTTTTATTCTATTTGGTCTATAAAAAGACTGCCCTAAGAACAGGCAGATGTCAGTTAGGCTCTCAAGTCCTTACTGGGGCCCTGATCCATCAGCTTGGAAAAGACATTCAAATAATCCATCAATATATGGCTGAGATTGTTATCTCAGTAGTTTCTGTGGCTATTCTTGGACTACAACAATTTGTACCTCTCCAGCTGTCTTCTCTGCCTGCTCTAACTACTTGTCTCTTTCCTTCTACTGGGTGTCACTACAGAATTTCATGGGGGCTTTGGGGTGGACCTGTTTGGATGTTTAACAATAACGAGGTGGAGACATCTGTATAATGTAAGGCAGCTGGCCTTTTTGCTGGGGCAGTCTCTCAGCTAGCCTTCTAAACTGAACCCAGCTTTCCTTCCACTGGGTCCAGCCATGTGGCTTGCTCTCAGTTTGCTTCCCTGGCTCCTCCTCTTTACCTCCCTGCTTTGTTCCAATCTCTGTTTCTGTCTCCTGCCTCTGCCCATTGCTCTGCCCCAGCTCCAGCCACCAGCTCTTTATCCTACAAAAAGCCACACTCACCCAGTCTGAAGCAATCATCAGCAGGACAATGTCCAGTCCATCTCTTTGGCTTACATTTTGGCAAAGAGAGCTATGTGACCTTCACCACATCAGCTTGCTTTTTAATATGATCTCAGAGAATCATCTTTTGGGCAGGTGAGGAAGGACATTTACATATAGAAAGCAAGCCATAGAAATGACAATACCAAATATCCTGCCAGCACTTGTCTCTGCCAGCACAGCAATTATGAAAATACAGGGGCACACCTTCATAGCCATTTGATGCAATATGTGTGGGTATAGGTCATCCCAACAATGGAGCTTCTTGCTTTGATTCCCATCACCCAGAAAAGAACTCTGTGATTTTGGACATTTTTCTCAGTACCCTTGGAGACACCATGGATTGAAATTCTTGTTGCTATGGCGTCCGGCCCTCTGTATCCTCATGGTTTCTCAGCTCTGTCCTAGAGTGTCCTCCCAGGAACTGCCTATGTGCTCCCAGGTCCGCAATCCTTCCTTGCCCACTTCCCCTCTCCTCTACTTGCTCTATCTCTCCTTCTGCCCTCCTGGGCCTGTAGGGTGAGTTTCTTCACTGCCCTGAAGAGCTACCTGCTAAGTTACTTAGCTTCTCTGTGCTGTTGTGGCTTCTGCCATATAGGAACCCTTCCTCAGGTGGAGGACCTGCTTGTTCCTCCTGTCCCTTATGGATACATTGTTTTCTTGTCTCTCAGCTGCCTAACCTTCCCTATGGCAGAATTCTTTTTGTGATCCTCATTTTCTCCTTGGACTCAATTCCTCTCTAGGACTCAGAGATTTTCTTAACTCCTTGCTCTCTTACCAAAGTTGTCTTGGCCTCAGTATAGCTTGTAACAACTTCTGCCACTGTACAAGCTAATGATCCCATTCTCTTATCTCTAAGGTTTTACAGCTTTCCACTCTTAAATCTTTTCTCTGTGATCTCTCTGTGCTCTGCACTCGAATCTTTTAGACTATTGTGTAAACAGTATTTCTTAGCGTGCACAGCCTCAGGGACCTAGCAGCTGCTCATGGTCACCAGACAGGTGTGTGTGGAGACCACCACCACCCCAGCTCTCTGTGTCCTCAGCCACTTTTTCTCCCTCTTTCCCTCTCTCTCTCTCTGTCTGTCTCTCTCTCTCTCTCTGCCCTCATGACTTGCTGTTATGCCCAGATCTTAAGGTCCCCAAAGACCAGTAGGAGCCAGACTATGTAATACAAGAGCAAAGAGCTTTATTCGGGCTTGAGATCGGTCTCTCCACCATCACCAACACAGTGGATCAGAGAGGAGAGCCCTGAGCAGCTACATGTCAGGGTTTTTATTGGGGTTTGAGAAAGGACCAGGAATTTCCAGTTTAACAGTTCCACCATTGGGTAACGAAGGGCAAGCTTGTTACACAGAGATTGGCTAACTAACATAACCTTGAGCAAGCTATCTATAGAACTCAGGAATGCGGGGTATTTTCTGTGCCATGAAGAAATGTTCTACTACAAGGTCGGGGGCTGCTTAGCACAAATGCCCCACCCTGAGATAAGATACCTTCCCATTCTTGTGGTTATCCCTCAGGCTATTCCTTGGGTAGGGAATTTAATGACCTAATTTCCTTGGTAGGGAATTGGTGATCAATGGCCTAGTTCCTGATGATGTTGGGGTGGGGTCACTAGTTTCTGGTGACCTTTGGGGGTGTCAGGCCTGGTTCTTTCATTGCTGCCTCCCGCCCTTCTCCAGGTCCTCACTCCTGTCCCTTCTCCCCAGTAAACCCTTTTTATACCAGATCTGTCACATGGCAAAATTTCAGTGAGGAACACCTTGGCATGGTACCCCATCACTGCATTTATATTTCATAACAGTATCACAGCCAGGCACAGTGGCACATGCTTCTAATCCCAGCACACAGAAAGGCAGATCACTGTGAGTCTGAAGCCAGCCTGGTCTACAAAAGCAGGTCCAGACAGCCAAGACTACACAGAGAATCCCTACCTGGAAAAATTAAAAAATCTCTTACTGTTAGGGTCCAGAAGACACTGAAAGAATGACCCCAGACTCAAGTAGCATGGAAGCAACGAAGCGTGTTTATTCTACACAAGTCCAGCATGCTGGGGCTACTACATTCACAACATGGCAGTGGCCTTGTGCAGAGTTGAAGGCCCCTTTTAAAGCCTGAGAGGGGAATTCCTACTGTGGCTATATAACTTTGATTGAGATTGGCTGGTGCCCATGGAGGCTATGTACTTTAGTCAGGACTTGGGTGCTTTTCAAACCAGTAGTGAAGAAACCTTGTCTTTCCCAGGCCAGATGTCTTCATGAGAGAACATGAGGGATAACCACAAGAATGGGAAGGTATCTTATCTCAGGGTGGGGCATTTGTGCTAAGCAGCCCCCGACCTTGTAGTAGAACATTTCTTCATGGCACAGAAAATACCCCGCATTCCTGAGTTCTATAGATAGCTTGCTCAAGGTTATGTTAGTTAGCCAATCTCTGTGTAACAAACTTGCCCTTCGTTACCCAATGGTGGAACTGTTAAACTGGAAATTCCTGGTCCTTTCTCAAACCCCAATAAAAACCCTGACATGTAGCTGCTCAGGGCTCTCCTCTCTGATCCACTGTGTTGGTGATGGTGGAGAGACCGATCTCAAGCCCGAATAAAGCTCTTTGCTCTTGTATTACATAGTCTGGCTCCTACTGGTCTTTGGGGACCTTAAGATCTGTAACATTGGCTGTTCTAATTGGTTGCCCTTTTTCTGTGGGTTTTCCTGCACCTCTTAGGCCTCTTCTGTCTAGCAAGAAAATGAAGGCTATCAGGGAGTTTGTCAGGCTTATTTTGCCGGGAGCCAAAGCTATCTAGTGGAGACAAAGGTATTTACTAAAGCCAAAGCCAAGTAGAGAGCAAAGGTCATTTAGTGGAGACCTAAAGCTACGTAGTGAAAGAGTTATCTAAGACCCTAAATCATGGGTGATAGATTGTGAGGACATCCGTTAGAGCATCTGTAAGATATCTTTAGAAACCATTCTTATGGTATCTTGCAGGTACAATATTTAACCCGTGAAAGCACTCTTCCTATTTCCTACAGCAGTAGATTAACCTTCCCCCTTTCCTGCCTTCTCCCTAGATAACAGACTTGGCTTTCATTCCTGTGTCTCTTGTCCCTTCCCCCCCATTCCTTCCACTCTCTCCACCTTAGGAACCCCGTTGAAGCCCCTCGGGTCAGGGCATTATAAAACCAGACTCTCTCACTTATAACAAAAGGCTTTTAGTTAACAATTATACATAGGAATTTGAATTTGCTCCAGCATCCTACATATGTGATTCAACTCTTATCTAGACTACACTGTATTTGTAACTTAGATTCAACTCTGGTTTAGGAAAGCAGATGTTTTAAATAGCAACCATGTGGCTCTTTCCATCTTGGCCAATGACTTTCAAGATATAAGCAGCCACATGGCTGGCATCCATATTTACTAAGGTTAAAGGGTGCATGCCATGTGACTTCACCATCTCAAGAAGACCACATGGCATAGAGGAACAATTATAAAACTTCTTAGTCCTAATGAGCTCTCTGTTTTTTTCTTTTAGACTAAGGAAGCTGTTCAAGTCTCAAAGATTTTGGAAAGGTGTGGACTTTTGTATGATAATAGAAATTTAAGGTTATATGTGCTACAACATACTGTATATGTGATTCAGTGCTGGTTTAGATTATATTGTATATGATAATAAACTTTTAAGGTTATAAAGGTCTATTCAGACTAATAAAAGCTGGTTTAAGATGTGTCTAGCTACTTATGTCCTTGCTAACTAACACCAAGCTTCTAAAATAACTCGATAAGTAATAACATGTTTGATAAATAAGTAATATTTGATAATCAAGGTATATAAATTCCTAAGATCTACTCAGGTGCATAGTAATATTTGTCTTGAAAGGACCAGGCCTGACGTTCCTCCCACCATCACCCCCCCACCAAAGCTCATCAATCCCAGAAACAAGGCTATAAAATTCACTACCCAAGGAACCACCTGAGGATAAGCACAAGAGTGGGAAGGTATCTTATCTCAGGGTAAGGCATCCGAAATGGATAGCCCATCAAACTAACATTCCAGAGGTCTATAGATAGCTCGCTCAACGTTAGTTATGTTAGTCAGCCAATCACTTTGTAACAAGCCTGCCCTTGCTGAATGTCATCCTAAGCTGGGAATTCTGGGTTCTTGGTCAAATCCCAAATAAAAAACCCTGCCATGTAGCTGCTCGGGGCTCTCCAGTCTGATCACTGCTTTGGTGATGGTGGAGAGACCGGCTTAAGCCCAAATAAAGCTCTTTGCTCTTGCATACATGGTCAGGCTCCTACCAGGTCTTTGAGGACCTTAAGATCTAGATATAACAGTCTAGCTCTGTTGTCTTTGTTCACTTTGTTAAACCTGAGCTGTTTGGATAAACTAGGCAGCAATATTCTATAATGGTGCACTAGGTTCAGTGAAGCCTCTATGGACTGTATCGATAATTAAAAGTTGTTATTTTTAATGCTCAAACTTAACAGGACTAAAGCTATAAAATCCTAATCTTTTTTCTTAAATCCTAATCTTATAAAAGCCACTAACTTACTGTTAACTGTTAAAGATAATTAAGAAATGCAAGTTAATAGTCTCCTTATAAATTATCAAATTCTTTGATGTGTTCAGAGCTATACTTGTGATAATGCTAAGTACTAATGTAGTTAATTACAAGAATAAGCTTTATTTAGCCTCTTCTATATTTTTTCAAAGTTACACCTAAAACAAATAACTAGAAATAAGCCAAGATTTTTTAGTTAATATACACTTAATAGATAAATGGTCCTCAAACTTTCCACAGATCTGCTGAATATGGCATTTAAAATGTTTAATAAAAAAGCTTTTCATGATAAACAGAAGTGATAGCTCCTGGCACCAGCTCTGGGGTCTCCTCCAAAACAGATAATGGACCCAGAACTCCACCAATGTGTCAAGGCTGGCCAATGAAAGAAACACTGCCCTTTACCTCAGCTGCCGCCAGGATGCTATCCAAACTGTGACAAACAGACAAGGTAGGCTGGTCCCCCACGTTCCTATGCCATGGGACGTTCTGTTGGATCTTCTGGGTCTGGCAGCCTAAGAATGACACTGCCCTGAGACCCCTGCCCCCAAGGACCATGGAGGAACATAGGATGATTGTCTAGGTAGCTTGTAAGTCTCTATCATTTTTAATGGATTCGGAAGCTACTTGTTCTGTACTTCTGCTTACTCAAATAAAATCATCCTTGTCAGATCTCTGATGCATTGACAACTATGCTAATGATAGATTAGTTATTAGGTGGCTTAGGGTTAAATAGCTTAGATAGGGTTAGATAGCTTAGGGTTAGGGTTAGAGGGTTAGGGTTAGGTTAGTGTTATGGTTATGTTTAGGGTTAGGATTAGAGGATTAGAGGTAGGGTTAGGGTTAGAAGGTTAGGGTTAGTGTTATGGTTATGTTTAGGATTAGGTTTAGAGGGTTAGTGTTAGGGTTACAGGGTTAGTGTTAATGTTATGGTTATGTTTAGGGTTAGAATTTCAGAGTGTGGGTTAGAGTTAAGTTTAGTGTTAAGGTTAGGATTGCATTTAGGGTGTCAGGGTTAGGGCTAGGGTTAGGTTAGGGTTACATTTAAAGTTAGGGTTAGGGTTAATGTTACAGTTAGTACAAGTTAGTTTATGATTAGGTTTAGGGTTAAGGTTACAATTTCAGTGGTAGGGTTAGGGTTACAGGGTTAGGGTTAGGGTTAAGGTGAGCATTAGGGTTAGGGTCAAAGGTTAGGGTTAGTTTGGCTTAGGGTTAGGGTTGTCAGGGTTAGGGTTAGTGTTATGGTTGTAGTTATAGTTAGGGTTAGTGTTAGTGTTATGGTTACTGTTGTTAGGGTTAGGGTTGGGTTAGAGTACAGTTAGGGTTAGGGTTACAGTTAGGGTTAGATTTAGGGTTAGTGTTAGGTGTAGGGTTAGGTTAGGATTAGGGTTAATGTTAGGGTTAGCATTAGGGTTAGGGTTAGGGCAGGTTAGATTTATGGTTAGGGTTAGGGATGGGGTGGTTAAGGTTAGGGTTTGGATTAGGGTTAGGGCTAGGGTTAGTGTTAGGGTCAGGGTTAGGGTTACAAGTTTCATGTTAGGATTAGGTTTAGCCCTAGAAGTTTAGGGTTAAGGTTAGTGTAAGCATTAGGGTTACTGGGTTAGTATTAGGGTTAGGGTTATTGGCATTAGGGGTAGGGTTAGGCTTAGGGTTAGGGTTAGGGTTAGGGTAAGGATTAGTGTTAGGTTTAGGATTTGGTTTAGGATTAGATGGATAGGGTTAGGGTTTGGGTTGGGTTACAGGGTTAGGATTAGGGTTAGGGTTAGGCTTAGAGGGTTAGGGTTAAGTTATGGTTAGATGGTTATGGTTATTGTTATGATTAGGGTTAGGGTTAAGGTTAGGGTTACAGGATTAGTGTTAGGGTTAGGATTAGGGTTATCAATGTGTTATCAGTGTGATAGCTTTTTCAGCTTAACAGTAGCAACCAAAGCTTCGGCTCCCTTCTCAGTTCTCTTCATATATAAAAATCAGGCCACAGGCCTCACTTTCCTAGTGGCGCTACTAAGTCTAGACAGTTTACCTTGATGCCAGACTCCAAAAAAAGAAATAAACTCACAAAACAGATTTCAGTGTAACTTTTTACTATTCCTTCATTGAAAGGAATTCAGTTTACAATGACCACAGTCAGTAATCAATCATCTGTATCTCATGTAAATAATTTGATTTGTATAAAGTGATTTAAGGTATATAAAATTTTTAAATGCTTCAGAATTTTTTTTCTCACTATGCTATTGTTATACTAAGAATTTTAACAATTAGTGGAGGTCTGATAAATTAATCTAGCTCTGATAAATACTGACTATCTTAGGGCTTTGTTGCCATGAAGAGATACCATGACCACAGCAACTTTATAAAGGAAAACATTTAATTTGGGGCAGGCTTCCAGTTTCAGAGGTTTATTCCATTATCATAATGACGAGAAGTATGGTAGCATCCAGGTAGACACAGAGCTGGAGAAGAAGCTGAGAGTTCTATGTCTTGATCTGAAGGCAGCAAAAAGAAACTGTACCACACTGGGTGTATCTTGAGCATAGGAGACCTTAAAGCCTGACCCCATAGTGACATACTTCCTCCAACAAGGCCACAGCTCCTAATAGTGCCACTCCCTATGGCCAAACATTCAAACATGTGAATCTATGGGGGCCATTACTATTCAAACCACCATACTGACTAATATTAATATAGTCACAAGGTCAAGATTTTAAAAAGTCTTCATGGTTTTTTTTTAACTCAAAATCATTTGGGGGTTCCCAAGCTTCTACCATGACTCAAAGGTTTGAATGTATTGCCTTTTCTACAATGTGGATTTCAATACAAATTACAAAAAAATAGTGTTGCTAACATAGCTAAAATTTTACCTCTTTATAAACTTAAAAATAATTCCTGTAAGCTTCAGGAAATTGACCTGGATCCAACTCGCACAGGTCAAATGGACTCCAGATAATCAACAGCCTGTTTCCTCCCTGCTGCCTGTTCTTAGAGTGCAATCTCTCTCCTGGCATGTTGTCATGCAGGTAATTCAACTGGCCTGCCCTCAGGTGCCTTTAGGGCCCTATATTGACGCCTGAGCCAGGTGCTCGGTATATAACCCTCCTGCCACCTGCCATGTCTCTCTTCTCTTCTGCTTCTCTCCTCTCTGCCTGCCCCTCTGTTTGTCCCTCTCCCTCACCACTCCTCTTTCTCTTCTACACTCTCCCACCGTCTCTCTCTGACTCTCTCTCTCTTTCTCTTTCTGCCCTCTTAGCTCAATAAATCTCTTTGTACCTATCTCTAGCGCTTCATGTAATATTTATATCATAACATTTCCCCTTCCCTGGTCTTGGGACTCTCCTCCTCCAACTACCAACATGATGGGGCTAAAAGTTTCAAATGTACACCTAAGAAAAAAAGTCCCCCTAAACTCCTTAACTTTACCTTCTGTCCCTAATCTGTTCCAGCAAATTTCCAATCAAGGGCTGTAAACTGCTCCAACTGCTGCCTGCATGTCCCTAGCTCCAGATGGTCCCACCAAGCCTGGACAATGAGTGAAATGGTCTGCTCTTCCTAGACTTGACCAACATTCATTCCAGCTATGTCCTCAACAATGACATAGCAATGTCAGCAGGAAGTAGTCATAGATGACTACCTCATCATCCCTCATCATTCATTTATTACCAACAAAGAGGCTGGGATGTTAAGTTCCAGGCCTGGAACAAACTGCTTGAGGTGCCTTCTTCCAGCATCCCCAGGTCCCTACCTGTTACAGGGTATGCCTGGCATGCCTGGAACTCTCCTGCCCAGGGGCTGGGCTGCCCTTCCCCCAGAGGCTCTTCCCTATATAATCCAGACATTTTGGTACTGACTGCCCCTTTTGTACCTTTGGCTGCTGTACTTGGCTCCCCTCTCTTCCTCCCCCTCCCCCTCTCCCACATTGTTCAGGGTCATGACCACTCTCAACTCTCCCACATGTATCTGCCTCTGGCTATGCTCTCCCACATAGCTATAATAAACTTTCTCCTCTATCATACACAGAAGAAGTCATGTCCTTTTCTTTCTTTCTTTCTTTTTTTTTTTTTTTCATTCAATAAGGGCAAAAGAATTCTTTATCGTTCCTTGTAAAATTACTGGAAAGTCAAGGAAGTAGGAAGTGGGGGTTTTAGGCTGGACCCTCAAAAGTCTACAATAGGATCCACTGATTTTTAAAATATGACATGCCTTAACAAGGCATTGTACTTAGCAGTGAAAGATTATAGAAATAGTGCTGTAGTAAATGGTGGGATCTGGAAAGGATCATCCTGAGTGAGTTGTCCCAGAAGCAAAAAGACACACATGGTATATACTCACTCATATAGACATACAACATAGGACAAACCCACTAAAACCTGTGCATCTAAAGAAACTAAGCAAGAGAGAGGACCCTAACTAAAATGTCCAATCCCCATCCGGAAAGGCAAAGAGGAGGGACATCAGAAGAAGAAGAAAACAGGAAACAACCTAGGAACCTACCACAGAGGGCCTCTGAAAGCCTCTGCCCTACAGACTATCAATGCAGATGCTGAGCCTGATGGGCAACTGTTGGGCAGAGTGAAGGGAATTTTATGTAAGAACTGGGAAATAGTAAGAGCTGGAGAGGACAGGGTCTCCACAAGGAGAGCAACAGAACCAGAAAATTTGAACACAGGGAACTTCCCAGAGACTCATACTCCAACCAAGGACTATTCATAGAGATAACCCAGAACCCCTGCACAGATGTAGCCCAGGGCAGTTCAGAGTCCAATTGGGTTACATAGTAATGTGAAGAGGGACTGCCTCTGACATAATCTGATTGGCCTGCTCTTTGATCACCTCCCCCTGGGGGGAGCAGCCTTACCAGGCCATAGTAGAGGACAATGCACCCACTTTTGATGTGAACTGATAGACTAAGATCAGAAAGGAGAGGAGAACCTCCCCTATCAGTGGACTTGGGGAGTGGCATGCATGCAGAGGGAGGAGGGAGGGTGGGATTGAGAGGGGAGGAGGGAGGGGCTTATGGGGGGATGCAGAATGAATAAAGTGTAATTGATGAAAAATTTTAAAAAATGCTGTAGAAAAAAAAAAAAAAAAAAAAAAAGAAGCCTGAAGTCACCACCTCCTGTAGCCATGTGGGACTTCTAGCGGAGAGAGGGGAACACTAACCCATACATAAAAGCTTACCACCAAATTTGTCTTGCCTATAAGAAGTGAAGGGATTAAGATGCCATTGAAGGAATGGCAAATCAATGACTTGCCGAACTTAAGAACCCACCCCATGGGAGAGAGCCAACCCTGTCCCTATTAATGGTATTCTGCTATACTTGTAGACAGAAGCCTAGCATAACTGTCTCTGAGAGGCTTCACCCAGCAGCTGATGGAAACAGATTCAGAGACACAGCCAAACAATAGGCTGATCATTTTTTTTCTTTAATTTTGCTTATATGGTACATAACATTTACTAATTTTTTATATTGAACCAGGACCACATCTCTGGAATAAAGCCCTTTTGATATGGTGAAAAAAAAAAAAAAAAGAAATAGTGCTGTAATCTTGAGAACATGGCCACATAATCCAGAGTAATGTTAGCAAACCAAAAAGTTTTGCTTGTATAGAAGGGTACTTAACCATGGGAAATCAGTAGGCAAGAAATACCAACCCTGAGGGAGGAGTCCCAACATAGAGGGGTCCTGCATCCCACTGGGAGTGGTCAGAGTTCAGCCCCCAGTCTTATGTGATTAGTTAAAGTCACACTGCCGCTGATAACCAAAGCATAGCAAAAGCTCCAGAAAAGTGGGAACAACCCTGAGCACAAGGAACAATTTCCAGCATATATTTTGATGTTAGAAAAATGCTGTGTGTGGGAATTTTGCTAGAGGGCATCTTTACAATGTCTTTAATGATGAAATTTCTTTTTTCTTGTTTAACCCTTTGAAAAAACAGTGCATTTTATTTATAGCTCTCATGAGGCTGAGCTAGATAAGGTAGCTCATGCCTATAACTTGAGAACTCAGGAGGCAGAGGCAGGGAGATCATTGCAAGTCTGAAGCCAGTCTAGTTAGCATAGTGAGTCCCATTCCATTCTGGGCTACATAGCAGGGCCTTGTATTAAAGACTAGAAACAGTTCAAATATCTGTCCAACATCTAACATCAAACAAATTATATTACATTCAGTGTTCTCTGTAGCTTCAGAAAGAAGGCAAACCTGTAGGTACTGGCATCTTCAGATCACCAGGATGTATGGTTAAATGAAAGGAGGAGGGACCCGCTCTTTGCCTCCCTAAGCTTTCCAGGATGGCCTTCCCAAACTCACTGTTTTTCCTCATGCCACCCCTCCCACTGCTCTCACTTTGGACCCTTTTTCTGACTGTTCTTGCCATCCACTCTTTCTATAACACCCAAATCCAACTCCAATCTAGCACAGCCCTGTAGCATGTCAGATAATGACAGAAGCCTACTTTATCCTTACTGCCAAACACTGCAGGCACTTCCTGGTGCTTACACTCTCTAATCTTATCCAAAAGGCTAAAAGAGCCGCATCGACAGCTGCCCCAAGACCCCGTGTGAGCACCATCCACTCCTGAAATCCTCCCCGACCTCATTAGTCTTCATCCTGAATTTTTTAAATATGTACTTGTACACACAGAGAGTATCTTCTAGATGTGAACAGTAGGTAAAACTGAGCCAATAGGACAGGGACTCCAAAACATCAGTTCTGAGAATGTCCTTGCTAAAGACCAAAAATGCCAGAAGAGAGCTCTGTGAGCTTGTGAGCTTGTGAGCTTGTGAGTTTGTGAGCGAATTCCTCTAAGACTATCCTGGGCCACAGAGGAGGTGCCTGAACACTTGGTTGGGTCATGTTGCCTGACCAGCTCTTAACCTCACCCCTCTGCGCTACAGCGTCTGCCACACGTTCTTTTAAAAAGTCCGCAGACTAGCTGCTGGTGGGTCCTCTTCCACCTTCCTTCTTTTTATATTGTATTTTTTTAATTGTATGTGTTTGTGTTTTGATTGTGCAAGCCTGGTGCCTGAGAAGGCCAGAACTGGAGTTACAAAACTGGTTGTGAGCTAGCATTTAGGTACTCAAAATCAAGCCCTGGTCTTCAGAAGAGCAGTTAGTACTCCTAACCACTAAACCATCTCTGTAGTCTCTGTTTTATTATTTTTTAATATTTATTTTATTTTTATTCATGAGACATTGTGCATAGGTGTCTGGGAGCTAGAAAAGGGCATAGGATGTCCTAAGAGCAAAAATCAAACAGATGGCATGAGTGCCAGGAATGGAATTTCAGTTTTCTGCAGCAACATCAAGAACTCTTAACCACTGAGTCATCTCTCTAACCCACACTCTCCTCCCAGCCCCAAGTTGCTTTGTTGTTGTTGTGTGTTTGTTTTTCAAGACAGTATTTATCTGTATAGCCTTGGTTGTCCTGGACTGGCTTTTCAGACCAGGCTGGCCTTGAACTCACAATGATAAACCTACCTCTGCCTCCTTGAGTGCTGGGATCACAAGCGTGCACCACCACAACTGGCTGCAAATTGCTTTTTTGAGAACAGGTTGTAACACATCTCTCCTGGAGCCCACAGATTTGCAATATATACTTTCACTGAAAAGCAATTTTTTAAATTAAACTTTCTCTTTGAGATCATGAGATTTATGTGCAGTTGTAGAAAATAATAAAAATCTTTCACCCAATTTCCTTAACAGTAAAATCATGCAAAGCTATGTGAAACAGTGAGGCTTAACCAATGAGGAACTTGACATTGATGGGATTCACCTCTGTATTCAGATTTTGTTAGTTTCAGATCACTTCTGTTTATGTATTTTGGGGATGTTTTGTGTATGCACATTTTCATATGTGTGTAAGTTCACCTATGTAAACACATGAGAAACCATCCTCAGAAAAGCTGTCCACCCCTTGATATACAGTCTCTGGCCAGGTGGCCAGAGAACCCGAGACCTTTCTGCCTCATCTGCTAAGGGCAGAGATTACAGTGCATGCCACCATGTAAAACACAGGCTCTGGGGACAAAACTCAAGTCGTCTCACTCGCAAAAGCAAATGTCTTATCAACTGAGGCATCTCCCGGCCTTTGTGTGCTCAGTGCTTCATGACTTCATCGTGTGGAAATTCAAGTAACAAGCAACCAAAAAAATTCACAAAACAGTTCTGTTAGCATATGTGGTCAGTAATGGATGGCTAGAACCACATTCACTTTCCTAGCTCTATCCTGATCCCTGGCTTGTAGCTGTATGTACTCTGTTCTCCATTTGAGATTTCAAGACTGTTACATAAGTTGAAGTTTAGGCTATAATATCACAGGCCTGTAACTACAGCCCTCAGAAAGCAGAGTTCTAGGCCAGCCTGGGCCACATACCCATACCTTGTTTCAAGAGAGAAAAGGGTTGTGGGGGAGTATTCACTGGGTTCCTGGCACCAAGCCTAATGGCCTGAGTTCAGTCTCTAGAACCCATGTAAGCAGATGATCCCACAGGCTGTACTCTAATCCTCACATAAGCGTCATGGCACTTGACAGCATGTGTGCATACACGCACGTGTGTGCACACACAGAGCAAATGAATAAATGTTTTAAAAATTTTGAAGAGAAAAAGAGTGTTTTGTATATGAATCATATAATCAGAATAATTCCCATGAAAAGAGCTCAATTGTATGGAGGTAGCTCACTCTTATACTGAGGACCACCTGGAAACGAGAAAAACAACTGTGATTATTTGAATTGAAGACAGGTGCAGATAGCTCTTGACGGGCAGGGTGAACTGTTCTGAGAGCAACCATAAGCCACCAGCTGTAAACTATCTACAACCAGCTGTAAACTATCTACAACCAGCTGTAAACTATCTGCATGCTATTCTTGCTGACCAATCATTGTATAGAGCAAAAGTGGTCTGATTTTCAGGTATAAAAATCCTGTGCTTTGCATGTTTGGGGTTGTCTCCTGTCTTTGGAGGGGTGACCTCATCGAGATTGGAATAAACCTCTTGCTTTTGCTTCGAGCTGTGGTCTGTGAGTGATCCCTTCCTGGGAAGGGCGCGATCCTGCGCTCCTGAGCAGTGAGACTCCAGGTCTTACACTGCCATACCCCATTTTGAGACTGATCTCTGCCTAAACATGTGGTTACCACAGCCTGATTGATACATTAAATTAATCATCACAGTCTTCAGGACAGAAAAGCCCTCAAGTGAAGGAAGGACTCTTCTAACTGGTTGTCTTAATATATCACAGAGGGAGGGGTACGAAAGACAGAAGTCCCCACAAAAGACCAAAACCCCCACCTCACTTCAAGGGGTGAAGTTGTCAGATCCCTAAGGACAGCCTAACCACGCTCAGGGGAGAACGAGTTTAAGCTGTAGCTCAAAATTGAAGTGATGGTGTCTTCCAGGGTATCCTTAAAAAGCAGAAAAGGGGCTGGAGAGATGGCTCAGCAGTTAAGAGCACTGGCTGCTCCTCCAGAGGTCCTGAGTTCAATTCCCAGCAACCGCATGGTGGCCCACAACCATTTATAATGTGATCTGATGCCCTCTTCTGGCATGCAGGTGTACATGCAGATAGAGCATTCATATACATAAAATAAATAAAAATATTTAAAAAAAAAGACAGAAAAAGACGCTTCTGCAGAAAATCGATGAGATATAGTTCTCTGCCCTCACTACACTGACGCTGACTGACTAGAATGACAGTGTGTCTTGGAAACCCACTTCACGTTGCCCCTGATTCCACTGACAGTAAAAACCACAAGCATCTGTTTGAGCAGTCTCTGATCTGCACATATTTTAATTCATTTTTATCAAATCAGCATTCGAAAAGCAAGAGAGCTGAGAAAAAGATCAATGTGTATGTGATTTAAGACTAGAGAAAATATTTCTGTTCCAAGAATAACTACAAAAGCAATTCACTTTCTCAGGAATCACACTTACAGAATTAAAGTTTTTGAAGCGCTTCTGCAGAAATCACAATGGCACACTAGACCTTCCAGGCTGAAAACTTGGATTCAGGAACAATGACATTATGTAGCTCAGCTGCTTCTGGAAGCCTCTTCTGTATACATCTCTACACTTTCCCAAAGTCAAAGGAAAATGCTGTAGAATGTTCCTGGAAAGGTAATTGAAATGTATACCCAACACATATTAAAGGCCAGAGTGACCAAGTGACATTTGTAAATTGGAATGATGGTGAGAGGAAATTGGAATGATGGTGAGAACATTTTAAACCTCCCACTCTGTCCTCCTTATTTCAGCTGCGGCTCAGTGGAGATTTATGGAGTATTTACTGTAAAGTGAACAGAATTGAGACTGCTCTGAGGAGAAAGGGAGGAGGGCCCAGCAGGGCTCTGACCTGCCAGGAATTCTAAACTCAGCTCTGTGTAAAGGAGTGTCTGGCTGGGTTTGGTGGTGCATGCTTGTGATCCCAGCACTGGGATTGGGGAGAACAGGACAGGATGGGGGAGGGTGTGGGCTACACAGGACAGCAGGGGCTGCATAGAAAAACAAGGAAAATAAAACAAAAACAGAACAACTCAGGGTGAAGGACTTCTGGGCATGATGGCAAACTATAAGGCCCTGTGTAATCCAGTGATGTAAAAGCACATAAAAAATAGCCCCTACCCCAAAGAAAGAAAACGAGAAAGAGCTATAAAAATCCACAAAAGAAGCAATCGTACATCTGGAAAGTTAAAAGACACCAAGCAGGAAGCACAGACAGGAAGAAGGCCGTGGAGCTTCACTTCCTGGCTTCCACCAGGTGTGGGAAAGCATGGCTGTCTTTAAGAGCAGTATTATAATTTTTTTATTTATTATTTATTTTTATTTTATGTGCATTAGCATTTTGCCTGGATGTAGGCATTTATGTTGAATCCCCTCAAGCTGGCTTCAATAAATAGTTGAACTGTGATATGGATACTGGGAATTGAACCCCGGTCCTTGGGAAGAGCAGTAAAGTGCTTTTAACCACTGAGCCATCTCTCCAGGCCCAACTTTTTTTTTTTTTAAGTTTGCGTGGTTTGCATGGTTTTACTTATTTGTTTGTTTACCTTCTTATATTTGACTGCATGTTTTCTTTTTGTTTTATGAGACAGGGTTTCTCTGTGTAGCCTTGGCTGTCCTGAACTCACTTTGTAGACCAGGCTGACCTGGAACTCAGCAATCCACCTGCCTCTGCCTTCCTGAGTGCTGGCCTTAAAGGTTTGTGCCACCACACCCAGCTTAATTACAGGTTTTCTGATTGAGAGGTTTTTCTTCCCTTTCTACATTTTGGGCTTAGGTGAGTAGACGAAGGCTGGAAGCTGAAGCCTCCAAGGTTTGGGCTTGCAGAAGGTTAGATCATACGGAGGCTAGAAGCTTCCAGGCCCAGGGCTCTGGATAGTGAGATAGAAACGCTCTGGACTCAGCCGTGCACAGCTTGGGTGCAGCTCTTATCTCATACTCTCATGTGAGACAATAAAAACATTTATATCTGGGCCCCCAACTTTTACAATTAAGAGCACTGGCTATTTTTGCAGGGGACCAGGTTTAATACCCAATATCCCCATGGCTTCTAAGAAAAATAAAAACAAAAAGAAAAAAGCCATCCCCACATAAAACTGGAATCTGAAATCAACAGATGCACAAGTCACAGCACAGAGATGCAAGAGACACGAAAAAGCAAAACAACCTGATTCCTGCAAAAGAGCCTAACTCTTGCAGATTTCACAGAAGATGCCAAAATTGCACTGTAGTTGGTCTTTGCTGCTCTGTGAGTTTTTCTGTTTCCACCCTTTATCCTCCTGGTTTTACTCCGTAACACTAGACAGGAGGTGAAGAAGGGCGTAGGGACAGACGTGAACCTAATTTCTTTCCTTTTGTTTCTTCTTTGACCGCGGCTACTGACGAACTGCAACCACCCTCTCTAAATGACCAAAAACCACCGACCCCCCCCCTGTCGGGGCATTTTATACCCTCTGAAAACTTCCCAGAATTCCAACATCACACAATCACAGACACTATCTTCACCTGGTAAAACCATGTCTCTGCTGGAGCCCTGGGCAACTCATAGTCAACTATAGTCAGAAGCAGCCCTACGTCCCTGAACCTGGGATTAAAACAAAAACACATTCTTATAATATTTCTGTGGGTTTTACGTGTTTGTTTGTGTTTAGTTTTTTTGAGACAGGTTTTTTCTGTGTAGTCTTGACTGATCTGTAGACCTCTGGCCTCAAACTCAAAGATCTGCCTGACTCTACCTGCAGAGCGCTGGGATTAAAAGCACGCACCACCACCACCTGGCTATTTCTGTGTTTTTTAAAGAAACTAAAATTCCAGAATACTCATTATACCTCACTAACAAAAATTATTGATAACCTCAAAGGGAACACAAACACACAGATGAACAAAATATGAAAATGAATATAGAACCTAAAGAAGAAAGCCAGTAACATAGAAGAGCAAGTCAGTAAAGTGGCTGAACCTTAGCATCGTGGGTAGAAAAGCTGACACTTGGCAGAAGAATGCAGCAAGAAACTGGATATTAGCCAGTGGTGCAAACCTTTGATCCCAGCATTCTGGGACAGGTAGGCAGATTTCTGAGTTCAAGGCCAGCCTGGTTTACAGAGTGAGTTCTACAATAACCAGAGCTACACAGTAAGACCCTCTCTCAGTGCCATCACTCCCCCACAAAGAGAAAGTGAATATTTTCAGGAAAAAAATAAAATGTTGACAATGAAAAACTCAGTGAACAATCAAGAGCACAGTGGAGACAATCACTGGTACATCCACAGCTCACACATCTTACAGTTTTCAATTAGGGAGATGGCCCGGAGATGAACACTTGCTTCTCTTTGGGATCACCCAACTGCCAACTCCAGAGGGTTGATGTCATCTTCTAACCACGAGTACACACGCACTGCACACAGTACAGGAGGTGTACACACAGGCAAACCAGCAAATACACATAACGTTTTTAAAAATCAAATTTTTATCATAGTTATTGATTTTTAAAATATTTCTGTGAGCAAGCAGGCCTGTGCCACAGCACATTTGAAAGGTCAGAGCCACCCTGCAGGAGTCAATGCTCCCCTTCTTCCATGTGGACCCATGCACTGAACTCAGGTTGTCAGGCTCGGTGGCAAGCTTGCTGAGCCATCCACCAGCCAAAAATAGCCTTTTTGTTTGTGTATACTGTGAGTCTCAGCCCCCTACCTCCCACCCCATGTGTCTAAAAATCAGCTCAAGCTGGATTATAGGATTTCTGGCATTAGATAAAAGCCAGCATTCCTCAGCAACTTGTGAAATGGGTTTTCTATCCCCAAAGAGAGTTCCTCCCCATAGCTACTTGGTCTTCTTGTAATCAGTATAATTTGTCTCTCTTTCTATCTCCACTACTCTCTCCCATTTCTTCCCTGTCCCTGGCCATGCCCGGGCACATTGCTACAATAATATATTGAACATAGATTCAACAATATCATTACTATATCTTTCCTTTTTTCTTTTAACATTTTCCTTGTTGTAGTCTTAATAACTTTCTTTTTAAATTGTAAATGTATAGAATTTTAAAAGTAATATGCATTTTTGCATTAACATATGTATGGAATGTGCAGTGTGCAAAATTCAGCTAATGATGATTCTCTAGATGCGAATCCAAGATGGCGGCACCAGGAGGACACTGTGTCTGAGGAGCAGGACAGTAATGTTGGTACAGCAACTAAGAGACTGAACTCTGGGCCCTAAAACAACAGCAGTCGTGTTTCCCAGGTGAGAGGAAACTCCACGGTGTGGGAATCAGTCAGGTCTACTCTCAGGTCACCCAGCCAGAACCCAGAAAAGATCCCAGGTCGCGCAGGCACTCAGTCACCAGACCAGAGCCACATGCCTGGGTGCCCCAATCACCTTCCCAGGCTGAGCGGTGGGCACAGAAACCAGAGACTGGGAGTCCCAGTCATGAGAAAAACCCACAGGGAAGGAAAGAAGGAAGGAAACGGGACTGACCTCACGTCACCTAGTATATGCCTGGAAAAGATCCCAAAGACCAGTGGGTGCACGTCTCCAGCCCAGAGACCTTCTGCACGTGTGACTCTCCATCACAGACAGAACTGTGCATCCCAGGACACCAGAGACTGGGTTTCCCTGTCAGAAGAAAACCCCACAGGGAGGGAAACAGTTTAGAGCACTCAGCCACCCCCCCCCCCCCACAGCACACATAGGAAAGCTCCATGGAAAAGATCTCAGGTTCCTGGCTATCCACAGGCTCCTGACTGTAGCCCCCAGCTGTACGCATGAGAGCAGAGCTTCACTGCAACTGATTACTCTTGGGTACTGGGGCACAGAGCCCCAATCTCAGACCTACAGAAGCCTGGGATCCCCGAGATCAACCCCCAGATACTGCTCCAAGGGGCAACCAGTTATCCCTAACAAAACTGACCAAACACAGGCACCTAGGTTACAGCAGCTGATTACTAAATATACAGCAAGAAACCCAGAAGCAGGGCAGCTATCTTCAGGACTTCTCTGTATGAGAGAAGAGCCCTCTTGACTAACAAGGACCACAGTTACCACTCAGGTCTGTACGCCTGAGGTGAGCTGTGGCAATTCCTGAAAAACACCGGCCATCCAGTGACTATACCCAAAAAGCTGAGGAGGCCTCCTTCAGGAAAAACCATCTTCCTGTAAAAGGGGTTCTCTCCACCACAGAATTCCAGGAACCACCAGAAACTAACACCCAAAACCTAAGAGGCCAGCGTAAAAACTCAACCAACAAAAGACAAAGCAATATGGCATCTCCAGAATCCAGTTATCCAGGGGCAAGCAGCACTCAACACCCCAGCATAATTGAAATTCAAGAAGATGACATAACATCTATGCTCTTGAAGAGGATAACAGAGGAAACAAATGAAATGCGTAAAGACCTAGAGGAAGATGAAGTCAAACAGATTATGGCCATCTGTAAAAAAATACAGGAAGTTGCAGCCAAACAGTTTGTGGCCTTTAGAGAGGAAATACTTAAATCACTGAAAGAAATAAAAGAAACAGAGGATTGTTTAAACAAACAGCTGAAGGAATTGAAGGAAAAATAGGAAAATACAGTCAGACAGGTGAAGGAAATCAACAAAACAGCTCAAGATCTGAAGATAGAATTGGAAAAATTAAAGAAAATACAAATGGAGGAAATTGCGGAGAGAAAGATCTTAGAGAAGAAAACAGGAATTACAGAGGTAAGCATAACCAATAGACTACAAGAGATGGAAGAACGACTCTCAGGTGTGGAAGATACAATGGAAGAAATTGATGTATCCGTCAAAGAAAATGTGCCTTCAAGAAGAAATTCGAGACATCTCATTCAAGCAACTTAATGGCTCACCTAAAAGTCCTAGAAAAAAAAAAAAGAAGCAGACACACCAAAGAGGAATAGATGGCTGGAAATAATCAAACTCAGAGCTGAAATCAATAAATTAGAAACAAATAAAACAATTCAAAGAATCAATGAAACCAAGAGCTGGTTCTTTGAGAAAATCAACAAGATAGACAAACCCTTAGCCAAACTAACTAAAAGGCAGAGAGACACTATCCAAATTTACAAAATCAGAAATGAAAAGGGGGACATAACAACAGACTCTGAGGAAATCAAATCATTAGGACTTACTTAAAAAGTCTATATGCCACAAAATTTGAAAACTTAAATGAAATGGACAATTTTCACTTACCAAAGCTGAATCAAGACCACGTAAATAAATTAAATATTCCTATATACCCTAAGGAAATAGAAGCTGTCATCAAAAGTCTCCCATCCAAAAAATGCCCAGGATCAGATGGTTTCAGTGCAGAATTCTTCCAGACCTTCAAAGAAGAGCTAACTCTAGTTCTCTTCAAACTATTCCACAAAATAGAAACAGAAGGAACAATACCAAACTCATTCTATGAAGCCGCAGTCACCTTGGTACCTAAACCTCACAAAGATCCAACAAAGAAAGAGAATTTCAGGCCAATCTCCCTTATGAACATTGATGCAAAAATACTCATCAAAATACTTGCAAACCGAATACAAGAACACATCAAAGACACCATCCACTATGACCAAGTAGGCTTCATCCCAGGTATGCAGGGGTGGTTCAATATACAGAAATCCATCAATGTGATCCACCATATTAACTGAAAGAAAAAAAAAAAACACATGATAATCTCCTTAGACGCTGAAAACGCATTTGACAAAATCGAACACCCATTCATGTTTAATGTCTTGCAGAGATCAGGGATGCAAGGCACATATCTAAACATAGTAAAGGCAATATACAGCAAGCCTATAGCCAATGTCAAATTGAACGAAGAGAAACTAAAATCAATCCCACTAAAATCAGGGACAAGACAAGGCTGCCCACTCTCTCCATATCTCTTCAACATAGTTCTTGAAGTCCTTGCTAGAACAATAAGACAATTGAAGGAGATCAAGGGAATACAAATTGGAAAAGAAGAAGTGAAAGTATCACTATTTGCAGATGATATGATAGTATAGCTGAGTGACCCCAAAAATTCTACCAGGGAACTCCTACGGCTGATAAACACCTTCAGCCAAGTGGCTGGATACAAAATTAACTCAAAAAAAAAAAAAATCAGTAGCCCTCCTGTATATAAAAGACAAAAGGGCTGAGAAAGAAATTAGGGAAACAACACCCTTCACAATAGCCACAAATGACAAAAGGTACCTCGGAGTAATCCTAACCAAGCAAGTCAAAGACTAGTATGAAAAAAATCTCAAGTCTCTGAAGAAAGAATTAGAAGAAGATATCAGAAGATGGAAAGATCTCCCATGCTCATGGCTTGGCAGGATTAACATAGTAAAAATGGCCATTTTACTAAAACCAATCTACAGATTCAATGCAATTCCTTCAAATTACCAAGAGAATTCTTTACAGACCTTGAAAGGAAAATTCTCAACTTCATATGCAATAACAAGAAACCCAGAATTGCTAAAACAATCCTCTACAATAAAAGATCTTCAGGAGGTATCTCCATCCCTGATCTTAAGCTGTACTATATATACAGCAACAGTAATAAAAACTGCATGGTACTGGCACAGAAACAGAATGGTGGATCAATGGAACCAAATAGAAGACCGAGAAATAAACCCACATACTTATGGACACCTGATTTTTGACAAAGATGTCAAAACCATACAATGGAAAAAAGATAGTATTTTCAACAAATGGTACTGGTCTAACTGGATGTCTACATGTAGAAAAATGCAAATAGATCCATATTTATCACCCTGCACAAAACTAAAGTCCCAGTGGATCAAAGACCTCAACATAAAACCAAACACATTAAATCAGCTAGAAGAAAAAGTGGGGAAGAGCCTTGATCTCATTGGCATAGGAGACAACTTCCTGAACAGAACACCAACAGCACAGGCTCTAAGAGCAACAATTAATAAATGAGACCTCATGAAACAGAAAAGCTTCTGTAAAGCAAAGGACACTGTCATCAAAACAAAACGACTGCCTATAGATTGGGAAAGAATCTTCACCAACCCTATATCTGACAGAGGGCTAATATCCAGTATATATAAAGAACTCAAGAAGTTAAACAGCAACAAATCAAGTAATCCAATTAAAAAATGGGGAACACAGCTAAGCAGAATTCTCAATAGAGGAATATCGAATGGCAGAGAAACACTTAAAGAAATGCTCAACGTCCTTAGTCATCAAAACAACCCTGAGATTTTACCTCACATCCATCAGAATGGCCAAGATGAATAACTCAAGTGACAACACATGCTGGAGAGGATGTGGAGAAAGGGAAACCCTCCTCCACTGCTGGTGGGGATGTAAACTTATACAACCACTATGAAAATCAATCTGGCACTTTCTCAGACAATTAGGAATAGTGCTCCCTCAAGATCCAGCTATAGCACTGCTAAGCATATATCCAAAAGATGCTCAAGTACACAAAAAGGACATTTGCTCAACCATGCTTGTAGCAGCTTTATTTGTAATAGCCAGAAGCTGGAAACAGCTCAGATGCCCCTCAGTTGAGGAATGGATATAGACATTGTGGTACATCTACACAATGAAATATTACTTCAGCGATAAAAAACAAGAAAATCATGAAATTTGCAGGTAAATGGTGAGTACTGGAAAAGATCATCCTGAGTGAGGTATCCCAGAAGCAGAAAGACACACACGGTATATACTCACTCATAAGTGGATACTAGACATTAATATAGGATAAACATACTAAAATCTATACACCTAAGGAAGCTAATCAGGAAGGAGGACTCTGGCTAAGATGCTCAATCCCCATTCAGAAAGGCAAAGAGGATGGACATCAGAGGAGAGGGAAAACAGGGAATAGGACAGGAGCCTACCACAAAGGGCCTCTGAAAGGCTCTACCCTGCAGGGTATCGAGGCAGATGTTGAGACTCATAGCCAAACTTTGGGCAGAGTACAGGAGATCTTATGAAAGAAGTAGGGAATAGTAAGACCTGGAGAGGACAGGAGCTCCACAAGGACAGCGACAGATCCTAAAAGTGGGCACAGGGGTCTTTTCTGAAACTGATACTCCAGCAAAGGGCCATTCATGGAGATGGCCTGGAATACCTGCACAGAGGTAGCCTATGGCAGTTCAGTGTCCAAGAGGTCTCCATAGTAATGGGGACAGGGGCTGTCTCTGACATAAACTGATTAGCCTGCTCTTTAATCACCTCCCCCTGAAGGGGGAACAGCCTTACCAGGCCACAGAAGAAGACAATGCAGGCAATCCTCCTGATGAGACCTGATAGACTAGCATCAGAGGGAAGGGAAGGAGAATCTCCCTTTTCAGTGGACTGGGAGAGGGACACAGGTGGGGAAGAAGGAAGGTGGGATTGGGAGGGGAGAAGGGAGGGAGGTACAGGTAGGGTACAAAGTGAATAAACTGTAATTAACAAAACTAAAAATAATTAAATAAAAAAAAAGATGATTCTCTGCCCTTTGAGCAGAAAAGACACCTGTCTTTTTTTGTAAGTCAGTTTGGACTGTATAACCAAACTGTAAGAAAACTTTTCATCCCTGCCATATGAAAGGATGGCATATAATGATAAGTCCTGAAGACTCTGAGGTCAACAAGATATATTAGCTAGGCAGAGATAGGTCTCATGTCTCAGCTAGCCTCAGAGCTGTTCCCATGTAGAGAAATCAGCAATGTGTTACCTGTCTTTTGTTTTGTTGGTCTTCTTAGTTTTTAGCTTCATGTTTGCAGCCTAGATCATCAGGAGGTCTTCTCCAGTCAAATCTAATCCATGTTAAATTCGAAAGAATCTATAGCTTTTCTCCTGTTGAAACAAAGACAAAACCTCTTCCCCAACACAACACATTTTCTGCCTTTCGTTCTTCAGTTAGGCATCCTTAAATAGGCTGGTTTAGTTCAGCAGGTTTTTTTCCATAATCCAATGTCTTTCAGTGGCTCTTTGGGTTTTTTGTTTGTTTGTTTGTTTGTTTTGTTTTTGTTTTTGTTTTTTTTTACATTTTTATTTATTTTATTATGCATACAATGTTCTACCTGCCTGTACACCTGAATGCCAGAAGAGGGCGCCAGATCTCACTATAGATGTTTGTAAGCCACCATGTGCTTGCTGGGAATTGAACTCATGATTTTTGGAAGAGCAAGCAGTGCTCCTAACCTCTGAGCCATCTCTCCAGCCCCAGCTGTTGTTTTTTTGTTCATTAGCATTTTAAAAAATAAAGTTAGTAAAGCATTATATGATCTATCTCTGGGGATCTTTGTTACTCTTTTCTGTTTCTGCATCTTTTAAACTATGATTACATCTCTCTACAACTGCTCATCCTATAGGATTTTGTGGTATACTTGTAATATGCTTTATAACATGTAATATGCAAAAAAACTGTTTCATTTAATTAGAGACATATGCTGGAGCATGGTCAGTTTTAATTTGTGCAGGTATACCCATGACAGGTATAACTTCTAATGAATGTGTAATTACAGATCAGCCTTTTCAGAACTTAAAGCAGTTGCCATTGGAGTTCTGAATATATGTCTATAGTATGGTGCACATGTTTTACTTTTCCAAACTCTGCAAAATGAAACACATCCGTTTGTCAAACTTCATTTCTTTGTGTACCTTTAGGGTTACTTCCTGAGGGTAATAGAATTTGCTTATACAAAGAATGAGTAAGACATTCTCTTTTAACTTCCTTGGCTTGTTGCCAAGTGACAAAAAGAGCTTTCTTCAAACCTCTGCTGTTGACATGGTGCTTCTTCTCCTATAGCTCTACAGTATTTAATACCCTCTTCTGACTTCCTTGTGCACCTTCATATGTCCGATGGATAAATACACATATGGGGGGGGAGGGGAGCCAAGGCAGGCAGACCTCTGTGAGTTCAAGGCCAGGCTGTTCTACAAAGCAAGTCCAGGACATCCCAGGCTACACAGAGAAATCTAGTCTCAAAAAAAAAGTACACTTAATTATCCAATTAGTAAATGGACTAGAAAATCAAACCTTTCAAAAGAAAAAAAAAAGAAACATTTTAAGTCTGCTAGATAAAATCACTTGCTGCATAAGCTTGACAAAGTGAGCTCTATCTCAAGAATCAGCGCAGTGAAACTGACTCTGAGTGGCACATGAACCAATAATAAACAAAGGTGGAAGAAACCAACTCAGTGTCCACCAGTGGATGAGTAGATAAAGAAGAAGTACCCCATATACAGAATGTACTATAATTCAGTCTTTTGGAAGGATGAAATCTTAGTATTTGAGGAAACATGAATGGAAGGTAAATGTTATGTGATTTGATTCATCTGTGAGTCTGGAGGAGAAAAGACAAAATCCACTATGGTCCAATGAAAACAAGCTTTATTTTAGGGTGCATCCAGGACTGGCCAGTCAACTGCCTCATCTTAAATCAGGATTTGAGAGAGCAGCATCTGCCAGCCCCTTGTGATTCTTTGTATAGAAGAGATAGGGTGGTGCTCACAGGGTCAAGAGAGAAGGCTGCCAGCCATTGTCAGGAGGATGCAATGAGGGCACATGTGCAGGGTCAGGGAGATGAGTGTATTGTATTGCTGATGTGAACTTCACAGAATTGGGGCTAGAGAGATGGCTCAGTGGTTAAGAGCACTGTCTTTTCTACCAAAGGATCTGGGTTCAGTTCAGTACCCACATGGCAACTATTTGTAATAGCAATTCCAAGAGATCTGACATTTTCACACTAAATAACATTAAAAAAATAAACATTAAAAACAAAGAAATTCATAGATCAATGAAAAGTTTTTTAAATGCAATGAAAGGGTGAACAGGATTATTTAAGTATATACATCATGTGAATGGAGTCACGACCTTAGTGTAGGTTGAAAAACATGTTTTGCAGTTTATATCAGATCTAAGAAACATGAATTTATTCTTAATTACAAATAGAAACCTTAACTTGAAAGGACTTAACACAGGAACTTGTTCTTTAAGTACAAGCAGAAACCTTAAACCTACACAGCACAAACAGGTTCTTATTCTTAACTGTCTTAACTGCAAAGAGAACCCTTAACCTGAAAGATATATTATATTGTTCCTGTTTTGGTCTCACAGTAGAAGTAGAGAGGAGATTGGTGATTACCAGAAGCTGGAGAAGACAGTGCAGAGGAAAGTGTGAGGGAAGTCTGGATAACAAGTACAAAGACACACTTAGGATGAATTAACTCTGGTGTTCTGTTATGCCCAGATCTTAGGGTCCCCAAAGAGCACCAGGAGCTGGATCACATATGCAAGAGCAAACAGCTTTATTTGGGCTTAAGCTTAGTCTCTCCACAGTCACCAATGCAGTGGATCAGAGAGGAGAGCTCTGAGCAGATGCAAGACAGGGTTTTTACAGGGGTTTGAGCAAGGACCAGGAATTTCCAGCTTAGCAGTTACATGATTGGGTGACATTCGGCAAGGGCAAGCTTATTACAAAGCGATTGGCTGACTATAACATAACTAACACTGAGTGAGCTATGTATAGACTTCAGGAATGTTAGGCATTTTCTGTGCCTTGAACGTTCTACTACAAGGTCAGTGGGCTGCCCAGCACCGACGCCCCACCTTAAGATAACATACCTTCTCATTCTTGTGGTTATTTTTAGGCTGTTTCTTGGGTGGGGGATTTTATGGTCTTGTTAGTGGAATTGGTAACTTATGGGCCTAATTTTTCTTTTAAAGTCAGGCCTTGTCCTAAAATGGAGACAAAATGGAGTTAATGTCATCCTCTCAGTTCGAGTGCAAGGTAAGGGGGACTGTGGTTCATCATGATGTGAATATTTCAAAACAACTAGAAGAAAAGATTTTAGTGTTCTTACCACAAAGAAATGATAAAAGTATGAGGTAACAGATATGCTAAATACTTAATGATTTTGTTGTTACACAATACATATATATCAAATCATCACACTTCTCCTCAAATACATACAATTATGTACAATTTATGTATCAATTAAAACTAGAACACATTGTGTTAGGAGCTTGTTAACATTGTGGTTTTCAGTTGGCAGGGAAGCATGTGACTTCTTTTATCTTACAGCTGCTCTTTAGGGAGTAAGGGAGTAATTGTGGGACAGGGGGTAAATGTTGGCAGGATGCAGAGCAGGCACCATAACCAAACAGGTGGATGTGTTGGGGCAAATGATGTTCTCTAGGAGTGTTTTCTGGAGCCAGATGTGGGCAGAGATTAATCATGGTCCATCTCTGTGATGTAGAGAAGGGCAGCTTGAAGGGGGCTGATGTTCCTTGTGACATGTGGCTATCATACACTCACCATGAGACCACAAGGTGACAGAGGTAAAGAATAGAGCTAGGGGGGCTAGAGAGAAAGCTCAGTAGTTAAAAGTACTGTCTGTTCTTCCAGAGGTCCTGAGTTCAATTTCCAGCAACCACATAGTGGCTCACAACCATATAAAATGTGATCTGATGCCCTCTTCTGGTGTGCAGATGTACATGCAGATAGAGCACGTATGTACATTAAGTAAATAAAACTTTAAAAACAAGAAGAAGAAGAAGAAGAAGAAGAAGAAGAAGAAGAAGAAGAAGAAGAGGAAGAAGAGGAAGAAGAAGAAGAGGAAAGAAGCTAGGATATTCCCCAGGAGACAAATACTGTTAAATGGCCTTTGCCAATCTATCTTCACTTCACTTGGGAGAGAAATTTTATCTCCTTCTTGTTAAGCCAGAATCATCTGGCTTCTGTTTCAGTAGCTAGAAATTATCAACAGATACATACCCTAAACAGGAGAGTCAAAGAAAACCCAACAGAGATCACATCAAGGAGGAGGCTGCTGTGGGTAGAACCCGGAGGCCAGAGGCCAGGAAGAGTTTTCCCTCCTCATGAAGACCTGACACAGTCTTATAAGATTTATGAGTGCCATAGTGCAGCTGGCCTGGAGAGGACTCCTGATTAACAACAAATCCAGAAAGGACAACAGGGAGTGGATCCTAAAGAGCTTCTGTCATTGTGTAAGGGACTTGGCTTTAAGGATGTGGGGCAAGGAGGACTACAAGGTGGATTGCACCATTGTGGAGGGCTGCTTGATTGCCAGCCTGCTTTATTATTGAGCTCTCAGCAAAAAACATGTTTTCACCCTGGCCTTCACCTGCACACAGGGATAAACAGGATGGTTTGCCAAGTTCACTTCCTTTTGTTGTGTGAGGATCACACAGACAGGTGGTCGAGGTAAACAAGTTTGACTTTTGCATGAACCCCTTCATTGTATCAAGGGGCTTTGCTCTGACTATAAAAAGGGACTGTGGAATAAACTGGTGTGACAGTTTCTACTGGCAGCCCTCTCCAACAGATCCCATGTGTAGTGTGTTGACTTTTTTCTTTCAGTCCTCACTCCCCACTCAGGAATTGTTTGACTCTGCTGGCAGGCTCCAACACACCATCAGGGGTTTCTAATGTACAAGACAGGTTGCACCAGAAAGGATTTCCAGCCAAACAGTGCCATGACGAGATTTTCCTGGCCCTTCTGGTCCTGCTACAGAGCTGGATGGAGGTGGAAACAACCAGGGATCAAGCTGCTGGAGGTGGCCAGTTCCCTTAGTATTTCTTTATTGTAGAATTGGGAGTCAGGCAAATGGGACACCTTACTCTACACAACACCCCCACCCTCAGTCTGAGCTAACAGGAAAGGTTACTGTAGTACCCTGTGAGAGTGGAAGCCACCTGCCTGCTGTTGCTCAGACATGGCTCCCTCTCTCAGATAGGAGACCCCAGATCTGTGTGAGCAGGGATCTGGTAGCCAGTGCTACAGAGCTGCCAAATCCCAGGGGATGGAAAGGTCATGGCCATCAAGGTCTAAAAATTTTTTTAAATTTTGAATGTATTTATTTATTTTTGTGTGTTTGCATGTGTGTTACAGCAGCTTTTCTTTGTAAGTGGAGGTATTGTTTCTAAAACAAAAAAACAAAAACAAAAACTATAGCATAGTGTCATAGAGCTATTTCCTCAGAATTGACACATCCTGCAGGGAAGGAGATGCAAAACACCCAGGAGAATCAATTGTGTAGCTGCTAAGCTGGAAATTCCCAGTCCTGCTCAAACCCCAATAATAACCCCGCCTTGCATCTGTTCAGGCTCTCCTCTCTGATCCACTGTATTGGTGACAGTGGAGAGATGGAGCTTAAGCCAAATAAAGGTCTTTGTTCTTGCATAGGTGATCTGGCTCCTGGTGGTCTTTGGGGACTTTAAGATCTGGGCATTACACATATAATAATAAAGTTAAGATCAGACATCATGCAGTCCAAGTATGATCTTATTGGCTACCCTTTCCCTCCATAAGCAGTGTAGTGGGCTCATTTACATCAGCATCTCTTTCCCAATAATCCACATGACATGCTGTACCACCTTGCAATGGCTATGTTTTTGCTTAGCTGTGGTAATTTTCAACTCTGTTATGAGTTCACGGGGTGGCACCATTACATGGGGTACACCAAAACATTATGTTGTACATGAGTGTTTGCAGGTTCTATGGCTTGTTTGTTCCCGCAAAGGCCCACAAGATAAAAATTCGGCTATAGGTAGTGTCAAGACACTTGAGAGGTGGAATCTTGTGTGAGCTTATGTTATGTGGTCACTCCCCTCCAAAGGTGAGTGTGGGTCTTGAACCCCTTTCTTCTCTTTCACCTCCAGGCTGCGAGGGGAATGGTTTTGCTCATCCACCATGAGGTGCTCCCCACCATGGCCCAGTGGGGCAGAAATCTCTAAAGCCAAACAAACTCTTCTCTTTTTCAGTTGTTTGTCTGCAGTGCCTCATTCTTGTGAGAGAAAGCTAACTGACAGGACCGGTTTCTGCACTAGTCACTCTCCTGCTCTGTGCTCTTTTGAGGGTGGCCACTTTTTAAGTGTGCAGCCACACTTGAGAAGGGAGATTGTGTGCAAAGTAGCTACACGAACTGTTCAGAATTTTCTGTATGGAGGCTTTGTCTCTTTTATTTATTTTTTAGGTCATTTGTTTAGAACAGGATGGACTCCTGGTGTTAATACTACTTGTTTTTAAAAGAGCAATTCATTGCTTTTTGCTCCTCATGGGGAAAACCAGAAAGGATGCTAAACATTATCATGAACAAAATGACATCAGCCTTGTTTCAAAGTTCTTCTCTGGAGTGTGTTAAATCCTGTGTGGCTAGGGACATAACATAGGGATTACATCATACAATCTAAAATAGTTGACTAACTAGATGAAAACTTCTTTGCAAAAACTTCCCAAGAATTTGTTTAATCTAATCTAACCTAAACTTCCATTTCAATAAGGAAGCAGGATTTAAATATATTCTTTGTTTCTGCTTACTATTTAAATTTTAGCAAACAGAGGACAACACCTGCTTTAGATTATAAAAAACAAACCAACCCCAAAAGTGGTCCTATGCTTGAGGCCATCTGACCGGGAAGAAAGGAAGAGACCGAATGGTCCCAGGCTGACTGCACAGCCGTCTGGATTCTCCAAATACTTGTTCACTGCAATCCCAGCACTAGTTCAGCCTAGCAAAAAGCCCCCTGTGTCAAGGTCATGCTATAGGCAGTGCTTGGTCTTCAGCCCATTTACCAGAGCTCATGGTCTTGGAGCACAACACTGGGCATCTCCTCACTTTCAAAGGTCTCCAACCTCTCTGAAAGAGAGAATGGCTCAAATATGTGACTACCTGGCCCTTTTCAGCCACTACCTCAGACACCTTACGATTGCTATTCTCGCCCCTCTGAGGGGGGCCTGTGCTTTGGATGGTTGGCCTTCCTCACCAAAGCCTCTCTTCCTTATCAGTTTTCAGAGGTCATGTGTAGGGTAAAACTCTAGTTGTTATGGTTTAGCTGTGAAACCCTAGGCTGGCTGTTTGGCCTCTCTAGGCCTTAGCTCAGGAGTATAAAATGCTTCAAGTTGGTTACAAATGCCTGCCAGCTCTGAAATGTCTTGATCCCATTAAACCCTTAAAGGTTCCTAATTCTGTGTGAGCAAACTATGGATAAAACAATAATGTGCTTATTAAATATTGTCTTACTGTTCCCTAAAGACTTCTGACTTGTGGTTCTTTTTTTTATTTGTATTTTTTGTTTTTTTTGAGAAAGGGTTTCTCTGTATAGCCTTGACTGTTCTAGACTTGCTTTTATAGACCAGGCTCACAGACCTCCCTTGCTCCGGCCAGCGAAGCCTGTTATTAGCAGGGATAGAAGAGAATCCGAACCTGTGAAAAGATGGGCGAGAGAAAGAACGAGTCCAAGCAAACAGGTGCTTGTCAAGGACTAACTTTACTGAGCAGAATCAGCTTTTATATAGGGTTCAGGATGAGGAAGTAGGGTGGGTGAACAGTTACAGATTCTTCTCGGCCAGGGGCCTGAAACATCTTGTGGTAAGCCACGGTTCTGTGAGCACATCTCTGCTGCTGCCAAGCAGTATGTTTACCGCAGGTGAGGGAACGGGAAGTTGAGGCAGGTTGATGGGTTTTCACAGGTGGTCTCTGGCTAGACCTGTGTACTTTTAATGATGTCTGGCATGCGTATCTAAATATAATAGATTGTGCTTCATTTTTAAAAGATGTGTCTCACATGGTGTACAGCAGCAATGTCAGTGCTGCAAAGGGGAGGTGGGAAGGCCCAGGAGCTCCAGGCTGTCTTCAACAACCTAGTGCACAAGGGCAGCCTGGGCTGTGAGATCTTGCCCCCCCCCAAAAAATAAACAATGTTTCTTAGTTTTGCCATCAAAAGTGATATTTTAGTGCCTGGAGAGACCGCTCAGCACTTAAGAATACGTGGTGTCGTGAAGAGGACCAGAGTTCAGTTCCCAGCACCCACATGGGGACTCACAACTATCTGTAACTCCATCTCCAGGCATCTGACAGCCTTTTTATTTTCTGTGGCTACCAGGCATACATGTGGTATACATGCATGCATGCCAACAAACTCTCGTACATATTTTAAAAATAAGTAAATAAATTTATGGGTTGGGTGGATGACACAGTGGTTAAGGGCTCTTACTGTTCTTGCAGAAAACCTAGGTTTGGTTCCTAGCACCCATAATAGTTGGCTTACAACTACCTATAATGTTAGTTCTAATGGATCCAATACCCTCTGGCCTCTGAAGGAACCTGCCCAGAAACACATATAAATAAATAAATACACAAAGAAAGAAAGGAAGAAAGTTCTTTTTAAAAAAGAAAAATGCTAAAAAAAAAAAAAAAAGAAAAGAAAAAACAAATAATAAAAAATGTGAAGGTATCTTTTGGCATGAAAAGTGGGTGTCAGCATGCAGGTCTTATTATACAGCCATGTTCTTGTGGAAGACCCTGTCTTGCATCCTGATCCTCAGGCTGTTAGAATCTTTCTGTCCTCTCTTCCAAGGTCCTATCCTATACTAAGAGCTATGAGCAATCACTGGCTGCCCAAAGAAGAAGAATCAATTTTCTCAAGGGACAAGCCTTGTTTTCTCCTATAAGGTCTGAAGACAGGCCCTAGCTAACTGGCTGCTGGGACAGCGCAGTAGAGTGTCTGCAGCTTAAGTGGCACTCTCCCGAAGGCAGTCTAACACTACCTAGCAGAGGAACACCCAGAAAGTGACTTTAGATTAAGGTTTTTTCACGTGGAAAATGGGGGATTTAATACATACCTTAAAGGTTTGCTTGAGCTCTCCCTAATACATTTGCCCTTGCCGTTAGCGGGATGTTGATTCCAGGATACTTTGTCTTTTAGTCTCCTTTATAAATGGTATAGTATCTGCATTTGCACATAGCCTCTGTGAGTCTTTATTATTTTATTTTAGGTTTTTGTTTCTTTTTTTTCTTTTTCAATAAATAAAATCAACTTATTGTAATGGACTCACAAATAAAAATATCACACAGCTAGATTAAGGTTTCCACTAGGGCACTTGTCCAGTCTGAAACTCTAGGCATCTCACTGAATTTCTCTACAGTTATGATGGCCACTCTGAAGCCAGGGAGCTTCCGTTAGGGTTTTACACTTTCACTATCAACTTGATTTTTATATGGTTTTATACAATTTTATACTCTTCAAGAAAAACATTGGCTTTCCCCTTTAGAAGAATAGTGGGCAGTAAGAAGTCACAGCATGTAAAGTTCCTTACATAACATTTATTGAGGGGTCTCAGAGGTGGCAGCATGGGGGGATCCTAGTCTATAATGAAGACATGTGCCCACATAGGTGTAAGTGTGGGTATAGTATAACATTTAGAAAGGAGACCAAGGAAGCTTACCATCAGGTGATGAGAAAGGACAGAATGCAGGCAAAAGGACATGAGTCAAGAAAGGTTATAACTGTAGTTATTTTTTTAGTTTCAAATATGTCAGTTTTGTTTTTGTTTTTGTTTTTTTCTTTTTTGTGTATTTTTTTTCCTTTTTTTTTTTTCTGAGACAAGGTTTCACTGAAAGGGTTAGACTAACTTTATAACCTGTATGTCTTCTAAAGCCTATAGTTTTGAGTTTTAGGTTCAGGTTAAGCTAAAGCCTCTTAGTACCTTTCCAAAGAATGAAAAAATGTGACCCTGTCTATGAGGACAGATATAAAAAAGGCAAGCAAGCAATGACCTTCACTCAGCAAAAAGAAGGACTCGTGTCTTTGAGATAGTGTTTTTTAGCAACAAACCCAGACTTCTTCTGAGAAGCTTTTGACTTCCAGCCAAAAGTCCGCAGCCCCTAATTTTCAAGGATGAGCTAACCACCCCCACCTTAAATTGCAGCTGCATCCACACTTGGCAGGACTGGCCAAGCTTGAGCACCTAAGACTAACCAATTATCTTACTTTATAGCTTCCTCATCCAATCCTAACTTCAAATCTCCCGCAATTTTTCTTTTAAAAACCTAAAGGCCTTTGTCTTCCGGTGTCACTCTTTGCTGACCAGCAGGAGTGACCCCATTGCGCAATGGTTAATAAACCTCTTGCTTTTGCAACGAGTCTTGGTCTGGGGGAGTTTCTGGGAAGGGCGCGATCTTAAACTCCTGAGCTGTGAGACCCCAGGTCTTACATCACAACAGCTCAAGCCTGCCTGGAACTCACTAGGTACCCTAGGCTGGCCTCAAACATAAGGTAGTCAGTCTTCTTGCCTCAACTTCCAAGTGTTAGAATCACAAATATGCACCAGCATGCCTGTAGAGGGATTTTAATACAGAACATGGCTGCTCTGGCAAGAGATCACATCCAAAGACCTTCTAGTTCTGCTGTTAGTCCGGGAGGGGGCGCAGGGTGTGCTCTTCCTTTCAGAGTGTCCAGGCACTGATACCCACAGGTGCTGGACTCAAACTTACCCTGGCAGGTGGGTTTACAGGATCCCACTGTCCTGGTGGTGAGTGCCGGAAGGGAGGAAGCCTTCCTGGAGGCAGCTCTTTAAGTGATACAGCCTTTGTAGCATCACAGCTCTTCCCATAATACAGCTCTGCTTATTGGGAGAATAAGGGCAAAATAAACCCTGGGGAAGTAGGTAGGAGTTTTTTGGGCCAAGTGTACATTATTGGCTGGGGCTGGGTGCTGTAGATGTTTTATTTGCAAGGAGAGGAATTACACATGCTAGACTGTGTGATATCCTAGAGAACTGCAGAGGAAATGGGTATCAGGGCTATCAGTGTAGAATCTGAGCACAACAGACTCCATTTTGGTACTACCTCCATCTTGTAATTGACCTCGCTCTTACCCCCTGGTTTGTAGTTGCAGGAAACCATAACATTCCAGAAGACACAGTGTGCCCACCCTGACACCGGTCAATCAGGAAACAGGTAGAAATGAATGTTGTCCTTCTAGTTGCTAAAACAATTATATGTTTTCCCTGTGGTTGCCAAAATAGTTACTCCAACTTGCCTTTAGCCAATCACTATGAAACAAGCCTGCTCTTGATAAATCTCACCTAATCTTGTAACTGCCAGGTCTGGAAGCCCCTTCCCCTTGCTAAAAACCGAATAAAAATCAGTTTCTTTATTGGCTAGGGGCTCCTGGCCTCTGATTGCTGTGTGGGTTCATGCCCGAAATAAAGTCTCTTTGCTTTTGAAGACGATTTCTGACTCCTGGTGTGGTGGGTGGTCTTTTGGAGCCTTGCAGACTGGGTACACCACCAGTGCTGGGAAAAACAGGGATTCTTCTCCCTGCTGGTCTCCAGATTTTCAGGGTTTGGACTTGTCTTGACCTTGCTCTAGCTTCTGCTGGTTTCCCAGGTAGCACAATCCATGTGCCCCACTGTTCTGTGTGAGACTGCAGGCCAATCGCTGCCAAGGCCGGCGAACAGTGATTCTTGCTGAAGCTGGCAGTGTGTGGCCAGCAGAACCAGCATTCAAACCCTGGGCGGTCCAGAAGCCAAGACATCTTATTAGCATAGGGTGGGTATCTCCAGGAATCCCCAGGTGCTTGCTGAACAGGCTTCTTGTCAGGAAAGGGTTCTATAATCTTCCCTGGTGGCATGTGACACTCCTTACAAGATCCTGGGGTTCCTAGATCAAGTGGAGAGAAAACCCAAGCTGAGGAAAGGGATTTCACCAGTAGATGGACCACAGAGGCTATCTGGAATCGTCACACTTGAACCTTATCCAGCAGATTCTCACACCCCACAGTCTGTGTGATCCAGCTGGAATACAGACACACCTTTAATCCCAGGAGACAGAGGCAGGCAGATCTTTCAATTCAAGGCCAGCTTGGTATAGAGCAATTTATAGGTAAAAACAATCTTAGGTTAAGGCATGGTGGTACATGCCTTAATCCTAGTACTCAGGAGATAGTGGCACACAGATCTCTGAGTTCTAGTCAGTTCAGTCAGTTCAGTGCAGTGGAGTTGAGTTTGTGGCAGTTCAGCTGATGGCAGTTCAGTTTGTGGAGAGAGGAGGCAGTTTTACCAGGAGACTTTCATAGAGATAGGTCAAAGAGAGAACAAGCCAGACACAGGTAAAGACAAAACGAGTCAAAGGATGAGAAGGAGCCAGAAAATTAGAACAGATTGCCAAAATTAGTATGAGGCCAAGCAGAGCAATTCAGTCAGAGGCAGAGAGAGAAGCCAACCTGAAAGCATGGAGAGGAATTTGAGTCAAAATAGCTGAGTTGAACCAGCCAGCCAGAATACAGAAAGAACTAGAAAGGATGAGCATATTCAGCAGTAAGTTCAGAGGCTGAAAACATTCTAGGCCTAAATTAAATTATATGGCGGCTAGAAGCTTTCGGGACTAGACCTATGTTAGTAGATGGGGGCAGTAAGCCTCCAAGACATTAATTACATCAGGAGAATAAAAGTAACTTTTACATAATGTTAGTGTTTAGGCAGCCTGCTCCTGGGTTGCCTAGCAACCTATGATGTCATGTGTCGTCCACCAGGTGTCCTACCTGGCAGGTGTGGTTAAGTTGCTCCATAAAAGGACCAACCCTCAACTTTGTCCCTCTCTTGCCCTCTTACTCTTTTGCTCTCTTGCTCTCCCCTCTCTCCGTCGGAGCACCCTCCTCCCTATCATGTTTCACTCTCTCCTCTCTCTCTCTTCATCTTCATCCAATAAACCTCTTTCACATAAAATCTATGTGCATCATCATTTCATTGTTCCTATGCCCACAGTTTTTCTCTGTTCTGTAAATTTTGCCTAGCTTATTTATTTTGTTAGTTTGTCTTGCTTTTGTATTAGCCTTACTGTCTTAGGGTTTCCATTGCTGCAATGAAGCACCATGACTAAATAGCAAATTGGGGATGAAAGGGTTTATTCATCTTACATTTCCACATCCCAGTTCATCAATGAAAAAAGTCAGGAGAGGAACTCAAACAGGGGAGGGACCTAGAGGCAGGAACTGATGCAGAGGCCATGGAGGGATGCTGCTTACTGGCTTGCTGAGCCTGCTTTCTTATAGAACCCAGGACCACCAGCCCAGGGATGGCACCACCCGCAATGGGCTGAGCCCTCCCCCACTGATCACTAATTGAGAAAATGCCTCACAGCTGGATCTCATGGGGTATTTCCTCAGCTGAGGCTCCTTCCTCTCTGATGACCCTAGCTTGTGTCAAGTTGACACATAAAACCAGCCACTACACTTAATTTTGGCTTATGTAATTCTGCTTCTTGCTAACTGAAATGTGACAAGGACGTGGTTTTTGTGCATAAAAGAGAAAGGGCTGTTCCTCTACTCCATTTAGGCAAGTTCCCATACAACTATGGGGGCCAACTGGCCCCTGTTTATTTTGCCTACAAGTTAAACAAAAACACAAAGGTGCTAAACCAGGTATCTTGGCTCATGTAGTTCTTCTAGGCTACCTGCAAATATACATTAACAGGTGTTGTAATGTTAATTCTTTTTTTTTCTTTTTATTAATTACACTTTATTAGCTTTGTATCCCCCCTGTACTTCCCCCCTCCCGTCCCAATCCCTCCCTTCCTCCACCCTCTGCATGCATGCCCCTCCCCAAGTCCACTGATGGGGGAGGTCTTCTTTTCCTTCCTTCTGATCCTAGTCAATTAGGTCTCATCAGGAGTGGCTGCATTGTCTTCTTCTGTGGCCTGGTAAGGCTGCTTCCCCCTCATGGGGAGGTAATTAAAGAGCAGGCCAATCAGTTCATGTCAGAGACAGTCCCTGTTCCTATTACAATGGAACCCACTTAGATACTGAACTACCATGGGCTACATCTGTGCAGGAGTCTTAGGTTATCTCCATGCATAGTCCTTGGTTGGAATATCAGTCTCAGGAAAGACTCCTGTGCTCAGATTTTTTGGTTCTGTTGCTCTCCTTGTGGTGTTCCTGTCCTCTCCAGATCTTACTGTTTCCCATTTCTTTCATAAGATTCCCTGCACTCTGCCCAAAGGTTGCCCATAAGTCTCAGCATCTACATTGATAGTCTGCCGGGCAGAGCTTTTCAGAGGGAGGACTCTTGCTAAAATGCTCAATTCCTATCCAGAAAGGCAAAGAGGCTGGACATCAGAAGAAGGAGAAAAGAGGGAACCAGTCAGGAGCCTGACACAGAGGACCTCTGTAATGTTAATTCTTACAAGCTCATAGTGCATGTTTTAAGCAAGTTCTCGTATAGCCACTGGGGCCAGCAATACAGACTTTCTTTTTTTTTTTTTTTTTTTTTTGGCTTTAAGAGTGTCCATGTGGGGCTGGAGAGATGGCTCAGAGGTTAAGAGCACTGGCTGTTTTCCTAGAGGACCTGAGTTCAATTCCCAGCAATCACATGGTAGTTCCCAACCACCTATGAGATCTAGTACCCTCTTCTGGCATGCAGGTGTACATGCAAGGAGATCATTGTATGCAGAATAAATACTCTAAAAAAGGGGGGGAGTGTCCATGTGGCTCACACCTTTAATCCTGGCACTTGGGAGACAGAGGCAGGTGGATCTCTTAGTTCAAAGCCAGCCTGGTCTACAGAGCGAGTTCCAGGATGTCAGGGACCACCTGTGGGAACTCGCCAACTTCAGGGACCACCTGTAGGAACTCACCAACTTGCCTCAACTTGCCCGTTCCCTCACCTGCGGTAAACCTACTGCTTGGCAGCAGCAGAGATGTGCTCACAGAACTGTGGCTTACCACAAGATGTTCCAGGCCCCCTGGCCGAGAAGAATCTGTAACTGTTCACCCACCCTACTTCCTTATCCTGAACCCTTTATAAAAGCTGATTCTGCTCAGTAAAGTTAGTCCTTGACAAGCACCTGTTTGATTGGACTCATTCTTTCTCTCGCCCATCTTTTCACAGGATCGGATCCCCCTCGACCTCCCGAATAACTTAGCCCCGCGGGCCAGGGCACCAGGACAGACAGGGCTACACAGAAAAACCCTGTTTGGGAAGAGAGAAGAGTGTCCGTTTTACCATCTCTGGTGGGTTTAACTCAAAACACAGAAGGTACGCCTAACTACTAAGCCAGCTCGCTAGCCCTCACACTCTTTCTTATGTAAATAAACTCACACAAAGCAATGATCTCTGGGCTATAAAATAATTGTTTTTAGATTATTTATTTTTATGTGTATGAGTGTTTTGCCTACATATGTGCACTAAGTGAGTTCCCACAGAGGTCAGAAGAGGGTATCAGATGCCCTGGAACTAAAGTTACAGGCAGTTGTGAGCTGCCATGTGGGTTCTGGGAACCCAGTCCTCAATAAGAATAACAAATGTTCTTAACCGCTGAACTATCTCTCCAATCCTAGATAATTTTTTAAATTTGTTTACGTTTATTTTGTGTGCATTGGTGTTTTGCCTGCATGTATGTCTATGTGAGAGTGTCAGATCTTGGAGTTACAGTTGTGAACTGTCATATGAATGCTGGGATTTGAAGCCTGTTCCTCTGGAAAAGCAGCCAGTGTCCTTACCCATTGAGCCATTTCTCCAGCCCCAGCCCTCTATTTCTTCATCTGTCTATAACTCTTTTCCAATAAACAAAAATTTATAGGTACTGGCCTGGGTATCTTGGTTCCCACTTGTGTTCCCAGGCTACATACAAGGATACGCTAGCAGGAGTGATAAGATGTTAATTCTTTAAAATCCCACCCTTTACTGTACTTGACTTGTGTCAGGCATGGAACATGGTTTACCTTGTCATCCTCTCTACAATCACAGCAGTAGGATATCACCAGACTCTCTCGACTTGCCAGCTGCCCAGCAATGACTTGGAGACCTTTTATTAATATGAAAGCTTGCCTTAGCTTAGGCTTGTTCCCAACTATCTTGTATAACTTAAATTACCCCGTTCATACTAATGCACCTTCTGCCACATGGCTTGTTACCTCTCCTCAGTACCAGCATCTGCTTCTTCCTCTGCCTCCACCTGGCAAAGTCCCATACCTGATTCTTTCCCCAAGAGTGCCTATCTCTGCACAGAAGCCTCACCTATCCTATCCTGCTTTGCTTTGGCAGTTTAGCTCTTAAACCAATGAGGAGGTGATAGAGAAGTTATTTATAAAACACTGAGAAAGGTGCGGCTTCATAAAAATAATAATACCAAACTCCAGCCTGCACTCAGATCTCTGCATGTACAGCAATCAGCATTTGAATAATACAAAGACAGCCTTTACACAATGCAAAAGAGATTATCCCAACCGTAGGATTCTTATTTAAGGTAGATTAATTTAGTGTCTCAAGGAGGCAATTTTTTCCTTCACAGAAAAATTATACAAACTCATAAAAAAAAGTTTACTATTCTCCTGGCTTCCTGACCTGAACCACCAGGAAAGTCCACCTTTCCAGATCAGGGAAGATGAGCTATGCTTGGTGTAACAGGCCCCAGACCTTAGCAGGACTGACTCCATGATGGAAGTATTTAAACCTGAAAATGGCAAGGAGAAAAGACTAAGTCCATGTCTGTCCAATTAAAACAAGCTGTATTTTGTAGTGCACCTGGGATTGGCCAGCTATCTGTCTCATGGTAAGTCAGGATTTGGGAGAGCAGCTCTTACTGACCTCATGATGTCCCTTTAAGAGGAGTGTTCAAGGGTGATAAGTATTCACAGAGTTGGCTGTTATACATCGGTAGAAATACAATGAAAGGGGGAGGAAAAGGGTAAGGATTAATTTCCTTAATTAAGTTTCTACAATTTGGTGCAATTCAGTTCATGGAGTTCAGAAGCAGAACAATTCAGGAGAAACAAATAGAAGCTTGGAGATGAGATCTGAGCCAAAACAGCTAGTTGAACCAGCATGCAAGAGTTTAGAAAAGAACTAGAAAGGCTGAGCCTCTTTAGCAGTAAATCTCAGAGGCAGAAACATTAAAGGCCTAGGTTAGCAGACAGAGGCTGAAAGATTGTAGAAGCTTCCAAGCCTAGGCCTAGGGATAGTCAGAACAGAGAAATGCTCCAAGCTCAGCCTTAGTCCTGTATTCTCTCAGCTTGGGGGCAGCTCTCATCTCATCCTTTTATCTGACAATAAAAGTGACTTTTACAATCTATATGGATGTCTATGGTCCCACAGCAGCCAGAAGCTGTGTTGATGTCCCTGGCAAAAGTTAGCACCCCCCAAAAAAAATTACCACCAAATGCCATTGGATGTCGTTGGTCCGGACCACCACCCACTGAGGGAAATGTGCCATGTGAATGTGGTTGCAAGGAGTTTCCTAAGAAACAGGTTTTTCTTAATTACAAATAGAAACCTTATTTAGCAAGGACTTAGCACAGGACAAACAAGAACTTCTTAATTAGAAATCTTAACTTGCAAGAACTTTAACACAGGACAAACACAGCTTTTTTTTTTTTTTTTTTTTAACTGTCTTAACTACAAACAGAACCCTTAACCTGCAAAGTATATTGTTCCTGTTTTGGTCTGCTATTAACTTTTGAGATATATTATTCCTGTTTTTGGTCTCACAAAGTACCATTCAGGCTGTAAAACTCAGAATGTAGACAGTCCAGCTGATAAAACAGAGAAACAAAATCCATAGTTCTAGGAAATGCAAAATCCATAGGTCTAAATTACTGACTCTACTTTCTTGTCTTCTATAGTTCTGCTTCTGGGTAACTGTTCTTGTTAACTGAGGTATGTCAACCCAGGGCGTGGTTTTTGTGCTTAAAAGCTCACCTGAGAAAGGCTACTTGAATCCCAAACATCCAGTGGAGTCGATGACCGGCTAATAAAGACCATTGGCTTAAGCCCATGTCCAGGAGGTCTTCTCTGGTGGATCCTCTACAACACTTGGTATTATTTCAGAGGTCAGATCATATGTTACTTGATTTCAAATATATTTCTCTCTGTTCCCCAGATTTTGAATGTATTAGAATGTGGCAAATGCATAAACCAGCTGGGCGTGGTGACTCTACACATCATCTTAGCACAAGGGAGGCTTGAGGCAGGAGGATTTCTACAGTTCAAGGTGAGTCTGGGGCATTGTAGCAAATTTCAGCCCAGCCTGAGTATATGACCCTATCTCCAAAATCAATCAACCCCCAATAAAAAAAAGTATATAACATAAAAATTTGAACTTTCTAACATTTTAAGTACACAATTCAATGGTATTAAGTATAGTCACAATATTGTAAAATCACAGTCACTATCCAGTAAGAGAAATTACATCATGCCAAACAAACCCTGTACCTATTAGTGATCCCTTTTTGCCATTCACCCTCCTGGCCCTCCTTCCAGGCTCTGGGACCAGCAACCTGCTTCTGTGAATTTGCCTTATGAATGTACTGGTCAAGTCCAAAGTTCCCCTCCCCCACCCAATGGCAGTGTTGGTGACAATCCTAAACATTAGGAATTTGGCCAGGTAAACAGAAGGATTGTTATCAGGTAAACAAGCCTTTTAGAAAATGGCTAGAAAAGCAGATCTCTGTTAGGTGGTGGTGGCACACCTTTAATCCCAGCATTGAGGAGGCAGAGGCAGTCGGATCTCTGTGAGTTTGAGGTCCAGCCTGGTTTACAAAGTGAGTCCAGGACAGCCAAGGCTACACAGAGAAACCATGTCTCTAAAAGCAAAACAAAACAAAACAAAAAATTTAAAGAGTATATTCTTTTTCTTTCATTGTTGTTTATGATAGAGTTCTCTATGTAGTCCATGGTAGGTAACTTTACCCAAACTCTTGGCCCCATGCCTCAGCAGTCTCCCATGTGCTGAAGATACCAGCACAAAATACCATGCTGTGCTAGAAATAGTATAGATTTACTTATTTTGGTATTGAGGATGAAACCCAGGGGCTAGGCAAAGGAGCTACATCCTCAGCCCTGAAGTTGCTTTGGTGATAAGACACAACACAATAAGATAAAAGGCAGAACTTTGCTATGTTCAGCAACATAGAAAACTTCTACCAGGGAGCACCTTATACTTAGGATGTGGGATGGTGGGGGCTAGAGAAGGTGACTTCTATAGAGCAAGCTGAGTGAATAAATGAGGTTCCATGGCTTCCTAGTGCTCCGGCCAGCGGAGCTTGTTATTCGGGGGATAGAAGAGAATCCGAACCTGTGAAAGGATGAGCAAGAGAAAAGAACAAGTCAAGCAAACAGGTGCTTGTCAAGGACTAACTTTACTGAGCAGAATCAGCTTTTATATAGGGTTCAGGATGAGGAAGTAGGGTGGGTGAAACATTACAGATTCTTCTCGGCCAGGGGCCTGAAACATCTTGTGATAAGCCACGGTTCTGTGAGCACATCTCTGCTGCTGCCAAGCAGTATGTTCACCGCAGGTAAGGAAACGGGCAAGTTGAGGCAGGTTGATGAGTTTCTACAGGTGGTCTCTGACATCTCCAAGCAGTTATGTTTACTGCAGGTAAGGGAACGGGCATCTCCAAGCAGTATGTTTACTGCAGGTAAGGGAACAGGCAAGTTGAGGCAAGTTGGTGAGCTCCTACAGGTGGTCTCTGAAGTTGGCGAGTTCCCTCAGGTGGTCCCTGACATCCTAGGGTTGGGGAATTTTGAATAACTTTCTATATCAGTTATGCCCAAGTCTCCTGGACCCTAAAGACCACCAAGGAGCTGATTCCCATGCAAATGCAGTAGAATCTTTAATTACAGGCTTGAGCTCAAGCTCAGATCAGACCCATACTGTCACCAATGCAGAAGTGTAGAGTGTAGAGCACTGAGCTCAGGGGGAAGAGGGTTTTTGGGGGTTACATCAAGGTTTGGGAAATTACAGCTTAGCAGTTACACATTGGGTGACATTCAGCAAGGACAAGCTTGTTACAAAGTGATTGTGGCTAACATGTAAGAGACCAAAGAATTAAAAATTAGTTTTTTGTTTTTGTTTTTTTGTTTTTTTTTTTTTTTTTTTGAGGTATTGGTTCAAAGTTTAAAGCACAAGCCTGAAAAAGGCCAGACAGGTGGAGACATGTCCAGCCACCTGTGGGGAGGAACCAGCCTTACTGCATTCTTTCCTGCAGTTGCTAGGAAACCAGCCCAGATAGCTCCTCTCCCCTAGGATAGCCAAACAAGGGAAACCAGACCATTAATGGTTTGGGGGGCCTTCCTATAGCCAATCAATTCAAAATGCAACATCCTCTTTTGTGTTTCAACCAATAGACGTTTGCCAGGCAGGAATTCCCCTGCTTTGGGCATGCTGGGAGGGACTGGACTCTTTAAATCAACCACCTAACTTGAGCACAAGGTTCTCAGCTCTCAACCACTGCATTGGTGAGGGTGTGAGCCCAAGCTATAGCTTGTAATAAAAAATATCCTCATGTGTTTTGCAATGGACTGGACTCCTGGTGGTCTTTTGGGGTCTTGAGAATCAGACACAACACATTGAGCAAGCTATCTATAGACCTCAGGAATGTTAGATATTTCCCTGCCATGAAAGTTCTACTACCAGGTTGGTGGGCTTCCCACATACCCCACCCTGAGATAAAATACCTTCCCATTTTAGTGGTTACCTCCAGGCTAATCCCTGGGTAGGGAATTTTATTATCTTCTTCCTATAATAGGTGACTTATAGCCTAGTTCCTGGTGACTTTTTGTGGTGTCAGGCCTGGTTCTCTCATATCCAAGAAAGAAAGGTCATTATCCCCTGATATTATGTATGGGAGTAACAACTCTGGTTTTGGTTATATAACATTGTTAACTCTTGATAAGAAAAACAGGCTTAGCAAATTGTGAAAAAGAACTGAGTATTCTCAATGAGGGTACTGTTAGTATTTAGGCCTGCTTCTGGGTTGCCTAGCAACCTATGATGTCATCATGTGTCACCTGGCAGGTGTGATTCAATTGCTTCCTAAAAGGATCAACCCACCACCTTGTCACTCTCTTGCTGGCTGCTTTTACTACTTTGTTTCTGTCCCACTGTTTTCAGAGCTGCAAAACTGTGGTCTCTTATAGACCCTAAAAGGCCACTGTGCTCCTTCCTACCATCATTCTAAAGCTGCCGATCTGCTCCTATCCTTTCCTTTGGATGAGAGATTCTCTCTACGAGAACTCCACCTTACTGCTGATAAAGCCCTGGTACCAGCCACCCAGGCTAAGCCCCTGACCTGCCATGCTATTTCGTTGATGAACCATTGGCTGCATAGTCCATTTCCATTTCCCCTTTCTCATTCCCAGGAACGGCTTCCTCATAGTCTCTCCTCTTAGGGAAACCTCTGGCTTCTACACCTATATTTGCCCTACTCAAATGTCTAATATCCAGCAATATCCAGTGACACAAAGAGCGATTAGTGAAGTAAAAAACAATTCCTTATTTCTCTTTTCTCAGTCTTGTCTGTTTCTCTCTGCCTGCTATCTCACTAAATATACTCTCTGGTTTCTTTATATACTCTCAAAAAAATTATAAAATTAAACTGTAAATCGTAAGGTGACCACATGGTATGAACAATTTTAATCATAATTAATTCTCTGTTAAATTGGTATGGATTTTTATAAAAATTCAGAGTTACATTTTACAATATATATGATTCAACCTTAGTTCAAAATAAGCTTTATATAATGCTAAAATTTCAAAGTTATGACAGTCTATTCAAATTAAGCTAATTTAAAATGTACATCTAACTGCCTATGTCTTTATCAATTCCTAAATTAATAAGTGTTTTTCTCCTGCCATGAGCTGCCTATGATCCAGATTCACCACTAGGCTTTCTAGCTAATAGCTTTGCTATAATATATTCAAATGTAATTTTAAAATTGCTTTTATTATTCTACTATATTGTTGGTTTTAAAACTCATAACTCAGGGATTACTATGTTTTTACCAATACTTTAAATTAAGATCTATTAATTTTAGAGACATTTATTTCTGTTAAAACTTGATCATCTTCACTATTAAAAAGTTAAAATATGCTTGGTCTTGTTTTCTAAAAATGGTAATATTATTAATCTATAGTATAGCCTTAGACTTTTATAAAGTATGTACTTTTTATATACTAAATCATACAGAAAACTGTTATGATCTCACTTTAATGCACTATATTTATGACTTTAAAGGCTCCAACTTAACAGGGACAAAATATAAAATCTTAATATTTGATGGTTAATGAATGCAAGATAATAGTCATCTCATGGATGATCAAGTCCTCTGACATGTCCAAAAATATATTTATAGTCCTACAGATGCAAACATGATCTCACTGCCATCTTTAATAAACAGCTGAGGATGGCTCTTAAGTCACCATATAGGAGTTGGTAAAAATAATAAGAGAGGAGCCTTCCTGACAGGCTTCTTACAATAAAGACTATGCTCCAGACCTTGGTTGCTTCTCTGAGGCTGTTGGCATTCCCAAACAGAAAACAAGAGGTCTGCAATGCCCTATCCTGCTGGGGTATAACCAAAAGTCAACTCTGCCAGATAGCTGTTACAAATTCAGTCAAAGGGGACGCTGGTCCCACAGCTGCCTCAACAAGCCATGGCTGCCTGCTTGCAGACTGGCTTTTGGAAGTCAAAATGCTCCCATGAAGGTTTGTCCTCTGTACCCAGCCATGAAGGCTCAACCAGAACAAGAGCCATAAACGCTTCCAGCCTTCCAGCTTCTTGGCCTGGCGGAGAACAAATAAATGGCTCCTTGAATCAGTGACACCTACCACCCTTGCCCAGCCCAGGTAGCATTACAGGTCCTATTTTAACCCCACACTAAGGTCCCATGATCATATTGCCAACTTCTTGATACGCTTAAGATGCCTTCCAGTTCTTTTTATATTCAGGAGACAGGCCTTAAGCCTGAGTCCTAGAGCTGCTATTGTCAGGCCTAGACACAATAATGCCTTGTTGCCAGACTCAAGAAACAGGCCTCAGTTGTAACCTTTTACCATCCCTTTAGCTAAAGGACAATAAATGTTCATAGCAGTCTCACCTATGTCTCATGGTAAATAACTAAATGCAAGGCCTCAGAAAAATGTTGCTTGAAGGTCTAAGAAAGTGTTTTAAGGTTGGTAAAAAGGTTGCAAGGTCTAAGGTGATAAGGCATCCTAAATAGGTAAAAATGCTTAATATTTCCTCCTGTTGCTATGCTGTTATATTGACTGTCCAGAGCTTTGACCTTTATGAATAGAGCTCTGATTTATTAATCTAACTCTAATACAAAAACATTCTACTATACCACCCACTATCATGGTTCCAAGCTAAAAAGTTTAAATCTCCATAATGTGTAACCATACTAAAGGTTAAGATCAAGTGTGCTTTTGTCCCTTCTACTTCACGAAAGGCTTCTGTCTTTTCAGACTCACCTTAAACAAATACTTATGCTGTTAACAGAAATGTGTACGTCTACTGCCTTTTTCCATAATGCATATTTCACTGAAAATTATAATTATGATGCTGACATGTCTAAAGTTTTATCTCCTTTGCAAAGCTTAAAAGTAATTCTTGTAAGCTGCAGGAAATCCACCTGAATCCTCCTCTCAGGTCAGTTGGGCTACTGCCTATCTCGGAGGGTGGGATTCTTCCCCTTTCCCTGGTTTTGAGACTTCCCTTTCATGGCTACTTGATTGCTGCATGCCTACATCCAACACCAGCTGATTGGTGAGTCTTCCCTTCTGGTTGGTATCAATTCCTGGCTACCGATTGCTACATTCCTATACCCAACACCAGCTGATTGGTGAGTCTTCACTTCTGGTTGGTGCAAAAACTTCCTACCACTCTTGCCAACCTACATCCAAACCCTTCATCTAGGACCTCCTTCTCCCATGGGTAAGATTTTCCCTCTCCCAGCATGATTTCTCTCCCTCCCCCTCTCGCTTGACTGTGATAATCCTAGCACTAGGTAAACCATGCCTGCTAAGGGCAATTGTGCCCTTGGTCTCTGGCCAATGCAAACAAGCAGTTGGAATGGATTGTATGAATCTACTGAGTCAAACCTTGCTCTTGGGATGCCTTGACAGGTCACTGACTCCTACCTGCCCAATGGGAATAGTCTATTTGTCCATTCCTCCAGATTCTCCTCTGGGATGTTTTCTGGAGAATTTCAAATTATACCTAGTGCCTGCTTTAAGGGCTTCTAATCTTACACACATCTGTAATCAATATTGGCCTCAGTATTCCTTAGAGGACAGATCCAAAGCAAAGCCTTTTTAATTACTGCCAATGATTGGGTAAATGGAGGTTCCCTCAGGTAAATGGAGGTTCACATGTTCAAGTCTCTTTGATCTACCTCTGTTCACTCTCCCAAAAGGTCTAAAATGCACATCTAAAGAAATTTTTTCCATAACCTACTTAACTTTGTCTTCTGCTTATATATATGTTCCAGTAGCTGCCAAACCCAGGTGTTCCCTATATCCGCAACAGTGCCAAAGCAGCTGCCACAGATCTTCCAGTCTGACCTTACAGACTTCTGTCAAGCTGGACCTGAACTTTCCCTCCCAGCCATGGATGTTCTCAGAGACTCTGGACAGCATCGAAACAGCCTGTTCTTCCTGGACTTGGCCAGCATTTCAGCCTTTTGACCTCCCTACAGCACCCCCAGTGTCAGCAGGAGTAGCCAGAAGAGAATCTACACCCATTATTCACTTATTATTAACAAAAGGCTGGAATGATGTGCTGCAATCCCAAGACAAGTAACTCCAGGCTCTCCCAGCATTTCTCAGTCCCTACCTGCTGCCTTGTGTGGCTGGCAACTCTCTGCTGGCAACCCTCTACCCTGAACTTTCTAGGCAGGGACTTCCACTCTTCCTCACCATGTAATCTGGCCATTTTGTTGCTATTACTTAATCACTCTCTTATTCCCTTGCATAGCAACCGAGAGCTGCTGCAAATGAACCTACATTTATATACTTTAACTTGTCTTACATGAGAAGCAGCCCAAGCTCCTCATTTTTTAATTATAGAAAAAGGGAGGAATGTTAGTATTTAGGCAGCCTGCTTCTGGGTTGCCTAGCAACCTATGATGTCATCATGTGTCCCCCACCAGGTAGCTATACCTGGCAGGCATGGTTCAGTTGCTCTTTAAAAGGATCAGCCCTCCACTTTGTCGATCTCTTGCCCTCTTGCCCTCTTACTCTCTCATTCCTCTGCTCTCTCCCCTTTCTCTGTCAGGGTGACCCTTCCCTTCATGTCTCACTCTCTCCTCTTCCTCTTTCTCTCTTCATCTCCATCTGATAAACCTTTTTCATATAAAATCTGTTGTGCCCATCATTATTTCATTGGTCCTAATAGGTACAAAGTGTGAGTGACGATGGATGGTCTTTGTGAAGCATTTTATCACAGCAGCCAAGTCCCTGTATCACATTTGGTGCTGTCTGAAATATCTAGAATGGTTTCTATTTTCCTGACTGACTCAAACCAGTCCAAATGTATTTGATTTGAGTACAATCCAGATCTTTAAACACTGATGGACTGTACAGAGTGCCATATTAATATCACTATTAATCAGATATGTTGTTTTATTGTTGGTCACATTATCTGCCACTAATGGCTCCATCTGCTATCTTCTTTTCTCTCTCACAGTGTTTTTATTTCTTGGAGGCAGGGAGTGCATCTCCTGTGCTTTGTCTCCCAGCCACCTGCCCAGACCTGGTCAAACCCCCAGTGCATGCTTTAATGGCACTGTGATTAATCACAAGGGCCTCTGAGAGCACATCAGTCTGATTGTTGACTTCCACCTTGGCTGCAGCTCAAGGCTGGAGCCAGCCCTACATTCTGTCCTTCACAGCCCCGACCCTGACTCAGACAAGATCAGATTCTCTAATGAGTCATCTGGCATACCATTTCTTTTCTCCCATACACGCCTACAAAATGGCTTCTGTCACAACCTCTACGGAATGTCTGTTTCTTACCTAATTGAAACAAGAGAAACAAGAAACAGATCTCAAATATTTTTTGGTTTAGTTTCATTTTTAATTTCAGGTCTATCTCCAGGGCCCTGCTACACAGGGACCCTCCTTCAGGATAGTCCTAAGCTCTGCTGTTGCCATCTGGAAAGTCTTAGTATTTTGTTGTTTTGTTTGGAAACAGGGTTTCACCATGTATCTCTGGCTGTACTGGAACTCACTATGTAGAACAGGCTTCACCGAGATCCAACTATTTCTGCCTCCCAAGTGCTGAGATTAAAGGTATGGGCCCATGCCCTGCTCCCTAGTTGTTATTATTATTATTTTTGTTTGTTTGTTTGTTTGTTTGTTTGTTTTGGTGAGACAGAGAATCACCATGTAGCTCTGCCTGTCCAGGAACTCACTCTGTAGACCAAGCTGGCCTTCAAGTCACAGAGATGGGCCTGCCTCTGCCTCCCAGTATGCTAGGATTAAAGGTGTACAGTACTGCATCAGGTTTCTCTATTTTTTAACCAGGTAGGTCCAAATTTTCACTTTGTGGTGGAGCCTACAATTTACATAGAGGTTCTTTCTGTCTCTCTGGTATGTGCCTTAAGTTTGTGACATTTTATATTTATGAACCTTCAGTCATTTTAAAAACTTTCTTTTTTTCTCAGAAAATGTATTTCAAACATCTCAGCTCAGGGTAGCACTGCATGAAAAGGGTTTCATCTTCTGTTACCTCTATTCCTTCTTTGTTAGAGGCATTCAGAGGTCCTTGTGATCAAGCACTATGGGAACCAGGAATGTTAAAAACACAGGTTTGGGGGATGGAGAGATGGCTCAGAGGTTAAGCATACTGGCTACTCTTTCTAAGGTCCTGAGTTCGATTCCCAGTAACAACATGGTGACTTCCCAACCATCTATAATGAGATCTGGTGCCCTCTTTTGGCATGCAGGTGTAAATGCAGAACATTGTATACCTGAAAAATAAATAAATCTTAAAACAAAAAAAAAAACAAAAAAAACCCACATGGTTGGGGGTGGAGGGTGGAGGAGGAGACAAGGGATTGTAGCCCCCGGCTACAGTTGAGAAGTGAAGTGAACAAATTATAAAAAACAAAACAAAACAAACAAACAACACAAAGTTATCCTTTCAAAGAGAGGGATGTATAACCTGTTATCTGAAGGCTGGGACAAACCAGATCCTCCCTCAGGCCCCTATTATGAGCTTGTCAATCTATAGATGACATATAATGTGGAGAGGGGTTAAGTCATGCAACAACAAACCTGGTATAAAAGGGGTCTATTAGGGGAAGGGAGAGGAGTGAGGACCTGGGGAAGGGGTAGAGGCAAGCGAGTGGACAGGCAGACAGGCAGACAGATGAGAGCAGAGACATGGGGGCAGAGTAGAAGAAAAAGGGGCCATCTCGGACACACATACACAGAGAGAGAGAGAGAGTGTGTGTGTGTGTGTGTGTGTGTGTGAGAGAGAGAGAGAGAGAGAGAGAGAGAGAGACAGCGGCAGAGAGCGCTGGGGTGGCAGGTCCTTTTATATGTGCACACACTTGTCACACCTGGCAGTGGTGGTAGGTCATCAAGGAAGCAATTGCTAGGTCCTTAAGGTCAGGCCAGTGTAATCACCTGTACATGAACATATAGAACCTATCTTTGTGGAAAGTATCACATGTAGTCAAATTATAGACTCCATCTTTATAGTAGATGTCACATGTACTTTACAAAGAATATCCCTGTAGTCACATCTTAAGCTTTGTTGTATACCGGGATTGAGTTAATTATCACCAGGAAAAATTTTCACCAAACTGTGCTGTGCTTAGATATGCCTGAAATAAACTACTGGGGATCAGACGCCTAAAGTTTGAGAGTTAACAGCCGCTGCTGAGTCCTGTTGAACCGAACAACCTTCTTGCCTCCCTCAGATCATTACTTTGCTGGCCATGATGGTTGCAGAGTCCCCGTACCTCCAACTCAAGTGTCCTTCTCCTCTTTCAACTTTGAACCCTTTCCCTTCAAAATTCAGATACTGTGTTAGGTATCTTTTCAGCTTTGGCCTGTCGTATTCTGCTTCCATTCTGGTTCTGCCTGAGGAGGTCTTTTCCTTCTGCAGGCCAGTTGCCACTTTACCTACAGGTCTGCTCTCCTGGCAGGAATTGAGGCATTCTAAAGAGACCCTTGTGTCCCTTTTGGCAATCAGACTGCTGAAACAGTGCTCCCTTTCAAATAGAAATTTCCCCAGGAATCTCAAGCAGGGGGAAGGAAGAGGCTTGAAACTGTTGCCAGCCAGATAAGGAACTTGTCTTCTTGAGAGTTTTTATACAACTTGTCTGACCACTTTGCAAGAGAGACAATGCTGGGTGAGGCTAAACCTTCCCTGCTTATTCATACATTTGCCTTCTCCTTAAACCTAAGCTTCATGTTAGGCCTCCAGATGGATTTGGGGATGCCACTAGGCCTCTTTATCCCTCTTCCTAATGTAGCCACGTTGAATAAATCTTCATTTATTTGTTTGTTTAATGCTTTTCACTAGTATCTGGCTGCTTAATTGTCCCATTGAGGACTGTTGGCTAAGTCTAGCCTGTTAGGGCTGCTAGACACCAGGTTCTGACCTAACGGTCCCAGAAGTCAGCACCTCTGGGACACTCCATGAGCCCCCAGTGCTTTGAGGTGGACTTCCAGAACGCTGTGCTCAACACACGCATGCCTGTCCCACTTTATGTTCATTTGTTGGCTTGTTTTTCCAGACAGGGTTTCTCTGTGTGGCCTTGACTATCCTGGACTCCCTTTGTAGATCAGGCTCACCTGGAACTCACAGAGAGCCACCTGCCTCTGCCTCCCAGAGTGCTGGGATTACAGGCGTGCACCACCACACTGGCTTGTTTTTATGTTTTTTTTGTGTTTATTTCTCTGTATTCCTCATAAATTAAATTATGAGCTGCTTGCACTTAGTGGCTCTCTCTTGCTGTGAAGTGGAAGCAAAGTTCAACTCCAAGGGCCGTTTATCTTATAGATACAAGGAGAAAGACTTCTTCCACAATTGACCAATTAAGGCAAGCTTTATTTTTGAAGAAGATGGGCACTGGCCAAGTCTGGCATATCACCCTGTGGGGATTTGAGAGAGCAGCCTCTGGCTAGCTTTTAAAGGTCCTTTTATAGGAAAATCCCACAAGATTAATAGAAAAACAAAAAACAAACCGAACAACAACAAAACCACACAAGTAGCTGCAAGAGTGTTTACAGGGTGAGATAACTAGCAGTTAAAAAATACAATGAAAAAGCAAGAATTTCTATACAATGAAAATCAAGAGGGTACATCATGTAGGTGTGGGGTCATACATCACCATGTTGGTGGTCACAGCTGTGTATCAAAGTATCCCTGAAAACACAGTTTGCAAGGTAAGGGGCAGTCACACATTAAGGGGTTGGTAGCCATGGTTCAGCCATGGTTTCAGAAACCTATTTTGTAAGGCATATCAGGTTTAGGAAACATCAACTCATTTCTAACTACAACTAGAAACCTATCCTAATAGGGTGTGGGAACTTAATGATGATGTGGCTCCTTCTCTGGTCTCACAGAACACAGTATGTTCCTGACAATTAGATGAAGAAATGGGGCCCTGATTTATTTGGAGGTTGCAAGAAGATCTCTACAGTTTTCTTTTGTTTCACCTAGAAGTGGAGCAACCATTTAGAAGCTGCTTTGAGAGACCAAAGAATTAAAAATCAGTGGGTATTGTTTTAAAGTTTAAAGCACAAGCCTGAATGAAAGCCAGCCAGGTGGAGACATGTCCAGCCACCTGCAGGGAGGAACCAGCTCTACTGCATTCTTTTCCTGCCCACTAAAGATACAGTTGCTAGGAAACCAGGCCCTCTCCCCTAGGACAGTCAAACAGGGGAAGCCAGACCATTAATAGTTTGGGGGCCTTCCTATAGCCAATCAATTCAAAATGCAACATCCCCTTTTGTGTTTCAACCAATAGACGCTTGCCAGGCAGGAATCCCCCTGCTTTGAGCATGCTGGGAGGGACCAGACTCTTTAAATCACCCACCTAACCTGAGCACGAGGCTCTCGGCTCTCAACCAATTCGGTGGTGAGGGTGTGTGCGTCCAGGCTAGCTTGTAATAAAAAGATCCTCATGTGTTTTGCAACAACCTCAACTCCTGGTGGTCTTTTGGGCTCTCACAAATTGGGCACAACAGCTTTTAGGGGCCAGGGTATAGCTCAGTTGGTAAAATGCCTAGAATGTGTGAGGCCCAGGTTCAATTAGTACTACTTGTATTCTTAGCACTTGGGCTGAAGAGGTAAGATCAGGAATTCAAGATGACATGGTGAGTGAGTCTGAGGCCAGCCTGAAATTTGTAAGACTTTGTCTAAAAGGATGAAAAAGGAGTGGAGGGTGGTGTCAGATGTGGAGGTTGCAGTATGACTCCTCAATTGGACCCATAGGAAACTAAGGTCAGGGGCCTGGAATCCGCCATCATTTTGTGAATTTATTTATTTATTTATTTTTGTGTGTGTATCTGCTTATCCGAAAGTGTTCTCATGCATTCACCTGCCTGTTGAAGCCAGAAGAGAGTGTTGGATCCTCTGGAGCTGGAGTTACAGTTGGCAGTGAGACCCCACTGTGTGGGTGCTGGGAACTGAAGCTGGGATGCTCTGCAATAACAGCAAGTGTTCTTAACTTCTTCAGACAACTTTCAGGATCAGAATTGAGACAATGATAAGAGACAACACCTTGACCAAGACTGCTTAACTATATCCTGGTTTTCCTTCTATGTAAATCTAAAGCTCCTACCAGTAGCCCAGAGACAGACCTGGGGTCACTGGAACCCTCTATTTGTCCCTATTCCTAATGTGGTCACCTTGAATGACGCTCTTCTCCCTGATTTCCACTAGTATGGCTCTTTAATTGGCACATTAGGATGAGCTGCTAGACTCCAAACTTTTGCCCTAAAAACTATGGCTACAGGAAGATTGCAGTACTTTATATCAATAATGCAGAACACATTTGAAAGTACATTCCTGGCACAGGCCATGGGCTTCTCTTCTATCACTGGGGAAGCACGACCTCTTTTTTAAGGATTTAGTTTTAATTCTCTCTCTCCTCTCTTTGTATGTGTGTGTGTGTGTGTGTGTGTGTGTGTGTGAGAGAGAGAGAGAGAGAGAGAGAGAGAGAGAGAGTCAGGTGCCCTCAGAGGTCAGAGGCTTTGGATCCCTGTGGAGCTTTGGCTCTTTGGCTAGCAGTGTTTGTGAGCTGCCTCATACTGCTGTTAGAAACTGAACTCAGGTTCTTTGCAAGAGCAGTATCTGTTCTTACAGAGCCATCTCTTCAGCTTCCTCCTCTTCCTGCTCCTCTTCTTCTTCTTTTCTTCTTCTCCAGGAAAAATGGTGGCTCTCTGAATTGTCAGCCTTTGGAGGGGTCCTGAGGTCTCTCTTAGGGTAGAGCCTTGTTTAGGACAGGGGACAGCTGCTGTGAAAATTGTCTGACTCTATCGAACTCCTTCACCTCTCCTGCTTTTTTGCTTCACACAAGTACATGTAGAAGCGATATCTCTATGCAGCTTTACTTTAAGTGAACTACTTTGTTCCTAGTGGAGACTGTTTCACCTGTGATGTTACTGAGCCTGCCCATGTTCTGACTACCATCCATCACCAGATGAGATGACCAACTGAGGCTGACAGTGGGAACATTGCTCCAACATTATGTGGCCTTCACACTTCCATGCCTCATGGAGCAGGTATACAAAATTAACACTGTCATCTGGATTTCTAATACATGGGTTGAAAGCAATTAATAATAGGAAGATCTGAATTGTATATAGCAGTACATGTTAATAATCTTAGCTCTCTCTGAGTTTGAAAGTCCTTAAAGAAAGAAGTGTCTAAGTTGTATATGGAGGACAGCACAGAGACAGTGAGGTCTGGAAAGAGTAGACTCAATTAAGTTGTAGGACAAAATGGCTGAGGTCATGGAAGCTGCTATGCAAGCTCTGACAGGAAAGACACAGTTGTGCCCTGAGGCTCCTAGGGAGGACAACAAAACCACTTTCTCAACTAACTGCAAGTAGTATTCCAGTTAAATACGCTTCAGGACATCCAAGTGAGTAACATGCCACCAAGCACAATGGCAAAGGCCTTTAGTCCGAGCACTGGGAGACAAAGGCAGGCAGATTTCAAGGTCCAACTGGTCTACAGAGCAAGTCCAGGCCAGTCAATACTACTCAGTGAGACCTCCCTCAGAAAGTCCCAAACAACCAAAACTGGGTGGGTGTGGTGGCACGTGCCTTTAATCCCAGAACTTGGGAAGCAGAACTCTGTGAGTGTATGGCCAGGGCTATGCAGAAAAACCCTGTGTCAAACAAAAACCCAGCAAACAAACAAACATCTTAAAAGTGCGTAACCTGGCCCCTGCCTCTACCTAAGTACCTGTGCAGCCTCAGTTTTTTCTTCTTTTTCTTTCCTATCTTTTTCTTTTTCTTTCTTTCTTTTTTCTCTTTCTTTCTTTCTTTCTTTCTTTCTTTCTTTCTTTCTTTCTTTCTTTCTTTCTTTCTTTCTTTCTTTGTTGTTGTTTGTTTTGGAGGTAGTCTCTACAATATCCCTGACTGTCCTGGAACTCACCATAAAGACCAGGTTGGACTTGAACTCACAGAGATCCACCTGCCTCTGCTTCCCACCTCCTGTCCTCTAACATGCTCAAAAATATATTTATAGACCTACAGATGCAGACGTGGTCTCACTGTCATCTTAATTAAATGGCTGAGGGTGGTCTCTGAGTCCCCATACAGGAGTTGGTAAAAATTTTAAACCTGAGACGAGCCTTCCTGACAGGCTTAACTACAGCCAAAACTATGCTTGTCTGTAGACCTTGGCTGCTGCTCTGAGGCTGTCGGCATTCCCGCAGAAAAAAAAAAAAAAAAAAAAAAGAGGTCTTCAATGCCCCATCCCCAGTGGGTAGATCGTGGCTGCCTCAACAAGCCATGCCTGCCTGCCTGCCGGCAGACTAGCCTCTGGAAGTCAAAATGCTCCAAGGCAGGATACCCCTCTGGGCTCAGAAACGGAGGCCTATCAGAGCCTCTAGCATGCTAAGATAACACTGCACGATAGGAAAGACTCCGCCCAAAACTAACAATAGATGATCCCAAAGAGAAAGTTATCTCTAATGTCAGGAAGAAAAGAAACAAATACCGAGATTTTCAATTCCTCCCACGATAATATTACGTTTTATCTCTGCTCAAGGACCTGCACCTGGTATCTCTGGAGACAGAAACCAAGTTTAAAGTACACAAGAATGTGGTGGGTGTATGTTTTATGAAACTAACCAATTGTGCAGTGAAGCAGCCTTACCTAACGTTATTGGTCATCTTTCATCTTATTTGACATGTACAGAAATTTTAATCGAACCCATTTTATTTGTTCCAAGTCTGAAGTAGAACTTTTATACGGACTTTTAATCTAACTTCTCTGAGATTTTTAGCCATCACTATGGTCATCAGAGGCTAAACCTTGGAGACCAAACACCACCTGGAAGGACTTCTCCCCTTCCCCCACCCATACTCCTCTGGGTATGTTGTGTCATACAACAACGCTGTGTGTTGTGTCTTGCATAGACCTCCCAGCAGTAACTGGTTTGATGACTGTTTCTTTAGAGCTTCGGTCATTATTAAAAATGCTACAGAAGCACAGTGAGGATGCCCCCGACACACATCCTGTTTTCTGGGAAAAGATCGCTACCAAAGTAATTGAGCTGGGAAGCTGAGACAAATAGCTCTCAGCGGGCTCTGCAGCGGTTCAAAGTACCGCAGTTGATTGGAATCATACCACAGCTTCCTTCTTCCAGTCTGCAGGATAACTGCAGTCCTGGGACAGCACCCACGGATTATCTGCAAGCTAGACCAAGCAAAGGTGCTCCCATTTCCGGAGGAAAACTCTGGGGCCTCCTGGAGTGTTCAGCAACCAAGCATTTATTTGCGCAGCGCTCCAAGCGCCCGCAGCTGGCGGGAGCCGGCGGTGACGACAGGAGCCGGAGCGGGCCACGTGACCAGGCCTCCGGTCCGCGGCTCTCCTCCCCGCCTCCTCGCGTCGCCGCGGTCCTCCAGCTCAGCGTCCCGCCGCGGCAGCCGCTCGGAGCTCTCGGGGCTGAGCGGAGCGGGGGGCGGGCAGGCGGCCCGGGCGTCGAGCGGCGCGGGAGAGCGGCAGGAGCAGCCCACCGGGCCGGCCGGCGGAGCCCGGGACGGAGCGGACGGCGCCCTCGCAAACTTGTGCGAGCGCCGGGGCGATGAAGATGGCCGCGCCCTGGACGCGGCTCTACTCCCACAGCTTCTGTCTGTGCTGCCATGTCCGCACCGGCACCATCCTGCTGGGCGTCTGGTACCTGGTGAGCGCGGCCGGGCGACGAGCCCCCACCGGGTCCCCGCGCGCCGCTCACCCCGCAGCGCTAAGTCGCCTCCGGGTCGGCTTCGGCCCGGGCGGTCCGCGGTCATCCGCCTAAAGTTGTATTATTAGAAAGTTAATTCTCGGGGAGAGCCGCGCTGCGGTGGCGGGACTGGGGCGCGGGCCTGCGGGGTGCGGGCCGGGAGGTCACCCCGGCGCGGCACCTCCGCGGCAGCGCGCTCGCCCTCCAGAGCTCGCGTCCGAGCAGAAACGGTCGGGAACCTCCTGAGGGTGGGTCTCCCCTGTATTCAAAGCCCCTACGCCGGGAAGGCGCTCTGCTGTGACTGCGCTCCGGTTGGCCTCGAGAAGCCATCTTACACCCACTCAGGTTCCTGCCCGTGGACAGGTGACCCCTGGAAACGGCCACGGCGGGCAAATGCAGTTTTTAAAACGGGCCTTCAGGTTGGCGCTTTTAAGTAAGGTCTCATTTGTGTACCGAACGAGCGGTGGTTCTCTTGGGCAGCGAGGAAGCCTGAGGGATTCTTGCCCTGTGACGCTGCCCTTGGTTGGTGGTTGGCAGCCTTGGACTGCACCATCCCTGAGTCGGATTCCTCTGCATTTTGGAATTTGGGAGATCATTTTTGGGAGTTAGATCCGAGCTACTTGGCATTGAATAACGCTGCAAGATAAAGAGGCGCCTTAAAAAGCCGTATTTAAGAGGCATATAAAAGTTTTTACAGAGAACACATTCTTAGCCCACGAGTCGGCTTTTTTTGTTGTTGTTTGCTCATATTTAATATTTTATAGTTTTAAATAATATACAGTATCGAATTGTAAACTGCTTTGTGCCATTTCAAACAAAGCATTCCCCTCCTATATGATGTTACTGTGCTATTTATAGTCTCAAGTTTCCTTCAGTTGGGCCCATTATGGCCACATAATAGCAATTTTTAGCCTTAAAAGCTTTCCAACAGATCGTCGGTATATGTGGGTTCTGGCTGTGCAGTGTGAACATTAGTGTGGTGGCTCAACCCTGACTTTTCTCAAAGCCAAGGAACTTCCAGAAATTTAAGTCAGAGTTGGAGTATAGTAAGCAGCCTCGGGTGCTTTTACCTCTGGTCAGGTGGGGCAGGCCGTCTACAGATGATGTCCTCCTTGGAAGTGTTCAAATCTGCAGGCTTGCAAGTGCTTCATGTAATTCATAAAATCTAGGGCATTGCATTAGGCAAATGTATTACATGATCTACAGGAGAGATAAATCTGCTTGAGCCCTGCTGTTGGCAGTCATCCAACCAGGCTGTTTGGTGTGATGAAAGCAGACCTCTCCACACGCTTCCTGTCCTGCAGGAGCCTGTCGTTTGGGGGGATTTGCGTTTGGAATTCCACCTTTTGCAAGATAGCTTCCAAGTAGACAGGAAACCCAGGTTTATATAAAAAAATTTTCTACTTCACAAGACTGTTGCAAATTTCTTAAGTAGTTGAGTTCTTTATAGGTTTAGATATATTGGCTATCTAAAAGCTTGATTTCCATTTAAAAAGGCAAAGCTGGTTGGTGTCTTAAGGCTTAAGAAAAAACAGGTACCTGGCCTTCCTGCAACCTCCCCTCACTACCTCTCCCCACTGTCTTCACTGGCCACGTGGTTATGTATAAGAAAGTTTTCTGGAAAGAAGTGGGTGAGTCTTCAAGTAAGAGTCCACTGTAGCTGAGCCAAATAAAGTGATTCTTTACTTCCTGATTTTCAGTTGCTGTTTCTTATCCCCGCTGTTTAGTAACTAGGTCCTGCATGCTATGCTAGGTAAGCTAAATTTAAATATTCCAAGTGAGCTTAATTCGCATTCCTGTTTTAGGGATGAGAATTGTTTAGGGAGGCAAAGACCTTGCACTTTATTTACATCCTTGGTTACAGTTCAAGTGATAGTCTTTTTTTTCTTTAAGCCTTTAAAAAATTGTGATTTTGCCTTGACAGTCAAAGGGTTTCAGAAGTAAAACATTAATTCTGTTAGAGTTTTCTCTTTATTAGATTACCATTCACATACAGTGAGATTCAGTTGTTAACTTGTACAGTTTATTGACAAATGTGTATATATGCCATTGTAACTAACGTCCCTAGAGAAGGTTCTGAAACCACTCTAGGGAAGTGGGCCACTATAGACAAGATCTTACTCTGTACACCTGTATTTCATTCCTTTCATTTAGCATAACTTTTAGCTGGCTAGTGTTGGAGTGTATGAGTGGTTTATGTTTGGTTGCTGAATATTGTTTTAGTCTACGAATACACTATGTCTTACTTGTCCATTTGCCAGAGATGGAGCTGTATCTAGTTTGAGACACACACACACACACACAAACACAAATTATTCAGCTGTCTTGAACATTCTTAAGCACAATTTTGTTGTAGACATATTTTCATTTCTGTGAGTAGGTATCTGTGAGCTCATTGGGTGAAGCATGTTTGACTTACCCAGTGCTAGCCAGTTTTCCAGAGTGGTTGGTTCTGCAGTTCATTCTGTTACAGGTCCTCTGGCACTGCATAGTTGTGACCTGTGGTGGATTCTGGGAACCAAATCCTAGTTTTCTCTAAGAGTGGTAAGTGTTCTTAACCACTGAGCCATCATTCTAGCCCCATCTATTTCTGACATTTTAATCTTTTTATTACAGCTCCATGTCCTATTGATTTTTCTGTCTGGTTCTTAACTCTGAACCATCATTTCTTTTATTTATGCTCTGATTAGCTCTCATCCTACTACTGTAATCTGATGACTGATCTGTCTTAAATAGTTAGCATTCACCCCCTTTTCTTCTAAATAATCTTTTTTTTAAAAGATGTTTTTCTTTTTATTTACGTGTAAGTATTTATCTGCCATGTGTGCAGGTGCCCATGGAGACCAGAAGAGAGAGAGAGTGTTGGAATCCCTGAGTCTAGAAATACAGGCTCTTGTGAACTGTTTGTAGATTCCAAAGTGTACGTTTACTTATTGTGTGTGTGCACCATAGGAAGTCAGAGCACATCACTGAGGCATCTCCACTGAGGTGGACAAGAGCCTCTGTTGAGCCTTGTTGGTCGTTGTTTGTAAACCTCAGCTGACCTTGCTTTTTTTTTTTTTTTTTTTTTTCACAGAATCAGACAGTGCTTCATTTTGTAAAATGGAATGTTACAGAGATTTTCTATAAAAGCTGCAAGAAACAAACAATCCAAAAAAAAAAAAAAAGCCATTTCAAAGTTAATGTCCCTTGTAGAGCTGGGACTAGGAGGCAGAAGACAGGAAAATACTAGTCAGCATCAGGTTACTTTTTTGTATAGGATTAAGGCAGAGGGAGCTCTGTTGTCTTGCCAACGGAAGCCTGACTGGGATTTGCTGTTATCTCTTTTCAGTCGCTAAGAATGTACCGTAAGCAGCCCAGTTTCAGTCGGGAAAAGGGAGCTTCTTCGGCACCATGGACTCCATCTTGATTTTTTACCTGGTCTGTTGGCCCAGGGTAGGCAAGCAATGCCTTGCTATAGATGTTATTTAGTAGTGTGAATGCAACTTTAAATTGTTAGTGAAAATACAGTTGAATGTTTAAAACTTAGCCGCCAAGATTTCATGGCCAGTTGGATCCGTAGTGCGGGTGTGGTGAGGCAGTAGCTGTTGGCATGGAGCCAGTCTCTGTGAGGCTCAGGGGATGGGTTGGTCCTGGCAGCAACAGGAGTGCTATGGACAGAAAAGGAAGAAGTCTCATCCACTGGAAGGCATGGCCTTTGGTCCACATTTACAAGGTCAAACTATTAGGATCGAATCCTGGGCACTGGTAGTCCTAACAAGCCAGGCTTGGCCACCGTGTGCCAATTTAAAAGAGAAAGTAGAGAAAAGGAATTTATTGAATGTGTGAAGGGACTGGTATTGGCACAAGACACCCACTACCAAGTTTCTTTTGACCCTGGAAAGGTGGTCCGACAAGATGTCAAAAGTCAGATATCTCTTACGGTAGGCAAGTACTTGCTCTGGCTGGTCCCAGGCTTCAGCTTTTTTCCCACCTCCACCCAGCATGAGATTCCTCAGAAAACATTCGTTGTTTGGGGTTCCTGTTTGGTAGCCAAAGGGAGGTGCACGAGTGGATGGTTGGCCTCCCCTTAGAATATTTGCTCTCATTAGCTGGCTGCTCGCCAGCTTCCCTTTCCCAGGTGCATCACCCTCACTAAGATAAAGTAACATTTAAAAATGGGCTGGAGAGATGATGGCTCAGCAGCTGATAATAGTGGCCGCGCACCCAGCTCCTGTTCCCAGCAAAACTGTGTAACTCAAGTTCCAGGGGTGCAGCACCCTCTTCCAGTCTCCGTGGGCACCAGACACACACAGACCAAACACCCAGAACACTTAAAACTAAAGTTAACTTATTTATTTATTTAGATTTTTTTTAGTTTCTCTGTGTTGCCTTGGCTGTCCTGTAACTCTGTAGATGAGGCTGGCCTTGAACTCACTGAAATCTACCTGCCTCTGTTTCCTGAGTGCTGAGATTAATTCGTACCACCATGTGTGCTAAAATTAATTTTTTAAAAAAATAGAGAATGAATTTATTTGCAGTTTGGGCCATACTGGGAAGGGGAACATTCTCACTTTACCTTGCCCTTGATGTTTAAAGAAAAGCTAAAACCCAATAAATGGCATGTGTAGCTTTCATTGTAGGCCTCTCTATCAGGGTTGGGAGTCAGGGCTCTTGGTGCTACTTCCATTTTCCAGTTGGGATCCCCATCCTCAGGTCCCCAGTTAAAATCAGGCCTGTCAGATGGACTGCATCACAGCTAGCCCTCCAGCTGGTGTTCACACAGTCCATAGAAAATGCTGCATGTGGATCTCCTTGTCAAACCCTAGTGGCTCCTAGTTGGAGCTATGAACAGATTATAATTACATCTGGGACATCTCCTTATCAAAGAGAAGGGGAGACTTTTCTAAGTCTGTTTTGAGATGTAACCTGAGAGCCACAAAATGGGATAAATGGTGTGGTTAATTGCCTGTCCTCTAGTTGGCCTCGGTGGCCCTCTTGGATCTTTGTCTTCTTGAGCACCTTTCTTAACCCTGAGGTCTAGTTTATATTAAATGATCCTCACTGAGACTCTTCAGCAGCGCTTCATAAACTAGCTGTTTCTGAAATTCCTTTCAGTATCAAAGCCATGAGCCCCAGTCTGGCCTGACAAGCTCCCTTAAAGTCCAGGGGAACTCCCCAGACAGAGGTGAGGTGCTGTGTGTCTGTTGCCTTACCCTGACAAGGGCACCTGGAGGACAGCTTTTTTTTTTTTTAGGACCATGTGGAAGTTGCGTGCTAGGCTTCTGATTTGCGTCTTAATAGTCAAGCTGAAATATGACCTAGTCACTAGGGAGGGCGCCAGGTATTATCAATGTGTATGTACCTCTGGAGTTCAGAGGACAAGGGCAGAAGCTGCTTCTCTTCTTCCCCGTGGGTTATGGGGATCAAGCTCAGGCTGTCAGGCTTGGCAGCAGGCAAAACCCACTGAGCCACCTTGCTGCCCTTAACCCTCAGTTTAAAACTGGAGCTGGAGATTTGTCTCCTCAGCTATTGGAGAGGATTTGAGTTCACTTCTTAGCACCATGTTGAACCGCTTACTTACATAGTCAGGAAGCTCCAGCTCCAGGGATTAGATGCCTTCTGCATTTTCCAGTACCTTTGTACTCGTTTGCTAAATGCACAGTCCACACAATTAAAGAGAAACCCTACAGAAAGCAACGAGGAAGAATCCCCGACTCCAACCTTTGGTCTCCACACATTTGCGATGTGCACATACATCAGGTTTTTCTTTCATTTTCTTTTTAAGCTTTGAGGTAAAGGTAGCAGGGCAAATAAGTAGAAGATCATGACAGCTGTCAGGAGGAAGAAAATGGAAAGAAAGTCCTGCCTTTAAGTTAGGCATGGAGGTCAGAGAAAGTGAGAAAGCCCTTTGTGAGTGTCAGGAACAGCATGATATCCAGAAAAGAGAAGGAAAAAGAAAGAACACCCAGTTGTAGGCTTTGGATCTGAGTATAGAGAGCATCTTCTCCCCAGACTCTGGTGTGCCAAGACAGGCTTGCACCAAGGACAGCTGTTTGGTAATAGAAATAGAGAGCCCATTTGAAAAAGGGAAAGTAAGCTGGGTGCAGTGGCGCACATCTGTAATCCCAGCACTAGGGGAGGCAGAGGCAGAGGCAGGCAGGTCTATGAGTTCAAAGCCAGCCTGGTCTACAAAGTGAGTTCAAGATAGCCAAGGCTACATATAGAAACCCTGTCTCAGGAAAAAAAAAAAAAAAAAAATCATCTAGGTGTGGTTCTTCAAGCCTTTATTACCAGCTCTCAGGAGGATCTCTGCGTTTGAGGCCAGTCTGATGTACATACTGAGTTCCAGGCCAGCCAGGGCTATATAGTGAGAGCTTATCTCAGAAATAATTAATACAGGAAAAGCACTGTGGGAGTAAGAGTGGGCGAGTGAATCCTGGGGAAAGCACAAAAAGAAAAAAAGAAAAACTTTAGTGAATGAGGTGTATGTGAGAGAGAGAGAGAGAGACCTGATGAGTTTCATTAGGTTGCTTGCAGGAATAAAGGTAAGGTTTCTTTACAGGAGCATGGTCACCTTACTAGTAGCTATACCACTGAAGAAAATGTCCTTCCTTTCCCACCAACCATAACTGCTTTTAAATCCTCAGGGAAGGGTAGGTTCTCATGAGCCTTTCCCTTTCACCACAGGGTGTCCACAGGCCAAGTCTCGCAATCACTGGGCTGGAGAGATGGCAAGAGTTAGTGGGGGTGCTGCCTTTGCAAAGCACCCTAGTTCAGTTCCCATCTCACAACAACCTATCCAGTCCTCTCCAGTCCTCTGGGCTCCAGGGCACCAGATCTACACACATGTAACCAATTTAAAAAATAATTTTTTTTTTCTTTTCAAGACAGGGTTTCTCTGTCTAGCCTTGGCTGTTCTGGACTCACCTTGTAGACCAGGCTGGCCTCAAACTCACAGAGATCCACCTGTTCTGCCTCCCTGAAGGAAGGAAAGTATTTTTAAAAGTGCAGTATGCATCTCCTGGACCACAGCACTCCCTCTTCCTCTGGCTTTTCTGTTCTTTCCTCCCCTTGGGGCTATGGAGAGGATGACGACTGGGGAAAGAAGCTTTGGTCAAGGCTGAAAGCAGTACTGATCTTTGGGTATAATCGGCTAATTAGGAAGTATCTTGATATCCATTTAGCAAAATGTCAGTAGCTCCTGTGTGAGCCCTGTGATGCTCCAGACTCGGACTTTTGACTGGTTTAAAATACTAGCTGTAAATTCCCTTCTGAGAAGCAGACATCAGATCCAGTAGAGAGTTAATCCTGTAACAACCTTGCCTCTGCTCTGTCAGGATCCACACCTGGGTAAGACTGTTGATTACAGTTTTCTCAGGAACCTCCATAGCTCCTTCCATCACAGTTTCTACTTCATTTCTCTGTGTCATGGCCAAGGCAGGTGGCATTTTTAGTGTTCATTGGGTGAGCAACCAGAAGACTTGGTAGGTTTGCCTTTATTATTTAAGAACCTCTTACTGATAACCTGGGTAGCAAGGGAGCCTGTTTCTGCCAGTTAGACTTTTCAGTTAATAGCCTGTGGTTTCTGGAAATTACTTGTTTTGAGATAGGCTCTCCCATAGTCCAGGCTGTTTTCAGACTCAACTCTGCAGCCTATGATGGCCTTGGGTTCCTTCTTCTCCTACCTCCACTTCCCAAGTTTTGGGATTACAAATGTGTCATCATACCTGGCTTAAAACTTGCCTTGCCTTTTCTTTCCTTTCCTCTCTTTCACTTTTTTTCTTTTGAGGTTATGTCTTGTTATGTTGTCTTAGCTGACTTGGAACTGGCTATGTAGACTAGACTTGCCTTGAACTCAACAGAGATCTTTTTGCCTCTACCTCCCAAGTGGCTGGGATTAAAGGTTTATGCTACCATATCTGGCTCTTAAAACCATTTCTTAATAAACACCAGCTCTTCTTGATACTGGCTTACCATGGAATTCTTTTCTGTTGGAAAGTCAGGAATCCTAGCTTCACGCAAGGAGTTTGTAGAAAAACTCCTCATACTCCTACAGCTAGCTGCATGGAGCTATGTCCCCAGGTCTGCTGTTAGGCCAGCCTGTTCTCCAAAGGAATTCATATTTTTAAGTTTCTGAACGCCGCCCTGTTGTAGAACAGTTTCCTCAGAAATTGAACAGTTTGGTCTTGCAGGGAAGCCCTATAAACAGCAAGGTAAGCAAATGAGAATAGCTTCAGGAAGTCCCTGAAATAGACTAGATTTGCTAGGCCCCTCCATACCATTATATGCAATAAAGGCAGAGAAGTTAACTGACTTGCAAAGAACACTCAAACAAGCTGACCTGCAGAGACTCTGAGAAGAGAAAAATCTGACAGGAAGAATCGAAGACCAGACCAGCTGCCTGGAAGAAGCAGAAACCAGCTGAGCTTTCTGGAAGAGGTTTATACCAGAGTCACTTGGAAAATACACTCTCCAGCTATTGAGCATCTGCAGGCTGTGCAGGCCCAGCTTTGTCACCAATGCTGGAGTGTACCTCAGTATGCAGCTATTTCCTTTGAGTCATTTCTGCTCCCATAAGTAACCCCTTTCCCATATTCCTATAAGTAACCTCAATTGGACTTTGGAGGTATCTGTCCTTTGGTCTGTCGTGGGCTCAGGGGTGAGTAGACATGTGTGTTGTTATACAACATAAGTTTTATTGCACAACATAATTGACAGGTATTCGACAGAACCAAATATAAATTGGGGAGGGGTGAATGCACAGTCCTGACTATGGGTAGCAAGGCATACAACTGAGGCTGAGCAGCCTGAGTGGGGAGCATCAGCAGAGAAAATTCTGATACAGTGTTCTTTGCTGTATGATGAGTATTAGTGTGCCTTTGTGCTGTGACATGGTTACATGGTTCTTGCTGTGGCTATTGAGATGTTTAATGAAAGTTGAACTATCAGGATTAGGAGTGTCTGAGAGGAATCGTAGGATGGCAGTCTTCATCTATATGCTATTGGGTGGCATGCCTGATTGAGTAGGGTCCACCTCGTAATTACGGAGATGCCCTGAAAACAGTTAAAAGTTTAGAGAAAAATTTGCAGTCTTAGAATAAGTGCTCAATGGTCAACTCTGCAGCTGCGGAAGTTGCCTGGCCACAGCTCTGTGCTGAGGAGCCAGCTCTCTGGGAGGCTTTAAAGGCTGAAGAGCCCTTCAAAGGCTAAGGTGGTGGCCAAGCTGCTAGCGTCCTCCATGGTAGCCTCTGATTTGATAAGTGAATTAGATAAAGAGAAAAGAGAGGGATGGCAAAAAATAATGAAAGATACTTGCCAATACTTCCTGTCTTTAGCAGAAAAAGAGAGGAAGTCTGTAATCCAGCAGGCAGTAAGAAACTGCAGTGATCAGGGATGCTGGGCACTGAACCTCTCTCATGGTTTGTGAGGTCATGGGAGCAGATGGGGTCAGTCTGCAGTGGAGGCAGAAAAACTGAGTAATATAACTTTGAATCCTTACGGCAATGGCTGCTTATCTGCAGACAGAGGGAAGCCAGTCCCTGGTGAACTGACTTATCAGAGCTATTAGGAACAGTTGGTTATCTCCATCTGAGGTCCCCACAAATAGCAGGGGCTGGAGGACCATAAAGGAGGGGACAGATGTTATTGAGGGAACTAGGAATAAGAGGAGCTGTGTTTGAACCCCAGTTCACCGGGCCAGATAGAATTGTGTTCATTGGAGTTAAAGGAAAGGCTGATCCAGCAGTAACTTGTGTTCATTGGAGTTAAAGGAAAGGCTGATCCAAAGCTCCAAGGCTGGCATGGAGCTTTAGTGGCTTTGCTGAATCTGTTGGTGGGCCAAGATCTTTATAAAATAGGGAAGGAAGTCTTTGGCAGACCTCAGTGACTTAGACCAGCATGTAAAGAGAGCTTATAGTGAGAGCACAGCATATAGTGAAAGAAAAAGGCAGAGGAAGAGGTTTGTCTGGGTCACTGTGAAGACAAATGTGACAAGATTTGTGTCAGACATGGAATTGCCAAGGGAAAAGAAAGCCAAGCACGGTGCTGAGGAGCCCTTCACAGAAAGCATCCATTACAGAACAATACAGGTGTACGTGGTCAAGCCTGTCCCAGACTAAGGAGGGTACCTTTCTCTCTAGCAAAGGTTATGCTTAGGGGTGGAGATTATTTGCCCAGCCAGGATGTATAACCAGGCAACAGTGCTGGTTACAACCACAGTGCCAGCCAGGGCCGCTCTAACCCAGAAACCAGCAGGTGTATAAGTTACCCAGGGACCAGCAGCGGCATCAGGGGACCAGAGTAATGTGACACATGAGTAGGTTTGAGCAAATCCAGTTATGGATCGAGAAATGTTGGCTCCATGGAAGAGCTTTGGGCTATGGAAATGCAATGGCTCAGAGAGAATGACAGGATTACCAAAAAAACCAACTACATTAGCACCTCACGTTCAGGCTTTCTACCCAGTCTTGATCTGTGGGTGAAGCAATTGATAGAAATGGGTAGAACCTTTCCATGCTGTATCCAACCCTGCTGTAGAACTAGCCCTTGCTTATATTGCACTTTTGTGTCAGCATAAAATGTATACTCTATCTGCATATGCACCTGCTCGCCAGAGAGGGCATCAGATCCCAGTATAGATGTTTGTGAGCCACCATGTAGTTGCTGGGAACTGAACTCAGGACCTCTGGAAGAGCAGCCAGTGCTCTTAACTAACACGGAGCCATCTCTGCAGCCCTCACCAAGGTTATCTTTGTAATGCAACCGTTTGCTTGGGATAGTGGTTCGCGGTGTTGACTTGTCTTGATAGTGACGTATAGTCCCTGAGTGTGTTACAGATTTGGAAAGGCAGCCAGGTGCAGTGGCACTTCTACTTACCTATAACCCTGCTGTGGGTGTGTTAACTGAAAGGGGGAAAAATCCCAAAGGTTCCCTACGTGGGCGGAAGAGGACATAGGTTTTGAATGAAAACCCAGTGCCAGCGGTGTGCTCCCTTCTCTGAGTGGTCGGCCAGGGAGCTCCTGAGGCCATTGCTACTGCTATTGCTTGTATGCCAGAACTATTGCTGAGGACAGTGCAGTGTGCACAGGACATGTGGGAATTAAGCTGGGAACTGGAACCCCTCACCCTGGTGGCTGTCTTTCATAGTCCCAGAGGGGGCCGTTCAGGCTGCTAGTGGAGAACTGTCACCAACATTCCTGCTTGGCTCTGGACCCTGCATGCTCAAATACCAACATTGCAGACAGGATGTGCCTGCTTGTGTGAGAGTGGCTCAGCTGTCTCGGGTAAGCTCCAGCCTCTTAGTACTTGCTACTTTTAACCTTCGTTCCCTATTGCTCAGCCTTGGCTAGCTTCTGGGGCAAGCCTGCCTTGTCACACTCATAGGATCAGAAAGTTACACGATATAAATGTGATAGCCTCATGCTTTGTTCTTGACCTTCCCAGGGGTGGGGGTGGGGAGCATCCTTTGCTTCTGCCTACTATATGTATTTTAAAAATACATTTCTTAGTTGTAAATATTTATTTTTAGTATGTGTATGGGCATTTTGCCTGCATGTATATGTCTGTGTAGCATTTGAATGTCTGATGCCTGCAGAGGGAGTTGGAGTTATTGGAACTAGAGTTACAGTTGGTTGTAAGCCACTGTGTGGGTTCTGGAAACAGAACCTGGATCATCTGCAGAAAGAGTTGGGCCATCTCTCCAGTCCCTGTCTGGTATATTTCTTGTTAATTACATGGGCTTGTCTCCCCCCCCCCCCTTTTTTTTTCTTTTTTTGGCTTTTTGAGACAGTTTCTCTGTGTAATAGCCCTGGCTGTTCTGGACTTTCTTTGTAGACCAGGGTGGCCTCGAACTCAAAGAGATCCTCCTGGGACTCAAGGTCTGCGCCACTACACCTGGACTCCTTTTTTCTTCTAAAGATGTGCACCGTCACATCCAGTTGATCCTGCATTTTGAATGATGACCAGAGCCCAACCAAGTCCATTCAGAGAAATTGGTTGGGATTGCTTCTGCTGCCTTGGCAGACTACTTCCGTTGTGTACTTATTGACTGCCAATGGCTGGCTGACACACTCCCTAAGAAAACACTCTGAGCCTGCAGCCTCACACCAGAACTGGGTGAAGTGTGGGAGCAAGGTGTGGTGTCTTCTCTGTGATCAAAAGGCCAGAGATTTTTAGTGGTCACTATGTGTAGCTTTATGTGTTAGCAATATGTGCAGGCATTTACTGGAACCCAAGCTCACAGTCACCACAGTCACTTTGATAGATAACATTAAGCTGTGGGGGGGGTAGAGTAGGAGGGTGGGTGTGGCCATGTGGATTAGTGACTTAGTTTACCACTCAGGAAGTCCTGTCAATAAGGATGATGCCGTGGGCATCTCAGAACCCAAACAGCCTAGTGGAGGGGCACAATAGCCTTTACATTTTACATCCTTGCCTGTTGACGTGGGGGTCTGGCTAAGTGCTGCTGCCATTTTATTCCTTAAGCTTTTTCATAACTGATGACTTTTTGACTACAAGATTTTAGTGATGAATTCTTTCAGTGTTGTCCAGATTTATCGTCATTTCATTTTTATCATGGAGGACAAGAAAGAGAGAGGGAGGGAAAGAGAGAGAGAGATGAAATTAGAGGTTGACATTCCCAGCTGGATTTGGTAGTATGTACACTGTGCGCTTGAGTGGAGCCCAGAGGATCAAGAGCTCAAGGCCATCTTCAGCTGTATGAGTTCAAGGCCAGCCCAGCCTACAGAAACTTTATCTCTAAATAAAAAACCTCTCCTCTCCTCCTTTCCAGCTTTTGAACATGGAATTCTGTTATCTTCAGGCTGCTTTTGTTTCTGGTACAGTCTATTATGAGAGGATTTTCTACCATTTCAACCTGACTCATTAATGTTCTCACAGGTGACTAGTAGGTTAATTTAGTTCATCATCTAGGTCATAATTTTGGTTAGATACTGTCCTTTGATTTAGGAACTAAAACTTTACCTGTTTTTATTATCTAGTTCACCAAAACACCAGCGCACCTGGATGCTGTGTTTGTGTTCTGGGAACCAATTTTCCTTTTTTTTTTTTTTAATCTGCTGCTCCCCCCTCCCCCCCCAAAGGGTTTTTGTAGCTCTGGCTGTCCTGGAACTCCCTCTGTAGATCAGGCTGACTTAGACATTGCCTGGCTCTGCCTTCTGAGTTCTGGGATTAAAGGTATATTCAATCCCCACCCAGCCTTGGAGTTTTTCCTATTCTTCATTAGGTGGTCTGATATTGTCAAGACTCCAAGCTGGTTTGTTACCTTAGGGTGCGAGTGTCAGCATCTTCCTGTGAAGCCTGTAGGTGGCGTGTCTCTCCCAGCTCCTGTGTGTTAATTCACTGTGAATGGAACATCCAGTTCAAGAGCATCAGCTGTACGTGTGATACTTAGCCTAGTATCTGGCATACATGAACTGCTTAGAACCTTTGTAGAGTTGAACAAATGCATTAATGAATATTATCTTATACAATTATTCTGTATTTTACTTGGCTGTTCATTTGTGTACTTCTCCTTTGGATTAATCCATAGTGGCAACAGTCATGTCTTAGTTGTCATATAACTCAATTTGCAGCAGAAAAATACAATAAAAACACAGTCAAATGAACTAATTCAATTTTTAAGGCAAACAGGGTTTTGTAAATCTTAAATTTTCTCCATAAACTATATTGTAATTGTAACAAAAGCCATTTGAGGATGTTAAATAAAAAGGTATATTTGTGAGCTGGAGAGATGGCTCAGTAGTTAAGAGCACTGTCTGCTTTTCCATAGGTCCTGAGTTCAATTCCCAGGAACCACATGGTGGCTCACAACCATCTATAATGAGATCTGGTGCCCTCTTCTGGCATGCAGGTGTACATGCAGATAGAGTGCTCATGTGTAAAAACAAATTAATACATAGATAGATGATAAGTAAATGCATGTTTAAAAAGGTTTGAATTCTCTCTTTTTAAAGCACATTTGTGTTACATTTCTAAAATCGTGCATGCATCAACTCAAGTGAGTAGAGGTCAGAGGACAGCTTCCAGTATTAGTCCTCACACCTCCTACCTTTTGTGTGACACAACCCTTCACACTGGCCTGGTAGTTTAGGTAGCTGGCTGGAGAGCTCTGTGGGATCTGGCCTGTGCTGCCTCTCATCTGGGGTTACAAGTTTGTGCCACTGTACTTGTTTTTTGGTTTATTGAGTCAGGGTTTCTTTGTGTGTAGCTCAGGTTGGCCTGGAACTCACTCTGTACACCAGGCTGGTGTTGAACTCACAAAGATTCCCCTGCCTCTGCTTCCTGGGATTACAGGCTTGTGCCACCAAGACCTGATTTATATTGCAGTTTTTATTTAAGATTGTACTGTGTTCATTTTCCTTCTTTTCCCTTGTTTTTTTAAGATCAGGTCTCTACATAGTTCTGGCTGTGCTGGAGCATACTATAGACCAGGCTAGCCTTGAACTCACAGAGGTCCACCTAGTTCTGCCTCCCAAATGCTAGGATTAAAGGTGTGACCACCAAGCCTGGCTAATTTCTTTTCTTTTCTTTTCTTTTCTTTTCTTTATTTATTATATATACAGTATTCTGCCTGCACATATGCCTGCTGGACAGAAGAGGACACCAGATCTCATTAGAGATGATTGTGAGCCACCATGTGGTTGCTGGGAATTGAACTCAGGACCTCTGGAAGAACAGCCAGTGCTCTTAACCTCTGAGCTAGCTCTCCAGCCCCCTGGCTAATTTCTTGGTGTGTGTGTGTGTGTGTGTGTGTGTGTGTGTGTGTGTTCTTTAGTGTTAATATCCATTCTTTTTCAAATTTTCCTTATTGTAGATGTCAGTATTGGTTTCTTTTTTGGACTCAACTTTCTGAATTTTATTTAGACTTTATGTTTGCTGTCTTTCTAGGCTTGAAGCACTTTCTAGGCTTAAAGTTCTTTTATTGGGGTTCCTCCCTCTCTCCTAAGACAAGAGTCTCACTACGTAGCTCACTAGCTGGCCTGGAGCTTATTATGTAGAGAGTACATAGAGATCCACCTGCTCCTCCCTCCACAGTGCTGGGGTCAAAGGCCATGGCAGCACCATGCCCTGCTTCACTGAGTACAGCTCAGTGAAGAGTTCTGACAGTTGTTTTGTTTTTTTAAATGGTGGAGGAGAAAGCTTGTTGTGAATAAAAGGGAGGTATAGTCAGAGGCAGTGACATCTGGGAGAGTCCAGAGTGGACATGACTCTGAGCCATGGGAGGAGAGGGAGGAGGAGAAAGGAGAGGGGAAAGGCAAGAACAAGTGCAGCAGCCAGGAGGCCCAAAAGATAGTAGAAGAAAAAGGCTGCTGACACTTTTGGTGCTTTAGGCATAAGCTACAAGTTTGTTTGAGATCTGACACATGATTTAAGGCTGAAAGCACTTTAGCTCTCTGGAGAATGTACAAGGCCCTAACACCACTTAAGTAATTGGACATGAGTTTAATTTACTTACACATGGAAATATTCATTAAGTACAAGAAAAAAAAAGTGTTGACAGCACAGAAACATTTGGTACTCACCTCAGTGAAAGAGACGCAGCCTGAGTACAGGCAAGCTACCCAAAAGAGCATGGTGTGCCTGCTAGGCCTTTTGGTTGAGATTAGTTGTGGACGTTACATAGGCTGCAAGTCTTTGCACTCTTGTGGTTCTCATTTGTAGTGTGTTTCATTCTTGGTCTTCTGTCTTCTCTTTCAGGAAGTTCTTGCCCAGTGTTCTCAGGGCTTTAGCTTATATTTGGCCTCTTCCATCTGACCATGTTTATAGTTGCCATGACGAGGTATACCCCCACCTCTTTGTATTGAGCCATGTCCCCATGGCACTCCTGTGTTCATTCCATTCTTGGTACCAAATTCTCATCCAGATGTTGAGGTTTATGTAGTAATACAGGAAAGGCAAGTCAGATTATTAGGAAGATCTCACCCCTCAAAGAAAAGAAGCAGGGGTGAGTCGTGTGAAGGAGAGCTGGAAAGAACCACACCTCCCACCACCTCCGAGAGACTGGTTTACTGCTGACGACCTCAGGGGTGTGGGGCAGCTGGAATGCTGTGAGTCCAGAGCCATCTTAGGTTCCCTCAATAGCTGCTTATTAGCCGCCTCTGTATAACCTAGGATCTTTGTGACTAGTAGGTCATCCTTTGGAATGTACAAAAAACCTGAGCTCCCACCCACCAAAGGCTGATGGCATCTGAGGCTTGCGGCTGAGATTCCATACCTACCTGATTTTCCATCCATGCATGTATAAGTGTCTTGATTTGCAAGTTTTTGTTGTGTCATAAGATTTAATGAAACTATTATCACACTGGAACATGGAATTTGGAGTAATTCAAGTCTGTGTTTTCAGGTCATAGTCATTCGTATTTGGCTCCAGAATAAACTGTGTTAGCCCTTTGAGGTGAGAGTTGTGTATGTTTTTTCCCTCTATTCTCTCTCTGTCTGTCTCCCTCTCCTCCCTTCCTCTCTCCCTCACCCTCCCTCTCTTTCTCTCTCTCTCTTTTATTTATTTATTTTTTGTTGTTGTTGTTGACAGTCGTTTGGATATGCAAGAAGCTTACCCCATTTCTTTAAGAATAATACTAAGCTGGGCACTGTGGCACACTCATGTTATCCCAGCATTCAGGGAGGCAGAGGCAGGTGAATCACTGTGAGTTCAAGGCCAGCCTGGTCTACAAAGTGAGTCCAAGACAGCCAAGGCTACACAGAGAAACCCTGCTCAAAAAAAACCAAAAACCAAAAAACTAAGGAGCCAGGTAGATCTTTGTAGTTCCAGTAGTAAGACCTTATCTCTTCCAAAAATAAATAAATAAATAAATAGATAAATAGATAAAAAGAAAAGAAAATTATTTGTGTGTGTGTGTGTGTGTGTGTGTGTTATGTATATATGTGTGTGTGTATGTATGTATGTACATCAGAGGACAACTCAGGAGTCAATTATTTCCTGCCAGGGATCAAATCATGTCATCAGGTCCTGATGCAAGTACCTCTCCACCTGCTGAGCCACCTCACCAACCCCAACCCTTCATTGGTTATCTGAATTACTGCACTGCGCTTGGGGTAGAGAAGGCCTCAGGGCTCAAGGTTTGGAATAAGAGTAATTGTAAAAGCAGTAGGGCATACTAGGGACAGGGAGATGCACCAAACCAATAGAGCTGTCATGAAAGCATGAGAAGAGGTAGAGGCTCAGAGGGGAGAGCAGAAATACAGTAAGCTGCTAGAAGACACAGGGCAGGCATGGGTGTGAGAGGCTGGGCGGAGCAGCTAGCAGCATGATTACCTGACGTAACCATAGTTTCTGATAGTGACAAGATGTCACCTCACTCAGGTTTAAAACTGGACTTGCTGGCTTCCCTTGCCTTTACCTCTGTGCCTGGTCTCTAAGGATTCTGGGTGTGTGACACCCTACCTCTGCCATACCCAGCACTACAGACTAAAACACGGAGTGGCAGTCTCACAGATGTGAGCAGATGCCTCCAGGGTGGGGACTCCTTAACGAGAGGCTCTGTCCATGCACACCCTGTCTCATGACTGAACACTTCAAAAGAAAGCCCCAAATTTTGTTCTGGCTTTCAGGATTCTCCACTATCTGGCAAACATGCCCCCTCCCTCAGGTCCTCACTCTGGTGTTAGGAATTACTGTGAAGTGACTAAGGTAACTGCAGCTTGTCTCTCCATTCTGTGGCTGTCTGTATGCACCTCAGCCCTCTGTCCGTCAGTGGTCACATCCAGCATAGCATCACTTTTGAGACTGTGACCCTGACCATGGTCCACATGTAGTAGCCAAATTAATTAATGTTTGTGCAAGCTAAAACACAACCAAAATGAACAGAGAAAATGTAAATCAGAAGTAACTGTTATATGGTGTCTGGAAAATACTGCTAAGCTTTGCAAAAACACAGATTCTCCAATCCCCTGGAACTTGACGTAACTGTGTTTTTTGTCTTTAGAAAAATGCTGTACCAGCTGGTCATGGTGGCACATGCCTTTAATCCCAGCACTCAGGGAGGTAGAGGCCAGATCAATGTGAGTTCAAAGCCAGCCTGTCTACAAATCGAATCCAGGACAGCCAAGGCTACACAGGGGGAAAAAAATGTTGTACCCCTGAGCTTTGGCACCAACTCTTGGTCTGGTCTTTAATTTTACTTGTGTGTGTGTGTGTTTAAGACAGGGTTTCTCTGTGTGTCCCTGGCTGTCCTGGAACCCCGCTCTGTAGATCAAGCTTTCCTCAGAGGTCTGCCTACCTGCTGGGACTAAAGGTGTCTGCTACCCCCCGCCCCCACATACTCTTAATTGGCTTAATTATAGTGGTTGTATCTAACTGTGTCTCTTGGATCACTTCAATTGTTCATGTTTGCAGTTACCATACTGCTGTCTTGTGAAATATCTTGGTTCTTTAGATTAAAACAAGAAATGCTGCTATTAATAACCATGTCAGGAGAGTGACTAGTTTATAAGTGGGACCCTTTCTCACCCCCCAAACACTTAACCTCAAGCTTGTAGTATCTATTTAAAGTAATCATGTATATTCTAGGAATTACTGTTCTTACCAGGCTGCATCTGACAATTTGGAAAATAGAGAAAGGAAAAAAAAAAAAAAAAAAACAAGTCATACCACAATCCTAAAATAATTTGATGTTGTCATAGTAAACATTCTGCTGTGGTTGTTTACCAAGTAGTAAGACTGAATCTCTTCTATAGAGTAAGTATTTCCAGCTAATAGGATACGTCTTTAGTTAATGTTGGTAAAAGGCCCTTCCTCTGTTTTGAGAAGAGTAAAACAGAGCACCTCATGTTTCAGAACTTGGGGTTGGGGGTGGGTGTGGGGAGAGAAGGGAGGTGGTAAGCCCAGAGGTAATGAGTTACACATGTGAGCAGAAGCCAGGAAGAAGCTAGGTTTGGGATTTACGTTCCTGAGTCAGATCCTCGCTCTCCAGTCCAACTTCTGATTTTGATCAGTGTTTTAACTTCTGGGTCTCACTTTTCATACAATGGGGATTATTTTGCTCTAATTAACTTGAGAGTGTTTGTAGGGCTTGGAGGCTATACATAAAGTGCCTGTCTGACTGTTGTCCTCTTTAATCACAGGAAAGGATGAGTAGAAGGGGGAGACGCTGGTTAAGGTCATTTCCATGTGAGTGTGTTGGGTTTGAAGGGTATTGTCCTCAGCAGAAGTCAAAGACTAGGCTAGGGGTAGGTAGTGCTTTTCCCACTCTATTTTCCTACACTGCTGTGCGAGTGTATGTATGTGTGTGTGTCATGATACTTACTTTGTACATGTATGGAGGTCAGAGGTTGACATTTAGTCTTTCTTTGGTTCTCCTTCAGTTTTTCAGATAAGACCCCTCACTGAATCTGAAACTCCCTAATTTGTCTAGACTGACTAACCAATAAGTATCAGGGACCTGCCCTGCCCACTCCACCCCCTATTCTCCATTTTTGCTCCCCAATACTGCAGTTATAGCCACACAACACTGCTCTTCAAAAAGCAATTATTTGTGTATTTATATACATGTGTGTAGGTGCACATATGAAGAAGGCCAGAGTACAACTTGGAAGAGTTGATTCTCCTGTGTCGGCCTTGGGGATTGAATTCATATTATCAGGTTTGATCACAGCTGCCTTTACCCACTGAGCCATCTCATTTTGCACGCTCACTCAGCTGCAGCTATGAAGCACCGTGGGTGATCTGAGTCTCTGGCCTGGGGTCTCAAGAGCCTTTCTTCTTCCTGCAGATCATCAATGCTGTCGTCCTGCTGATCCTGCTGAGCGCCCTGGCGGACCCTGATCAGTATCACTTTTCAGGCTCTGAGCTAGGAGGGGAATTTGATTTCATGGATGATGCCAGTAAGTAGTCAGACAGCAGCTAGTGATATTTTGGGATTTCTCGGGACAAGGAGTCTGTCTTTTCTGTTAAATTACAAATATTGATTCAAGGGCCTATTTGAGCTGCTATTTTATCTTCAGTTTCTTTCTTTCACTCATTACAAATCAAATCAGCAGGTACTTATGTGCTGCACATGCTCTCTGCCTCTGTTCTTAATGAGTCAGATCCTTACTTCTCCACATCCTTTGTGAATTCCTTTCCCCCGTTTTTATGAGGCAGGTCTCATTTTATCATACCCGAGTCAGGTGTGGCGTGCCCAATGCTGACCTCCCTGCCTTCCCAAGAGCTGAGCTGGTGCGTGTGCTGCTGTGCCAGGTTGGGATTTATGCATTCTAGACATCAATACTTTCTAACAGACTTCTGAGACAGGGTTTCTCTGCGTGGCCCAGGCTGTCCTGTAACTCACTCTGTAGAGCAGCCTGTAGACTCATAGAGATCCTCCTACCTCTGCCTCCTAGGAGTGCTAGGATAAAAGGTGTGTGCCACCACCGCCTGGCTCCTAACAGACTTTTTGAAGCAGGGTTTCATGTGGCTTAGGCTGACCTGAAACTTTATATATAGCAAAAACTATACCTTGAACTCCAATCCTCTGTCTCTGTCTTCTGGTGCTGAGATTATACATGCATGCCGATACATCACACCCAGCTTTGCCATAGACTTTGACTTTTTGCAAGGGAGAATGAACAAATAGCAGGAAAAAGATGAAAAAGTATACAGCTCTCACTGGCTACCCCTGATGGCTCCAGGAGCTGCTGCCTTTCCAGGATGCTAGAGACCAGCTTCTGCACACAGCGTAAACCATGGTGGGCACTAGCTGATGGCTGGTGTTTCTCTCTGTACTTTAGCTCTTAATCTTTCAAGCTGGTAGCCTTGCTATTTGGGGTTCTCTCTACATATAGTTTAACTCTAAATGTAGTTTAACTCTAGATACAGTTTAAGTCCCAGGGGCCTGCTAGTCACCAGAGCTTCTAAAGAAAGGAGGTAGCGGGGAGTTGAAACCTGAATTTTCAGACTCAGGGTCTGAAGTTTTATCTATTGAGCTATCCAGGCCTTCTAGTTTCTCTGCCACCAAAGCAGCTCCTGGCTAAAAACTTGTATTGTTTAACAACAGAAGGTTTTAGTCAGTTAATCAACAGCCCTGACAATTTCTTGCTAGAAATACAAAGGGTTGTCAAAGGAAACCTTAGCTCCCTTTAACTTAATGGCTTAGAAGTGAACAGCAGCTTGCTGGAAGCTGGAATCCTAGTTAAGAAGGTTGATAAAACACTCACGACTGCTTATCACTTACTAAACTTAGAAGCATGTTAAAGCATATACATTTGGCACACACACGTACACATGTACACATATAATCAATAGACAAAATGGGAGCTCCCAAAAACACCATTCATCTACATGTATGTAAATATACAGAGGTAAATATATACATATAGACAATTATATATACAGACAATTAGACATATCAACAGACAAAGTTTTGGATGAAGCAGGTGGCCTCAACAACTGTTTAATTCTGTTTTTGGTTTTTATACAACCTAATGTATGGATGGAAAAATTACCTCATTCAAAAATATACAATCGTTACATAAAAAGGGAGTTACAGTAGGACTATTGATCCTAATATCTAATGAGATACTTTTTTATTATACGTTTAATAATAAAACTTTGTCTATATGCTCACTATGATTTCAAATCAGTTTTATCTTTTTCTTATTTCAAATGTACATTATGTGTTTTTTATGTCAGGATTTTTCTAAGAAACAGGTGTCTTGTATATTTAACCATTTATTCTTGTTTCTATATTCATATGGTCTTTCTTATCATGGTGTACATCTGGGCCTTATCCTTGGACTAAACCTAGAATGAATGTATCTGCTTAGTTATTAATTTGTTTCAACTTTGTTTTCCCTCTTGGTGTAAATCACGTTTTTGATATGGAGGTCCATAGAGCTCCTAGAGTTTTTGCTATACTGCAGGAGGATTTTAAAATTACTTGAATCAAGTCAGAAGTTCTTTAAAATCATCAAGGATTATTGACGTCATCAATTCATTTAAAAAGCACTATGTCATAAGGTACATCTTCAAAATAATTTGCAGGAAGTCTACCTAACAGAGGGAAGCAGTAAGCAGTGAGGGTCCCTGCCATGCCAGATACTTGAGACAAGCATGGAAAGGCAATCAGTTGTGCAAAAACTAATGGGCTGCCTCCAGGAAGCTCACTTGCTTGCTCCTGCCAATCCAGCATGCAATTGCTCCCAGCACCAGAGGAGATTGTTGCTGGTTAGTTGGTAAGATGGGAGCCTTTCCCCAGAAATGGAATCAGGCAAGAGGTGGGGTGGTGATGAGTGGCCAGTCCAGAGATACCTGAGGCACTGACCTTGTATACTCAGTCCTACTAAGTGAGGGGCAGTGCCATGCATGACCCCCAAACAGCAGGTTTGATAAATTGATTTATTGTCAGCTCTTTTATGAGTTTAAGAAACTTTATATAGAGTTTAAGAAAGTGTAGCTGGAAAGCAAAATGATATGGGGAGGTTGGTTCAAGCTGAAAGAATTCAGTTTTGAGAAACCACAGGAATTGAAAGAGTGGTGAGTGTTGTGAGTTATTTTATCTTATGTTTTTAATGTGTATGGTTGTTTTGTTTGCATTTATATCTGTGGACCACAAGTGCATGGAGGCCAGAGGAGGACATCAGATCCCCTGGAACTGGTTGTGACTTGCCTTGTGAGTTCTGGGAATCAAACTCAGGTCATTTGAAAGAGCAGCCAGTGCTCTTTATCACTGAGCCATCTCTCCAGCCCCAAGTTTTGTGGATTTTATTCTCTGAGTGAAACAAGTTAAATGTGTTTAAGCAAATGTCTAAACTGCTGTTGAGTGGCTTTGAGCATGGCCTAGGAATCTGCACTTAGAGACATGTCTCTCATCCAAGTACTAAGTACTAACCAGGCCTGACCCTGCTTAGCTTCCAAGATCAGAGGAAATGGGGTGCATTCAGGGTGGTATAGCTGTAGACGAGACATTTCTCAAGAGCGGCTGGGTTTGGACAGCTGTGTGTAAGGGGACAGTCAACATGAATAGATAACTGTGTATTTGCAGAGGTGAGAAGAGCTGGGGAAGGAAGATTGAAACATACCGGGGTTAAAAACTAGATTTTGACTTGGAAGACAGAAGGACCCAGTCTGAGTGCCAGCTAGGCCAAGCGTGCTGTGTGCTCACCCTGAGCTCATTACTCACCTTTGTTTACTTTAGAGTCCCCTTTGAAAAGTAGAGGAAATGATTGTGTCTAACACAGACAGGGTTGGGAAAAGGCCTAGGATGGGATCTGTAATAGGTGTTCAGTAAAACTCAACACTTCCTGGTTATGTGGATGTATCTGCTGTGAGTGAAGAGTGTAAATCAGTGTAAATAGAGGCCTAGAAAGGACTCATGCAGCTCTTCAGGAGAGGTCTACACTGAGTTACCTGTGTGCCCTGGGTGGGGGAGGGGAAGAAAAGGAAAGGTGGAAGGAGTCCTAGAATAGAGTTCTAAGGGACTCAGATTCTAAGAGGTCAGGAGGAGGAGCCAGAGGGTGATCAAGGTGATAGTAAAGAAAAGGGACACAGAACTTCATACTCACTGTCTTCTACCAACATTGTTTTTTGTTTTTTTGTTTTGTTTTGTTTTGTTTTGTTTGTTTGTTTTTTTAGAAATAACAATCAATTTTATTACATATGTATATATTTTTCAAAGTCAGATATAATAGTTTTCCCTAAGGAAGAGCACATCAGTTTGTTATTAAATTCAAAACAGACAGATTTGACAACACACATGCAGTTATATTATACAGGTTGATGAGATTATATTTAGTAGGTTATGTTTATATTGAACAAGTAATGAAAAAAAGTGTCAATGAAGAAGGAATACATGGAAGGGTTTGGAGCAAGAAAAGAAAAAGAGAAAATGATATTATTTAGAATGTAAAAAAACTAAAGAAAACACATTTCGAAAAGAAAAAAAAGATCAGTGTGTAATGAAGGGAGGAGGATCAAGAGAAGTTAGGTAAGGAAATGATCAAAACATTTTATACGTATCAGTGGACTGGAGATAGTCGTGGGGTGGGGGTGGGGGGAGTGAGAGGGAGGATGGTGGAGCCGGGAAGAAATAAGGGAAGTGGCCACAGCGCAGCTACAAAGTGAATTGATAATAATGATAATATAGTAATAATATTAATAATTTCAAAAGAATAAAAAAGAATTCTCAAAGGACTTCTAAAAAATGAGAAACAGCAAGTGCCAATAATTTCAACTGAAACACAAACCAACATTTTTTTATATCAGGGGTTTAGAAGTACAGGGCACCTGTGATCCTAGGAGGTGGGAGGATGAAACAGGATAATTAGTTCTTGATAACAGGATAAAGGCCAGCTTTGAGCTACAGAAGACCCTACCTCCAAACATAAATAATAACAAATAGTCAGGGTTACGATATCTTATTTGTCAGATACAAATGGAAAGTCCTTACAGTTCCTGTTTGTTGGTTTGTTAGGTTTTGTGGGGTTTTTTTTGTTGTTGTTTTTTTTTTTTTTTGTTTGTTTTTTGTTTGTTTGTTGTAAGATAGTCTCATGATGTAGCTCTGCCTGGCCTGGAGCTCACAGAGATGTGAGTGCCTCTTTCTGCTTCCAGAGTACTGGGATTGTCATGTCTCCATGCCCAGCCTGACAGTGTCTGATTGACCTTTAAAGATACATTTTCTTTCACTGTTTACAGTTGTAGGAATTTCTTCCTAAGATACTTGAGGTTAGGAAATTTTAAATGGCAGCACTCGTGGGTGCAAGGCAACTTATACACCTTCTACTTTCAAGGCCAAGCTGGGGAAACACATTTGATAAGATAGGCTTGCTGGTACTTAAGACTGAAAGAATAATTGTTTTGTAAAGTCCTGAGGATTCCAGGGTGTTTGAGGTTTCTCTCATGTTCAACAACACACACTTGAAAGAACTATTTAAGTAAGGTGAAGGTAGCACATGCTTTTAATCCAGGCACTTGGGAGACAGAGGCAGGTAGATCTCTGAGTTCAAGGATAGCCTGGTCTGCAGAGTCCCAGAACAGCTAGGGTTACACAGAGAAACCCTGTCTTAAGGGTGGCAGCGGTGGTGGTATGGGGCGGGCAGGGTACAACACCTAAATAAATAAATAGATTAATGATTTAATATTACATGGATAAAAAGACACAGAGGTAGGTATTCATTTAAATCTTTTAAACAACTTGTTTCCTTTTAATGTTTATTTTCAATATGTTTTGATCTCCTTTGTAAAATAAGCTGGTAGGCTACCTGGGCCTGGAGACTCCGATTGGTAATTGTAGCGACTCAGAAGGCTGAGGCAGAAAGATTGCACCATTGGAGCTTGACTGGTCAATAGCTTAATACAGCTTGTTTTTAAATACAAGGCTGAGAATGACGCTCACTGGTAGAGTGCTTTCCTGGGTGTTCATGTTTTGGTCCTCAGTACTACAAAGGTGGAGCAGGACAGTAAATAAATTTGTAGATCAGAGGCCTGTACCACTTGCGTAGAATGAATTAAATAATCCAATAATAAACCAAATAATGATATTTGGTTCAGTCGCATAATTATGATTGAAAATTCTGTAAGTTAATAGAGCTATTTTGGTACTGGGAAGATGGCCTAGGGTTAAAAATACTTGTTGCTCTTACAGAGGATCTGGATTTGGCTCCCAGCGTATACCTACTAGCTTATAACCATATGTAACTCCAGTTTCAGAGGATTTGATGCCCTTTTCTGGCCTTCTGTCCACATGTGGTACACAAATATACATACAGGCACATACAGGCAAAACACCCGTAAACAAATCCTTTTTTTTTTTTTTTAAGATCCTTTGTGTGTATGCACACACACAGAAACACACATGCACATGTATTGGGGAGGGTGACATCTTACATAGTCAACATTGTAGTCTAGGATAAACTTGAACTTCTGATTCTCCTGCTACAGATATGTACCAGCATGTATGGCTTTAACTCCATAGTGGTTCTAAAGACCAAACCTAGAGCCTTGTGCTAGAATACTACCTAGTGAGCTGTGACCCAGCTCATGTTGCTGTCTCTTTGAGTGCTGGTTAGCTATATGCCTGAAGATCTTGCCATGTGGTAATTTTTCTCAGGTGGTCTGGTAGATGATGATCAGACTAGGGAACTTCCTCTTTATTGGGGAATCCATTGGGAAAAAGAAAATAAAGGAATTTTCCTCACTTTACCATCTAGCTTTTAGACATTTCTGTTAAAGAAATATTAATCACATGTTTTAAATTTATAAATGTTTCATATTATCAAAAATCATCTGTGAGGAATGGAATGGAGTTGGGTTCTCAGCCTTGAATCCATTTATCTATGTACCTTTTAAGTCATATTGTTCAGTAGTCGGCATATGGCATCTTGACTACATTTTGATTAATTTGTTTTGGGATTTTTGTTTGCTTGTTTTTGTTGTTGTTGTTTTGTCTTGGCATGGTTTCTGTGCATAATCCTGGCTGTCCTGGAACTCAGAGATCCAACTGCCTTTGCCTCCCAAGTGCTGGAACTAACGGCATGTGCCACTAGTGCCCAGTTTCTTTTGGTTTTTGAAGATAATTGGGTAAATGTTTATTTTCTAGGAATAACCTTCCCCCTCCAAGTAAAACACAAAGCTGTATGTAGGTACAGGACTACCAGGCACCACCTGAGTCAGGCCAGCCCTGCTGTCCTTAGGCTGAAGGGAGGCTGGAAGATGGTGTTTTCTGGAACTGAAGTTAACCACTTCTTGACGGACAGACAAGTGACCTTTGGCCTTGGGTCTCCATCCCTAGCCCCATCCCTGTAAGTGGCAGTCTGGTCTTTCTTCCTCAGCCAAGGACAGGAGGCAAAGGAGTTTTGTTAAGTGTCCTTAGCTTTTTGTCAGCTTGATACAGTCACTTGAGAAGGGAGTTTTGACTGAGGAATTACCCAGATCAGGTTGGCCTGTGGGCAGGCATGTAGGAGATTGTCTTGGTTATTAATTGATGTAGGAGGGCCCAGGTCACTGTGGGTGGCATTGTTTCCTAGGTGGATGGTTCTGAGCTGTATAGGAAAGCTAGTTAAGTATGGTTAGAAGTTCCTGATTTAAGTTCTTATATTCCTGCCCTGACTTTGCTAATGGACTGTGACCTGGTAGTGTAAGCCAAAGTAGCCCTCCTCCCCCAAAGTTGCTTTTTGTTAAAGTGTTCTATCACAGCAACAGAAAGGCAGCTAGGTCGCTAACCATACAGGTCTTTCTGGGTAGAGAGTAGCATGGGAGGGTGGATTTGGAGACATGAAGAAAGCATCTTGTGGCCATGGAGATACTCCTACAGGTGCAGCTGTGTCCGGGTGTTTTGTCTGACCATCCCTGTCTGCCTTGCCTGTAAGAGATACTAAAAAGCCAGGTGTGGTGCTAAGTGTCTGTTGTAACTTTTGCTGACTGTATTGAACGCTTTGTTTTTGAGACAGGGTATTTCTGTATAGCCCTGACTCTTCCAGAACTCGGTCTGTAGACCTGGCTGGCCTTGAATTCAGACTCATCTACTTCTGCATCCTGAGTACTAAGATTAAAGGCATGAGCCACAACCACTTGGTGTGTGTATTGAACTCTTAGGATTCATGGAACTTAGAGAATGCTTGACAGCTTTGTGCTCTTATGTTTGCCAACAACTGCTTAGGAACTAGATTAGCTCAGGCCTCTAACACTGTTCTGCATTGCTTGGCACCAAGGCCTTGTTGTTACTGATTATGCTTTAATGTTTTTGAAGTCTGAATGTTGCATTGTGAAAATTTTGCAGATTCAGTGTAAGGTAGGGTGTTTGGTTTGGTTTGGTTTGGTTTTCCATCCATCCGTCTATCCCTTCCTCATCTATCTATCTTTGTATTTACTTATTTATTTACATTTATTTGTTCTTTATATAGCATTCTGCCTGCATGTGTGCCTGATCACCAGAAGAGGGCATCAGATCTCAAAGATCTGATGAGCCACCATGTGGTTTCTGGGAATTGTACTCAGGACCTTAGGAAGAGCAGCCTGTGTTCTTAACCGCGGAGTCGTCTGTCCAGCCCCTTCTTTGTATTTATTTAGATGATGGGGTGGAGCTTATTACCAGGGCCATTTACCACACACTAGGTGAACACTATCCCAGAGCTACATAGCCCCACCCCTTTGTTTTTGCATGTTTTGTGGGAAGCAGGTTGTTGGTCAGTGACCCGGGCAGGTCTCGAAGTGGCAAAGAGCCTCCTGTCTGAGCTCCAGTGTAGCTGGGATTACATACCCATCTGTACTGCCAGGTCCATGTTCCTCCATACTTAACAGAAAAGTCAAGTGTGCACTTGTTAATAGTATTTGGGTTCTCTCTTATGTTTGCTTGCTTTTTGCTTTATTTTTGAGATAGGTTCTCACTCTTGTCACCCAGGCTGACCTGGAGCTTTTGTTGCCCTCATCGTTCCAGAATTCCTCCCTTTTTTCCCCTGTCCTTAATAGCTAATTATCAGCTTCATAACAAGGATAGCATCCTGTTAGTGTTTGCATCTTATCATAAACTAGAGTAAACCCACCGGTTTAAACATAAAAGCAGAAGTTATCAAGTTATAAAAGTCCTCTTTGGGGTGAATTTTTTATTTCGATAAACATCAGCAGATTACGAGTATTTGACCTTTGTGTTTTAGAGGAATAAAATTAGTATTTCACTGCTTGTTCTTCCCAGCCTCTGAGGCTCAGGATGGAGCTCCCGAAGCAGGACCTGGGTTTTCTGGTCTTCACTCTGGGGTTTGAGGGCTCTGCATTTTGCTCTGAGTAGCTACATACTGTTGAGAGCTCAACTGAAAATAGTTCCCTGTACTTGGTGATAACTAATACTGTTTGTTTTCATGTGCTGTGGGGCCAGCAATGTGGCCAGAAACTAGAGACGATCTAGATGTAAATGAGTCTGACTAAACTTGAATCCGCTAGGTGTATGGAGTTAGCTGCAAGCCTGTTGAGGAGTGAGCGGCCTGTGAGGTTGGGGGAACAGAATTAGCTGATTCAACACAGGCATTTCGGGTAGCTTTTATGTGCCTGTTCTGTCTCAGCAACTAATTGAGTTGAGGAAACATTTTCTGATTATGCCTGTTGTACCTGTTTTATAGCTTTGCCCAGGATCCTTTTCAAAGGAGAACTGCATTATTAAACCAACACTGAATTCAAGAAACTGTGATGTCACTGTGCTCCGATGTTGAGGTGGAGATGTTACTGTGCAAAGAATAGTGCTGGCATTGGCCAGAGCGATTGATCCTAAAATCCCCTCTTAGTAGTAGTGTCAGCTGGCAGTTGACTTTTCATGCTAGGGACTGAAACCCAGGGCCTTGCTCAGGTTAGACAGATGCTCTACCCCTGAGCTGTCCGGTGAACCCTAGGAAGGGATGCACTTGAATTCCACAGACTAGCCCTTATTTACTGACTAGATTGCATTATTTCTGTGGGGTTGGCGGATGCTGTGGGTTACTGGACGTAGCAGCACGCTTTCGTCCTGCCTGCTCTGTGTTCTGATTTACAGTTGGGTGTTCATCCGCTGCTTCATGTGCTTGGGATGTGGCCAGTTTGTACAGAATAGCTGCTAGGAAGGGGGATTTCCAAATTTTCCTCAGGTCTCACTTTTATGAGTACTAATAGTGTACTTCATTTCATAGCTTTTATTTGTGCCTTTTAGATTTCTTTGGGTTTTATGTTCCTTAATAAAGATACAAGTCACGAAGTTTAAAATTGTGACTATCAAGGTCAGTTCTGGAGTGTGCCCCCTCTACCCCCATAGCACACACAGTCATTAAGGTTCTTTGTGTGGTGAAGATTAATATTTTCATTTCTTGAATAAAGCTTTGAATTTATTTGTATATTTATTATCTGTATCTCTGAAGATCTTGAAATAGTCAAAGAAAATCCTATAATGGCCTGGTTTTCATAAAATTATTTTTTCTTATTAAATATACAGGAAGTTTCTCTCCCTCCCCTCCCCCATCTCCTTTCCTTACAGTTCAGGGCATTTAGTCCATTATGAGCAGCTGCGAAGGGGTGGGAACAGATTTCGTTGGGGGCCTCAGCCTATGTGGGGCCTTTCCTCTTATTTAGCATTCCAGAAACACTCACAGAAAAAATGTGCTTGGCTAATCCAGGCCTTTCTCTGTCCAGTCAAGCTGGCTATCAAGATTAACCCCTGTGGCAGAATTAGTCACAGTGCAGTCTTTTGCTCTCAGAAGGGCCTGCAACCCCGAGCCTTCCTTCTATTTATACTCTGTCAGTAAGAAAAAACGTCTCCTTGAGCCAGAAGGAATAAACCATTGCTGAAAACCATCAGCTACTTCACTGCCATCTCAGCATTAGGAGTCAGCAGCTAGGGACACAACTTCCTGAGTAGATATGTTTCAGCTAGTACCTTCCTTGACACGGGCATCATTCCAGATCAGCATGGTTCAGTCAGAATATGTGAATGTGTCCATTTCTAGTAGCCACATCATGAAAAGAAAAATAAAAAACCGAGATTAATTGTAATTCTCGTAATCAGTATAAATGGCATGGATGTATTTTATACTCTGAAGTGAGCCTGGAAGGTTCGCGTGTGCTCTTCTTGCAGAGCTTCTCAGCCTGGGTCCCGGTGCCGTGTGCTGCTGCTACAGGGGCCACCCCTCACCTAGATGGTGGTAGCCAGCATTGTCATGTCTTCTTACTTGGGGAGGAACCAGCAGTCACCGGTACCAGCTAGAATAAGGTTAATGGTGATGCGTGCTATAACGATAATTCCACGTGAGGGAGGGCATAGTGACTGCACCATCTGGAGTGCTGAGGGAATCTTTCCAAAGAGGTGATTTTACCTGGGACCTATGTCATTAAAGTGGGGATTTGGATCATATGAAAAAAATGAAGGAAACTGAAGTTATAAGGCGTTTAATGGTTTTTGAGCCTAGGTAGGTGATGTGAGATAAGCTAGAAGTTAGATGAAAGGTGAAATTGCTTTAGAATAAATTGGAATATTAGAGTCTTGAAAAGAAACTGAGATTTTTAACTCTAAGTACATGAGTAAGGGGATTGGCTAGAGAGGTGGCTCAGAGGTTAAGAGCACTGGCTGCTCTTCCAGAGGTCCTGAGTTCAATTCCCAGCAACCACATGGTGGCTCATAATCATCTGTAATGAGATGTGTGCCCTCTTCTGGCGGGCAGGTGTGCATGCAGATGTAACATTGCTCATATAATTATTTAGACAAAAGATAGGTGAGTACGAAAGGTATGGGAAAGCTTTAATTTACCCAGGAGTTTTAAATGGAAGCAGACACCTGTGTGATTGTAGAATGGTCGCAGCTAGGGCACTAGAAGGCCAGGTTTGGTATCTGTGACCAGTGGCTCTGCCTATTTGCAGTCATGTAGTCACTTCGAATGTAGTGACATCAGCTGGGCACTTGTTAGCTCTGGTTGATCTGGCATAAAGTTTTCACCTATAATTGGTTTCTAAACGAAATGAAGAGAAGCTTAGCATGCTTAGTAGTGGATCTAATGGCTGTCCTCCCCCTCCCCCTACCCCTGCCCCTCTTTTTGGACCTTTTCTCAGACATGTGCATTGCGATCGCAATCTCTCTCCTCATGATACTGATATGTGCAATGGCTACTTATGGAGCATATAAGGTAAGTGGCTGCAGTGGGGTGCTAGGCCTTTCTTCAGGCCCTTCCTTAGAGCGGCGCTTCTCGCCCTTCCTGATGCTGTGGTCCTTTAATGCAATTCCTCATGTTGTGGTGACCACAACCATACAATTATTCTCATTGCTACTTCATAACTGTAATTTTGCTAATGTTATGAATCGTAATGTAAATATCTGTATTTTCCAGTGGTCTTAGGCGACCCCTATGAAAAGGTTGTTCGACCCCCAAAGGGGTTGTGGCCCACAGCATGTACAGTTATGCTGCTGTACTAGCATAACTTCAGATTACTGAGACTGGAGTTACTCATAGTTTCCGAAAGAATCTTCAGAAATCTCTCACTACTTCTTCATGATACCAGTAAAACCGATATCATGAACAGTTGGTATTTTTGTCTCTTGACTGCTCCTGCATGGTGTGCCAGTTGCCATCATGGCCTGGCTCCTCTGGGTCCCTTCACTGGTGAACATGTTTATGTCTTGTTACATCCACTACATTAACACTCTGTTTTCTCATGTTTAGCAACATGCTGCTTGGATCATCCCATTCTTCTGCTACCAGATCTTTGACTTTGCCCTGAATACTCTGGTTGCAATCACCGTGCTTGTCTATCCAAACTCTATTCAGGAGTACATACGGCAGCTGGTAGGTGCCCTCTGCTCGGTGCTTCTTGTCCTGGGGCGCCAGATGAGTAAAGGACAGAACATTATCAAGGGGCACACACATTATTAGATCTTAAACTTGCACCTGGTAAGATTGTTGAGTGTTCTCTGAAAGGTGGGTGGTCTGATTTTCCAGAGTGCTTTTCATCAGAACCTCCTGGAAACTGCAGGAGGCAAGAGACAGAGGGCAGTGATGGCATTTCCTGTGTCTACCAAGATCCCGGTACTGTGTGCTCAGGTGTCAGCAATGGATGCTATCTTGCTATTTTGTTAAGTCCTTTATGGACATGGAAGTAAGTGTTGGTGGCTGGGTGTTAAGGAGCTTTTACCAGCATTAGATCAGATAATTTTTTGGGCCCTTGCTCTTTTTAACCTTGGATTTTTAAAATTGTCATTGTGTCATAAAATGCAATTTCTTTAAATTTGTTTAAATGGCAAGACGTTCACTCTTTTATGTGTGTGCTTTTTGTATGTGTTGTTGTTTCTGAGACAGGATTTCACTATGTAGCCCTGAATGTCCTGGAGCTCGTTCTGCAGACCAGGCTGGCCTTGAACAGAGATCCACCTCCCTCTGCCTCCTGAGTGCTGGGACTAAAGGCGCGTGCCGTGCCACCAGCCACACCACTAACATGTTCACTCTTGAATGTTCCTTCTATGTAATTTTATTATTATTATTAATCTTATTTACTCTTATGTGCATTGGTATTTTGCCTGCTTGTCTGTGTCTGTGTGAAGGTGTTGAATCTTGAAGTTACAGGCAGTTGTGAGCTGCCATGTGGATACTAGGAATTGAACCCAGGACCTCTGGAAAGAGTAGTCGGTGCTCTTAACCGCTGAGCCATCCCTCCAGCTTTTTTTTTTTTTTTTTTAAAGGCGGTATAAGGATTAAACCCAGGGTCTCTCATTTTAGAATTTCATTTTGAGACCAGGTCTTGCTGAGTTGCCAGCTTGGCCTCCTGCCTGAGCCCACTCCCTGATCCCTTGGATTTCATACTGGGCCAGTATGCTCACTTTATGGAGCCTTTGTCGTGGTCTCTGAACTCAAGGTGAGGACCAGGGTTCTAGGATGAGAGGTGAGGATGTGATATTGGGAACCGGATGGTCCAGTGGAAAGGATAGCTGAAGAGGAGGGAGAGGAGACAATCATGCTCTGACCTGCTGCTATTCCCGGCACGGAAGGTCCCAAGGTTCTGCTCCTTAGAAGTATCTACATTGCTGAGTTCCTCAAATTATGCTGGCAGTGAGGAAGAAAGTCAGTCTCAGCAGCTTGTCATCTGTGGGGCTGCACTCGCGGTGATAGTAAGAGCACGTGGTAAGCGCAGGGCCAGTAGCGGCCCTGTGCTGTTGAGTGCTACGTCCCAGTGTGTATCACATTCCGTGGACCGCACAGCTTGACAGTCACATATAGCCCAGTATGCAGGAGGCATATATGTATATGTACACATATTTTTTTATATATTTATTCAGTGGCTTCCTTTTGAACCCTACCTTGTTCTGCTACTCTCCATTTGTTCACTTTGAGCCATCCTGTAGTACAATGACAATATTGTTGGCACTGGCAGACATTATAATGCTGTGAAAAGAAAAATCAGCTTTCACTTTTATTTGTAATGACAAGCCAAAGTGAAATATTTCAGGAAGCCCTGTGAGGTGGCAGAAGTTCAAGGTCAAGAGTTCAAGGTTATCCTTATCTACATAGTGAATTTGAGACCAGCCTGGGTGATATTATTATTATTATTATTATTATAACATGTGACCCTGTTTTGACTTCCCAATACCTTCAAAAAGAAAAAAAAAATGGGGAGCTAGAGAGATGGCTCAGAGATTAAGAGCACTGACTGCTTCCAAAGGTCCTGAGTTCACTTTCCAGAAACCACATTGTGGCTCACAACCATCCATAATGAGATCTGCTGTCCTCTTCTGGCCTGCAGGCAGAACACTGTATAAATAATAAATAAATCAAAAAAAAAAAAAAGAAAAAAAAATTCTATGTTATTCAATGGTCATTCTGAGCTGGGCATGGTGCCGCACACCTACAGTCCCAGCACCTAGAAGGCTGAGGGTGAGGGACATGTCCACAGTCAGCCTGGGCTACTTAGAACCTGTTTCCACAAAATGTACAAAAACCAGATCAGTCTGGACTGTAGTAGCAGATCGGTACGTTATCAGCAGTGCCTAGAGACATCAATGAAAGGGCATCTTCCGATGCCACTGCTGACAAATTGAAACAGAGTGGGCTAGAAAGGCAGTATCTGAGAGGGCTGCAGGCGACCCAAGCCGGAGTCCTGTAAAACAGTTAAATAGCTGTGTGTGTGTGTGCGTTTTAACCCTGTGATTCATTGTCATTGTTTACAAAGTAAAACAAACAGGGTAGAGAATCTGCTATCTAGAAAGATGTGCCGATAGCCAACATTCATTTCAATTGGTTTGTCCTCCGTGCACACACCATGTAGGGTACCCAGAACTTGAAAAAAAATCAAGAATGTACTACCCAGTCAAAACACTGGAAGTGTAGAAAGAACCACACAAGGTAGACTGACTCCCAAGGTGCAGCGGGAGGACCAAGTGGTGTCTCCCACCTTGCTATGGCTCTCCTTCTGACGCTCCTTTGCTGGAGCTAGTTATTGCCTGAGTTCGGTCCATGTTGGCTCTCCCTGACTCACTGTCTGTTGCTGTGTCATGGGTAGAGGTAGGAGAATTGTGTGTATGTCCTAAATAGCAGCCACCTCCTCTCATGTGCACTCTGAACTGCTGCCTGTGGAATATATCTTGAAAGATGAATGAGGTTTGCTAATGAAGGACCTTTCCCTTTCAGCCCCCGAGCTTTCCCTACAGAGATGATATAATGTCAGTGAATCCTACATGTTTGGTCCTTATTATTCTTCTCTTTATCAGCATTATTTTGACATTTAAGGTAAGCATGGATAGTCTCCCTATGGACTAAATATTAAATGTATTCCTGAATGCAAAAGAGATAAACAAAATAATTAGTTCATTGCTTCTTGATTTCCTAACATTACAGTTTATTCTGCTGTCTGTATGAAAGAGAAATAAGAACCTGACTTCTGTAGGCCAGTCAAGGAGAGATTCTTGAGTGGGTATGAGCACTTGTTGTTCTTCCAGAGGACTCAAGCTCTATCCCCAGCCCCCACACAGAGGCTCACAGCCATCTGTAATTCCAGTTCCAGGGGATTTGACAGCCTCTTCTGATGTCTGTGGTACAGGCATGCACATGGTGCACGGACATATACACAGGCAAAACATCCACACATAAAATAAAAACACAGTATATACCACTGCATTGTGCATTACAGTGTGTATGTTTTTAGTATAGTATCACAAACATTATATGTAAGTATTTGAATAAACATAACAAATGTGAACATTCACTTGAGCTACAATCATGTGACAAAATTCAACCATTTAACATGGGCTGATAAGATTGCTTAGTGGGTAAAGGTTCTTGTCACCAAGGTTGGTGGTCTGATCTAAGTTCAGCTTCCAGAACCCACGTAGTGTATTCCCAAAAGTTATCCTCTGATCACATGCCCAATGTCACCTGCACATAGATGTGAGTGTGGGTTTTGCGTGTAAACCTGTGTCGACACACACACATACACTAAATAAATGAATGTTATTAAAGAAATGCACATCAGTGTTTTTAGTGCATTTACAGGAATGCGGAGCCATAGCTCTTGTGTTGCACATAGTGTGTAAGTTCAGATATATATGTTTTTGAGACACGGTTTTTCTGTGTAGCCCTGCCTGTTGCAAAACTTGATGTATAGATCTGCCTGCCGCTGCCTCCCAAGTGCTGGGGTTAAAGGTGTGTGCCACCACTGCCCCACGCACTGTAGACACTTTACATCAAGCTTTGAGTTGGTCTTTGCGGATGGCTCCCCCAACCTCCCCTTAGGTCGCTGCCCTGATTTGCTTTCTACTACTATGATGGAGACCACGACCAGAAGCAGCTTGGAGAAAGAAAGGGTTTATTTGCTTTACATTCTACAGTCAGGGTCTGTGGAGGGAGGCCAAGGCAGGGACCTGGAGCAGAACTGAAGCAGAGACCGTGCATGGACACTGCTTACTGGCTTTCTCCATTGCTTGATCAGCTCCCTTTTTCATACAACGCAAGACCCAGGGTTGCCACCCTACCACATCAGTCACTACTTAAGAAAAAATGCCCACAGTGTGCCTACAGGCCAATCTAATGGAGGCGTTTTCTCAGCTGAGGTTCTCTTTTCATAGATGACCCAGCTGTGTGAGGCTGACCACACTCACCTGGACAGTTGCAGTCAGTGCTGTGTCATGACACCAGAGCCACGGGTCCATCCATCACATGACAAGTATCCAGTGGCTGCCGTGATGGCTGTGATGAACAATGCTGCTTTTTCTATTCCCACATAAAGTCTGTGTGGACATGTGTGTCCCTAGGGTAGGGCTGTAGTCCTGCGGTGACCTGATTGAAACTTGGAGCTATACTGTTTTACATCGTAACCAGCAGTGTGAGGTTTCTGTTTTCTTTCTCTCTTTAACCTTTTTTTTCCTTTTTTTTTTTCTTTAGTCAAAGAATGTTGAAACTAGGGAGGCATTTTGAAATAATTGAGTTCTGATCTAAGGTCTCTCATGCATCTCTTCTGGCTAATCCTGTAGAATAAAAACAGTTAAAAAGTACATTCCTTTAATACCGGAAATCAGGGTGCTAAGCAGAAGCTTGGCTAGCCTGGGCTATACAGTAAGTTTGGCTCACCTCTTGCCAAAGAATAAGTAGTACAGCGATAAATAGTTTAATAAATTTGACTAATGTTTATAGCCCTTGTTTTGTTTTGTTTTTTAACGGCCCACTTCTTGGGTGAGCCCTCCTATCCCTAACCCCACCCCACCCTACTATAAGTCCCGCCCTCTGGTGTGCTGTGACAGAACAAGGCTGTGCCAATGCACACCTTGCCAGAAAGCTACTATACCCAACATCTGCAGTTTTTAATACATGTGTTCAGTAACGTGTGTATGTAAATACAACCTTCATAATGTGACTTTGTAGTGTTTTAAGGCTTTAATTTTGGAAATTGAAAATCTGGTGACTTTTCCCTGCAGGGCTACTTGATCAGCTGTGTCTGGAACTGCTACCGATACATCAATGGCAGGAATGCCTCCGATGTTCTGGTTTATGTTACTAGCAATGACACTACGGTAAGTGTGATGTCACCAAAGGTGAGGCCTCTCCTGCCCACCTCTGTGAGATGGTGCCTGCTTCTTAGTGTTTGCTACTTCCTGCTGTATCTGAGGCATGTGCCCTGGGGTTTTGTGACAGGGTTTCTCTGCGTAGCCCTGTCTGTCCTGGAACTAGCTCTGTAGTCAGGCTGTTCTTAAATTCACAGAGATCTACCTGCCTCTGCCTCCTGAGTGCTGGGATTAAAGGTGTACACCACTGCCTAGATATGTTTGTCACCTGTGTGGTCTACAGAGAGCAAACCAAGTTGTAGGATTGGTGGGATTGTTTTGTTTTGTGTTTTTGGTCAGTGTGAGAGATAACTGGAAAAAAATGACTTAGAAGAGAGGGTGCTTGGTCCTATTTTAGACATCTGACATGTGTTTGGGCTTGTTCCATTACCTTGTGGTAAGACAGGAAGAAATCACAGCTGCAGACCCAGTGGAGGAAGAGGTTGCTCACTTCAGAGCAGCCAAGCAGCACAACAGAGACCCCCACCCACAACAGAATGGGTGCTCGGTGACCCACTCACCTCTGAGTAAGCCCCACTAATGCCACCAGTTTATGAACTCATCAATAGGTTCAGCTGTTGATCAGGTATCATCCATTGATCCCCAGTTGCTTCAGTGAATAGATCCACTAACTGGGGACCAAGTGAGTCTTGGTGGGGAAGGGGTCTCCCAGGGCATTTCACATCCAAACCACAACACAGATAATAACTGAACCTCAGAAAACAGGGACAAAACCAAACTAAAACAAAAACAACAAAATGGGCTGGACAACAAAATGGGCTCTTAAATGCTGAAATGGTTCAGCATTTAAGAGCATTGGCTGCTATTCCAGAGGACCCAGGCTCAGTTCCTAGCACCACATGGTACCTTGCAACAACCTGGAACTAGAGTTCCAGTTGATCTGACTTCTCCATAGCTATGTACAGATCCAAAGACACACACAGCCAAAAAAAAATCAGTGCACATAAATACATAACATCCACACAACAATATTGAAGAAGTGGAGATATTACATGCATTTTGATAAAGTGTGTAAATATCCTAAATGAAACTTCTTTTCTGTACCTATTCTGTATCTTTAGAGAGGGGAAACAGATGCTTTTTCTAAACACATCACAGTTCATGCACTGATGCTTGCGGGAGTTCAGCTCCAGCTGAGTTCTGGGCCGCAGGATGGATGTGTGGAGTGGGTGACATAAGTCTGACCACTGGTTGTCTTTCAAATAGCTGGCTCACATAGCTTGAGCCGTCTCTATCTATACAAGTTCCAAATCATTCAAACATGAGCAGTTTCAATTCATCTCTGTACTCATTTTCCAGGAATCATTAACATTTACCCATCCTTGTTTCCTTTCCTCTTCCCCACTACCTTCTCGTATCTTTAATTAATGTTTACATCATATCTAAGCATAAGTTTTATTGTATTGCAAGGGACATGCAGTTTGTACTGTGCTCAGGCCAGCAGCAGACATGCTGTTACAGAAATATGAAAGATATTTAAGCCCTATGACTAGTCTTTAACACTATGTTGTTTTTATATTTTTATAGTCAGCAGAGAGTATGGTAGCCTAGCTAGGATAGTATTTTTCAGGTGTAATTTCTATGATCTACATCACTTTTATGTGAACAGCATCTGTAGTCCTATTCTTTATACATTCTCAGAATGGTAATGATTAATACATAACTGTTGGGACCAAGTTCCTGTTCTTATTGGCAGTTTCTACTTGTACTTTTACCTCCAGGGGAATAGGGAAATTTAGATTCCTTTGTTGCTTATTTGACATTGGAGGGATGTCTGACCTTTAATGCCCTTTGTTTCTTCCTTACATGTTCTATAAGCTTTGTTTTATTTGTTTTAGTTTGGTTTTTGTTTTGTTTTGTTTTGTTTCGAGACAGGCTTCTCTGTGTAGTCTTGGCTGTCCTGGACTCACTTTGTAGATCAGGCTGGCCTTGAAGTCAGACAGATCCACCTGCCTCTTCCTCCCTCCCTGCGCCCAGTGCTCTAGACGTTTTTAGTGTCATCTTTTAAGAAACCATCTAAGTTCTTAGGTTAAACTTATCTCCTTTTTTAGAACCATTAAGTAAGCAAGAATCATTATCCTTAGTGAGTTCCTCCTGCTTACTCAGAATGACTGCAGAGGCAGCCAGGGGCAACTGGAGGAACCATGTTCTGTGATAGACTGCAAAATTTTCGTGTAGAAACTTGAGAAAAATTATCAAAGATTCATTCAAGGGCTTCTGTTTCCAGTAAACTTAGCTGCAAAATTAAGAATTATCATAAGCATATACATAGTGAAAGCTAGTTGGGGTCTGCTGCAATGCCTCCATTGTCTCCTGCCAAGTGGGCAGGAGTCTTCAGAGGACCTCACTGTAAGGAGCTCCATTTGCAAAACACTCCTATGCTGTTCCCAGAGGTTGCAGCATGGCTTCTACTGGATGCTCAAGACAGACCATCCTTGACCAGTTGGAGCCTGTCAGTAGCTCGTGAGTGGCTTTGCTCTCTAGGCTTTTACATTTTCTACACCAGATCTGTGATCCGCCATTTCTCCAAAGAGGAGATGCGGTGGGGTGCTAGTGGAAAAATGATATCTGGAGACCATACCATAGTGTGGACCTTGAGACACTTTTTTTTTTTTCAAAAGTTGGGGGTGGGGGTAATGTTGGCATTTTAATTTAAAAACCAAATGTGCTGGTGCCTGCCTCAGAGACCTGAATGGTTGGAGTGATGTAGTTTTTCATGACGCATATCACCGTAAGTTTCCCCTTTGCTCATATCAGCATTGGGCATCAACGTGGACATAATAACATGTCATGCCTGGTTTTCACTTCCTATTAAGTGTTGGGCCAGATGGCTCTTCTCCCAGGCTAGATAAGTTCATGTTGACCTTTGTGGAGATATACTAGGGCTCTTGTTAGAAAATAAACATGTCTCTTCTCCTTTTCCAGAACAATACACATGCTGTTGTTCAGATTCAAGCTTTCACAAATTCTGCTCAGAGTGAAGACAGGAAAGAGTCATTCCATACTAGACATCACTCCCAAGGCAGGGTTAACCCGGCTTCCATTTCTAACCAGACCATGATGGGAATGCCTGGGGCAGAGGGTCCCAAACAGAATCATAATTCCCTTGGGCCACGAGAATAAATACTCAGCTCTTCGTTGCATTAAGTAGTCACGTATGCACAGCTTGACAGCAGCCTGCTCGGTGTGGAGGAAGTGTTGTTCGTTTCCCTTGAGAGTTTAAAATATCTCAAGGTGCCCCTTTGAGCGCTGCAGCTGATTGGCTCAGCACTGTTGGTGCCTTAGGGAGACTCGCTCTCCCTTTTGGACCCCTGTTGGAAAAATCACATGGTGGATACATTATGTAACCTCACATTTGCTTCCTAATGCCACGAAATTGTACGCACTGGAGGGGAAAAACACATTAAAAGATAAATATGTAGATTATAAAAAATGTTTTTCATAGAAAATATTAGCAAATTGAAGTTTTTGAAAACTTAATCTGTATAGCTTTGTTTCACTAATAATCCCATGATTCAGGTCATAGAAGCATTTTGTCAAATGTAAAGTATGGAACCCAATTTCCATGGTACCAGGGCTCTTTAAATTAGTGAGATTAGTATTTAGTTAAAATGGTATCTGAAATTCTGATTCCAGATGAAAGCATTATAGTCTTGGATATGATAGAAATGGAAGGTTCTTAATAATTTAAAGGAAAAATGTAAACTTTGTGTAGTCTGTTATGCTATGCCAGGTTGTAGGTGCTAGTTCAAATTACCTTCTCTAAGTTTATTGCTTTGACTTGTGAAAGTATTCTATATGAGGCTTTCTTTTGAATCTGCTTTAAAACTGCTGTTAAAGCTGAGCATGGTGTCACATACCTTTACTGCCAGCACTGGGGAAGCAGAGGCAGGTGGATCTCTGTGAGTTCAAGGCCAGCCTGGTTGGTCTACAAAACGGGTCCAAGACAGCCAGAGCTATGTTACACAGGGAAATACTGTCTTAAAACAAAACCACCACCACCAAAACCCAAAACCATTTAAAAGAAAAAGCTTCAGTTGAGAGGCAGGCATCTCCCTGACTCAGTCATTTCCCAGTAGATTCTCTGACACACTGAAGGTAGTTGAGGCTGACCTTTGGCCATCAAAATGCTCTGAAGGACTTAGCAGTTGTGGTGACATTTATGGTCATTCCTGCTGGTTTACTCCCCTCACTTCCTGCCCCAATTTTTCAAGAAAGAGCTTTTGAAGTTTATTCATCTCCAAGGAACTAGATAGGCCACGTGAGGCCTTAACCAAGTTTCATCCTGTAGGTTTGTGGGAAAGTCACAACTAACTTGCCAGATAGGTTAGAGTAAGTCCTTGCTTCCAGGGCAGTTAGATGTGTTTTAGCCAGATTCAAGACCATCTGCCTAAATGAAGCAGAGGGTCTGGGAAGCAGCAAGAGTCTTCAAGTGTGGGACAAGAGGGGTAGGGCTGGCCATAGAAACTACATGTCCTGTAGTTTCTTGAAACTCCTGATCTATGAAGTCCTACAATGTAAAAGGGAGGTCTTATTTCTAGTAACACATTTTAGTGACTCTTTACTAAGTAGTTAGTGTGAACTGTTTAGTCTCCATCCCTACTCCTCATCTTTTCAGTTTTGAAAGGCCAAGACCATTGTGAGAGGTTGGTGAAGACCAGGTATCTCTGAGCTGAAGTGTAATTCCAGAGCAGAACTGTCCAAAGGTTCACCTCCTGTGTCACACCTCCTTGCTCTGGGGTTGCTTCATCAGATTTGACATGTGGGGTTGCTGTCTACTAGGCTCGGTGCCAAATATTCTCTTGTGTTGGCCTTCCTGCTCAGGTGGAAGGGTATCCTGACCCAGGGACTCAGAAGCCCAGCAATTACATAGCTTTGAGGTGGGACAGTGTTCCAATGGGATGGCATTCTAAGACATGGGAACTCAGGAACCACACAGGTGTGAGGGGAGAAGATATTCCAGTGGAAGGGCATCCTGATCCAGGAATGCAGCTCTGAGAGGAAGCCTCCTCAGCAGAGGCATTGCTGCTCCCAGGGGAGCTCAGGAGCCTCAGGGCTGCACCACTTCCTTCCGTCTTCTTTTCATTGCTTCTTGGCTTTTTCCAATGAAGAAACAAATCTCATAAAAGAGATTTATTGGCAGGCTCTAAGGTGTGGAGGGATGAATCCAGGGTTGACTGCCCCTGCTCCCAGGGGAGGACAGCAGGGAACTGAACAAAAGGCAGGGCTTATAGCATTTTTTTAGGGGCCAAGCTTTTCAGGCCAGAGGTTTCCACTGATGATCAGGGGTATTTCAAGTCCTGAGCTTGGGGAGCTCAGGGATCGGCAGCTTCTTTTCACTCCCTTTTTCCTGCATCAGACCCGTGAGTTAGGATGGGGAGACCTTCCCAGCTGCAGGCACTTTGGCTGAGGTACCATTGCTATAGAGCTGCTGGGGGAGGGTGGAAAGATGTCACCCCCAGGAAAGCTCCTATGGCAGTACCTCACAGTGCCCACAGGCTCAAGAGGTTTTGCCAGCTCCTGAGCACGATGTGGGCACTGGTTGGGGCCGGAAGGGGCCACCACCCTTTGACAGCTTTCAGCCAGCTGTTCAGGGACTACAGATTGACAGAAGATTACAGCAGTTGTAAAAGGAGGGCCACATGTCAGTTTTCTGTTTGCCTGTTTATGAATGTTCAAAGTAATAGGCTTCATTATGATATTTTCTGCAGCATTGATTTTAATAATAAAAGCGTTCCAGCTTCATTGTCTAATAACTTGTAAATGGTTTGGTTAAATAGGGGTGTATCCACAAGGGCAAAATACTTTTATTATCATTAAAATTGTCATAGCCAGTGTAATATCAAAGGGTTATGGTATTTCAAAGTGCAATGCAGAAGTGTGTGCTATCGCTGTGAGGAAGCAAAATTCACAGATACTGGCTAAGCTGTAACAAAATTAAACTATTGGCTGGTTTTTGGTGGGAATTGCAGGGTGGTTAGGATAGGTATTTCTCCCTTTCCATTAGTGCAAGGTGGGAAGCTGGGAACAGATGATATGGAAGCCTGAAGTAAATGCTGGCAGCTCTCATTTCCTGCCTGAGACTGGCTGCAGCTTGAGCCCAGGCAAGACTGGAACCCTTAGAGTGGCATAGGACTGGGAAGGAGGTGTGATGCACTCGGGCAGAGGAGGAAGTGCTGAACTGCCTCCGCTGTGGTTATTGTGGCATTAGCGCACCGTACCCTCTTATTCTCTCAGTATTTAAATAGAGTGTTTCAAAAGCATACAACCATTTTTATTTTCAGTTCTGATGGCTATGTTATTTGGATGTTTCCAGCCTTTGCATTTTACCAGTGGGAACTTTTGAAACCAATTTGAAAGATTTAAAGTATGAATTCTGTGTTATGAATATATTCCCCAAAGGAGTTCAGTTTTTCTGTGTAAAGGAAATAAGAGCTGGGAAGTAAGAGCTTACATGCTGAAAGGCTCTGCCCTGCAGACTATCAAAGCAGATGCTGAGACTTATGGCCAACTGTTGGGCAGAGTGCATGGAATCTTATGTAAGAAGTGGGAAATAGTAAGATCTGGAGAGGACAGGAACCCCACAAGGAGAACAACAGAACGAGAAATTTGAACACAGGGAACTTCCCAGAGACTCATACTCCAACCAAGTACCATGCATGGAGATAACCTAGAACCCCTGCACAGATGTAGCCCATGGCAGTTTAGTGTCCAAGTGGGTTCCAGAGTAATGAGAAGAGGGACTGTCTCTGACATAATCTGATAGGCCTGTTCTTTGATCACCTCCCCGTGAGTGGGGAGCAGCCTTACCAGGCCACAGAAGATGACAATGCAGCCACTCCTGATGTGATCTGATAGACTAAGATCAGAAGGAAGGAGAGGAGGACCTCCTCTATCAGTGGACTTGGGGAGGGGCATGCGTAAAGAAGGGGGAGGGAGGGTGGGAAGGGAGAGAGGGGGAGGGAGGGGGAGAAAGGGGAGAGGAGGGAGGGCCTTATGGGGGGGATACAAAGTGAATAAAGTGTAATTAATAAAATAAAATTAAATTAAAACAAAAAGAGCTTCCATGGCCTGCCCGTGTAAGCATGCTCATTTGCAATAACCCTCTTTTGGATGGGGCATCAGGTACAGTCTCATGTATCCTAGGCTGTTCTCAGCTTGCTGTGTAGCTATGCCAAGGGGCTGTGGAATTAAGTGAGAGTGAGCTAGCCATTGGGCTGCATAAGGCCCAGAATGGAATGATACCGAGTAAGGGAATCGCTTATTTCCCCATGGCATGTTTTTGTTTCTTAGGCCCCTCCAGATATGCTCGTTTTCTAGTTCCTTTGGTGTTTTAGATGCTTCTGGGTTGTGTTTTTATGTAAAGCTTGGGTTCCACAGGATTCGGGAATCTTCCCTGTGAACACCTGTTGCCTCTGAACTAATAACATCAAAAGACATTGCCACCGTGCATTGTCCCCATTGTCCATCCTAATGTTGAAAGCCCCTTCTCTGGCAGGTGAGGTTTGTTCTCCATTCAGCTGCAGAAACTCGGGCAAATGCACCACTTATCTGGTGAAAAGTTTTGGACATACTGCCAGGGAAAGAAATTACCACAAATCAAGACAGTGCCCTACAGCCATGCCTGCAGGCCAGTAAGATCTGGCCAGTCTCTCAGTTGACTTTTAGGTAGCTAGGTTGTGTCTGACTGATAATTAACACACATTTTAACATTTTGTTCAGAACAGACTGAGCACCATTTAGATAAGATGATGCTGGGCTCTTGAGAATTTCCACTAGTTCCATCTGGAGAACTTTGGAAAGTATTCTGCTAGCAAGAGATGCCACGTCAAGAATATTCCACAGTAGGCTGAGAGATGGCTCAGCGATTAAGAACACCAGCTGCTTTTCCAGAGGTCCCGAGTTCAATTCCCAGCAACCATATGGTGGCTCACAACCATTTATACCGAGATCTTGTGCCGTCTTCTGGTGTGTAGGCATACATGCAGGCAGAACACTGTATACATATTACATAAATAAACCCTTTAAAAAAAAAAAACAAAACTATTCCACACCACCCTTGAACATCGGAAGAGGACATCACCACCTCAGTGCAGGGAGAGTCAAGGGGAAGTCAACAGAGTATTTCAGAGAAGGCTGTCAGTGTTGAAATGCTGATTTGCAATGAAACTGCAATACAGATTTGCTTGATAATGAATGTTGAAAACACCAAAATGTGAAAGTTTTATCTTGACAGAACATAATTGTGCCTCCCCTGAAAGAAAATGTTATGTTGAGAAATTCAGCTTCAATGTTTCAGTTTTGTGAGAAAGGAAGGAAACAAAGCTGGTGGAAGTAGGAGGATCTCTGAGTTCAAGGCCAGCCTAGTCTACTAAGTGAGTCCAGGATAGCGAGGCTACTCAGAGAAACCCTGTTTTGGAGGGCGGGGAGGGGAAGGAAAAGAAAAGAAAGAAACAAAACTGGATGTGCTGGCTCTTTTCATTTCTTCTGCAGCCTCACTGTGTTCTAAGATTTCTCCAAAGACAGTGATAGTTATGGGTCAGTTAATTCTTCAGTGAGTCTGAGGAGGATAATGCAGAACCCATCATTCTACACTTAATACCCCTAGTGCCTGCTGGTGGCTTCCTCTGGTAATCCTAGTTTATACATATCCATGAGCGCGCAGGAGGGCGAGTGTGTGTGTCAGCTGCCAGATCAGGCCACGGCCACGCTTAGAGAGCCTCGCCTTTCGTCCCAACTGCATCTCCTCGTCCTTCTCCCGTAAATAGACAGTGGCCAGCTCCTCAACTTTCCAGAACTGCCCCACTGCCTTGCCTTCTTTCTCCTTACTGCAAGTGTCCTCTCTACTGTCTCGTCATCGCCTTCTGGCTTTGGGAAGGGAGCTTGTCTTGGTCTGCACTGGCTTTCTTCTGTTGTTTGTGTCTTCTCTGCCGCATGCTCCTCAGTAGGCAGCACAGCATGTTACTGTTTGCATTGGTGTGGGTGCCCCAGTGTTTGTCAAATAGAATAGCTGGTTCCTTGTGGGGAGAGCCCTGCCTGCAGTACCTCCTGGCCTGGAGTAATCTTCTGGACCCAAGTGCATCTCAAGTGCTCGTGTCCTCAAGTAATTTGTGAAGTATTTAGGAGTCAGGGACAACATTAACTGCCCCTAGAGGGAACAAAGACCATAGCGCTGCCAGGAGCAGCTGCGGTGGGGTGTGGCATCAGGTGCCTTGCTACATGGTAGCTCCATGGTTGCCTCTTAATTTGACTGCAGCGAGTCCTGCCAGTTGTCTGTCATTTGCTTGCCTGTGAGCCGCGCCAGGCATATGCAGTGTAGGAAGGAAGGTGGTTCTTGTGTGCCATGCAGCATGTGTAGATGATGTTGGCAGGGTCCCTGAGTCTGGGTGGTCAGTAGGGCCAGCAGCAGCAGCGCCTGGCTGTGTCAGGCTTCCCCGGAATTGTCTGCTTCTTGTGCCCTCCCTGTGGACGGACGGCCTGAAGGTGGTCTAAGCAGCTAAGCAGGTGCTCTGAATTAAACATTACTCCGCCTTGCTGTGGCACGTGAGTTCTGCCCTGTTCTGTCAGGGAAGCTTGCTGTGCACCAGCATCCCAGCACACCTTAATCAGGCCCCCACGACTGGCTTCTGGCTTCCGGTTGAGTCAGAACAACCAACATGGCTTCTGCTTTCGTTGGCCAGCTTCACCTCCGTACTGGGGAAACTGCAGAGACAGCTTTTGATACATGTTTACACCTTGAGTCCCACCATCAAGTGGCTACTAGGCCCAGCTCTTGGGTGAGGTAATGGCTGCAGGATATGGAGTTACAAGTGGAAAAGGAAAAAGTGTTAAGGGTGTGAGATAAGAAGAGTGGGGTGTGACAGAAAGTGTTTTCAGTGTTCCTCTAGAAGTCTATGGGACAGGCACACTTTACTAGAATGAGTACACAGTGATTTTTATTTTTATTTTTCTGCTATTTCTCTTTCCATGCAGCGAATAACCACAAGCAGTTCTGGTTAATGCTTGAAATGTAACCGGGAGGTGTTGGCAGAGGTGTTGTCTGTCATTTGTTCCTCTTCAACCATTTGTAACTAATGCCTACCTCCTCTGCTTCATGCCAAGCAGTGGCTTAGGTACTTTCAAGGCTTCTGGTCGCCAGGTCTTTCTGTTTTACAGAAGCTGCCCAAGGCTATCGTGATAAAAATGTGAACTTGGCCAAGCTTGAGTGTGGTTACAGTGCTCACTGTCACTTACGGCCGACACTGAGTGGTTTCTGTAGTTGACCTAGTGCCTGCCTCATGCTGACAAACACTTCCTTACTGCTCCTCTGACATCCTCTGGCTCTGGAGGTGCCTGCGGAGAGTGGCTACAGAAGTCAGGCTCCAGTTGCTTGGGAGTTTCAAAGCTTCTCGGTATGTGTATCCACTTAGTGAGAAGCTGGACTGAATAATGGCTGTGCAAGTTAAAGTGCAGTTGGAGCTCACAGCCTCAGTGGGAGGGTGTGGACGCCCGCTCCTATGTATTTGTTTGTTTATTCAAGATAGGGTTTCTCTGTTTCTTGGCTCTCCTGCGCTTGCTTTGTAGATCAGGCTGTCCTCAAATTCACAGAGATCCACCTGACTCTGCCTCCCCAAGCAGTGACTACAGGCATGCATCGTCATGCCTTGCTGGATGCCTACTCTTAAACACTGACTCTGGGCTCTCCTTTCCAGGTGCTCCTGCCGCCGTACGATGATGCCCCTGTTGTCACTGGCCCTGCCAAGGAGCCACCGCCACCTTATGTGTCTGCCTGAACCTAGTGGGGAGGAGCTGAGATGCAGCTTGCTCCTGTGGCTGCCGGATTTCCCTTCCCGGATGAGCTCTTTGAGCCTGTTTGTTGTTAAAATACCACACTTTACCGTTCAGATGTTAAGTTGAAGCCTCTGTTGTTTGCAACATTCCTTTGTAGCTAGAACACCAGAGTAGGGAGGCTGTAGGTTGTTTTGGTAGGGTGGATGTAGTGAGCTCCCTTAGGCTTTCTCAGAACTGTAGAAGGAGTTCCTGAGTCTGGTTTGTACCTGCCTGGCCTCAAAGCTGAGCAGCCAGTCCCACTTTTTTCTCCATTCCCTCTGACTGTTTTGAAAGTACAAAATCAAAATTAGATAACATTTAAACCATTCCAGTAAATAGAACAAACCTTAATATAAATAATATTAACTGCTCTAATTAGGTCGTTAGGAGCCCTTACATATGTGATAGAAGAATTTCCCTACTATTCCCAAATTCATGATATTCTGAATTTGCTGGTCAAGGATTTTCTTTGGACAAAATAAAGACCATGAGGTAATAGGGAACAGTGACAGCGGGAACCTGCTGTCCATTGTTGTTTTGGGCTGTGTGGTGATGTGTCTCCCTGCATGAAAAGGGTGACCTGCTTGTTTGGTGCTGAAGTGCTTACACTTTTCCTCAGTGTCTTGCTCCAGCAAATCTCTTGCTTTGTCAAGTAGAACCACTCAGGTGTGGTTGCCTAGAAGTATGGAAAAACCCTCTTTTCTTGCAAGGTACATCTTATTTTGAGTTTCTAAGTACGCCTAATCATTTATTAAAATGTCAAGCAGTCTTCAGAAAGATGAGGATTGTTCCCCTGTGGTATGCTCTAGACTGTTTGAATTGCAAAAGATGTTTATGTTCATGTCTCTGGAAGCAAGCAGCCCTCCTGCTTGTTCGTTGCTGAATGTGCTGTACACGAAAGCTTTGCAATTAAAGTTTGTCTGCATCCAAGAAAACAACGTTGGCTCTGGTGGCTGCATACTGACTGCCTGTTCTCATAGGGCTACAGCCCATCTCACACAGATGCTTCTAATACCTCAATGCTGATGAAAGCAGATCGGTTGGACCAAGAAGAGTGATGGACCAACAATACCCTGTATCCAGTGTCACTAACCTGTCCTGGCACAGTCTGGCTATCAGTGGTGTGTGTGATCACCCTGTGTCCATAGTACCCAAACCCACTTTTTTGTTTGTTTGTTTGTTTGTTTTTTGAGATGCAGTTTTACTTTCTAAAAGCTTGGTCCAGGTAGGTTTGCCTCCACCTCATGACTTGATCTTTCTACCTTTAGCTCTAACACTGGGATGGCAGTCTTCCCACCATACTTGGTCACCAAGTACTTTCTCTGTTCTTTTCTTTTCAGAGCTGAGGACCAAACCCAGGGTCTTGTGCTTGCTAGGCAAGCGCTCTACTACTCCTGAGCTAAACCCCCAACCTCATTTATGTATATATGTATTTGGTTTATAGACCCTGCCTATCCAGGGCTACAAACTCACTTTGCAGACCAAGCTGGCATCACACTCAGAGATCCGCCTCAGCCTCTTGATTGCCAAGCACTTTGAGAAAGCAGTTAAGATATTACTGTGTTCCAAGGTGTGCTGCTGGTGCTAATTGTGAGCTCGACAGGACTTAGAATCACTGGGCACTGGGCCTCTGGGCATGAGGAGGTTACGTGATTAAATTGAGTGGGAAGGACCATTATCCGGGCAGAAGTCCTGGACCCACAAGAGTGGAGAAATTGAGTTAGTTGAACACTAGCTGGTATTGCTATCTTCTGGCTGGTGGACAGAATTTGACCAGGTTCTTCAGCTTCCTGGTGCCTTGCCTTTCCTGCTAAGATGGGAGAGAGCCCTGGAAGTATGAACTAGAATAAGCCCTTCCTGATACTATTTTTGTAGCAACTTTATCACAGTGACAGGAAAAAAGCATAGGATGCAGGGAAGGTAACATCAGAGACGAGGGGCAGTTTTTATCCTTGAGAGCCATCCTTGCTAATACATACTGATACTGACACCCCATCCTGACAGCCAAGAACAGGAAGAGTCCTTCCAGTGATGCTTCCTGTCCTGTCATTACTGCTTGGAAGTCCTTCAGGTATTTTTATCTTCACCCTCAAGTCTTTAGTTCTCAACTTCGGACTTGGCCCCTCAAAGTTGGCAAATGGACTGTGCTTGTAAGCACCCTGTGCAGAAGGAGCTCGAGTCCACGTGCTAGGTTACAAGGAATATAACCCATCTGCTGACAGATGCTTTGTCCACGACAGAAGCAGCTTTCCTAAGAACTCACACTGCAATGAGGACAATGAGAGAGACACCGCCACTTCTGTCCACCACTGCGCCCCTCTGCATCTCAAGACAAAACACTAACACTCACCTTTCTTGTCTTCTTTTTTTTTTAAGAAGTGCTCTTGTCTCCAACATTTGTTTGACTGCTCAACCAAACCACATTCCATTTCATTTGTCTCTCCACCCTTAATAGCATGAATTCTTCACAATCTCAGTAGACCATCATCAATGCTGTTCCTGTTACAGCAGTTTCTCTATAGAGAGCTATTGCTGCATTTGAAAAAGTCGTCATTTGAAGGGGAAAAAAAATCGAGCTGTGCAGACCAAGCTTCACAATAGAGAAAAGCTAATGAGACTATGGATACATCTAATTTTTTTTAAAGATGTATTAATTTTTTGCAGCCAGGGTAGAAGCTGATTTAAATACTGCATTGTCATGCTTCAGGCCCATAAGCAGGCCCAGGCTTTGGAGGGGAGAAGGCAATTATCTTTGCCAATGATCTGAAAGAGCAACCCTTGAAGAACTGACAGCATAGGCAAAGCCATTTCAGGGCTGCCTGCCTCCAGCCCTAACAACAACCAAAAATAGTGCCTGTGGCTGTGAGAGGTGGGCCTTGGCAGCTCATGTATATGTGTTCTAGAAAGGAAGGGAAAGGAGACATTGCAGGGATGTCTCCACACCCATGAAATTCACTTAAAGTGTTTCTGCACAATGGCCAAGTTCTCTGCCAAATGGCTCATGGTGCATGGAAGCCAGCCAGAGCTGCACCCACCTCCCCAGCAGCCCTGCCTGCCTTCTGCAAACTGGAGCATCAGGGCAGTTGACAAAGCTGTCGCTTAGTCACCAGAACACATTACATCAGGAGAAGCCGTAAGCCATCAGACCCATCAGAGGACCCCAATTAGCAAGAGTAGCTGCTGCTCAGGAGGAAGGGTTTCAGCGTACGGCCATTATCCGGGCAGAAGTCCTGGACCCACAAGAGTGGAAAAATTGAGTTAGTTGAACACTAGCTGGTGTTGCTATCTTCTGGCTGGTGGACTCCACGTGTTTTACAAGAATGTCGTTAGCAGTATGGTTTTTGTCTTAGCACAGGAATCCCTTAGTATAACGAAGACTGAGATCAAGGTTTGCTCCTGGTTTGGTTTTTTTTTTAAGAACCTCATTATAAGGATGTAAGTGGGGAGGAGAAAGAGGTTAAGAGTCTCACCATCTCTTAAGGACACCTGGTGACCCAAAGATGTCCAGATAGACTGCAGCCAGAGTTAGTCTCCGTAGTCTCCGTCGACATTGATTTTTAAAAATCAAGTGTTTGTTTGCTCTATCATCACCCAGGGGAAAGGACACAGCCAGCATGCTGAGGACTGTCCTCCCAACAGTGAAACAGGAAGACCCCTGGGAGTTTTGGGGTAGCCTGAGCTCCATGGTGAGTTACACAGCAGCCTGGGCTACAGAGTGAGACCTTGTTTAATAAAGCCAAAACCAAAATGAAAAAAAAAAATTAACTGTTTGTGTTACATTTGAAAATTTTGCTCAGATGTTAAAAACCTGTACTGGTCCTGCAGAAGATCTGAGCTCAAACATAGCACCATAGTCCCTGAGTGGTTGCACCACTGCAGAAACTTTCAAAGTGTCCCGCCTTGCCCCTGTCACAGGAGTCAAAGTAGCTGTTCCTGTCAGTGTCCTGCCATCGTGAAATGCCACCACCTGAGCTGTCCGTGGTGTCTTCACTTTTTGTCCTGCCTCAATGTGCGTCAGAGTGCCTTCATTGGATGCCACGAGGGAGCTTTCTGTACCTTCTTTCCCACTGCAGCCTGCTGCCATAAGCTGTCCACAGTGGCAGCACTTCTTCTCCTGCCTTCTTCTTCATGCTGACTCATGCTGCAGGAAAAGGCTTCCCAGAAATGGACTGCCTTTGTAAGCTTTGTAAACCCCAAGGCAGAAAAATGGCTGGGCCTGAGGAGCTCCAGAAACCAGGCTCCTTCTCCAGACATCCCTAATTGTCATAACAGTGGTTTCCAGCCTCTGTAACTAATTGTCATAAAGGTCAACTCAAGCCCCTCAATAGGACCCATCCCAGTGAAAAGTCTGAACAAAAAGCCACCAATCCCTGAGCTTCCCACAGAAACCCACCAATCTCTGAGCTCCCCAAACTCAGGATTTATAATCCCACTAATCCTCGCCCTGGAAATCTCTGCCCTAGAAAGCTCCACTCCCTAAGAAGTCCTATATAAAGACTGTCTGCTCAGTTCCCTGCTGTCCTCTCCCTGGTGCAGGGGCAGCCAACCATGGATTCATCCCCCACATCCTGGACCCTCCCCATAAATCTCTTCTGAGATTTTCTTCCTGGTATGACTCCTCAGAAGAAACCAAGAAGTAATGGAGAGAGGATAAGAAGTGGAGTGGGGCTGAGGCTCCTGAGCTCAGTTGGGGACACCCTCTCCTGGGAGCTGCAGTGCCTCTGCTGAGGAGACTTCCTCTCAGAGCTGTATGGTTCTTCCATCTGAGCAGGAAGGCCAATGTCAAGCAACTCACAGTTGCTTGCAACTCAAGCTCCAGTAGATCCTGCACTTCTGGCCTCCTTAGGCATTTAAATTAATGTCCACATACATAAATCTTTAAAACACATGCATGCTTGCTACAATGCATGGGTAGAGGCCAGAGGACAGCTTTTGGGAATCAGTTTTTCGACCATATGGATTTAGGGGGTTGGACTTGGGTCATCAGTCTTGGCGGCACGTTCTTACACCTACTGAGCTATCTTGTTGGCGCTGGATTTCAATAAAATTGAAAATAAAGTCAATAACTCATTTGTTGGCTCCCACCTCAAAAATGGCCTCTTTTAATCTCAAATAGCTGAGAATACTTAAATGTTTAACATCCTTAGCCATCAGAGAAATGCAAATCAAAATGACTCAGATTCCATCTTATACCCATCAGAATGGCTAAGATCAAAACCACAAGTGACAGCTCCTGCTGGTGAGGATATGGAGTAAGGGAAGGACTACAAACTTGTATAGCCACTTTGGAAATCAATATGGTGGTTCCTCAGAAAATTAGGAATCATTCTACCTCAAGACCCAGCAATACCACTCTTAATTATATACCCAAAGGACTTTCCATGCTACTACAAGGACACTTGCTCAACTGTGTTCATAGCAGCTTTATACATAAAAGCCAGAAACTGAAAACAACCTAGATGTTCCTCACCTAAAGAATAAAAAAAAAAATCTGATACATCTACAAAATGAAATATTACATAGCTGTTAAATAAAATGACATCATGAAATTTGCAAGCACATGGATGGAACTAGAAAAAAAATCCTGAGTGAGGTAACCTGGACCCAGAAAGACAAACATGGTATCAGCTCACTTATAAGTGGACACTAGCTGTTAAGTAAAGGATAATCATGCTACAATCCACAAGCCCAGAGAAGTTAGGTAACAAGAAATGCTCAGGGGTGGGGGTGGGGAACACATGGCTCTCCCTGGGAAGGAAGGGTGGACTGGAATCTGGGCAGATGGGAACAGATTAGGGGGGTAGTGGGAGAGAGTATTTGGAGAGACTGGAATTGGGGAGCATTTGGGGGCAAGGTAGAAACCTAGTGCAGTGCAAACTCCTCGGGATCTATGAGGGTGACCTAGGGAAGACTCCTAGTAATGAGGAATGTGGGGCCTGAACCATATATATATATCCAGGCAAGGCTTCCAGTAGTGTGTCTAGGACACCAACCCAGCCATAAAAACTTCCACATACAATCTGTCCTGCCTGCAAGACATGCTAGGGTGATGGTACAGAACTTCTGTGAGTGGCCAATTAATGACTGGTCCAACTTGAGGCCCATGCCACAAGAGTGAGCCCACACCTGACACTGCCTGGATGAACAGGAACCAAAGACTAGACAGCCCAAGGATAGAACCAAACACAACTGAAAAAAAATCAAGGAAATGATTACTAATGATATTTACCATATTGGTAGATCAGCCTCGCTCGCTCATCCAGCAACTGATAAGCCCAGATGTAGAGAGGCACAGACAAACATTAGGCAGCACCAAGGGAACCCCCACAGAAGAGGACACCATGAAAACATGGCCCACAGAATCAAGTAAGCAGGGCTCAGAGGGCATCACAGAGACTGGAGTGACAATCATGGACCCAACATGGGTCTGAGTTAGGTCATCTACATATATGTTAGGGTTGTGTAGCTTGATGTTCTTGTGGGGCTTGATGTTCAATGGGAGTAGGGGGTGTCTCTGACTCTTTAGCCTGCTCTTGGGACCCTTTTCCTCATACTGTGTTGCCTCATCTAGCCTTGATATGAGGGTTTGTGCCTAGTCTTACTGTAACTAGTTATGCCATGTTTGGTTTATATGCCTGGGAAATCTGTTCTTTTTTTGAAGGGGAATGAAAGAGGAGTAGATATGGTGGAGATGGGAGGTGGAAGGAGTGGAGAGAGGGAGGGGAAACTGAGGTTGGGTTGTAATGTATGAGAGAAGAAAGAGAGAGAGAGAAGGAAGGAAGGAAGGAAGGAAGGAAGGAAGGAAGGAAAAGAAAGAAAGAAAGAAAGAAAGAAAGAAAGAAAGAAAGAAAGAAAAAGAGAGAAAGAGTTGGGCATGATGGCACACAATTTTATTTAATCCCAGCACTCAGGGAGGCAGAGGCAGGTGGATCACTGTGATTTCAAGGCCAGCCTGATCTACAAAGTGAATCCAGGACAGCCAAGGCTACACAGAGAAACCCTCTCTCAAAAAACAAACAAAAACAAAAGAGAAAAAAAAGAAGGAAGGAGAAAAAAGGAAGAAAGGAAAAGAAAGAAGAGACAGGCAGACAGAAAGAAAGAGAGAGAGAGAGAGAGAGAGAAAGGAAGATAGAAAGATAGATAGAAAAGTTTTTTAGAAGTTTTACAGGCTGCGCATGCTTGCATACACACACACACACACACACACACACACACACACACACGGCCACCACCACCAACAAGAAAAACAGGAAAAGAAAGAAAATGAGTATTTAGGTAGGGCTAGGCATAGTTACAAATGCCTGTAATCAACCCCACGACTTGAGAAGCTGAGGCAGTCAGATCTCTGTTGAGTTTGAGGCCAGCCTGGTCTATAGAGCAAGTTCCAGGACAGCTGAGGCTACACAAAGACACCTGTGTCTAGAAAGAGTTTTATGAAGCACTAATCTGGGAGGCATTTGTTTTGGGAGAAGACCCACAATACTCCCAGCATGCTCTATCTTGTCTGTGCTCTCTAGCTTGGGTATGTGTTGCTCATTTTTCTGTTAGTGCCAGGCACACATCTGTCAAATAGGAGGAACTCGAAAAGTATTTACTAGAATGAAAACAAGTACATAAGAAAATTAAAGCCAGCTGTAATCCCACCCTCAATGGTCACCACAGATTCTTAATAACTTAGTGGAGCTAGTATCCCACTGAGGAATATTCTCACAGAGGAGCCCACTGCAGGGAAAAACGCATTTCCACGAAGCATTCTAAGGGAAGGGTCTCAGGCAGACCCGCCATAGTCAGCTGGAAGAGTGTTTACAGCATGTGTGTACTGACTTGTAGAAAAGAATCATAAAGGTTGTAAGGAAAGAACTAACCCAGTAAGAAAGGGATTGATCTATGAAGAAAGATTGAAGGATTGCTAAGATGAGAGTCTAGCTAATACTCTGCTTAAATTTGAATTAAAAACAAAACAAAACAATAACAGCCAACTCTTACTATTCTTGGAATCATGTCCCTTTCGTGGAATTTAATTTTTGCTCTGAGTAGGAAACTGCTAGGTAAATTCAAGGCTTTCTCCCTTTCCCTGTCACTGGATCATGAAAGCAATAACTAACCAAATCTAAACCCTGAGACCTTAGGTGTTCAGGGGGACTTCTGAACAGAACAGGCAGCTCCAATGCACGTTTACACATTTCTTGGCACTTCGGATTCAAGCGACATTCCACGTGGCAGGTCCTGTGTGTTCTTGTACGGAAATCTTCCCGCACAGAGGGCTGGGCTTCTAGCTCAGTGGTGGAGTATTTGCCTAGTGTGCAATGCCCGAGTGCAGTGCCTAGCACTATTTGGGATCATTGAATCCTGAAGCCTTACTAAACTCTCATATTCATCCTAATGATCTGTAGTCTGTGCCTTAAATTTCTACGTAGCAGTCTCTCTAGATGAAAATAGCTTTGCTTTTTTTTTCTTCCATGAGCGGAAGTATCTTGCTCCCAATCCTTGAAAGCCTCCATTTCCCCGTGTCACACACAATATTGGTCATGGCATTTTGTGGGTAACCTTTATTAGGTCAATGAAGTCCCTCTCTAGTTCTCGTTTGTGGGCTGGTTTGTTCTTGGGTATGTTTTCTGCTTCTGTGGCAGAAGTTGTGGAGGCTTTGTCCTTCAGCATATTGGTATGTTACATCCTATTTAAACATTAACCTGACAAGCTTTCTGCCCCTGGGGAGTAATACCGCTCGGTACCTCCTCACTAAGCGTGATCAATAGAAGCTTTGCTCTAAGGAAGAAAAAACAAACTCAAACACAACAATTCTTTCAACTGGAGCTGGATAGTCCAGCACTTAAGAACACTGGCTGTGCTTGCAGAAGACTGGAGTTCCGTTACCAGCATCCTCATGGTGGCTCATGACCAGGAGATCCAATAGGTACCACACATGTGTGTGTGTATAAATATATTTATATGTACACACATATATATGCAGGCATATATATATTTCATACACATGAAATCTTTTTTTTAAAAAGCCTTTTTTTTTTTTTTTTTTTTTTTAGATTTATTTATTACATATACAGTATTCTGCCTTCAGGTCAGAAGAGGGCACCAGATCTCATTATAGATGGTTATGACCCACCATGTGGTTACTGGAAATTGAACTTGGGACCTCTGGAAGAGCAGTCAATGCTCTTAACCTCTGAGCCATCTCTCCAGCCCCCACATGAAATAAATCTTAAAAACAAAACAAAACAAAGCAAAAAAAAAAACCAAAAAAACAAACAAAAAAAAAAAAAACAAAAAAAAAATGGGCTAGAGAGCCGGCAGAGTACTGTCTACTCTTCAAGAGGTCCTGAGGGGGCGGAGCCAAGATGGGGACTAGCACACACAGTTTCTGTGGAAATAACAGGGAACATCGCAGGAGGTGAAAACTTTGGTATCAGGTCACTGGGGGACTTGTTTGGGGAAGGTGAGAAACGATCCTTTGATCTCCTGGCACTCCCCTCCCCCAGACCTCCCTCCTCCTCTGCACAGCCGGCTTGTCTTTCTCAGCGCAGACCCAACTGCCTGGGGTCTGCAGCCGCTGAGGCGGAGCTCCAAACCCTTTAGCGGCAAATGCCAAATGCCAGCATCTCAGAGTTCTAGATTCGCGTGGCGGCTGCAGCATCCGCCCAGGGCCCGAGTCTGCTAGACGCCATACTAGCTCCGCAGGATCGCCATCACTGACGGTACTGCCCGCCCAATCCCACAGTGACAGTGACAGAGAATGCGCTATATACTCACCAAAACCAGGCAGAAATGCCATACAACCTAGACACACCAGGCGCTGGGCCTCCCAAGCTTGGAGAGCACAATGAAGAAACCCCAGGACTTCCCAGAAAGCATCGGGACTAGCGACCCAGTCTCCAGTTACAGCAGGACTTTCTTTTTTTTTTTTTTTTTTTTAAAGATTTCTTTTTTTTTTAAGTTTTTTTTTAAGATATATTTATTTTATTATGTATACAATGTTCTGCCTGCATGTACACCTGAACGTGAGAGTCCATTACAGATGGTTGTGAGCCACCATGTGGTTGCTGGGAATTGAACTCAGGACCTCTGGAAGAGCAAGCAGTGCTCTTAACCTCTGAGCCATCTCTCCAGCCCCACAGCAGGACTTTCTAACCTGGCGGCGGAGCAGCACTGAGCTGGCGGGGCACATCAGCCCTCCAGTTTAAGACTAACCAGGGCCAAACCAGAGAACAGAGAGCCTGGTTACCCCATCCCTACTGACGTGACCACCCTGAAATCTCCAGCTGCAGCAAGACCCCAGAACCTGGCAGTGACAGCAGCACAGAGCTGGCGGAGCACATCAAAGAAGCAGGGCCAAACCAGAGAGCAGAGAGCCCCGGATACCACAATCTCTGCCAAGAGACCTGCCTGTAAGTGAGTGCACCCTTGAGAATCTGCAGATCCCCAGATCCTGGGTCCTTCTAAAAAAGAAGCCAGGCATCGAACCCCCCTCCCACCCACATACCCACTTTGGGAAACAGAAGGGCCTTGGGACATTGAAGTTCCTACTCTGTGGGTCTAATTGAGGAGTTAAGGCAGTTAATGCCAGAAATTGTGCTGCAATCATTACTAGCGCCTGCGACATATACAGTGCAGAGCCCCTCCCACACACTCAAGGGTTCAACATTAGCCATCAATCTGTCCCTCAAGACACACGTCCATGCACACTTACATACACACACACACACACACACACACACACACACACACGCGCGCGCGCGCCTGCATTTGCCCCGTTTGCACCTGCGTACTTTCCTCCCACAGGTATAGCTAGTCCTCAGCACACGCTGAGAATTCTCAGCTTCCTGAAGAACTCTCCAGACGCCAGAGAGAGACATTACCAGTCTGATCTGCAGAATCCAAAAACAAACAGGGAAGGTTTCAGATAAGCCAATGGCCAGGGGTAGGCGAAAGAACACTTCCAACATAAATCAGGACATCATGACTTCACCAGCAAACCCCAAAATTGATGGATACTCCAATTCATTAGAAGCACAGGAAAATGTCTTTAAAGCCATGCTTACCCAATTATTTGAAGCTCATAAGGAGGAAATGAACAAATCTTTCAAAGAGTTGGCCAGTCAATTGGAGCTAAAGAAAAAAGAAATAGACAAAATCCTTAAAGAAACACAGGCAAACATAGCCAAACAAATAGAGGCACAAGTAGAGATGAAATTAGTGGCATATAAAAAAGAAATGAACAAAGAAATAGAGACCATCGTAGAGAGACAGGAATCCAAATTCAAACAGATGAAAGAGATGGTGCAAGGCATGAAAACAGAATTAGAATCAATAAAGAAAACACAAAATGAGAAAACCCTTGAGCTGGAGAACTTGGAGAAAAGATCAGGAACCACAAAAGTAAGCATCACCAACAGAATACAAGAGATGGAAGAGAGAATCTCTGGAGCTGAAGACACACTTGCAGAAATTGATACTTCTCTCAAAGAAAAAGTAAAATCAGAAAAGTTCCAATCACAAAATATCCAAGAAATCAAGGACGCCATGAAAAGACAAAATCTAAGAATAATAGGAATTGAAGAAAAAGAAGACTCCAGGCTCCAAGGTCCAGAAAATATTTTCAAGAAAATCATTGAAGAAAATTTTCCCAATTTAAAGAAAGAGATGTCCATAAATATACAAGAGGCCTACAGAATACCAAATGGACTAGACCAGAAAAGAAACACATCACGTCACATCATAGTCAAAACACTAAATCTACAGAACAAAGAAAAGATATTAAAAGCAGCATGGGAAAAAGGCCAAGTAACATATGAAGGTAGACCTATCAGAATCATACTGGACTTCTCATCAGAAACTATGAAAGCCAGGAGGGCCTGGGCAAGTATCATGGAGACTCTAAGAGCTCACAAATGTCAACCCAAACTACTATACCCTGCAAAGCTTTCAATCAACATAGATGGAGAAAACAAAATATTCCATGACAAAACTAAATTTACGCAATATCTACACAGCAAACCAACCCTACAGAAGATACTAGAAGGAAAACTCCAATCCAACGAAAACAACTTCACCCAAGAAAACAGGGCATACAGATAATATCCCAACAAAAATGGAAAGAAAACAAGCAATGAAACAGGGTAAGATCACTGACTCCATTACAAAAGGAACTAACATGCATTGGTCACTATTATCTATCAATATCAATGGACTCAACTCACCAATAAAAAGACACAGGCTAACAGAATGGTTGAGGAAACAGGATCCAACGTTCTGTTGCATCCAAGAAACACACCTATGCAACAAAGATAAACACTACCTCAGAGTAAAGGGCTGGAAAAATGTTTTTCAAGCAAATGGTTCCAGAAAACAAGCGGGAGTAGCCATCCTAATATCTAATAAAATAGACTTTCAACCCAAATTAATAAAAAAAGATAAGGAGGGCCACTATATTCTCATCAAAGGAAAAATCCACCAAGAGGACATCACAATCTTGAATATCTATGCCCCAAATACAAGAGCACCAACATTCGTAAATGAAACATTATTAAAGCTTAAATCATACATTGATCCTAATACCTTAATAGTGGGAGACTTCAACACCCCACTCTCATCAAGGGACAGATCAACTAGACAGACACCAAATAGGGAAATAAAAGCACTCACAGAATCCCTAAATCAAATGGACCTAATAGACAGATCTTTTCACCCAAACTCAAAAGAGTACACCTTCTTTTCAGCACCGCATGGAACCTTCTCCAAAATAGACCATATAGTGGGTCACAAAGCAAGCCTCAACAGATACAAAAGGATTGAAATAATCCCTTGTATACTATCTGACCACCATGGACTAAAGCTGGACATCAACAACAACGGAAACAACAAACAGCCTACACACATGGAAACTGAACAACTTACTACTCAACGACAGCTAGGTTAAGGAAGAAATAAAGAAAGAAATTAAAGACTTCCTAGAATTCAATGAAAATGAAGGCACAACATACCCAAATTTATGGCACACATTGAAAGCAGTGCTCAGAGGAAAATTTATAGCACCAAGTGCCTGCAAGAAGAAATTCATAACATCACATACAAACAACTTAATGGCCCAACTGAAAACCCTAGAAAAAAAAGAAGCAGATACACCCAAGAGGAGCAGACAGCTGGAAATAATCAAACTCAGGGCTGAAATCAATCAATTAGAAACAAATAAAACTATTCAAAGAATCAATGAAACAAAAAGCTGGTTCTTTGAGAAAATCAACAAGATAGACAAACCCTTAGCCAAACTAACTAAAAAGCAGAGAGAAGCTATCCAAATCAGCAAAATCAGAAATGAAAATGGGGACATAACTACAGACACTGAGGAAATCCAAACAATTATTAGGTCATACTACAAAAGCCTATATGCCACAAAATTTGAAAATCTAAATGAAATGGATAATTTTCTTGACAGATTCCATCTACCAAAATTAAGTCAAGATCAGGTAGAAAGACTGAATAGCCCTATATCTCCCAAGGAAATTGAAGCAGTCATTAACAGTTTCCCCTCCAAAAAAAGCCCTGGGCCAGATGGCTTCAGCGCAGAATTCTACAAGACCTTCAAAGAAGTGCTAACACCAATTCTCCTCAAACTATTCCACAAAATAGAAACAGAAGGAACACTACCAAACTCATTCTATGAAGCCACAGTCACCTTGATACCTAAACCACACAAAGATCCAACAAAAAAAGAAAACTTCAGACCTATCTCTCTTATGAACATTGATGCAAAAATACTCAATAAAATACTTGCAAACTGAATCCAAGAACATATCAAAGATATCATCCACCATGAGCAAGTAGGCTTCATCCCAGGCATGCAAGGGTGGTTCAACATACGGAAATCCATCAATGTAAACCACATAAACAAACTGAAGGAGAAAAACCACATGATCATCTCCTTAGATGCTGAAAAAGCATTTGACAAAGTCCAACACCCTTTCATGTTTAAAGTATTGGAGAGATCAGGGATACAAGGCACATACCTAAAGATAGTAAAGGCAATATACAGCAAGCCTATAGCCAACATCAAACTCAATGGAGAGAAACTTAAATCAATCCCACTGAAATCAGGGACAAGACAAGGCTGCCCATTGTCTCCATATCTCTTCAACATAGTACTTGAAGTCCTAGCCAAAGCAATAAGACAACTAAAGGAGATCAACGGGATACAAATCAGAAAGGAAGAGGTCAAAGTGTCACTATTTGCAGATGATATGATAGTATACATGAGTGACCCCAAAAATTCAACCAGAGAACTCCTTCAGCTGATAAACACCTTCAGCAAAGTGGCAGGATACAAAATCAACTCAAAAAAATCAGAAGCCCTCCTGTATACCAAAGACAAAAAGGCTGAGAAAGAAATTAGGGAAACAACACCCTTCACAATAGCCGCTAATAACATAAAGTACCTTGGTGTGACTCTAACCAAGCAAGCAAAAGACTTGTTTGAGAAAAACTTCAAGTCTCTGAAGAAAGAAATCGAAGAAAATCTCAAAAGATGGAAAGATCTCCCGTGCTCATGGATTGGTAGGATTAACATTGTGAAAATGGCCATCCTGCCAAAAGCAATCTACAGATTCAATGCAATTCCCATCAAAATACCAACTCAATTCTTTACAGACCTTGAAAAAAAAAAAAGATTCTCAGCTTCATATGGAGAAACAAAAAACCCAGAATCTCCAAAATGATCCTGTACAGCAACAGATCATCTGGAGGTATCTCCATCCCCGATCTCAAGCTGTACTACAGGGCAACAATAATAAAAACTGCATGGTATTGGCATAGAAACAGAAAGGAGAATCAATGGAACCACATAGAAGACCCAGAAATAAACCCTCAAATACTCGGTATTTGACAAAGAAGCCAAATTCATTCAATGGAAAAAAGACAGCATCTTCAACAAATGGTGCTGGACCAACTGGATGTCTACATGCAGAAAAATGAAAATAGATCCATACTTCTCACCCTGCACAAAACTAAAGTCAAAGTGGATCAAGGACCTCAACATAAAACCAGATACTCTAAATCAGTTGGAAAAAAAAAGTGGGGAACAGCCTAGAACTCATTGGTACAGGAGACAACTTCCTGAACAGAACACCAACAGCACAGACTCTAAGAGCAACAATCAATAAATGGGACCTCATGAAACTGAAAAGCTTCTGTAAAGCAAAGGATACTGTCATCAAAACAAAGCGACTGCCTACAGATTGGGAAAGAATCTTCACCAACCCTTTATCTGACAGAGGACTCATATCCAGTATATATAAAGAACTAAAGAAGCTGAAAAGCAGCAAACCAAGTAATCCAATTAAAAAATGGGGAACAGAGCTAAACAGAGAATTCTCTGTAGAGGAATATCGAATGGCAGAGAAACACTTAAAGAAATGCTCAACCTCATTAGCCATTAGGGAAATGCAAATCAAAACAACCCTGAGATTTCACCTTACACCCATCAGAATGGCCAAGATGAAAAACTCAAGTGACAACACATTCTGGAGAGGTGGTGGAGAAAGGGGAACCCTCCTCCATTGCTGGTGGGAATGTAAACTGGTACAACCACTTTGGAAGTCAATATGGCGCTTTCTCAGACAATTAGGAGTAGTGCTACCTCAAGACCCCGCTATACCACTCCTAGGTATATGCCCAAATTTTGCTCAAGTACACAGCAAGGACATTTGTTCAACTATGTTTGTAGCAGCTTTATTTGTAATAGCCAGAACTTGGAAGCAACCCAGATGTCCATCAACTGAGGAATGGATACAGAAATTGTGGTATTTTTACACAATGGAATACTACTCAGCAATCAAAAAGGAGGAAATCATGAAATTTGCAGGCAAATGGTGGGATCTAGAAAAGATCATTCTGAGTGAAGTATCCCAGAAGGAGAAATAACTAAAAACATGGTATATACTCGCTTATATAGACCTACAAGATATGATAAACATAATGAAATCTACACACCTAAAGAAGATAATCAAGAAAGTGGACACAGGCGAAGATGATCAATCCTCATTTAGAAAGACAAATGGGATATGCATTGAATGTATGACAGGAGTCTACCGCAAAAGGCAGCTGAAAGACTCTAACTAGCAGTGTTTCAAAGCAGACACTAAGACTCATAACCAAACCCTCGGCAGAGTGCAGGGAATCATATGAAAGAAAGGGAGTTAGTATGATATGGAAAGGAGAGGAGCTCTACAAGGACCAAATATATCTGGGCACAGGGTCTTTTCTGAGACTGACACTCAACCAAGAACCATCTATGGATATAACCTAGAACTTCTGCTCGGATGTGGACCGTGGTAGCTCAGTAAGCAAGTAGTTTTCCAAAGTGAGGGGAACAAGGACTATTTCTAACAGGATCTCAAGGTCAGGCTCCTTGACTCCCCGCCCCCCCTTCCAGGGGAGGAGCAGTCCTGTTAGGCCACAGAGGAGGACTTCGCAGCCAGCCCTGAAGATATCTGATAAAACAGGGTCAAATGTAAGGGGAGGAGGTCCTCCCCTATCAGTGGACGTGGAAAGGGGCAGGGGAAGAGACCAGGGAGGGCATGTGGGGTTGGGGAGGGAATGAGGGAGCGGGATACAGCTGGGACACAGAGTTAACAAAATGTAACTAAAAATAAAAATAAAATTTAAAAAAAAAAAAAGGTCCTGAGTTCAATTCCTGCAACCACATGGTGGTGCCCAGTCATCTCTACTGGAATCTGGTATGCAGGTGTACATGTAGCTAAAACATTCATATACATAAAATAAATAAATCTTTAAAAATACTTTTTAAACTCTTCAAAATTTTGGTTTTTGCGTCTTCTTCCATTGCTTCTTGGAGACTTCACTATCAATGAAGTCATTCACTTTATTGCACTTGAGATGTTTTTCTTCACCTCCTGATGATGTGTGGCTCTCAGCGGCTATCACATTCTTTTCATTAACTATTGTAGTGTTTCCCCTTCTGTTGGAGTCTGATACTAACCATGTGACAGTTGCTTTCATAGCTAAAGGAAGATATGGCAAAGTCCTCACGTCTGCTATTTTGTTGTTCCCAAGACTCTCCTTACTGAGTTCTGCCAGTGCTGGGGATCTTACAGGCCAGATGGATGGAGTCACTGCCCAAGTATCTTACAACCTGATTCAACACCAGCCAGCCAGCATGGACAGAGACTCAATAATGTTTTAGAGAAAAGATAGGTAATTGAGTGTCACAGTGATGAGACTGTTGGCTTCTTGTCATGGACCACTTCATGACAGTTCCTCATAGGTTTTGGATGAAAAGACAGCGATCTGTTTCCAAGAGATGTGTTCACACGTGCCAAGTCCCAAGTGTAAACACTCCTCTGCACCCCCTTGTCTCATTCTACTCTGTTTCCACAAAAACCACAAGCTCTAAACTCCAGGTTAAAGCTGAGAAGTCTATTCCAAGCATGGCACAGTACAAGTTTTGTAAAGAAGTAAGAGGCTTGCTTTCATCCTCAGGATCCTGTTGTAAGTTCAGGACTACATAAAAGCATCTAAATCCGTGGGAGCTGGAGAGATGGCTCGTATCTTAAGATTTCTTACTGCTCTTACAGAGACCAGAGTTTGGTTTCCAATATCCATTCTGGGGAGCTCACAACTGTCCATAGCTTCAGGGATCCAAAGCCCACTTCTGGCTTCTTAATATGATGCAAACCCACACTCACATATGTACGTACAGACATAATTAAAATTTAAAATTCAATTAAAAAAAAAGCCCAAACCAAAATGCATTGGAATTTATTGGCTGAGAGATAGCAGAGTTGGCTGGGTGCCTTGCAAGTATGAGGAACTGGAGCGAATCCTCCACATCTCCATCAGCAACAACAAGAAAGCAAGGCACAGTGAGATGTGCCCCAGCAGTAGGGAAGCCCAGGAAAGAGATCCTTGGGCTTCCGGGCTGCCAGTTAGCCCCACCAGTGAGTTCCAGGCAATGAGAGACCCTGTCTCAAAAGCCAAAGTATCAGCACCTGAGGAACGACACCCAAGGTTGTCCTCTGGGCTCCACCTGCATACATGTGCATGTATAACCAAAAACTCTGTAGACCAGGCTGACCTTGAACTCTCAGACACCCACCTGCCTCTGCCTCTCGAGGGCTGGGATTAAAGACGTGTGCCACCACTGCTCCGCATAACCAAACACTACGCACCTCTCATCACACACACACACACACACACACACACACACACACACACACACACACATTAACAAAATCTGAATTCTCTTTGGAATGTGTTTTGTTCCTTCAAAAATTTTTTGACTTTGACTTGTTAGCTTTCTTGATCGTCTCCCTACAGTGGGTTGATGTGTTTACTTAGAAATCTCTTATACTGGGTGGACTGGTGCTGGACTTTAATCTCAGGAGAGCAAGAGGAGGGCAGGGACCTATGAACTTGAGGCTAGCCCAGGCCATTCCTATGAGACCCTGTCTAAAATAAGTGCATGCATGAGCGTGCGTGCATGCGTGCATGTGTGTGCGTGTGCGTGTGCGTGCGCGTGCGCGTGCGCGTGCGTGCGTGTGTGTGTGTGTGTGTGTGTGTGTGTGTGTGTGTGAAGTGATAGCATGGTAATTAAGAGCACTGGCTGCTCTTACAGAAGACCTGGGTTTTATTTCCAGAACCCACATGGTAGCTCACAACCATAATTCCAGTTCCAGGGGATCTGATGCCCTCTTTTGACCTTCAGGGGTACTAGGCATGCATGTGGTGCACAGACAGACATGTAGGCAAAAACACACAAATAAAAAATTGTTTTGAAAAAGCCCCACATTTGAAGCCCATGTGAAATGACCGCCTCCCTACCCCAGAGAGCCCCTGCACTAGCGTGCTTCCTGTTGCTGTGATGAAAGAGTAATCAAAAGCAACCTCAGGAGGAAAGGGTTGATTTGGCCTGTGTAGCCAGGGTACTAGTCCAAGAGGGACGCCGAGGCAGTAACCTGGAGACAGGAACTGAAGCAGAGACTAGACAGAAATGATGATTATCAGATTTTTCCATAGGGTTTTTCCTGCTTGTTTTAATTTATAGAAATAGGTCTTTCTTCTCTGTATAGCTCTGGCTCCTGGAACTGGCTTTGGAGAATAGGCTGACTTCAAATTCAGAGATCCTCCTGCCACTGCCTCCCAAGTGCTGGGACTAAAGGTGTGTGTCACTATGCCTGGTTCAGCTTGCTTTTCAGATACAACCCAGGACTACCTGCCTTGAGGCAGCACCACAGGGGGCTGGGCCAGTCTGATAGAAGCATTTTTTAACTTGAGGTTCCTTCTTCCCAGATGATTCTAGCTTGTGTCAAGCTGCTAAAATAGTAACCAGCACAGACCCTCAGCAGAGAAAGTACGGACAACTGATCTTAGCATAGCTACGAAGGTGTGATCTACAGTTATCTCATGAGCTCTCGGATGCTTCTGCCTTCCTTCTCGTTTGCTTGTGTGGGTGCCCATGTGAACCAGACATCTTAGTCCCACACTTCTGCGTGAGGTTTTCTGCACATCTACAGTGGAGCCTCGGGCACAGAGAAAGAGCTGCCCCTTTCCTCCAATCGCCCTTTCATCAACTTGCATTTATCCCCTTGCCCTGCACACAGGGACCAAGGAGGTGTACTTTTTGGGGGATACTTTAATATCCTTCTCTAACCCAATTACTTCCAGCCCCCCAACACTAGGTAGGTGAGAAAGAAGGTTAGAGGAGAAAGGGGCCGTAGACCTCTCTGACTACTTCCTGTGGTCAGAGTTGTTGGGTCCCCGCATCTTCAGCAATCCAGCAAGAGCAAACACAGCAGCAGCGACCAACAGCAGGGATCAGCAGCACCCTCCACAGGGCCTCTCAGACCTCTCCCACCTATACCCTCTCAAGAGTTCCCAGAACTAAACAATCTGTAGCTGGCAAAAATCACGCCCCCGTCAGAGCTGGAGACACATTATAATTAGCTGCTGTGGACAATCTGAAGCAGCCCCATACCCCATACCTGGGATTAAAACAAAAACATATTCACATAACATATCTGGGTTTTAAAAAACATCCAAATTCTCACTACAGTTCCAGAGACGTAAATCATTGTTCTAACTTTGTGTTTTAGGACACTGAACTTGCATTTGATTCACTATTTTAATTTATTTTATTTTATTGGCCGACTTGAAGAACATCCCACAAGGTAGAACAACTCACTTGACCCATTTATCTTGCCCTTAGCCTTGTTCCACCCAAATATTTCCTATTCTGAAGAATCCGGGTAGAGGGGGAACACCCATTTTAGCTGGCACAAATGGGAAAAATGGGGATCGTTATTAAATCAGAGCCTGCTTAAAACTGGAAGGATTTCCAGATAGCCGTTGTTTTCCTGGTAAATTACTGAGTCCTATGGGTGTCATGGAATAGAGATCCACATTTAAATACAAATTTTCATAACTTGTAACTCTTTCCAACTCCACAGGGGTTTTCACTGGCTGTAACTCAGGCTGGATTTTTCCTGTGGGATCCAAGACTAAACGTTTCCTGAACACTTTGCTCTGTTTTCTGACTTCCATCTTCTTTTTCCTAAAGACCAAAGAAAAAAATTCTGAGCAGTGCAGGTGTCCAGCAGCATCCTGTGGCCCAAGGTTCAGGCAAGGAACCTGATTGTGGGGCCTGGCTAGTTCTTGCCAGTATGGCCAGAGTGTGTTAACCCTTTATTTTAAGGGTTGGTTTGGTTTGGTTTGTTCTGACTCCCTCATTATGTCACCCTGGCTGGCCTGGAGCTCACCATGTAGAGCAGACTGCCCTCAAACTCACAGAGACCCATCTGCCTTTATCTCCTGGGTGCTGGGACTAAAGATGTACACCACCACCAAGAACCATGGCTGAGATTTTGATTACTCCCGGAGCTTTTCAGAGGATTAGGCCTTGCACATGAGTGTATTCTAAGGTTGGAGCACGTTAGCTCTGATTCTCTCTGGTGGTTTGTTAAAGCCTGAGCAGGGCGTATTGGCTTCGTTAGCAATTGAGCGATAGAATTAGGTGTTTTTTTGTTTGTTTTTTTCTTTAGTTCTTTTTTAAAATTCTCTCTCTCCCTGAATTGTTGGGGGTTTTTTGTTTTGTTTTGTTTTTGTTTTTCCCTGCATGTCTGTTTTTCCTGTCTGTGAGGGTTTGGATCTCCTTGAACTGGACTTCCAGACAGCTGTGAGCTGCCACACTGTGCCACCTCCTCAGCCGCACAGTGAGGGTTTTTACTGGGCGATGTTCTGGCCTACTGTAAATTCCTGTCATCCCAGATGTGGTAAAATGGAAAGTCAGCTCTGTTCCCTGCTGCTGAGCAGGCCTGCTTTCTCTGTCTCCCCAAGGTTTTCTCAGGTTTTCCTCACTTAACAAAGTTACAGAAATCTTGCCCATAATTTCTTAAGTCTTGTTTGAACTAGACTCTACTCTTTCAGAGGAGGAATCTTGCCTCTTCATCTTTGCATCGAAACCTCCTCTCCCCCCCTCCCCCCCCAGGGGCTGGTCCAGGGCCAGTGGATCTGTTAATATGAATTGGCGCTGCCAAGACAAGTCCTGGCGCTTGCCATCAGTCTTCTCAATTCTCACCACTTCTGTCTTCGTCATCACGGTCAATGGACGCCTCCTGCAGAAAATGATTCCTACTTCAGGCTATAGGATTCGGCTATGTCTCCTGTTACCAGGAAACCCCACCTCACCCCCTCCTCAGGCAAACAGACAATCCCCCTAAAGCCTCCAGTTGTTTACCTCTGGAGACCCGCCATCCCACCCGGTCTGGAAATGCACAGGGAAAGAGGGGTTGGCAGCAGGCAGGGAGTGCTGCCCGGGTCCGGGGCTGGGGACCTGTAGGGTTGGGAAGCTGGGCCGCCTCTCTCCCCGTTTTTTCCCATCCCCAAAGAGGACACCCCTCCTTCCGCCCGCCCGCTCCCCACCCTCGCGCAGTACCGCCTCCCCGCACCGCCCTTGCCCAGAGCCTCGCAGGCAGCCAGCAAGCGCCCGGAGCGCTCTGGGATGGGACTTGAAGGCGGCGGCTCAGGACACGACGTTGGCACGGGCTTCTTGGTCGCGTCCCGGGAGCGGTGCCCAGGGAGCTCTGCTGTTCTCGGCGGGGCGAGGCGGCGGACGACGGAGACCGATCCGCGCGGCTGCGCCCCTGCCTCGATTCCGGGTGCCGGCGGCGGTGGCTGCAGGTGAGCGTGGCGCGCTGCCCCGGGCGTAGACAGGCGATCCGCGACCGACAGACGAACAATCCGCCCCGCTCCCGGGGGAGGGAGGCGGCGCTGCCGGATCCCCTTGGCCGGGAGAAGTCTCGCCACGCCGGGCCAGGCGCGGGACGCACGGCCCGGCCGCAGCCCCGAGTGCCCCGCGGGGGCGCTGTGCGGCGTCGCAGGGACACTCAGACTAGCTCCACAATGACCAAGTGACTTGTTGAGCGGATTTGCCTTGACAGTTCTATCTACCAGGTAGAAAGTAACTGGGCTCCCCCTGTAGCCTGGTGTCTCAAGGCCGGTGTCATCTGGATTTTCTTTGCGTTCTCGTAACGGCTTGGCTTCCTTGTATTGCGGGAGAGGGATAGGAAGAGGGCATTTGTGTTAGCTGCTGGAAACGTGGTAAGGTCTCCAAAAGTAGGTGTTTTGGAAGATACTCTCCTCAGGGACTTGCTTCAGACACCCTAAACAAACCCACAGTAAGAATTCTGACCCTCCCACAATGAATCTGCAACCCTGCCTTTGAGGAATGGACAGTGAGGAGGTTGCAAGGCCAGGGGCAAGGAAAAGAGGCTTGGGAACTGGCGGTCTCGTTCAAACTCTTACTAGCTGGAGTACTTAGAGATAACCAACAACTCTGTGCCTCAGTTTCCTCTTCCAACTGGCGGGAATCATAATGCCCACAGATTAAAGAGGTTTGACAGAGGTTCGGAAAGGAGCTCTAGAAGTCTCCTATGCCGAGTGAGCTCTACCACCTACCTTTCCGGAAAAAGCAAGGAGTCTTGGTGAACAACAAACCTAACCCCTCCCTAATTCTAGAGAAAACCTCTTGAGGGGTGCTCCTAACCCGCAGGTAGTTTATCTGTGTTAGTGGAGTTTTTGTGCCAAAGTCCATGCTAGCGCCATATTCCCTCCTTGCTTTCAAACGGGTAGTTTCACAAATCCAGTCAAGATACCAAGGGAAATTTGTGGCCTCTTAGAAAGGTTCATCTAAGCCTCTGAATTTTGTTCTCGTAGAAAACACTGAAGAAGGCAAATACCTGCAGATTTTCACCTTCTATTTCCCTTCTGTTCCTACTTTTATTCCAGTTGACAGAATTCAGCTTCAGGCCCCAAAGCCAGCAGGCAGCTTTTTTCTATAGATCTCAGTTTTGGAGGTTCCAGACTCCAGACCCAGAATCAGGAGTCCCCAGGCCTGAGGGTCACTGTGGGAGGTATCATAGCATGACTGAAATCTGAGACACCCTTGGACGATTAGTGGGCCCTAAACTCCTACTGACTAAGACCATCAGTCTATGACAGCAAAAGCTAGGTGAAAGCTGGGCATGGTGGTGCATGCCTATAATCCTAGCATTCAAAATGTAGGCAGGCAGGGGGATTAGAAGTTGATTACATAATAAGACCAAATTATATGGATTATATGAGACCCTTTCTCAACAAAACAAAACAAAACAAAACAAAAGACAATTGAAAGAAGCCTCAAGATTTTAGGAAAAGCAAAGAGATGTTGCTCCTTGAAAGAGAAGGAAGAAATATGAGCTATTGGAGAGTCTGAAAAAAAATTCCAGTTTGCCTGGAAGCAGCTGGTAACTAAGAGAAGGCACAGAGTGATATGGGGTGGGGAAGGAGAGGGAGAGAAAGCATGGTCTCTGGGAAAGCTGGCTGAGTGAGCAGTGACCACGGAGGTGCTGGGACTGGTACAGCTCCGCTGAGAAGTGAGACCATCCAGCCAACAAGGGCATCTCCAGGGGCTCCCCTGGCATTTCCCGATGGTTCTGGACCACGCACAGCCTCCTTTCCCGGGAGTCTCAGGTCTCTGGAGGAAACTGAGTGGGTTTCTCCCCCCTGTCTGATGTGAACAGGGGGTGACACACAAGGCTCTGGGCATAGCTGATGCCCCAGAGAGTGGCACACAGTGTTGCTAGGAAACAGCGCCAGGATGTTCCTCCAACAGCTGGGTGAGCCCTTGGAGCTCCGGCTCATCAGGTCACCTTTGAGCTCTCAGTACAGTTCAGCAGCCAGACCGTCACCACAGCCCGAAGGTGGCTTAGCGCAGGGCTGGGCTAAACTTCCAGAGTCCTCAGCTATTGTAAGAAGTGACAGTGACAGTGACCTGGACCCATGAGGGAAGGCAAGGGTAGACCTCAAAGCACTGTTCTTGACATCTGAAGGACTGGAGTTTCAGTCCCATCTCCTCACACCTGTACCTTGTGCCTCAGTTTCCTCATTGTGACTCGGGAGTAGGATTGCTGGGAAAACTGACCTACCTTGCACACATGGAATGCTTGATGCAGGGCTGGCTCTGAGCAATTGCTCGGTGCTCACTGTACTTACACTGTAATAGGTTCTGTCACAGGTTCTGAGGGTTAATGTTAGTGAGAATCTGTCTAGTACTCTAGGTTACAGAATGAGTTGTTTGAAACAGAAAATTTCACAAAATAGTAGCACATAAAAACCAGTGACTGAGCAGGTTCAAAGGTCCAAGAACACTGACGGAGAAACTAGTGTGGATATGATATGCCCACTGGAATAGCCCCAGCCGTGTGAGGTTACTGTGAGAGCCTCCACGGCTGCTACAACAAATCTCCACACATGTGGTGGCCTCACACCAACTACTTATCTTGCAGGCCTGGAGGTCAGAAGCTGAAGTGGTCTTAAGGGGCTCCGTGAAGATGTCGGCAGGGTGCATTCTTTCTGCTGGCTCCAGGGAAAATGTGGCTCCTCCTGTTTTCTGACTTCTAAAACTGACTGCTTTATTCGGACTCTGTATCTCCCCTCCCCAGTTGGTGTATCCCCCACCATACATGTTCTCATCTGTTCCTCCCTTCCTGCTGCCCTTCATCCATTGCTGTCACACAGATTTTTGTAATTACATCGAGCCTATGAGGAAAATGAAGGCTCATTCCACCATCTCAAAACCTTGAACCATCCATACCAGCTTTTTGAGCCCTGGGCTTTTCAAACTCCTACCAGAAGTCGCTACTTGCCTTCTTTTTGTACTTTGTGTATTTCTCTGAGCAACAACAATTTGTCTCTGGGCCCCTGAAGACCAGATGTCTCCCCGACAACAGCATCAGGTGACTGTTCCAGTCTAGAAATTTCTACCACCCAGTCCTCCTCCATTTCCAGTGAAATACAAGGAATGAATCCTGACACAGGGCAAGGCTTCTGCTAAGAAAATGCCCAGCAAATGGTTTTTAACTTCCCCAAGATTCCTAGATGTGGCTGTATTAGTTTCCCATACAACAACTCATTGAAAATTTAATGGGTCAAACCAACAAAAATGCACTAGTTTATTATTATGGAGGTCTGGATTCTGAATGATTATCATTGGGTAAAATCCAATGTGCTCAGAACTGGAGCCTTCTGCATCTCCTTCCCTCCACCTTCCAGAGGCTTCCGGTATCCTTGGCCTATTGTCTTGATCAAAGTCTGTGAACACCACAATGCCACCTGCTGGCTTCTCTCTTCTGCTTTTACTGTTGAAGACCCTTATGGTTACATCAGGATTACTTGGATAGTTCAGGGCTATCTTCATATTTTGATTTTTAAACATTTGTTTATTGTTATTTTATGCTTGCATGTATGTAAATGCATTACATGCATGTCTGGTGTCCTCACAGGCTAGAAGAAGGCATCAGATCCTCTTACGCTGTGAACTTCTGTGTGGGGGCTGGAAACTGAGCCTGGACTCTGAGCATGAGCTCAGAACCGCTGAGCCTCATTGGTATTAGTATTAGTATCAGTATTAGTTAGTATAACAGGGTCTTGCTGTATAACTCAGGCTGGCTTTGAGCTCACGGTTCTCCTAATGCAGCCTCTTGACTACAGACATTACTGGGGGGTGTTTTCCACCACATCTGGCATCTTTCTGTTTTAAAAGAGATTTTTAAAAGGTCCTCTGATTAGTGGTCTTAATTCCTGTCCTTAATTTCCCTGAGGACAGAGACACTTTTAGAGAGCTACAAAGCCCCTACACTGGGCTTGAGTGCGTACTCTGGGGAGTGGCCAGCAGTGCAGCCTTGTCCTCACTAATCTTTTCCCTCTACAAGATGCACAGTGGCCCATGTAGGGCAGGGCCCTGAGAAGCATTCTTTAAGTTTCTTGTTTCATTTCTGGCTGCTCTGAGAACAGAGCCCTGTTAACAGTGAATGCTTGTCTGGGGTTGTAGCTCTATAGGGGAATGCTTGCCTCGCATGTGCAAGAACCAGCTTTCAGTTCCCAGCATTTACCTATTTATTGTGATGCTAGGGATTGAAGGCCAGACCTCACAACATGCTGGGCAAGAGCTTCACCAACTGAGCTGAACTCGCAGCTTCGATCCCTAGCACTGAAAGATAAGCAAATGAACAAAGAGGTGTGTAAAAAGAGACACAATATAGGACAGTGGAGCTTTGCACAGTGAATAATGCAACCACCTGCTAGGTCTGTGCCCCAGAAGCTCCTTGTTGAGTCCAAGTGAACTATTACCCATCTCTGATGGCACCTCTGTCAACAAAGGTTACTTTTTGGAATTAAACTTTTTATGATGCTAACATATGGGAAAGCACACAAATCAAGGAAGCTGCTGGATGTGAGCATCAATCTGATTTATCAACAGAATAATCCCAGCGCCCAGAATGCCCTTCGTAGCCATCCCCTCCTGTAGCCACTGTACTGCTGTCTACGACTGTAGACCAGTTTTTCTGCCCTGTTCACTATTACAGTGATAATTTATCACGCGTGTTATGCACCATGTTATAGACAAAGCATGATTCATTCCAACATGTTATAGACAAAGCATGATTCATTCCAACTGCCACAGAATATCTCACCACGGTACAGTTGATGTGCTCAGCTGTTCAGGGCTGTTTGAGTTGTTTCCATTCACACTTTATTTTGAAAGGGTGGTACCTACGCACCACCTCGCTTGTTATAATTCTATTCAAGCAGAAATGAAGACACTCTGTGGAGGTGTGGTTCTGCAAGGGGGAGAGAGAGAGAGAGAGAGAATGCATGTGTGTTTATGGGTTCCCATAGAGTCCAGATGAGGTCCTCAGATCCCCTGAACCTAAAGTTATGGGAACTGCCAGAAATAAGTTCTGGGAACTGAACTTCAGTCTTCTGGAAAAGTGCTCCTAACTTCTGAGCCCCTTAAGGGGAATTTTAAAAGAGCAACAAATGCATAGCTAAGTGGTGTGGATGTATGCTTTCAGAACATCCTGAAGATCCAACTGTCCATATGGCCTATAAGTTAGGACTGTTGGCCTAGGATAAAATTTCTGGTGGCACACACCTGTAATCCCAGCATTCAGGGAGGCAGAGGCAGGCAGATCTCTATGAGTTTAAGGCTAGCCTGGCTTATAAAGTGATCCCAGGACAGTCAAGGCTACACAGAGAAACCCTGTCTCAAAAATAAAACAATAAAAATAAAAACAAAAAACCCAACCCCCCAAAAACTTCTAGTGACATATAATATATGGATTCAAACGTTGCTGTGTTCTAAACAACCTGGGAGTGAAGATGCTAGGAGCCTCAGAAGATCTTTAGTGTAATATATCATCTGTGTTAGAGAGGCAAGTAACATTCAAAACATCATTTTATGAAACAACAGAGAACTTTGTTTTGTAGAATATTTTTCATTACACACCATTATTTCTAAGTTCATATGCTGTTTCACAATTAAAAATGTCTTCAGTATGGATCTGTGACAACATTGTGAGAACTTACTGCCTGGGTGACAAACATGAGGCAGAGTACCACGTAGGCAATGACAGCCACGGAACCAACATGAGCAAGGACATCCACTGCAAAACAGTCTGGAACCTCAGGTAAATGTGGGAACATCACATTGGAGAGATGGCCAGTGGTCAGTCATGGAGGGCCTGAGTGTGCCATTTGTCCAGTGAGACCATCTATGGACCTCAAACAGGTGAAGGGGCACCTGGAAGAGTCTGGGTATGAAAGGCCTGGGCTGCAAAATTGGCTGCAGCCGTGGAAGCAGCTAGAAGACAGGAAGGAAGCAGCGAGAAGGTGGAGTTTGCTCACTCCTGATTGCACTCAGGATACAGAGGGCAGGTGGAAACTAGTTTGCAGTTACTGGTCCAGGTGGACCAGTAAGCCAAGAGGTAACCTTGACCATGAAAGGGTTTGAACAGGAGAAGACGAGCTCATGTCTGGACAAGCTGAGTTGGCACCAAATGATGACCTCTGGTCATCATAGGCAATCATGTCAGGTCAACTTGATAATAACCAGGGTCTAAAATTTCAACCTGCCTGTGTACCATGGGTGCCTTTATCTCTTAACGTACATTTGTTTCCCATTTGCTGGCCATGCAGGAGATGGCAGTTCTCATGATAGATGGAAGAAAGGTGGAAGAGGCCTGCCTCTGAGGTTCATTCTCAGTGTAGCCTGGTTTTCTGTGAATGCAGAAGTCATATATGCATATGTGCTGACAGATGTCTGTGACAGACACAGCTGCTGACCCTGTGCCCCTCTGTCTCTCTCTGACTGCCTGAGAGGGGGCAGGGGTAGCATCTTCATGGCTCTGCCAGTTAACTGGCTCTGAGGCCTTCGAGGGTCTCTCCCTATAACTTTAGTGTTCCATACACAAAAGCAACATCTTACTTCTTTGCAGGATGATGGTGGGGATCAAATGAGATGACAGTTTGCAGAATACTTGGTTCCCTGCCAGGACTGCAATAGGACTAAAAAACACCAGTGCCCTTCCCACTTTTTTTCTTAATTACATTAAAAATTCTGTCATATGTATTTGTGTGTATGTATGTAAACACACGCGTGGAGGTCAGAGGACAGCTTGTCTTGGAAATAGAGCTCAGACTGTCAGGTTTGACAGCAAGGGCCTTTACCCACTGAGCCATACCCCTAGCCCTCTACTCTTTTCTTATGTGAATGGGGCTTAGCAGTGCCTGTAGACTTTTCAGGATAGAGGGTTCCCTGTGGTCTTGTTTTGGAAGAGACGCCACTTTCACATCATGTCTCTTGCTGATGATGACACACAAGTGAAGAAGTCACATGAGTATCGAGAGTCAGGTCTCTCAGCTCAAGACCACAGGTCTTGACTTTGGAGGCATCCTGGCTTGCCTGGTGAGTCAGAATGGCGATGCCTAGAAGGACCCTAGCTGTCAGAGATGTATCCTTTCTCTGCCCCAGCCTCTTGGTAAAGCAACATGAAAGAACTCATTGTCTCATGGAGAGGAGAAAAATGGCTAAAACAAAAGTCAAAGTGCTTGGATTATTTCAAAATATTCCTTCTGTGCTCCCTGATGCTTTACTGGAGGCTGTTCAGATTGAATGAACCTCTATTTCCCACACAAAAGTTCTTCTCATATGCTCAAAAGCCATTTCATTTTCCACTTAGAGATGATCCATATTCTTCAGATGCCAGCAGCTATAAATGCCCAACTAAGAAAGCACCATTGACCCAGGGACATGCATCAGCTTATTATTATGTAAAAAATTTCATATTGTCTGATGCTAATATTGTCATTATTATGAAGTTATATACAATCTTTTCTATTTAATTAGCATATATTAGTTATGAATAGTAATGGGTTTCATTATGACATTTCAGATACACATCCAATGCATTTGGACCATATTGGCCCCCATTACCCTTTCTTTTCCCCCCCCTGTTCCCAATCATCTCCTTTCTCTTCCCAGCTCATCCTTCTTCTACATTCATGTCTCAAAAGCTTTAATGGGGTTTTCGAGGAGATGGAGGACAACCTTGCAGAGTTGTCTCTTCCCAACCAAATCTCCAGGTCTGAGAAGCAAGCTGTCGTAGCTCCTGATCATCTCCCTTGCCTGCCTGTCTGTGTCTGGTGCACCGCCTCCATGTGTATGGTGTGTGTGTGTCTGTTAGTGTGTGTGTTCTAATGTTACAGGAATGTGGGCAGCTTACAATCAGTACACCAGAAGAAAATGTCTCTTCCTCTCCTAGCAACCATTAGCTACCTAGAGATTCTCAGAAGGGACAGGTCCTGGGAGCTTGTCTCCCCTCCATGGGGGAGTATTAACAGGCCCATCCAGCCTTGTGGAGGTTTTATGTAGGTAACCACAGCTCCTGAGAGCTGTGACAAGCTATGGTCATGTCATGACCAGAAGACAGTGTTCCACACCATTCCATTTCTTCCTCCAGCTCTTCATTGTTGCCATTAAAATTTTTAATAGCTTTTTGAAGTTTAACATACAATAGAATTCATTAATTTTAAAGGATACAATCTGATAAATTTCAACAAATGCATCACTCCACCATAACAATAATGCAAACATTTCCACAGCCTCTTAGGATTCCCTTCCTTATTTGGTTCCTTTTCTTATCCACAGGCCCCTAGAAACATTGATTTGCTTCCTGCTTTTGCCATGTAGTCTTGCCTTTTATTGAATTTCATATAATCAAAGAATTATATAACTTTTTTTGTGTCTGTTGCTTTCATTTAGTGTGATTCTGAGATTCATCCAGCAGATCACTCCTGTAGTTGCTCAGGAGGAGTCTGGTGTGTGGATGTACCATAATTTGTTTCCCATTCATCAGTTGATAGTCATTGGACTGTTTCCAGTGTTCCGCTTTTAAAAATACAGCCTCTGTAAGCATCTGAGAAATAGTTATTGTGCAGGTGTACACTCTTATCTTCTAAGTAAGTATTGAGGACCTGGGCTGATAGAGGACACAATGTTTGCTTTTCCTGGGGTTGAAGTGTGTCTTAGGGAATGGAACTCTTGATGCTAAAAGCATGGGTGAATGGAAGCAACGGGTCACCTTGTGCTGCGTTATTTGGTGAGGTATAACACTATGAGAATCTGGCAGCTGTGTTCCAAAATGACACAGTTTTCCATTCTCGCCAACAAAGAATGAGGGTTCCAGTTCCTTACATCCTCTCGGTGCTTCATTGCATCATTTGGTTGGGGAAGTCCTGGTGGATTTGTTGAGGTTCCTCGTGGTGCCTTCACCTGTATTCCCCTAATGATTAAGTGTGTTGAACATCTTTCCATGTTTATCCTCTAGATATCTTCTTTGATGATGTGACTCTTCAAACCTTTGGACTTTTGAAGTGGTTGTTCATTTTGTTTATGAAAAATGATATATATCTTTTATATTTACTTTACAAGTAATCTATCATACATATTTATAAATATTTTCTACTAGTTTGTGACTTATCATGACATTTCCTTTTGAAATAAGAAAACTTTAAATACTTTCAGATGCTTATATATATTTAAAAATTGTGGATTTGGGGCTGATAAGATGGCTCAGTGGATAAAGCTGCCAAGCCTGACAACCTGAGTTTGATTCCTGGAATCTACATGGTAGAAGCGGAAAACTAAGCTTTGCAAGTTGCCCTCTGAGTTTCCTGTGCACACTTAGTATACATGTATTACACACAAGTACACACACACATAAAATAAACACACGGAAAAACTTGAAAAACTATGAACTTGTATTGTTTTGTAAGTGCACAGATGAGCTGGTTTTATGATAGTGAAATGGCTCACCGTGACGAAATGTATGTATATTCTCTACTAATTGTCTTCAGTGCAGAATGATAATATAATAAGTCAGGAGATAGGCCGATGGCTCAGACTGTGAAGTATCTGCTGAGCAGACTTGAGGTTGTGAGGTAGATCCCCACAATACACATAAAGCAATGAATGGGCCAGAGTCTCAGCACTGGGCATCAGAGTCAGGGGGATCCTTCAGCTTGCTGCCAGCCGGTGTAGCCTTAACAACTGCTAACCAGTCTAGCCTTAACAACCAGCTCCAGCTCCTGTGAGGGATTCGGATTCAGGAGAGGGAGGAAGATGTTTACAGTTGATAAATTTCTGACATTCACATCTACCAGCACACGTGAGCACAGCAGATCCCATGTATGTACCTCACACACACAATCACAGACAGAATTGAAATTTTATGATTATCTTAGTTGTATGCATTTATGGGTTAGTATAATAATAATAATAATCTGCTATATAATCTATAACAAAATTAGCATACTAGGGATTTGTATCTCCTTAAACTATTTTATAATAACTTATTGTTTTGAAATTATAATTACATCATTTTCCCTTTCTCTTTCCTCTCTCCAATCCTCTCTCATGCACCTTTGCTTTTTGTCAAATTCATGGCTCCTCATGGTTCCCTTTTCTTTCATTGAAATACAACCCACTCAGTCTGTATACATTACCTGCATGTACATGATCTAACCACATGGTATTGGAAACCATGCTAACGTGGAAGGCAGAGCTCTTCCCTCAGGAAGACCACTGCTGTCACCCTCAGCATTTCCCAATAGCCTGTTGTTCTTTGTCTAGGCTTCAGGTCCTGTGAGCACTTCCCCTTCACATTAGCCTGTCTGTCGGTGGTGGTGTTCAGGTCTTGTTTAGGCCGTGATGAGACTTGATGGGTGTTGCCTCTCTTGTTCCTGTCTTACTTTCTCTCAACCCCCTCTTCCACAGTGATTCCTGAGCCTTCCATGAAAAAATGTGCTGTACACATGTTGGCTGGGATTGGGCACTATACAATCTCTTGATCTCTTAGTTGTGGTTTCTGTAATGGTCTTTGTAGCTAAGAAAAGTTTGTTTCTTTTTCTTTTGGGGGGGTGGTGGTGGTGGTGGAGACAGGGTTTCTTTGTGTAGCCCTAGCTCTGTACACCTGGCTGACCTGAAACTAACAGAGATCCTCCTGGCATTTGCCTCCTGAGCGCTGGGATTAAAGAGTCCCACCATTGTGGGACTGAGAAATTTCTTTGATAAGGGGTAAGAATTATACTTGCCTGTGAATATAAAGATAAATATTTAGAGTATAGCTAGGAACTGTTCTGGTTTAGTAAATTTGTGTTTAAACCATTTTTAATCTTAGATTAGCACCAGGCATGGTAGTACACACATTTAATCCCAGCACTTGGGTGGCAGAGGCAGGAGGATATCTTTGTGAGTTCAGAGGCTGGCCCGAGAAATATAGTGAGGCCCTGTCTCAGAAACCATAGATCAACATGTATACACAATTGGCTCAAATACAGAATGATGAGAACAACAGCAGACATGGCTGGTGGGATGCCTCAGTGGGTAAAGGTGCTTGTCCCCAAGCCTGATAACATGAGTTGTTGATGTTAAATCTATGGAGCAAGACAGATTGAACTGGAGGACCTTCAACTACATGAAACGAGTCAGACACAGAAAGATATGATGCGGTAAATCCCTTACAGATGGTGCCGCACCTTTAGAGCATCATATCAAACTGTGCAATTAATATCAAGTAATTATGAAATCAAGTGATAGGCTCTACGATTAGAAGAAGAAGCAAGTGCTAGAGAAATGGCTCAATAGAGAAGAGCACTAGCAGCCCCTGCAGAGGACTGAGGTTCAGTTCCCAGCACTCTCAGTGACTCCCAGCTGTCTGTAGCTGCAGTTCCATGGGATCAGATGCCCTCTTCTGGACGCCAGAGGAGTTGCATGCAGGAAAACATGGAGGAAAAAAGAAAAAGAGGCGAGATAGTCTCAGTTTTCCCCCTTTTTCTCTTCAGAAGGAATCTCAGAGTTAAAGCTATAGAAAGTGGCCACTTCAACTAGAGGACTGAAACTATTTAAGTGTGGGAAGACAGACGAAAGTTATCTACAATGAACGAGTCTCTGATAAGCCACGTGACTTTAGGAAATGTGCTTGTCTGAGTTACTGTAAGAATTCAGTCAGTTAGTATTTTCAAAGCCCAGAGCCTGGCACAGTAAGCACGGAATATTCATTGCCCATTTTTTAAAAAAAAAAAAAAAATATATATATATATATATATATATATATATATATATATATATATATATATATATTGATGCTGAGTAAAAAGTTTCAGGAGTTGACAGTCTTAAGTTCATCAGCCAGCTCCTAAAAGCTGTTTGCTGAGCAGTGGTGGGGGTCTGTTGTTTGTTTTAATTCCTGACATTGGTCTTTGCCTCAACCCTGCCCTCTTTCTGCCTCTATCAGTTAAACAGCCTTGGCCTTTCATGAATGGGCACCTGGGGATTTTACATTGGGCCAATTTGGTTTTCTGCTAATTGATGTTATGTGTGACCTTGGGCAAGCTACTTAACTTCAGTGTGCCTTTGGGAACGAAGGAAGAGTGTTAGCTAAATGAATGAGTTAATACAAGTAAAGCGTTTCGATATTCCTGGTATGGGAACCCAGACCAGCATAGGGCACAGGCCTCAGTCACTGTGTCATGCTCCCTCTTAATAAATGTAGAAAGGTTTGGGACACAAGCTGAGGCAGGAGGATGATGAGTTCAAGACCAAGCTGGGCTACACAGCAATACTCTGTCAAAACAAAAGAAGGTGGGAAGCCGGGCGTAAGGGGCTACTACCCATGTCAGCTCCACACTGATTTCTGGGAATATTAATGTCTATTAATTTATGAAGCTTTGCTGTTGATAGGTAGAAAGACCATTACTACCTGGAATTCTAGGATTTTTTTTTCCTTTTTCAAATCTAAGATGTAGAATGTGCCTATGATAATAAATTGAATTGATAAAAACCTTCAAGGTAGATTGGTGATCCAAGGTAATGATGGACTTCTGCATGGCTTCTGCCAGCTCAAGAGTACTCCAGAGGCCCTGGCCAACCAATGTGATACCCTCAAGTTTGAAAGTGGAAAAACCAAATAAGTGGCAAGTTTGGGACATGAAAAATCAGGGTGGTGGTGCTGCATCGTCCTGATGTTATGGACACCCAGAAATCTCACTTGCTTTTCTTATGTTGTATTACAGTCGTGCCTCTGCTCCTCTTGAAGATGGAGAAGATGTTGGGGTTCTTGCTGGTGCTTGGGCAGCTACTCCTTCTCTTCCCGGCTGGAGCCAGAGAGCGTCCCCAAGCCAGGCTCTCCTCCAGAGGCCGACATATCAGGACACATCCCCAGACGGCACTTCTGGGTGAGTGAGTGGAGCCTACAGCAGCAGGCAGTGCTGTGGTGGGGGAGGGCCCTGGACCAGAGCACCTGGGCTGGGGACACTCCTGCCTCTGTCTCTTCTGCTGGCTGTGCTGGGGACTGGGGGAATCCCATTGGCAATTGGCACATCCAGGTTTTCACAGTAAAATTAAGCTGCTTCTATTTTAAAGCCTTGGGGTTTAATTTGGGCTCATGACTTTGCTCTAATACACAAGAGAAAAGGAATTTTCTTCTGAAAATATCCTTGTTGGACTTGCCTGGACAGGGTGTTATGAGAAAAAAATGTATTAAACTTGTCTGGATAGATCTGTCCATGTGCCAGCATATGGTGGTATAGGGAAAAGCAGGGTGGAAAAGCCACACTTGCCAGCCAGGCTCAGCCCAATCATGTGACCTTCTCTTCAACTTCACAGGAGGGCATCTTCTGTTTTCTGTGTGTTTGCATTTCTTCCCATGTTTGGAACACTGTTCAGGCCACACTGTAGTCCTGAAATAAGTCACTTTGGCCACATTTATGGTGTTTCTCAGTATAATTTACTCCCTGGTTATTTGCTTACAAGCATTTCTCAGAATGTTGAGTAGAAACAAAATTGTCTCTCAGGTTATTTATTTTATTTATTTATCAACAGGGTATCAGTACATACCTCTGGCTGGTCTGGAACTCTCTATGTAGAGTGGGCTGGCCTCAAACTCAGAGATCTGCTTGTGCCTACCTCCTGCCTGAGTGCTGTGATTAAAGGCATGTGCCACCATGCCCAGCCTACTTAGGTTAAGTTTTTGTTCAAACTTTTTAGGCTTAAAAAGCATAAACATGTGTATTTTATATCTGTATTTAAGTCAGGGTCTCAGTAACAAATGGGGTCGGGAAGGTGGTTTAGCTGGTAGAGTCCTTGCTGTGCAAGCATGAGGACATGAGCTTGATCACCAGAGCACATGCTTTTTTTAAAAGCCTGATATGGTGTTGTGTGCTGTGTCCAGCACTGGGGAGCCGGGACAAGCGGCTCTGTAGGGTCAGTGGCTAGTTGACTCACCTACTTGGCCAGCCTCGGGCAAGTGACAGGCTGTCTCACAAGAACAAAGTGGATGGAGTCATGAGGAGTAACACCCAATGTTGACCTCTGGTCTACACAACCCTGCACACACATGCACCTACACACACATAAACATGTGTATACACACACATATACCACTGTCAAAAATGCCCGTGTACCCATTTCTCCCATCAGCGTACTCCTCTCTTCCCTTACTCCTCTACCTGGAATATCTCCATTGTGACCAACGTACGCTGGAGTGTGGGAGGCTGAAGATCAGCAGCCTCCATGACGAGTGTCCAGTGAGGTGGGGGCGCCACCAGGCTGCCATCTGAGCATGTCCTCCTAGCTTTTTGATCTCAGGAATATTCCTCATATACTCAAGAACAAATCGAGAACTTCAAAGAGCTTCTTTGTGGGCTAGAATTACCATAAGTTACTGTACCAGTAAATCAAAGTGAAACCTAAAAAATATTGGTTAATAAAAAACAGCAATAAATCCATACTATGTTGATGCAAATTATGGTGGCTCATGCCTTTAATCCCAGCACTTGGGAGGCAGAGGCAGGTGGACCTCTGAGTATGAGGCCAGCCTGGTCTACAGAGTGAGTTCCAGGACAGTCAAGACTATACAGAGAAACCATGCCTGGAAAAACAAAAACAAATTATTTTATCAATAATAAAAATTATTAAAAGTAGTATTTCTCTCTTAAATTTTGTGGATCTCTTTAATGTCTGGTTTAATATAACATTAATGGATTCCTGCATTTCATTCATTCAATATGTGATGACTTTGGAGCATCAGCTGGGTGCTGGGATTGAATACAGGCCATGCTAGGCCATTGCTTTAACACTCAGCTACATTTTCAGCCACTGAGTGTTTTGGTCGGGCTATACATTGACAGCACACAGATACACATGTCACATGTATCTGGAGAAATGAGAGGCATCTTGTAGCAGTCTTCTCACATAGTCTCCTTTACAGCACATGAAACTTGACAGACAGTGGTTTCTTGAAATTAGTTGTAGTGTGGAATTTAAAGCCACATCAGTCAACCTTTTTTGTTATATGCACTCTTGAAAGTCTGAGAGAATGAAAGGTGAACATGAGTGTTATGAACACAGTTCTGACCTCATGGATCTCCTGAAGGAGTTTCAGGGAACCTAGGGCTTCCCAGACCACTTCAATGATAGCTGGCTTAAGGGAACAGTGCTTGTGAAGATCATGGAAACCATGACCACGGAGAGCCCCAAGGCTGAGCAGAGGGATAAGCCTGGAGCTCAGAGGCAAACTCAGATATTGCCCTGAGGATGCTGGCCTGACTCACGTGGGGGATCTGAGCCAAGCTAAGATCAAGGAACTGATGATTCAGAACTTCAAGAGCTTCTAGGGAAAGTCTGAGCCTTTCAGGGGAAAGAATGGTGATCATTTTGATTTATACCAGAGGGACCTTCTAGACCACCTCAACCTTCCTGGGTGGGCAAAAGTCAGGTTCTAACTAGCCATCGACTTGCAGGTGCCATCCAGCGCAATGCTCTTAGACCAATAGGAGAGCAAATGAGCTGTTGCTCCTCAGCCCAAGTCCCTTCAAGGCCACATAGACAGGCAGGGAAGACATTTGTGCTGTTCCCAGAGCTCCTAGGTTCTTCCTTACCAGCAGCACGCACCCCCTTACGAGTTCCTCGCTAGGCCCCTCAAGGAAATGCTAGCTGGAAGACACATGGTCTTACTCTCAGACACTGCCTGCATCATCTGTGCACATCTTTTGTACATCACTGTCCTATCAGGTGGGTGGCGGTGGCAGCAGGCGTGTTGGGTGTGTTTGGTGGGGGGGGTGTACTGTTTCCGGGACAACCAGCACAGTATAACAGCCTTTTTAGAAACCCCCGTTGTTCTTGCCCATTTGCTCACATATTCTCCATGCCCTTTGTTCCTGAGGGTGAGTGCAAAGGATAGTCTCTTAATGATCTTTCCACGTGAATATTCTGCTGTCAGCTTGCTTTACTAGTTTTGTCTCTCCCCAGGCGTTGTTGATGGGTTCACTCATTTCTACATTAGCCAGCTTGTTGGTGTATTTGTTTGTCTATTTTATTTGCTTTTTATATCTCTACCTCCCTTCCAATCCTTATCCACCATAACCCTTCCAACTCCTCAACACTAGATAGGAGAGAAAGAAGGTTAGAGGGGAAAGGAGCATGGACCTTTACAGGGACTTGGATCCTTGGGGCACGTCTAATCTTCATAGTCAGGAAATCCAGCAGTCCAGCAAACCAGCAAGCCAGCAATAGCAAATGCTACAGCAGGCCTTACCAACAGCAGCGGGGACAGCAACAGGGGAAGCAGCCACTGCCACAAGCCCTCCTGTGGCTCTCCAATTTCTATTCTCCCAGAATTAAACTATCTGGAGCTGGCACAAATCTCGCTCCTGCTAGAGCACTAGACAATCATAGCTAATGTCTGTGGTCAATCTGAAGCGGCCCCGTAGCCCACACCTGGAATTAAAACAAAAACAATCACATAACATGACTGGATCTTTAGAGAAACTAAAATTCTCATTACACCAGCTGTCTTAGTTAGGGTTTTTATTGCTGTGAAGACACACATGACCACGGCAACTCTTATAGAGGAAAATACTTAATTGGGGTCGTCTTACAATTTCAAGGTTTAGTCCATTATCATGGTGAGAAGCATGGCAGAGTTCAGGCATGCATAGTACTGGAGAAGGAGTTGAGAGTTTTACATCTGGATCAGCAGGCAGCAGGAAGTGATTGAAATACACCTTCTCCAACAAGGACACAGCTCCTACTATGGACCTATGGGGTCGTTTTTAAATTCAAACCACCACAATAGTCTTGCTAGCTTTATTTTTACTAACTAATCTTGAGATTTTTTCCTTCCCCTGTAGTCTACCTCGCTGTAGCAATGCCACCATGTAGAATTCATGTTTGCTTCACAAGAGTACCTTGTGGCAATATGGCAGTAGACTCAGGAAGTGAGTATCAAAGCTTGAAAATGCTGCTGCTCCTTAGCCTGGCTGGGTGTGTAGGAACAGACCCACTACTGTCGTTCCCACACAGACATCATCAGAGAGAATAACAGATGTTCAAGGGGACAGGCAACAGAATTTAAGGACGCTTCTTTATAAACGTCATTTTACTACTTAAAAGTCAGCTAATGAAGACAATCTGTATTAGTCAGGGTTCACTAGAGTAACAGAACTTATAGAATGAATCTATGTATAGAAAGGGAACTTATTAAGATGACTTACAAGCTGTAATCCAGCTAAGTCAAGAATGCCTGTGTGCAGAAAGTCCAAGAATCTAGAAGTCGCTCAGTCCACAGGACTGCATGTCTCCGCTGCTCTTCAGTATATGATGGAAGGAGACTCCACTGTCAGTGGAGGAGCAGACTTTCCAGCAGTGTGAGTGCAGGCCAGCAAAGAGCAAAAGCTTCCTTCTTCCTTGTCCTTATTCTGTCCCAGATTCAAGGTGTGTCTTCCTACCTCAAGACCCCAGCTCAAAAGATATAGATTAAAGGTATATCTTCCTATATCAAAGATCTGAACCTCCATTTTTGGAGTTTAGTTAATACCAGATGTAGTCAAGTTGACAACCAAGAATAGCCATCACAAAGTCTAAGATTTCAGTTTATATTTCTCTAAACATTGCTCTTTGCAAATCACAATGCATTATGAAACATTTACTACATTTTTGCATACACCTTTATTTAAGTTTAACATTAAAACAGTAGAATTGGTAGCTGAGGAGAGGGATGAGTGGGCAAGGATGCTTGCTGCTCAAGCATGAGGGCCTGAGTTTGAATCCTTCACACTTGCACAAAAAGCTGTGTGTAGCTGTGCATTTACCTGCAATCCTGTGTTGGGAATGGGGGAGCAACAGAGATAGGAGGATCAGTGGAGTTCATTGACTGCCATGCTGGTGCAAGGTCAGGGAAATCCTAAAGGAAGTAAGGCAGAGACTGATAGAGTAGGACAGCCAACACTCTGGCCTCTGCTTGTGCCGTGTAAAATTGCCACACAGTTCATTAGAAGACTAAACTCTTCCTAAGTTGTCAGTGTAATGGGAGGAATTAACTGGCCCAGAGAGTCTGTTACCAGTGAGGGTTTCACATAACTTGATAAGTCCTAACATTTTCAATCACTGCCTTCCAATAATCAAATAGGAAGGCTATCCACATCCTTAAACAATACCCCTGAATGACATTTGTTGGTGCTGCTGGTGAGGGAGGGGAAGCAGATGCCAGCAGCTATGAGATTCCTTGGCTTTTGGGGAGACCTCATTAAAGCTACCTATCTTACATCCTTTGAGGCTGTTTTGGCACACTACAATTTTTATTTTTTACTTTCCCCAAGATTTCTGGGTTTTATTTTCTTCCTTCTACCTGGACTATCTTTCTTCAGCCAAGCCCCATTGTATTGGCTAATTATATGTCAACTTGACAGGAACTAAAGTCATTTGAGAGGAGAAATCCTCACTACATAAGATTGGGCTGAGCCAGGCAGTGATGGCATATACCTTTAACCCCAACATTCAGAGGGCAGAGGCAGGCAGATCCCTGTGAGTTTCAGCCTGGTCTACAGAGAGAGTTCCAGGAGAGCCATAGCCACACAGTGAAACCCTGTCTCAAAAAAACAAACAAGCACACAAACAAACAAAAGCTCAGGCTGCAGACAAGCTTGTAGAACATCTTAATTAGGGATCGGTGGGGGAAGACCCAGTCCATGGTGGGTGGAGCTATCCCTGGACTGGTAGTCCTGAGTTCTGTAAGAAAGCAGGTTGAGCAATCCATGGGGAGCAAGCCAGTAAGCAGCACCCCTCCATGGCCTCTCTATCAGCGCCTGTATCCAAGTTTCTTCCCTGCTTGAGTTCCTGTCCTGAATTCCTTTTGATGAACAGCAATCCAGAAGTGTAAGCCAAATAAATCCTTCTCTCCCAAACTTGGTTTTTTGGCATGGTGTTTTATGGCAGCAATAGAAATCCCAAGATACCCATTATCACCAGGTCTGAGTGGCTCACTCCTTTAATCCTAGCACTTGGGAGAGAGGCAGAGGCAGATGAAACTCTGAGTTTGAGGCCAGTCTGGTCTCCCAGTTCCAGGACAGTCAGGGTTACACAGAGAATTCTTGTCTTCAAAAACCAAAACTAAAAGCAAAAACAAACAAACACAAAAAGACACCCATTATCAGATAGAGTCAAGTCAAATGCCAATTCCTCCGGCTCCCAAACAGGCAAGACCCACCTTAAGTAGACCACACACTGTGGGTCCCCTGCCAAGGTGTCCACCCTGTCTGCCTGATATTTTAAGGGCTAGCAGTGGTTCCTCCCTCAGAAATCGGCATTCCAGTCATTTTTGTGCTTGCTTAATGCTTACCACCACACTGTGACTCCCTTGGAGAGAGGGCTGAGTACTGTGCATGGACCACAGCACATAAGGTTGGTTGAGTTGTGAGCCTCTGAGACAGTAGAGACATTATTTAATTTAATCTGTGGGAGAAAACACTGCAAAGGTGAGTGTTGTTGTGGGCCTGATAGTGATGAGAAAGCAGTCTTTGAGAGGTTAAACAGTTCCTCAACTTGTCAAAGCTTTCACAAACCTCACAGAAACGGTGCCCAGCCTTATGGAAGGGATGCATGGCTTTGTGGTGCACGTACTCCGAGCAAAGAAGGGCTTGCCAGCTGAGATAGGTGTGTCCTGTCCAGGACATGCTGATTTAAGCCGGGGCTGACTCTTCTCTGGGGACTTTTATGGAGGGCATGAGACATCTATGCACTTGCCTGTGCAGACAGCACAGATCACGCTGAAGTCCCACTCACCTCCAGCCTTGGCATTGGTTTTGCCCACAAAGCAGTGTATTAATATTTGATGACTGGCCTTGTTCTTTGGATCAATATTAACTTATGTTCTTATGTGTTAGTTTACTCACCTATTTCTCTAGTACTGCTGGGGAATCAAATCTGGACCTTTACACATGCAAGGTTAATGTGTAGATATTGAGCCACATCCAGTTTGAATTTTTTTTTTACTGTCTTTTCTAGTCTCTTTTTCTCTCCTTCCTCTGTCTCACTCACTTTCTCTCTTCCTCTCCCCAAACTCCTCTCTATCTCCTGTGTGTGTGTGTGTGTGTGTGTGTGTGTGTGTGTGTGTGTGTGTGTTCTATCGATCTTCCTGTCTCTGCTCCCATGGAGCTGGGGTGACAGGCATGCACACACCGCTCCCAGCTTTTTCCATGGATGTTGAAATCTGCACCCAGGTCCTCATGCTTGTGCATCTTAACTGCTGAGCCATCTGCCAACCCCAATTCCAGTCTTGATTTGACTACTTCTTTCTCAAATGGTTTTCTTCTCTGAAACTCTGTTCCTCTCCAGAAGGAAGAGAAAAGCGGTGATCCCTCAGGTTTTATCTAGGAAATGTGATGTCACTATTTCTTTTTACCCCTCTATGGGATGCCAGATGCAATCCTCTGCTCTCTTTTACTGTCCCCAGGTGTGAGTGACAAGGAACTACATTTTGGAAGATGAGGAGGGAGATTTGGAGTAGGAAGAATTGGGAGAAAAGTTTAGGGGTAGGAAGGGTGGGGCACTAGGACCAGGCACATCAGAACCACATGAAGGCTTGTCGGAATACAGGTTAATTAGTCTCACTTAGCCGGATTTGCAAGCGTGAACAGCTGTATTTCTGAAGACTTCAGAAGGTTGTTCAGTAGAAGAACAATCTTTGAGGTGGGTAGAAATGGACAAGAAGACGGCCTTGTGGGGTGCTGTGGTGTGTGAGCCAGAAAGAGGATTCAAGATGAATAACATCTGCAGGGAAAGTTGTAGCTGGAGAATTAACTAACTTCAGGCTGGGTCCACCCCTCTGAGACTTCAAAACAAAGCTGCTAGCATTTTCCTACCCAGGGCAGAGGTAGAGCCCACGCCTGCGTGGGGAGTGAGCCTCCTTGAGTGCAGCAGGTCACATGGATCTCTACGAGATCCGGGCTGGAGTGTGTCTTTATCATTAGAATTGATCATAAAATGAAGGTTGCTGTATAGGGTTTCTGAGATTGTTTTAAACATACAAAAGAGTTTCTGAAGTAAAACCCTTCCTTGTTCTTTCCATGCCCAGTCACTATGCATGTTTAGTAGAATCTGTGGAATGATGGCCCCAACAGAGGGAATCACAGATACTTCTCAGTACAGGCATGCTGCTCTTTATCAAATACATTTTCATGCCTGATTAATTATAAGCCAACCTCAGTTGTTATTCATTTTAACAAACTGTATAAAATGAACAGCTCTCTCCTGTTTTGTGATTAATGCTTGGGGAACTCTAGAAAGTGCAGTATCTGATTTTCGACAAGCCACAGATTGAAAAGCTTTTCTAGCCAACAGATAAATTGATTTCCGCTCCTATACCAACTGCTTCTTTCCTTCTGTTCCCTATTAAAACCGTTTCTTATCTCTTTCCTTTTTACACCTTCCTTTTATCTCCTCTTATCTCTCCTCCTCTTACTGTCCTCCCTGATTCCCCAAAGCTGCATAAAGCTAGGGATATGCCCCAGCTTACCAGTGGGCTTTGCACCTTCAGTGTGTGGAGAAGAGGTGGAGTGGATTCTCCGAGACTGACAAAGCCGCTGTTCTCTAGTTTCCTATCTCTTTGAGGCGGATCTTCATAGCTGATAGTAATGACAATAACAGTAATGATGGCTCCTGTGGACTATTGTTTATTTTATTTTATTTATTGTTGTTGTTGTTATTTCTAGTTTGCATCTGCTGCCTGCCTGGCACTGTGCTAGGGTAATTCACACGTCATTCAGCTCTGTGCGGTCATTCCCATTCTACAGGTGGAGCTGACTGAGCCTTTGAGAACTTAGGTGTTTCATTCAAATTCCTAACAACTACCCAGTGACCAGAGGTAGAATTTGGCCAAAGCCTTACCTGTAATCCCAGTTAGTCCCCTCTGCTCTATCCACCTGAACTATGCTCACCTTTTAGGTCTCAATGGAAACATTCCTAATCTGGTCGAGATTTAAAACTGTGCCTGCATTCTCATAGCCTCATCAGCTTTGTCCACAGAGCGAGTCCCTGCTTTGTCACCCCGGGGTTCATTGTTGTAGCAGCAGTTCAGCAATGAGCCTGGCACACTGCAAGCATGTTGTACATCCTAGGAAGGAGGAAATGAACTCCCAGATGAGCAAAGATAGTTTAGAGAGAGGCCACTGTGTCAAAGAAGGTTTCCAAAGCCAGAGAATACAGAAAATAGCTGAAAGAACTAAGGATCTAGAGCTTGGAAACTAGTTTGAGGGTACTCCATGAAAGCTGCATGTTTCTTTTCAACCCATGTATGTATGTTTTGTGTGTGTGCGCGCGTGTGTGCGTGTGTGCACTTGTGCGCATTTATGTATGTGTGCAAGTGAAGGCCAGAAACAATGTTGGCTGACTCTCTAAATCACTGTTTGTTTGTTTGTTTGTTTGTTTGTTTGTTTTGGTTTTCCAAGACAAGATTGCTCTGTGCAGCCTAGGCTGTCCTGGACTCACTTTGTAGACCAGGCTGGCCTTGACTCACAGAGATCTGCCTGCCTCTGCCTCCCAGAGTGCTGGGATTCCAGGCATGCGCCACTGCACCAGCCCCCACCTCACTTTCTTGAGACAGTCTGGTTAGTGATAGAATACCATCACTAGTTAAGAAGAGGCCTCCAGCCTGACCTCACGGCTGACAGTTTCCGTTGAGGCTCCCTCTTCTCAGCTGACTCCAGCTTGTATAAAGCTGACAAATGGTAGCCAGCACAGAGTCTCTTGCTTAAACAGAGCTCACCCCTTTGGCTATGCTGACTCGACACTTGCTGTCTCCCTGGGTTACAGACGTGAATGCAGTCACACTTGGCTGTTTCAGAGGTGATTGGGCCCAAACCCAAGGCCTCATGATTGCACGGCAAACACCTGCACAGTTCCCTGTCTCCTGTCATGTTTTGAGAGAGGGTTTCATCCTCTTCTCTCCAATGCTGACATTTGAGGAGCGTACCACCATATCAGAGCTAAGAGCTGGCTGCCTTTTATTTGCTCAGGCTCATCATTATTTTTTCTTTCTTTTCTTTTCTTTTTTTCTTACTTTTTTAGCTCTTTTACTCCTTGGTATAGCAAATCAGGGTCACTTGGAAATTTAGCAAGATGCTTTCAGTATGCTTCAAGTCACACTGAAAATATTAAAAGAAAAGTTTGTTAAAACTTGTTTGGTTTTTAATGAAATTTTGGTTTGGAAAACAAAGAATGGGTTTCATTGTGGCATTGTTGCCTATCTGTACCACTGTATTTACTCTTATTCACCCCTAGTGACTCCTCCGTTCTTGCTGTTCCTCTTTCTCTCCCCACATAGTCCCTCCTGCTCTAGAACAACTCTATTCCATTACGCTCTCCCTTGTCTCTGTAAGTGTTACAGCTTTGAAGTGAAAGGGATCCTGGTAGTCGAGAGCCAAGGAATACCATGAACTACTTCACAACAAAGCCGTACAAGAGATTCATTGGGAGGAAAAAACCCCGGAGGATGGCTGCCTCTGCTCCGAGGGAAGCAACACAGAACTGAGCAGAAATCAGGGTTTATAGACGGTTTCTTGGTGGGGGTTGGAGGGTGCAGGGGTGTTAGAGGTGTGGAGTATGGGGATTTGGGGTTTTGGGATGAGGTGGAGGTGGTGCCAGTGCAGCTTTCCAGAGTGGCATGGTATTTGGAGGAACTATGTAGCCTGATCTTGGGGCAAGCTCGGGACTGGTGGCATTTTTTTCCTGTAGGGTGGGGCATGGCTTCTCTCCCAAGTCAAGGAGCTTGGAACAGTTCTTAAGGCCTTTAGAGAAGTTGGGAGTGGGTGGGTAGAGCCTTGGAGCTCCTCAGGGGTGGGGCCTAGCAGTTGGAGTTCCTGAAGTCAAGGGTCAGGCCTAGCTGACAGCATAGTTTGGGGGTGGAGCCTGGTGGCTGAAGGTTCAAGGTCACTTGGGCCCTCCCCACCCCCACTGCCTGTCCCCACTGCAGAGTAGGCCTGGACAGCCAGCATCCCTTCCTTCCACCCTCCCTCTCCATCTCTTCCTCCTCTCTCCCCTTTTACTCTCACTCCCTACACACATTCATGCACACTGAGAGACCAAAAGATAAGCAGCGATTGTTAACACTATGTAGAGTAGGCGCGGTATAGCAAGAGCTACCTCGCTGCATTCTTTCCCGCCTTCCCGGTTCCGGGTACGTGACTTGGCTCACAATCTGCCTTCCCGCCTTCCCTGTTCTGGGTACGTGACTTAACTACAGCTTTGTTCAAACCACCCAATCAGACCCCTGTAACTATGCTTCTCGCTTCTGTAACCGCGCCTCCTGCTCCCGAGCCCTATAAAAACCCGTCACCCCAACCGAGAGGCGCGCAAGTCCTCCGATAGGCTTGGTCGCCCCGGGTACCCGTGTATCAAAATAAACCTCTTGCGGCTTGCATCCGAAGGCTGGTCTCGCTGTTCCTTGGGAAGCGGGGTCTCCCCGTCTAGATAGGCTCATGGGAGTCTTTCACACATCACATATATACACATAAATTTAAATCTAGATTTTGCAGTTGAGGGAAAATGTGGTATTGATCTGTCATCTCACTTAAAAAAAAAACAACCCTCCATTTCTGTTTTCTTGTGAATGTCATAATTTTATTCTTTTTAAAAAATTTATTCATTTCTTGACAATTTCATACAATGCATTTGGTCATATTCACCCCCAACTCTCTCCTTAATTCCTTTAGACCACTCCCCACTTCTCTTACTTTTTGTTCTCTTTATTGAACAATCAATTTATGCTGCCCATATACCATAATTTCATTCTTAAGATAAATACTTTATATTCTTTTTAAACGTTTATATAAAGATTATCATCTTTACTTTTTAAAATTGTATCTAAATATTTCATGAGTATCACTGAAAAATGCAGAAGGAGCTTGTTTTAAACATTACACAACAATTGGCCTATCAATATTTACTGTGTTCCTAAGGAGAACTAGTATAGAGTGGAGTGCTGTGTGGGTGTGTCGGAGCTCCAGGAGAGTGGACTGCACACTAGAGGTTAAAAACAACACAAATGTATTGTCTCATAATTCCAAAGACGGGGGTCTGAGGGTAAGGCCTTGGTAGCTGCTTTCTTCTGAGCTGACCTGGCTTGCGGATAGGTGTCTCACCCGGCATCTTCACACGCCCCTTCTGGGTACCTTTCTGTATCTAAACTTCTTCCTTTACAAACATGAACTGTCACACTCGGATACCCCCTCATGACCTCCTTTTAATTTAACAACTTTGTCTGTCTGTTTGTTTTAAAGAAGTCTTGCTTTGTAGCCCGGGCTGGCCTGAAACTCACTACGTAATCTAGACAGGCTTCAAATTTGGGACCGTCCTTTTGCCTCGGCTTCCAGAATAGCAGGAGTCCTGGTGTGAACCACCGTACCTGACTCTTACTGACTTTTTTGGCTTGTTTATTTTGTTTTCTGAGGTAGGATTTTGTGCAGTCCAGACTGGCCTCAGACTCACCCTGTAGCCGAGAAAGACCTTGAATCCTTAATCCTTTCACTTGTATTCTAATGGTGGGTTATAGGTGTGGCTGCCACACCTTGTTCTTAGCAACCTAACATCTTATTGTCAAACATGGCTAGAATTCCAATATATAAATTCTTAGAGGGTTAAGCTTCTCTCCCAGAGAGTCACTCTGCTTCCCACTCTCCTGGTTTGTAGAAGAAATGTAGGTCACCCTTTGATTTGTTCCTTTTGCTTTCTGGTTTGTTTTTTCTTTCTTTTCTTTTTTTTTTTTAAGATTTATTTATTTTATTATGTGTACAATGTTCTGCCTGCATGTACACCTGAACACCAGAAGAGGGCACCAGAACTCAGTATAGATGGTTGTGAGCCACCATGTGGTTGCTGGGAATTGAACCTAGGACCTCTGGGAGAGCAGCCAGTGTTCTTAACCATCTCTCTCCAGTACCCCACCCCACCCTGCCTTTTCTTTCTGACTGACATTACACCTGATGTAATATATGGCTTCCGACATTCCCAAGCACATTCAGACTTCAGTACAATGGCATGTAATTAATTTTCAGTTTCAGCTTTGAGTCATTAAAGCAGGTCCAAATTTCCAGTTGTCCAGCCACCATTCTGGGGCTAGTATAATATAACCAGAGGGTGAAACCAATTTGAGTAAGTTTTTTCAAAAACCAAAAATGAGAACCTCAAGTTGAGGAAAGTCTTCTTTTCATACATCCAAGTGGGTATGTAAAAATGAAAGGGAGGCAGTTGTGTGTGTTTTGCTGCTCAGAGTTTGGTGGGGCCAGGGAAGGAGGAGGGGGAAGGTGTTATAGGCCCCACAGCCAGCAAATTAAGTCCAAACTTCAAAGGAAGATCTGGTGAGCAAACGTATGAAGGGCTGAAGCTTGGGAAGGGCTGAGGGAAGCAAGACAAATGTTGGCTTTGGATAGTTTGAGCTCAGAGCCAGGAGGGGCCTATGGAAAGGCATGATGGTTTACATGTGGTGTGGGCACTGGGCCATGAGAGGCCGTGGGAATGAGTCCTTCAGATCAGATTGAACCATGAGGTCTCCATCCAAAGGGACTGGACCTGGCAAAGGCAGTGGGAGCCTGCTATCCAATTCCAGCTCTTCATTCCCCAGCACTGACACCAGGGCTGGTGCCTTTCTACTTGACCCATTCAGTACAGGCCTCCTTACACCAAGGGCCAAACTTAGAACAATGAAAGATGAAGAACCCTTACATCTTAGAGATGGGGAGTGGGAGTCCTGTTCACCTGTGTGCACTTAGAACCAGGTGTGCCCAACTTTTTGTCATTGTGTCATGATGTTGTCTTCTCCAAAGTTCAAGCTTGAGAACTAAACAATTGTGGCTCTTTCTCTCTCTCTATTCCTCCCCCCATATTGTTTCAGGCAACTCTTGCTATTTTTAGTTGAGCCACACTCATAGTTATCCTTGGCCTGTGAGCATGTCTTGGACATGTCTGATAGATGCTAGTGTTGTAGTGGCTGTCATCTGACCGTCCCAGCCTCTAATTGAAGCAGTGTTTCTACTCTTCTCTTCTAATCAGATTTTTGTCTTCAAAATGGGGAGATCCATTTATTTTACATAGCTTGTTAGCTATACTGTAAATCTCATACACTATTGTTTTCTTTCAATAATTTGCCTGGTTTTTCATTCATTTATGCCAAGAATGCTGCAGGGTCATATCTAGCTCACTATCTGTTTTGCTTTGTGATTTGGTCAAATTCCACAGCCTTGGGTGCCAAGAGTTGAGGAATAGTCTTTGAGGAAATTTTTTCACAGGATCACTTAAAGACATTTTGTTTTTTGTTTTGAGACATGGTTTCTCTGTGTAGCCTTGCCTGTCCTGATTCTCACTCTGTAGACCAGGCTGACCTCAAACTCAGAGATCCCCCTGCCTCTGCCCCTTGAGTGCTGGAATTAAAAATATGCCCCACCACTACCTAGTGATAATGCGTGTCTTGATTAAAATTTCTACTGCTGCCCTGTAACACCCTGACCAAAAAGCAAAGCTGAGGAAGAAGGTATTTATTCAGCTTACACTTCCACATTGCTGTTCATCACCAAAGGAAATCGGGACAGGAACTCAGACAGGGCAGGATTCTGGAAGCAGCAGCTGGTTCAGAGGACAGAGGGTTGCTGCTGGCTTGCATCCCATGGCTTGCTCAGCCTGCTTTCTTACATTACCCAGGTGCACTTAGAATGCAACACCCATTGGGATGTTTGAGTCATTAAATGGGATGGCAACACCCATTGATCACTAATTGAGAAAATGCCTTATAGCTGGATCTCATGGAGGCATTTCCTCAGCTGATGACTCTAGCTTGTGTCAAGCTGACACACAAAACTAGCCAGCACAGAAATTCTCTTGACAACGTATTGAGTTTCTTTAAGAGTTATTCACTGATATGACTTTTGTATTTCTTTTTGGGTCTCCTCTGGTAATTGGTGGTTTCCTTAAAAACTGCCCCACTTATTTAAATTTTCAATTTTATTGGTGTCAATTACACTTTGCAACATTGAGCCACATTTTAATAAGTGACACTTCCGTTTAATAAAACATGCCCATTATTTTGTTTTCAGATATTATAACACTTTCAGCAGAAAATTATGTAGAGGCATTGAGACCTCAGGGATAGGCTTGTGTTGTGTATATGGGATATGAGCTCCTTGGTTCCCTGTGATACTTGACCCTGATGACAAAGCTTTAACAAACACAATTTCCTTTTCTTTTTTGTAGGCTTTATTATTTATTTATTCACTTTACATTCCACTCATGGGCCCCTCTCTCCTCTCCCCTTGAACCCACCCTCCTCTCTTGCCCAAATCCCCTCTCCCGTCATGAAGTGGGAGCCCCTCCCCCACATAGCCATCCCAGCACATCAAGCCATATCAGGACTAAGCATATCCTCAACCAAGGTGGCCTGGGAAGGCAGCCCTGCCAGGGGCAAATGATCAAAAAGGATGCAAGAGAGTTCTTGTCAGAGACAGTTCCCACTCCCTTTACTAGGGAACCCACATGAAGACAAGCTGTCTATTGTGTACAGGTGTGTAGGGGCCTATGTTCAGCCCATACATGGTTTTTAGTTGGTGTTTCAGCCTCTGCAAGCCCCCCTGGTCCCAGGTAATTGGCTCTGTTGGTCTTGTGGAGCTCCTTTTCCCCTTCAGGTCCTTCTATCTTCCTCCCACTCTTCCACAAGGCTCCCTGCACTCCACCCACTGTTTGGCTGTGGGTCTCAGTAGCTGTTTCACTCTGCTGCTGGGTGGAGCCTCTCAAAAAGACAGCTATGCTAGCTCCTGTCTGCCAGCAAAGCAGAGTGTCAAACATAATTTTTTTAATCTTAAAACTCTTTTGTCTCTTTTGCCTACCTAATGACCCCAGCTTCTCAGAAGTGCCATTGTTGGGCCAACAGTGGGCCATCACTGAGCCAACAGTATGAGCCTTCATTCGAGTGAGGAGATCATTTACCTTCCATAGCAAACTTGGGGCAGGAGGCTTTCAGTGGTGGAGGGTCCAGTCTCCTTGGGGCCAGTTTCAGGGGCCTGGCTGCCTGCAGGGTTGTCTGTAGTTGTAATCTGCTTCACACCAACGGACTCTGAGTTTCCTGGGATATTACAGTCCCTGAGGTAGCAGGAAGTCCCTGGCCCTGTGATCCTTGATCTTAGGTTGGTCCACCCTGCTGAAAAAGGAGGTGCTGCAAACTCACTTTCTAGGCTGAGGGAGTGACAATCCTGCAATGTAACATGTGAGATGACTGTTGTGGAAGGGACATTAGACTCTAGAGGACTTCTCTCCCCCAGATAGTTCTTAAATAACCAAGACAGAGACTTTTTGGGTTTATGAAAGCTTTAAAGCACAGAAATCAACTCTCTAAGTTATTTTGCTTTTTCCCAGTTACACACCCCAGGTAACTTGTGACAACTGTTCCTGCCTATGCTGCTTCTGTTCCATCAGGCCAGCCCTCATGGCCATGTGCTTATGGACCATTCTATTCCAAGGTGACTTCCTTCTCTCCGGCTTTCTTTCCTACTTCTCTCTTCACCCCATGACCACCATCTGCCCCCAAGCCCAGGAACTTAAACTCCACCTACTTCTCTTTTGCTTCTAGATATTTTATTAACCAACCAACTTTAACTTGGGGAGCAAAGTTTACACATTACTTGGTATACTCAAGAATATACTCATCTGGATAGCCACCAGATCTTGGGGACCAATATTTAGCATTTGAGTACATAGCAACCCACAACAAACTACCATCTCAGCTGGTACACTGCTCAAGAAAAGCAGGTGACACTCTTTGGAACATAATTTGTATGCCTTTACCCATCTACTTTCTGGACCATTAGTATTCACAAAATAAAGAGCATTGCATTTACCACATCTTAAAAGCAGTGGGACTGTTTGCAATGCAAGGGTAAAGATTCACTTCTTAGTCTTCATCTGTACATGCCAAATACTCTAGAGAAGAATTGGAGTGTTGGCAAATGCCTTGCCAGGAGAGAAAGAGCAGGGATTTCAAAAAATTTTAGTCTGTTTCAGCTGAGGTTAACCTCCTCCCTCAGTCCAAGAGCATAGGACACTTCCATTAATATCCTGACTCTAAAATAAGCCAAAACCTTTCCTCAGCTGAAACAGACTAAGCTGTTTTAATAGGCGACACAACATACTTTTTCTTTTAAAGGACCCAGTGTTTTCTTTCCATGGGCCATAAAGTTTTTCATAAAAATCTAAAGAAACATTGAGACCTGGAAGAGAAGTCACAGTTGACTCTCGTGTTCCTCTGATCACTCCTGCCTTTTATGGAAGAGCTTCACAGTTCAGAACACTGTTGCTTGTCTTCTCTCTCTTGACCTCACTGAGTTCTTTGATCTCACTGAGTTATGATGCTCATTTATAGATAAGAAAATTCTGATCTGAGATGTCACCTTAATTACTTTTTTATTTCTGTGACAAAACACTATTATCAACAATTTTAGGCAATAAAACTTTTAATTGGTCTTACAGTTTCAGAGGGCTAGAGTTCATGATGGTGGAGCAAAGGCGTGATGGCAGGAAGGGCCAAGAGTTCACTCATCTCCAAGTAGGTGATAGAGAGCACTAACTGGGAATGGTGTCAAAGCCTACCCTCAGTGACACACCTCCTCCAACAAGGATTAGGCCACACCTCCTAATTCTTCCCAAACAGTCCCACCAACTGGGGACCAAGTATTTCAATATATGAACCTATGAGGGCCATTGTCATTCAAAGAACCACAGACATTTAATCACTCATGAAAGACAGCTGAAACCAGAAGCCACTCATTGAGCATGCCATTTTATTTAGGAGATATCGTATTCTAGGCTATGATTCTTAACTTAAGTTCCTCCTGTGAGTGGGCCTTAACCCCAATCTGAAAACAATTGGTTGTACCCCTAACAGCTGTGTCATTACTTCACCAGCAGGCACATCTTCCCCTACATGTTGATACTGTAGCACAGTCTACACAACCAAGCAGGACTTATGAATCTCTCCTGCCAGCCTTCAGATGCTACAAGAACTATCCAAAAGTAGAGGATTTCAACCTCAGTTCTAGTTGTTTTTTCTTTTTCTTTTATGTGCTACAGTCAAAGCAAGTAGTGTCTTTGGCAGGGTCTTACCATCTAGTTCTAGCTCACAACCAATAGCAGCAGCAATAGCCCTTATGGTTTGTGGGGACCCTGGGCCTTCCTGGCCAACAATTCACAGAACGCTAACCAAACTTGGCACTGGGATATTCAATAACATTATAGTTTCTAGGCTTTTTTTCCCCCTGTCCATAGAAAGTCTGTTTAAGTCTTTTACTGCTGCTTTTACTGTTCTTTCATATGCCTTTACACATCTGTTAAACACTTGAGGATTAACATTATATAAGAAAAACCCTTATACAACAGTGGGCAGGATCTCCAAGGGTCCAACACAATCCATTCCAAGAAAGTGCCAGTTAGTTTGGAGATTTAATGGCTAGGTGGATACTAAAAAAATGTTAACAAGGTCTGACAGCATAGAAGGTCCCATCACTCACCTCACTTGTTTGGGTGCAGTGTTGCAGATCCACCATCCCCTTATTCAGCTCTCTGTAATGCTCAGACATTCTCCATGAATTTCCCTATGCCCTCATCTTAGGGCATTGCTGAGGAGCTGCCACCCATCACCCAACCTGGCTGAGTGGACAGGCTGCCATGTGCTGTTTGGTTCTCCTAAGGGGCAAAAGGGAGTGGGGATGAGCTCTTGCCTGCTGTACCCACTGCCTGAGCTCGCTTCTCAGGTCACAGCAGGCTCCAGGCCAGCACATCTGGATGCTCAAAGGGCCCCTAGCTGGGTGCACAATCTTAGTATACAAGCTTAGCCTTTCCCATATGTTTTACCATTTAGACTTCTGTTGAATTTTTACTCAGGTTTAAACCCTTCCAGAGGCTCATAGGAACTGAATCTTAGCTTCTGGTCAGTTCCTCCCATCCCCCTTCCCAGGACTCTGGATGCATATAGATTTTGCCACATTTGCTTTTGAGCAACCTTTGTCCTACTCTTATCTCTTTCGGATTGCTTTATCACTTTAAGAATCTGATTTACATGAGGGTCTGAGACAGTTGGATGTGCCTCATGAACATGATGTTTCATATTTCAGTAAAGTCACTAAAGCCCCTTTGTAGTCCCAAGATCCCTGCCAAATTAACTTCTTTCCAGACACTCCTGTGAAAACAGTTCTGCCAGGTCCAGTGAACTGGGCTCACATATCCAGCCCCCGCCCCCAAGGTCATATCTGTGCTTCCTCGGTCCCAGTGTCCAATACTCAGTGAGGACCAAGTGTTCCTAATGGTTAAAGACTCTCCATTAGGGACTGATTTCCTATGTTTGCTTCTGTCACAAGAAACCTCTGTCACAAGAAGGGATGGGTAGTTCAAAGGAATGACAGAATTTCCCTTAGCTTTTAAAGACTCATGCTAGCTGTGGGATCAAGGATGTAGAGGGCACAGGCAAGCTCTGGTCAAGGGGGTAAATGCTGCTGTCCAGGTGAAGGCTGATGATGGAGCTGGAAAATCTCTGCAGTGTACCAGAGAACTCAGCACTATTTTATTTCATGGCAACCCCAGGGTGTTCTTTGAATAGTACTAGGTGTTGAACAGCCTGTATCTCAGGATACAGCTTGCAGTTACAACTGGGCAACATTAATGTATATAGAGTTCAGTGGATTGTGTTCTTGTGCAGTTGTGTGTGTGCAAATGTGCTCTTCCAGTACAATCATAGGAATTCTAGAGTCAGATATTGAATCCTTGCTCTACCACTTATTATCTGTGTGGTCCTGGGCAAAGGACCACAGAGCTACAGCTTCCCATCTGAAACAGAGGCCTCATGAAAAGTATCAAGCTGGTGCATTTGGTTGGTCTATAACCATTGCTCTATAAACATTAGCTATCATAGATATGGCTAGAACCATGTGTAAAGGGCCAACGAACAGTTTTTACTTAATCTCTTTTATTTAAAACAATAGCACACGAGAGATGGGAAAAAACCAAGACATACCATTTCATCCAACACTCTCTTCTACAGGAAAGGAGGTAATAGGTAGGTAGAGATAGAAAATTGTATGGCTAGTGATTCCCCATGCAGGTCTCCGGACTCTCGGTGTGGCTGCCTCTTCCATACATCACAGAGCTGAATGTGTTGCTAGGTGAGAATACTAATTACAATAGCAAATTACCATGATTCTCACTCTGTGTCTACTACCATTCTAAGTCCTTAACAAATATTCTTTCATTCAGTCCTCATGACAGTCTTATCTTACTGTCCAAATCATCTAGAAAAGGAAACTCAAGATTAGAGAGATCCAGCTGCTTGCCACTAGGGGAGAAGCATGGTTTGGGGCAGGCTAGGAGTCAGGAGGCTGCTCCACCTCAACACAGCATAGAATAGAAACATTGGGTCTAGCCTTCAAAGTTCCCCCTTTACCTTTAAAATGTACAAGTCCCAAGTGCTTGATGATTCTGAGCCTCGAAGAAACACTGTTTCAGCCCATTAGCTTGCTCTCTTATTTATTAATCATTCCTCATGTTAATGATTAGCTATGAAAAAAACATTTTGTAAAACCAAAGGCACCAAATCTGTGTGGTGCAGATTCCCAGCGTGTTGTTTCTGGCTTCCATGGCAACCCTAACTTTGGGCGGCAGTCTTGACGGAGTCAACGACAGCAGCTGGAGACAAGCATTTGCTAAAGCACCATGAGCAGCGAGGAAACAAATTACTTGCCCAATAGTTTTCTTTTTGAGTAATTACTGTCCCTGTGTGTTTAGGGAGTTGAAACCGAAGCCAAGTTAAGTAGGAATGGAGGAAACAAAGCATTCTACTGAAGTGGAAAGAGGACAGTTTTCAAACAAGTTAGAGAAAGAGTACAGACAGCTAGGAAGTCACTAGATAGGGGTGAGGAGGATGGGTATGCAGAAGTGTTAGGTGATCAGAAGGTTAGTTTGTTTTCACAAAGCCTGGGGAGGTTGAGTGTTCGCAACAATACTGAGCATGCTCAGTTGTATTATTCTGCCCCAACAATTGGAGCTGCCATCTGGAATTTTCTGTGGGTAGACAAGGCATTAAACAGAGAGGTAATCACTGAGAAACCCATGAGGTCCAGTTCAGGAAAACAGACTGTAATAGGTACTAAGCACAAAGAGACTCAATATAGGAAGTTAAGTGTGTATGTGACTGTTAGAGGAAGGGGTATGGAGTTCACCACACAAACATACATCTGGACTCTGGATACTGCTGTCACGGTGATCTACGAGGATGCCGGTGAACTGACATCGAAACTCCAAGGCTGTAGGTGTAGTGCTCTGTCTCTGCAACCTGGAAAGCTAGCAGAGACATCCTCTATGTCCCATCATCTTTTGACAGTATCTAATAGGGGTTTAGCTCAATCTTATCCCAAGCTCTAGCTGCAGTGGAGTCCGGGAACTGTAGTTTTTCCCTTTGAGCCCCTGTAACACTTGGAGACTGGGGCAGAGGGGATGTTTGTACTAGGTATCAGCTGACACTCAATCACTGTGCATTCGGAATTCGGAATGAGGTGGAGGATAAGTCCACCTGGACTTTCTCCTTCAACTACGCAAGCGTAACGCACATTCATTCTTGTGGTAGATTTGTAACTCCTAAAATCAAAGGACTTTAAAAGAATTTCTCAGGGCTTTTGCTTCTAGCTTATCCATAGGGAACTGAGGAATTATACCTGAGACCTGTTGAGGACCTAAATGAAGGAACACTTAGGTAGTAGTAGGTTGGGGACAGGCCTGGTAAGACTGTGTTGGACCAGACATGAAGATGTCTGGGCTGAGTGTGTGTCTGAAAGAAAGATAAACACACAAAACCTTTCCTATGGCTGCACTTTGGCTCCTTAATAATGACTTGTGGCCCCAGACAACACTGTCACCCTTGCTTCTTTAGGATCCAGCCCTACCACACCGCTTTGTGTTATTCGTATGCTTGGGCACCTCACTTCGGTCTGCTCTAAGCCTCAGCAAATACTGCCCTAAAATGTCAGCTCAATCCCTGGCCCAGTCTACTCTATTGTACCATAAAACTGTAAGCAATAACCTTCTTCAGGGATCCCCCAGTCCTCAACCCCCAGTCCTCAAGAGTGTGTTGCTCTGTTCCAGGCTCTAGTTATTCATGCTTTTTTTTAACCTTCCAAATGTACCTTCTCTGTGAGACTTCATCTTGGTGAGACTGTTATATGGTGTTTTAAGAACCTGACACAAAGAGGAAGTACCAGTGTTTGTACAATTCAACCAAGTGGAAATGAGGAAAGTGTCTCTGTTGCTAGTTCAGAGACCTGCACAGCATTCAGAGATACCTTTCCTGTCATATAACTCATCTTTACTCCAGAAGAAAAGATAGACCCTATGCTGTGAGGCTGACATCTGGGGCCTCCTTTTCACCGGCTCTGAGGGATTAGCTGCTCTGCACTGCTGTTCACAGATCTCTCTGCACTGCTCCTGGCTTTCATTTGCTGAACTCCCAGAAAGCAGATGAGGCAACGGCTCAGGTTCTTCAGTTTAAACGGCCTTGTGGGTCAGTGCCAGTTTGCTTTGGACAGCTGCCTTTGCTGGTTTATGCTTTACAGAGAAGTCACATAGCTGTTGCACAGGAGGTGCTTTCCACACAGTCTCATATTAGAGAATATATGCATACATTCGTGAGTGAATGCACATGCGTGCACATGTGTGCGTGTGAGTGTGCATGTGTGTACTAGAACTGAAGAAGTGCTATTTCTCAATTTGAGACAGCAGGAAAAATGGCCAGAGTGTTTGACAATAATACTGTTTTTGTTTTTTCTCATTTTTATTCTGTCAGCTTCTGTCTATTTTTTTTTAAAGGCTCTAAAGTTACTGTAAAGGTTGTTTATATTCTTTTTATCAGTTAAGGGAAAGTTTGTTAGTGCAGCAAACTCTGAGAGAGGACATGCTGGGCTCTTCTTATTGAGATTTGAGCAAACTGCTTTACCTTGCAAGGAAATTTCAGTTCATTGGAAAGTGTTTTCTCCAGGGCTGACTAGGGCAGCCTTTTCTTTGGCTCCCTTGTAAAGAAACTCGTCCAGAGTTCTGGAAGTCACAGTTGCTGAAGTTCATCTGATGCCTCCTTTCAGCTCCTGTAATAGTCACCAGAGGAGACTAGTGATGTGGCATTTTTCTCCCATTTTCTTTTTCTGGAACCTTGGTGCATATTCCCGGAGGGCCTTAAAGAGCTGTGTTCCTGAAGGAATTTATGACAGTCGGGACAACTGACATTTGAACTGGTGTCAACTGGGTCCCTCAGGGGGGCCCTGGCTTCTGACCTTATTTTATCAAAAGCTTTTGCTACACAAATATGCCCACCATCCACTCATTAAAAAGCTTTGTAAAACAACAGAAAAATGAAACAAGTATGTTTTGCAAGGACACTTCCTGTGTGTGCATCCAGGAATGGAAGGCACAGTGGGGCTTCTTCCAGCACATTTGTCCTTCTGGGCTAAAGTGCACACAGAGCAAACCAGGCAATCCAAAGCCTCTATTTTGCCTTTGACCTTGGGTTCCAATGGTACGTATTAAAAAGAATTTACAAACTGACATTCAGACAGTGTCTTGGGTGTTCCTGAGGGAAGCCATGATCCACAGTAATTTCAATGCTATCAGCTTCTTTTAACCAGCAAGATACTCAAAGCAGGGGGAAAAAAACCTGGAATGTCTGGCAGAATCGGAGCGTCGCTATTATATTTTCACTCCCTCTAGTCACCTTCCTCCTTTTAATTTCACCAGGCATTCCACGTGGGCCGTGGAGGGATGGCCACGAGCATAGTCTCCATCTTGACGTTTACTGGGACTTACTCTCAGTGGCGGTGGCCAGGTCTAGAGATTGTATGTACTTGTATTTTTGCCGGGCGCATGAAATACTCTTGCAGTCAGAATCTCTAGGGACTGCTGTTTGTGGTCAGGCTCTGCTCATGAGGCATATGGGGCTCAGTGAGCACCGTGGGTCTCCAGAGGTCAACACTGTGTCTTAGAATGTTAACGCCCCCACAGTGCCAGGCACTCGCTTTTGCCCATGATGCCTTCAGTTCACCACCCTATGTACACGTCTGAGCTAGGAGTTCCCAAAAGAAGATGAGTGCACTCCGGCTGGGACGTCAAGGTGTCGTCTGGTTTGTTGGGTTCCTGCGCCAGCAAACGTCATGCTCATGGGATGTGCTGCACAGTACTTGTCACTGCTTACCATGGGATGCACAGCATTCCTTGTGAAATGCACAGCATTGCTTGTGAAATTGGGACATTTGAATGGGGTGTCCTGAGTTGTACTTTATCTTCTGGCTCCCCTCCCACGAGTCAGGTGTGCCACCTGTTAGAGCGTTATCTGGTGACCAGAGGGTTAGGGACTTAGCTGTGGGACACGTTTCTGCTGAAAGGAAACTACATGCTAGGTTGCCTACTGTGGAGCAGTGGCTGGGACTCGAGCAGCACAGTCAGGCTGACGGGTTTTCAATTTCTTCCCACCATCGCCCATCAGCCCCATGTCTGTAGACTTGCTAGAGAACCACTAAGTCTCGTGTTTCTGCTCTTCTGTCTCCTGTTCTTTTCTCTGAAAGCGGCCTTACCTTCTTTATTGTCTGAATCTAACTGGAAACCATGACATAGCTATCACAAAGGTGGTTCTGCAATGCAACAATATTTGCACCAGAAGACATGCGGGCACCCAGGATACAGTGTCATCGCATTTCTTTCTTTCTTTCTTTCTTTTTAAAGATTTATTTATTTATTATGTATACAATGTTCTGCCTTGCATCTACTCTTGCTCGCCAGAAGAAGGCAATAGATCCCATGGTTGTGAGCCCACCATGTGGTTGCTGGGAATCGAACTCAGGACTTTTGGAAGAACAGCCAGTGTTCTTAACCTCTGAACCATCTCTCCAGCCCTCTTCACATTTCTAAGATCCTGGTTATGGGGACAAAGGCATGGAGTGCTCTGCTGCTGTCCTCTCTTCTAGCTCTTGGCAGACAGTTTCTCCTGCCCACATGTCCTTAGAGACCGAGTTCTCAGGTTTGTGCCTGAACCACCTGGAGCAAGTGCAAATTCTCACCTGGAAAGGAGCCGATTCCTTAAGTGTAGGACCCAGCATTTTAAATACATTTGCCAAGTGTTTCTGACATCACCAGACCACTAGGGATCCCGCTATTGCTGTCCCTCCTTGTGCCTCCAGCCCAGCTTTTCCATTCATCCAAGCTCATGGAGGGCCACCTAAACGTCTTTTTTTCCCTTCCTTTTCACTCCTTACACCTATGTGTGCACACCAAATGGAGTAGCAGAGATTCAGATAAGAGCACCCAGCTACCTGAAACTGCTGAGTCTCAGGTTCATAGAAGACACTGCATAGAGCACCCAGCTACCTGAAACTGCTGAGTCTCAGGTTCATAGAAGACACTGCATAGAGCACCCAGCTACCTGAAACTGCTGAGTCTCAGGACTCATAGAAGACACTGCATAGAGCACCCAGCTACCTGAAACTGCTGAGTCTCAGGACTCATAGAAGACACTGCATAGAGCACCCAGCTACCTGAAACTGCTGAGTCTCAGGACTCACAGAAGACACTGCATAGAGCACCCAGCTACCTGAAACTGCTGAGTCTCAGGACTCACAGAAGACACTGCATAGAGCACCCAGCTACCTGAAACTGCTGAGTCTCAGGACTCATAGAAGACACTGCATAGAGCACCCAGCTACCTGAAACTGCTGAGTCTCAGGATTCATAGAAGACACTGCATAGAGCACCCAGCTACCTGAAACTGCTGAGTCTCAGGACTCATAGAAGACACTGCATAGAGCACCCAGCTACCTGAAACTGCGGAGTCTCAGGATTCATAGAAGACACTGCATAGAGCACCCAGCTACCTGAAACTGCTGAGTCTCAGGACTCATAGAAGACACTGCATAGAGCACCCAGCTACCTGAAACTGCTGAGTCTCAGGACTCATAGAAGACACTGCATGTGGCTAAATAGTTTCAGGCATGAAACATGGGGAGAGAGTGTTTAGCTAGAGGTAAACATGGAACGTGAGAAAGGGTCATGTAGGTCAATGGAGATCCGCTAGGAAAGGTGTTTCAAAACAAGAGGGCCCAGGCTTAGGGCCCCTGAGGCAGAGGGCACAGGCAGGCAGCCAGACCTGATAGGGTAGAAGACTTTGGGGCAGGAGGAATACTTGAGGATACTGAAGTTCCTACGTCCAGCCTCCTGCAAACACCAGTGACCTTTTTGTTAGTGACCTTGAGATGCTGGCTTTAGTAAACAGCTCTCTGAAGCTTAATTGTCCTGGGCTCTCCATGGCTGTCAAACCCAGTGCTGTGACTCAGACCAATATGTCCCCAGATACTCTTTCCTGAGAAGTTCTGCTATGAAGAGGAGAAGACTGAGGTCCCTTGTGTGAGGAGAGGCCAGGAGGGCCGTTGATGAGATAGTTACGGTGCTAAGATCGGGAGGAAGCTAATGCTAGAACTAGACAGTGCTATTTGGCTTGCAGACTGATGTCCTTCCACACACCCCTGCAGGCTCTGGTTGGGAGATCTTGAGGTGTGGTGTTGATGGGAATCCTAGAGGTAAAATTTGATGTTAAAGCCAAGGAGCTGCAGATGTGACTAGAGGCTGTGATGTACAGGCTTAGATTTACCTTCTATTCTGGTCCTGATTTTAACCTGTGACCAGCTGTCAATTTGGAAGTCTCTCTCCCTGGGGATCATAAGTTGATTTTTTTGAACCCTGAATAAAATGTACAACACTAACTTTTTCTTCATGTTAGTGTTGACTCAATATTTTAGAAATATCTCATGATAGCGGCTCTGGTACTTCACCAATTCATGATTCTTCCCCCAACACTGTGCCTAGAGAGAACCACAAAAGCTGTTTCTCCCCCTGAATTTGGAGACGTATTTGGAAAGTATTACTGAGGAGGAAAGGGTTTGTCAATGAGTTCAAGAGATGTCCTGGACTCAGTAAGCAGTGGAGGGTGTTGTCCTCAGACACTAAGTCAAGGGGTTCAGGCTGTTCCCAGCAGTACATTTGGAAGACGTGAATGGAAGTGACTGGGTCAGAGAAAGCTGCTGCTCCTCAGCTTTGTGCAGCGTCTGCTGTGAAGTAATGCAGCAGCTGGCTCCTGGCTAACAAGGGAGTTGGGAAACAAGAGTTGATTGCTGGTCTTCCAGACCTGGCCACGGTCCATGGCACTCTAATACAGTGCCTAAAATGTGGGAATTACAAGTCAAGTGATGCTGAGGACAAGAGTCAAAGATGAGTCAGATTATTTCTGAAATCTCCCTTTAGCCATCTGTGAGCCGTACAAGCCGATCACAGTCTTGAGGCACACAGGGCCAGAGCCACATGGCATGTGCTGGCAGCGTGGGTGGGGAGAGCCACTGCATTGCTTCCACGGTGGCCTCACTCAGCACCCCTGCCCATCTCTTCCGTGTCCCTCAGAAAACCTTTGTGAGCTCATTTTTCTCTCTGTTACTCTATAATGTTCTAGCCACATTTTAAATTGTGTCTGATATTGTTTTGTCACTTAGGTAATTCCAGGTGACCCTCATTAATCCTAGTGACCAGAGCAGTTGAGTTAGCTCACTGCCCCCGTGTCCAGCGTTACTCTTGCCATGATGCTGATATTCAGACACATCACTTTTCAGTAGCTTGCTATCCTGAGCACAGCCATCAGCTTCTCGTATACCCCCACTCCTGTGCTCACAGCAACTACACTCCCAGTCTCACTCCTACAGTGATGAGCAATGCTGAGCTTCTCTGGACTTTGAATCCATTGATCTTGCCGTCTCTGCACTCTCCCTCACCCTTCACTCTCCCTATTGCCTGCCTTCCCAGATTTAATTACAGGAAATCACTGACTCACTCTGTCAACCTCTGTACCCTCCTGATTCACAGATAACCTTGTTACACCCAGCATTTGCCTGACTTCCTCTATGTTGGAGTAGCTGAAAGTGGCTGCAACAAAGCACCCAAACATGGTCACTGGTCTCACACATCATGATCCCTATCTTCAATTCAGCTTTCAGGATGTTTAAAATCACAATCGAGTTTCTAACACAATCAGAGCCTGAGAAACTATTACAAGTTTTCTTTTTTTCACTCATCATTAAAATCTTCAGTTCTCTTAGTTAGTGCTCACAAACCACCTGTTTGTGGAGCTTTGCTGGGAATTGATATGAAGCTTCAGGTTTCTGCAATCAACTCACTTAGCATTTGTCTCTTGTCCTGACTACATTTCTCCTAGTCCCCATAGCCACTGCAAGACCATTGACTGTCTCACGGTCTCACGCCAGCCTCTGCAGATCTCACACCTGCTGCACCTTCAGTAAGGCTTGTCAAGTGAGCCTGGACGTAAGTGACCAGCCACCTACAGACCTGGGCTCCTGCTCTAACAGATGCCAGCATTTGCTTTCAGCATTCGTTAAGTTAATAAAACCACAAATAAGCATTTACACGGGGAAATGCTTGGCAGGTTGGGTATGTCTGGGCTGTGGTGTGCAGGCCCTCAGTCCAGTAAAGGAAAGAACTGACCCCAGAGAGCCAGCGCAGTGCTGGTGGGCTGTGGGGGCTCTGGGAATGGAAGGCGATTAGAGTGTGAGCCCTAGCACAGCCAGACACAGAGGCCAACCCACATCTCTGCTTCCCAGGCAGGAAGGAGACTGTGAGCAGGTTGGATTTTCTGACGCCATGCCCTCATCTGTAATGTGGAAACAGAAATGACCAGTCCCTAAGGTGACTCAGGAATAAATAGGCCTGCCTATGGAAAGTATTTCAAACAAGTCTGAGCAGCTCAATAGGATCTACAACTTCCAATATTCTCTTTGAATCTTACATGTTTTTTTTTTTTATTTTTTTGTGTCCATTTTATAGAAGAAAAGATTGAGGGTTGTCCTTTGGCTTCCACACATGTACACACACACACACACACACACACACACACACACACACACACACACTCACAGGAGACTGAGTGTCACAGAACTTACAGAGATGCTCAGGGCTATTCTGGCAGACTTGTCCTGAGATCATAGGACTTCACCGCTGTGTTCCTGAGAATTTCCAAGTCCCCTCCAGAAGAAGTTACTCTACCGTCATTACAGAGACTTGCATCCCTCCCCATTACAAAATGCCCTGGCATCCCCAAGCAGATGGCACCAAATAGTTACCATGCCGCCACATATTTATGATTGACCTTAGCCAGGGTGACAGGTGTGACAAATCCACAGCCCGAGGAGAGAAAATACTTGTGAGACTGCACACTGTCATCCAGCAGGGCGGAAATGTTCTTCACATTCTCCTGGCTCAGAATCTCCTTCTCTGGAAGGGCAAGAGACTGTTTCCTCAGTGCCAGGACTTTGAGTCAGGATAATGAGATTGGAAGTGCTGTTGACAGAGTCCAGACCCTGGCTCTGTGGTGAGCAGGGTGACATTTTATTATGGCCAAAGTTGTGTCATGAGGGGCCAAGTGGCACATCAGTGTGTGCTCTTTCCCCAGGCCAAGGAGAAGGGGTACATCGGTAATTAACATGAGAAGATCGTTCAGAGGAGGGTCCATTCTTCTGTAAACTTCTCTCAGCTGGCCCTTGTGGAGAAGCTACAAGGTTTTCACAGGAAGTATTTCGGTGTTCTCAAGCATTTGCAAAGCTCATATTGTCACATTAGCCACTTTAAGGATGTGTTAAAGGGACCTTGAAATGATAGGAAAAGGACCATTATCATCCCAGCCTGACCATAGTGAGCCGTGAGACCTTGCAGAGGGAGGGTCAGGTCCGTTAGCCTCAGTTTTCCATTCTGTAAAGTGGGTGACTTGCCTCTACTTATGGTCCTTTGATTCATATTTTGTTGGTCTGGGAGTCCATGACTGAGAGTTCAACCATGGTGATGCTGTGTATAATGGCAAATATTAGAAACTAAAATTATGCCACACAAACAGGAAACACACCTGTTCTAGAACTTTCTGACTTTGAGGTTATCGTTGCTTCCTTGACCTAATTGCCCTGACTCAGTTTCTTCCTCTGACACCTTGTTTTACCGCCTGAAATTTCACTTAATTCTGCAGATGTTGATGTGGTGGAATACTCAGTCTTTCTCTCACAGGCTCCCAGCCCCGCCTTGTGGAGCTCACAGAGAGGCAGTCAAGGCAGGCCACTCCTGAATTCTTTTTATTTCCAGATTTACTTCCTAGATTTTTCATTCTCATATCATGATCCCTGGACCAGGGACATCAACATCACCATTCGAATTGTTAGAAAGTCAAGTTTTCATAGACCTCTTCAAACTCTGTGAGTTGGCAGGTCTAGGGATGTGCCTCACTGGCCTTAACTCTTAACAAGTCCTGCAGGGAGCCAGGGTGCACACTTACTTTTGAGAACCACTGCACCAGCCTTCCAGGGACATGCTGAACTATTTTGAGTTAAGGCTACACTGCTAGAACTTGATTTCAGGCCAGAACTACAACTCTCTTGAAATCTCTAACCACATCTTGAACCGTTGTGAGATTTTTTGTTGTTACGTGTTCCAAGCATTGCAGAAAGTATTCATTTGTTTTGATGGGAACTAATCTTTTTAGCATGCAATTCCACATGAAGCTTGAAGGGTTTTCTTCAAGTTGTGCTGTGTGGTGGGAAGCTGGCGCCATGAGCAGCACAATGACAACCTCAGTTTGGGAGCCTTTGCCACCAACTGTCTCTAGGGGAAAAGAACTTTCAGGGATTTGGTCCTGTGTTGTGTCTCCTCTCTTTTAATCATTAAGATTAATGACGTCAGAGCTGGTTCCCTGGTCTCCTCATCAGGTAGAGACTATTATCCCCAAAATAAGTGCAGACTTACATAGAGGGGGTAGGCAGGTGTGGCCTCTGGAGGTGGGCTGTCCTGCTCCATGCCGACAGGGCCTAGCTCTAGCCTAGGATCATATGCTGGATCATGACCCCTTCACGAAGATGAAAAGGCAGGTGCTGCTGAGGCGTACTCAGCCTTTGGGGCTGGGGGCTTCCCTGGTTTTTACTTCCCTTTTTGGGTGTGTGTATGCAGGTGTCTATGTGTGAGAGTGAGAGCTAAGGAAGGAGAGCTGGGGAAAGGAGGGTAGGCGGGCGGGTTCTGTCATATGTGGCTGCCTGGAGGACCGCTGGCACTGGAGCACCCTCTGCACAGGGTGTTGGTCTGGCACAGCTGCAGTGAGGAGGTATGCATGCCAGCTCTGCAAGTTGGCCTGAACAGGAGGCTTCCCAGACCTTTCCCACGTCTTATCTTTGTAACTGGCTTCACTGTCATTTTTGGCTCTCTTTCTCATTCTTGCAGCTGTGGAGGTTGGGATTTAGGGCAAGGACTTAAGATACTTTTTCTAATCCCTTCCAAATCCTGCCTGAGCTGCAAAGTCCAGGAAGGGCATAGAGAAGGGGGAAGGGGAGGATTCCCCTGCCTAAAGGGGAATGCCTATCAATGTATTTTCTTCTGTGCTATAGCTGTAGCTGGGTGGTTTTATAGAGAAAGTTTGGGGCAGGGGAGAAGGCTCAGTTGGTGAAAAGCTGTGAATGTATGGGAGCCTTGCTCTCTCTCCCTCCCCTTCCCTTTCTCTGTTTCTCTTTGAAAAAAAAAAGATGTACTTGTTTTTATTTTATGTATGTTTTTGGTTGCATGTATGTCTGCATACCATGTGCATGCCTTGGCCCTTGGAAGCCAGAAGAGGGTGTCAGATCCCCAAGGAACTGAAATTACAGAGAGTTGTTAGCCATTATGTAGGTGCTGGGAATTAACAGCCAAGCCATCTGGCAACCCCTCTCCAGCCCTACTGCTATTCTTTCAAGGTCTGTTGTTAGAAACTCAGGTTAGCACTTGCTTTTCATTTTCTGTCATCTTAGCTCAGTCTTCCAAAATAGGCTGCAAGCCATTGATATTAGACCCTCTTAAGCATATTTCATATTCTTTGCAGTGCCCTGTCTAACTTATATATACCATGTCACAAATAATAAAATATGTTTGACTGAAAGTGCATTGGTGACTTTGTAGATTTATCTTGCAAAAAGAACTTCTGTGTGTAGACAAGGGTCATGATCATCTAGTATGCACAGATATGCTTGAGAACTTTCCTAGGCAAGAATAAGCCTGAATTTTGGAGGTTCTAAAGGCGACCCTGAGTCTCAGAATTTCCCACAAGAGCCAGTTTGCATTGGGTCCTTATCTATTATTGTTTTTGGTTAGCTTGGCATGAACTACACATACCTACCTGAGAAGAGAGATACTCAATTGAGGCATTGTCCCCATCAGACATTTCCTGAATGCGATGATGTAGAAGGGCCCATCCCATTGTGGGCAGTCCCTGTGCAGTACATCCTAAGCTGTGTAAGAAAAACAGCCAAGAAAGCCAGGAGAAGCACAGTCCCTGCCTTGGTTTTCCTTGATGTTGAACTATAACCCGTAAACCAAATAAACCCTTTCTTCCCCACTGAAAGGGAAAGTGTTGGCTTAGGACCCCCAAACTCAAGTTCCCAGCACAAAAGATAAAGAGGGACAGAGGGCAGGGATAAAGGACAAAGACAAGAGATAGAGGAAGAGTGAGAAGGGAAAGGAAACAAAGGAGGTGGAGAAAGGGAGCAAGGGAGAAGGGAAGGGGCATTTGACAAAGGCCAGCCTCTGGATGGAGAGGAGACAGATGGGACCCATAAGCGAATGGCAGTCTATAAAGGTACAGGGGAAACTCCCATGTTAGGGTAGGTGTTTAATTTTAATTGAGCATGTTGACTAGGTGAGCCAGACGGAGTTTCTTATGGCTAGACTTCAATACTTAAGTAGCTGGACCATACCAGTCAGCCTCAGGAGGAGGAAGTAGCCAAATAAGGGAGTAGAACTTGGTGGCTAGCTTTAGGAAAGTAATCTAACATTTTTTTTAAGCAAGGCAGAGGGAACTGCAGAGAAGGGCAAGGCCTGCCAGACCCATGCTCAACACGCTCGCCACGCTTGCCATGCTCAAGCTGGCCAGAGTTGTCCCTTTACCCATGGTACTTTGGGATGGTGGATTTTGTTGTTTTGATTTTTTTTGGGTGTTTTGTTTGTTTGTTTCTTGGCTAGTTGGGTTTTTGTTTTGTTTTGCGTTTTTGAGTTTGGGGGTTTTGTTTTGTTTTTGACTTTTTGAGCCAGGGTTCCCTTGTATAGCCTTGGCTATACTGGAACTCACTCTATAGACCAGACTGGCCTTGAACTCTCAGTGATCTGCCTGCCTCTGAGGGATTAAAGGCATGTGCCACCACCGCCTGGTCTGGGCCAGTGTTTTATTTCAGCAGCAGAAAAGCAAATATGAACACCCCCCCTCTGATACTTGTGACCTCTGTTCTTTCCCCAGATAACTCCTGTGAGAATAAGCGGGCGGATCTGGTGTTCATCATTGACAGCTCCCGAAGTGTCAACACCCACGACTATGCAAAAGTGAAGGAGTTCATTCTGGATATCCTGCAGTTCTTAGATATTGGCCCTGACGTTACCCGAGTAGGCCTGCTTCAATATGGCAGCACGGTCAAGAATGAGTTTTCCCTGAAGACCTTTAAGAGGAAGTCTGAGGTGGAGAGGGCTGTCAAGAGGATGAGGCATCTGTCTACAGGAACCATGACAGGGTTGGCCATCCAGTATGCCCTCAACATTGCCTTCTCAGAAGCAGAGGGAGCCCGGCCCTTGAGGGAGAATGTGCCACGGGTCATAATGATTGTGACTGATGGGAGGCCTCAGGACTCAGTGGCTGAGGTGGCCTCAAAGGCCCGGGACACAGGCATCCTGATCTTTGCCATTGGTGTGGGTCAGGTGGACATGAACACGCTAAAGGCCATCGGGAGTGAGCCCCACAATGACCATGTCTTCCTAGTGGCCAATTTCAGCCAGATTGAGTCTTTGACCTCCGTATTCCAGAACAAGTTGTGCAGTAAGTCCTGTGCCTCTGTGGTTCATTATTTTTAGGGCATTCTATACTCATGGCCATGGGCAAAGAGAGATACACTATTCTTTGGGGATTATACTTTGTCCAAAGGGACAGATGTTAAGCATATAATTACACAAATACAAAAGTAGCCTCAGTTGTTAACAGGGTAATGGAGAAAGAATTCAGGGCATGGTAGAACAAAAAAACCCAGGGTCTAATCTAGGCCATGCAGTTTATAAGGACTTTCCTAGAGGAAAGGGTATGTGGGGGGGAGTGGGGGGCGTGTCGGGGGGCATGCATGCCATATGCGTGAAAGTTAGAGGACTATTTGCAGGAGTTGGATTATGGGAATTTAAACTCAGATTTTCAGGCTTGGTGACAGGTCCCTTTACTTGACATCCCCAAAGGACATTTAAAGTCAAGGCAGAATGAATAAGGATAGAATAAAGGTTTCCTTTGTTCAGCTGACACATCAGGATTCACAAAACTGAAAGTTGTAAGTTGGAGTAGAAGACATAAATCATAGTAGCTTCCTGATTTGTATGGGAGACCAAGGAATTTTTGCTGTGTGATGGTGTAGGCAGTGGATGTTTTGTTAAGTGACAAAGAGACTTACTATATAGGAAGGATCATGATGAAGGATTTGAAGACCAATTCTTAGAATACGACAGTCGGCAAACCTGTGATACAGTGCTTAGAGAATGGGAAACAAGATGTACTCATAAGCATTTCGTTTGTTTATGTATGTATGTATGTATGTATGTATATATGTATTTATTTATTTATTTATTCATTTCTTCAAGACAGGGTTTTTCTTTGTGTAGCTCTGGCTGTCCTGGACTTGCTCTGTAGACCAGGCTAGCCTTGAACTCACAGACATCTGCTTACCTCTGCCTCCCTGAGTGCTGGGATTAAAAGTGTGTGTCACCACTCACCAGCTTCACTTTTTTCCAGTTCTTTTGATACAAAGTCTCAATAATCCAGATTGTTTTCAAATTCTCTATGTAGAGGAAAATGACCTTGAATTTATCATCATCATCATCATCATCTTGCTGCTATCTCCCACATACCAGGATTACAGGTATGTTCCACCATGATGGGGATGAAGCCCAAATGTTCATGCTGGACAGGAACTCTCCTGACTGAGCTACATTTCCAAACCCAGGGTCTACTTTTGATGTGTCTTTAAAAAAAAAAAAAATCCCCTTGAAAGAACTAACTTCAAAAAGCAAAGACTCCATTTT